>NC_045675.1:18202597-18854994 GCF_003331165.1 Xiphophorus hellerii
ATTTCTAAGAATGCTTGAGTACTGGGCTGAAAATGAGCTAAAAGCTAGCTAATATCCAAAGAAGCTGTGTGAGAAGACTAGTACAAGACTTTTGCACATATGGGTGGCTAGTGTTGTCAATATAAGTACGAATTTAAATAAGGTTTGATCAGCCTATCAAAGATGGTGCTGTGATTATCCTTGGCTTTTCATATTTTGATTGTCTTTTTGGTTTTCTAGTTGGATTACTTTGTGTTCACATTGATCTTTGACATGCTGTCAAAGATGCTGTACTTGTACATGCTGTTATTTTGAGTTTCTTGGTTCTTGCATCAGTTTGATACAATGTGTATTGGGCTTATTAATATTTTAGGATTAGTCTTCAGCTTTTGATTTGGAAAGATCCTTGTGCAATCCTTTCTGTGTTCAGAACTCATTTTCTCCTAACTTCTTAGTTCATCACCCATCTATAGTGGAGTGCATTCTGTTGAACAGACTCACCTGGTTTCCATGTCACTCATCTCCACACCAACAGGTGGTTGTACTTTTGCACAACCCATATTTGGAATGGAATATTTCACTGTTAGAATATTCCATAACAGTGAAATATTTTCTTTCAGGTCATTATCTGCTTCGTTGGGTCTGGAGTCTCATTGTTCTCTTAGCTCATAGATTTTCAATGGGGTTCTAGAGAGGGACAGGAACATCATGATCACTGAACCAGCTTTTGGTACCTTCGGTAGTGTGGGCAGGTGCCAAGTCCTGCTAGAAAATAAAACTTGCATCACCATGAAGCTTGTCAGCAGAGAGAAGCGTGAAATGCTCTATAATTTCCTGGTAGACGGCTGCAGTGACTGTGGACTTTAGAAAACACACTGGACCATCACCAGATGACATGTTACCCCAAACTATCACTGACTGTGGAAATCTAACGTGGACTTTGTGCCTCTCCACTCTTCCTCCAGACCCTCGGACCTTGATTTACAAATGAAATGCAAAATCTACTTTCATTTGAAAGAAAGACTCTGGACCATTGAGAAACAGACCAGTTCCATTTCTCCTTAACTCAGGTAAGACGTCTCTGGTTAAGGAGTGGCTTGACATGGGGAATGCAACATTTGTAGTCCATGTTTAGAATTTGTATCTGTGTGGTGGCTCTTCTGTAATGGATCTTGCGTCACCGTCCTCTCAAATCTTCCTTTTACACTTTTTCCTACCACACTTCTTCCATCCCTTCAATTTTCTGTAAATATGCTTGGAAACAAAATGCTGTGAACAACCAGCTTCTTTCAGGAATGACCTTTTGTGGCTTTCCCTCCTTGTGATTGATGTTGATGACTGACTCAGACGGAGAGAATGTTTAAAGGCTCAGGAAGCATTTGCAAGTGTTTTGGGTTAATTAGTTGATTAGGTTGTGACACCATGAGTTTCCATAATCCATGGGCCATAATCATCTAAACTACAAGAAACAAAGGCTTGGACTAGATCACTATGTGGATTATAATATGATTTTCAATTTCTGAGATGATGATGCACTTTTACCTAATATTAAATCAAATTTTAGATATACAGTTATTAGCCAGTCAGTTTCTTACCTCCTCATCACATCTATTACATGCCATGTCTATTTTCATGTGTACCTCTTCTCTCACCTGTTTACTTTTGTTTATCCTGTTTATTGTCATAACCAGAGTTTCTCTTGTTCCTCTTTGTTTTTTTCTATTTCCAAGTTCTTTGTAAATAAACCTTCACAAGAGACTCTTGCTCTGCTGTGTGCCTGTGGATCCATCTCAATAACAACACATGACAGGTGGTGGTAGTGTGATGGTCTGGGTCTGCTTTGCTGCTTCTGGATCTAGATGACTTTCCATTGTTGATGAAAACCTGACTTCTGTTTTCTAACATAAACTGTTGATGGAGAATGTCCAACATAAATTTATTGACCATGAGCATTTTGGTTATGGAGCAGGATAATTATAAAAAGAGACTTGGGGTGAACTGGTCAAAGTCTAGACTGAAATCTGACAAGGCATTCAGGCTCCTAGCCCTCCAATGTTGCAGAATTAAAACAACTGTGAAACAAAGAGTGGGCCAATGGAGAGTTACTTTTTTACATAAGACAAGGTTAATTTTCACCGCTTCTTTTCCCTCTTAAATTAAATAACATTTTTGTTTTCTCTATTTTCTCAGGACATTTTTGATATATGGATAGAAATACATATAGTCAGAATATCAGCTGCTCCTTTCAAATGAGCCCTCCTCTTGTCCTTGGTACGTTACCGGTCTCCCTTGTGACTGATACGTCTTGTCCCAGGCCTGTTTATAAAACAGTCAGAACTTCGTTAAAGGACAATAACATCAGCCAAGCTCAATTATGGTGACATTTTGCTGACATGCAGATTGCCTCCCCTCAATCTCTTTTATGTAAAATACTGGTGTGCCAGTCACATATGGATGGATGAACTTTGGAAGGATCAATGGTATTGATGAATCATAGATCATACAAGTCAACAAGAGTGACACCAGGAGGGTGACTTCGTCGTGCATGGAAAGTCAATATTAAACTGTAATCATAATCAGACAAAGTGAGTTATGTGTAATCAATAGCCCAATTATGATTGTTCGTAGGGCTCTCTTCTCTACAATACAGAAAGTGAAGTCTTTTCAACAGACAGTATTTTTATTACAGCAGTAGCTTCTGTAGAAAGAGAATTATTAATTCTGATTTCTGATGTGATGCATGATAAGAGGTGTTACAAACAAAACAACTAATAGAGACATTTTGCATCCATCCTCATCTGCTAGTTTATTTATTTTCTTCTTCTGTGGTGCAGTGGTAGAGCAGATCGTACTGTTTCAGGATCGGATGTCATCCATTTTACTGTTACCTTTCAATGTACAAATGGTGTTTGAACCTATGAGGAAGCCATTTCAGTTCAACAGACAATCTACAGAAAGTGAAACTTCTTGCCAGAGACAACAGATATTTTTCCTGAAAATTACTCAGCAGAAATAACACTAGGGGCTGCAGGGTGGTGCTATTGTTACCACTGTTGCCTAGCAGCTAGACGGTCCAAGGTATGAATCACAGTTGTGTTGTTTCTCTGTGGAGTTAGATGTTCTCCTTGTGTATGCGTGGGTTTTATCCGGGTATCCTGACTTTCCCCCTCCATCCAAAAATATGCAAGGTCTATAATCCTAAATGCATTATCATCTCCATGCATGAGTTTTTAAGCTTTCCTTATGTATGTATGTTTTGCAGGGGTATTAGCTAACCTCCTCACATCCACAATGTTTTGCTGTACCAGGTTCCTGCATGTAGCAGATAGAGCCCTGCCATTTGACCTAAAGTCAATACCGCCTGACAAAGTTTCAGGCCTCAGGTCTGCATTGAGTTTGGTTATATACAAATGTAATTTATCAAGAAATTTCTTCCTTATTTTCTCTGACTATGCTAATTGTCTGCATCCATCTGTGTCTTGACATATAATTCAATATGCAAATGACCCAAAGCAATAAGGGAAAAAAGCAGAGTGTGGCACTGTGATGCATAAACCTGCTGAGTAAAGTGTCAGTAACAAATACGATAAGTCCCCCCTCCAAAGCAATAATAAAAAAAATAATCATTTGACACACTTTCCATCCTTGGGAAATTCTAAGTAAATAAAAACTGACTTGATTTCTTAAGGCAAAGTTTAAATGACAAGCAAAAATGCTAGTCATCCTTCTGCTCTTTTCCCGACTTTCGTTTTGTAAGATATTTTGAAACAAACTTTTATTTAAGTTATGATTACTAAAAAGTTTTTCCAACTATAGTCCAAAATTATTCATATTCCTGGATGATTTGTTTTTAAAATTATTTTAATTCAACCAAGAAGTTTTTTTTTTATTTGAAGTGAAAAATAGACATCTGTCAGAAGGTAAAACAATGAAAAGGAAGCATTAATCTTGATCACACTGATTTAAAAAAAATCATGTTCAACAATTACTTATATCCTTCTCAGTAATTAATTAAATCTTATACTTACATTTTTGTATGTTTCCACAGTGTTTTGTTTTTAATGAGCTCTGGAGTCCTTGAAGTCGAAAATCCTCTTTGCCATCACCCTAATCTTTAGCGCCCTCCAAAGCTTTGGTCAGAACTGTAACTGGGCCTCTTCCAGTCAGAAGAAATGTGTTCAAATTGAAAATGGTTTAAATAAATCTGCCATGAGTGACTCATTTTGTGCTAAGCAATAAGTATTGATTCATTTTAGTAAGCACACTCCATATTTGCTTCAAGGATTTTGTTTCCAAGAATCCTGTTACCTCTGTTAAAAACTATTTTAGATCTTGTAAACTTTAACTTGGCCTCCACCATTTCTGTTAACTAGCATTTCTTTGTTGTGTAACCCATTAAAAAGACAACTTCCTAAAAAAAAATATATCATTCACTTAAGGGTAGCATTTTCCTTCTTTGATTGCATAAGTATGAACAAACACACAGAGATTATGCAGCTCAAAGAGATATTAATATACTTCCTAGAGTGAATATAATCATCCAAACAAGTCCTCTCTCTTCCTCTCTCGCCTGTGAGTGCAGCAATAAAAAGCATTACACATGACTCACATGATGTGAGGCCCCTTTTTTCTAATAAATTCTCTGGAGAGTGTGACAGCCTCTGTCATCTTCATTACAAGATGACAGCTTTTCTCCATCAAAAAGCTCATCATAAGGATGTGTAAGCGCTTTGAATCACAGTGACTGTAATTGCTGACCAATGAGAATATTCAAGGCTGTGCAAAGTCCTCACAGAGGCCTCATTTTAATTGTGTTGACTAGATTTTGCTACAAGGCCCAATAACTCCAGAAACTTGACAGGTGCACACCCTGAAAATCATCTTACTCTCTTTTATCAACTTTTCCCCTCATTATTTCCACTTAACTGCTGACAGCTCAGAGGCCACAGATTTTCCTTTTCGTTTTTCCTCGACTGTTCAGTGTGCAACACACTATTAGAGGGACAACACAAGAGCTCTGCCACATGAAATGAATGTAATATCCATTAGATAAAAGGTGTGTGAGGTCGAAGACTTTCACCTTTGCTTCTTTAGATTAGACATTCCTTTGCCCTTCACTCTGTTGTCTTACTTCCACTGGCTTTTGTTGATTAACCATAATGAGGTGACCTACTATAGTCCCTCAGTTTATCCCCTTCCTCCCCCTCTTCCTATTCTTTTCTTGCTGAGGTGCTGCTGATAAAAAAGTCCATCCATGCAGTCATGGGGGGAGGAGGGAGGGTCAGCAGAAATCAGATGGAGGTGCTTTTTTGTGTCTGCCTGCCGACACTTTCAAATGTTAATGGATGGGGGCGAACAAAGTTGAAGTGGGTCTGAAAATGCTAATTGTCCCTAATTCATGTAAATAGGTTCCTTAATGGAGGAATTAAGCATTTTAAATATGCAATTGGAGGCAATCAGTCCTTTCATTTGCTGGGGTGGCACAGGTGTAGTGGATTGAAATTCATCTTTCACACAGGGAGGCTCATTTTTCATTTGGCCGTGTTCAGACATGGATAGTTGGGATGTACAGAAGGAAAGATCCTTTTGTAATGCTGAGTGCAGATATGAGAGGAACATGTCACTAAACCTAGAACCAGGAAACGTTCCCATATTGTTGATGATGATGATGATGATGATGGCCCTCTAGCAAGCACATCCACATACACACTACACATACTTTCATGTGTAAAATGTAGACAGGTGGAACAAAAATATTGTTAGAATGAAAAAGTCACAATGTTTACTAAGCTTGTTGAGGCATCTTTGGATTCAGTCTCAACATTCAGTGTGTATGTATATGTAGGTGTATATGATACTGTACTTTATTCCTTTCTCCTGACTCAGACCTTTATAAACTGTCTGCCAACTTGGATTTAACTAAAGGATGCAAATGCAGAGAAGTCATAACAATCCAAGCAGAACTTTGTTGTAGTTTCACCATATTTCACCCAATTTATGGTAGATGTGAACTTAGTAAGAGTTAATAAAAAAACGGAATCAGAAGATGCTTCAAGTGCAAAGGTGTAATGGTGTACAGACATAGGCATTTTTAATTCTTTTTTACAAACTACCCCCAGTCCAGTTGTAAGATGAGAGATTAAAAAAATTTGAGAAATACATATCTCTTCTTCAATTAGTTTTTATTAACTCAAGTAGGTTAATAATAAGTGTGTTCCAAACTATTTGTAATTAGCAAATTCATTCTCACATGATCATTCCCTTATAGCATTTTTGCACTTATCTTAGTCACAGAAAAAAAATGGGGAAAAAACTGAATGTTGAATGTTTCTTTTGGTTCAAACAGCCTTTTGAAGAATCTCAGTTTACTGTAGGTCAGGGCCCAGTCCTCGAGAGCTACCATCCTGCAACTTGTTCCTCCTGCTCCAACACACCTGAGTCAAAAGCCTGACTTTGCTGACTAGCAGTAACTCTGCTCTGCAGAGCAATGCTAACGAGCCATCCATTTGATCCAAGTGTGTTAGAGAAGGAAAGCATCTAAAAGTTTTTTGCTGCTGGCTCTGAAGGATTGGACTTGGGCATCCCAGGTGTACAATCCAGTTTAGGTATGCTCATTCAAGGTATTTAAGATTTTGAACAAATGAGTCTGAAATAAGACATCAGACCTAAACTGTATGAACTCCCTAATAAATAGACTTGAAAATCATTGATATAAAGTTTTGACTCAACTGAACGTTTTTTACGTGCCCACCGAACATGGTGCCCAGAAAGAAGAGCTACAGTATATCACTTATGTCACAAACTACGGTTAAAATTGTTATTGATTGTATTGAGATAGCAAAAGCATTTATAACCGCAGCATCCATACATTTGTTAAAATTACAGTCTGTTTATGAAGGAAATGTATGAAGCATCAACACACAGCAGAGGAGTTAGGCCACCCACATATCACAGCCAAAGGAGCAGCAAATAGACAGCCCTGACTTATTATTCTGATCATCTCAAACAGACAATAAACCAGGAGGTCATGCTTCAGCGTGCAATAACACGTTGTAGCAGCAGCAACAGAGACACAGGAAAACACACACAGCACATATAAGCCATGAATCAAACAGGCAAGGCATTGTCTCTGAAAATGACTTATTAGTCAATAAGAGGGGGGGATACTGTGTCTTTGAGTTTAAATAGCCATGGCCCTGCGGAGAGGAGGAGGCTGCCCTAGTTAATGAACGAGACAAGAAAAACCTTGTTTAAAAGGACAAATCAGATCACAAGATTTCAAACCCATTAGCTGCTACTCACACTGAATGATAATAATGATAACGGATGGTGAGGCCTTTTGATGGTGAGAGTAGCGAACTGTGTTGTCTTGGGAAAAAATCTTTTCCTGGAGGAGAATCAAAGAGCAGTTCATTTTCACACTGACCTTCAGGGCTCAAGGCAGCCAGACAAGGGCACAAACAGATTGAGAATTAATTGGAGCAATTAACATTTTGTGATTATAAGGACTTCAGATCGATACCTTATGCAAATAGCAGTATTGATGTGCAGCAGAAACCTTGTTAATTGTGTTTGGCGAACAAACAGGCTCCTGTGCTACTATTCCATAATGGAACAGGAGGCATGGACAGGTTCAAACTGCTGACAACTTTAGATGCACGAGGGCATATGGAAGTTTCTCCCTCCTCCATCCTGTTAGCTCAACCTTGCCTCTGCTCAAAACTCCTACGGAAAGTTAGAGTTTGACATGGTTGCTTTAAATCTGGACTTGTAGTTCCTCTTTGAAGAAGCTCTTAAAAAACCGGATGGAAAATCTTTAGCATTTCTCTGATCACCATGTTCGTGTCAAGCCGCAGCAGATTACATACAAATGGCTGTCGTCTTTCTTTTAAAGTTTTGAGCCATTTGGGGAAGAATTGAGCCCCCTCCTCCCATACTGCGCCAACAGCCATTGGAATGAATTAGTTTCAGCTTTATTGCTGTGGACTGGATTTTCCACTCTCGTTATTAAACTGCGTTAAAAATGCACTTTCATTTCAGATAAGTACCAGTAATCCTGTTTGCGGACCACGGCAGATGAAGTTAAATATAATTTAAGCAGAAACGGAAACGGGTGGAACAATGTAATCACTGAAAGTGAGATTGAAGTGATGCTATTCTCACCATTATTATTATTTTCATTACTGTCAGGGTGGAAAGATCCTTCTGAGGATAGTAACAACAACAAGCAGAAGGTGGGAAAGCATGGGGGGAAAAAAATTCTCCATCCAATAACTATCAGAGCCAATAAATCCAATTCACTACTAGCTGTCTGTCTGCGATGGCTGGCTTGCAGATTGTCGCATTGCTTATGTGGCCTTGAAGAAAAACACAAGGAGAGAAAATGCAAAAAGCGTCATGGCACAAACAATCTGAGTGCAAAGAAACACATTAAAACAATATTTTACGTCCTTGTAAAACATGTTTTAATATTGTTGGAAAGTGCAAAGCCATTCACATAAAGAAGTAAACTGAACATTAATACGACTGATCAAATTGGCTGTCCAAGCCTGAATCTAACAGGGTTGAATTTGGGGAGGGCATAAATTAGTACAATATTTCACCAGGCTTTTTCGGGAATGTAGAACATTCTGATCATCTCAAACAGATGATCAGAACATAAGTATAAAACTATGACAGTGGAGTTGCTGCTTTTGGAAGCTTGATTGAAGGAACAATTTAACATTTATGGTTTGTTGAACAGTTCAGTAATTAAAATTAAAAAGTAAAAGTTGGACTGTATATTTATTTGGTTAACACAGAGTATAATGCATGAATTTTTCAGTGGTACTTTAATCTATTGAGAAACATTTCTGTGTTTTATACTTCCATCTGTTACTGTGTCTATTTCTCACTATGCATTGATTAAATATTAAGATCTTTCAACCCAAAATCACCAATATTTTAAAAAGGCCCTCAAGAGTAACACAAATTTTCAGGCAAATATATAACAATTGCGTTTATAATGCCATTTGTTAGCATGCTAATTACAGTTAATTCGTTTCAATTTTGGTCTTTGCTCCTTTAGGCATTAGTTTCAATCTCCCTGGTGGTGAAGTTAATGTATTAAATGGGAAGGACAAGAGGAAGGAAAAAGTGGACATGTTGGACATTACGAAACTGGGTGCACATGAGCCTGAACACACCACCTCCACAGCACCACATGGTGTCGGTAACATCAGATTTGAATGACTTCTTCAGCAGGGAATGGGAGAAATAGGAATGGTTTATGTCAAAACACATTTTTGTGTTAAAGATCCAAACTTGTGTCCAATAGAGAATTTATACTTAAATTAATTTTGAGTGTATTTAATGAATTTAGTCACTGGATGAACAAAGCCTATAGAAACAAACCCTAAAATCTGTGAATGAATGAAACTTAAGTAGAATAGTCATCACTTTTCTGAGTTACATTTGTAAAACCTTTTGGAAACCATTTTTTTTTGTACCTGCTTGCAATTATTGTTTTATTGCAAAACTTCTTTGTTCTCTTATATAAAATCCCAACAAAATACATTTATTTTGTGATTAAAAACCACCGGTAATCACCAGTAACTGCTTAATGTTCTGAAACACTGCAGGATCTCCAAGAAACAGATTTCTTATTAGGTGGTTGGTTCAGACAGAGGTGTCAAATTCATCTTCATTTAGTGCCACATAAAAACAGATTTGATTGATAAAAAATATTTAAGCACACAATTGTTGTCTTCAAGGTTGTATTTATGTGGCCCTCGACGATAGAGGTCCTAATAAAGAGCTATGGTGGGCGGATTTGGCCCAAAGACCTCGAGTCTGACATAGTTTAGGATGTCTTTACTTTAAGTCCTTTCAGTTTTCAGTTTTGTTTCTGTTGGACTGAGATGTAGGGATTGAAATTGAATGTTTTGGGACTATTTAGGTTTCTCAGTTGTATTGTGGCAGTTTGGTGCATTGTCCATCCGTACTTTGAAGTACAATCCATTTGCCATTATAGGATCAACTTAATATGAACAAAGAGTAAACTTGCACAGAATTGATCTGCTTTTGTTGTCTTTTACATTACCAATAAACACAGGTGACCCGCTGATACTTAAATCCACACAACACACGTGTCTATAACATCTTGACATGTATTATTAAAGATATTTTCTTGATACTTTGTGGTTTACAAAACTCTTGGTCTTAGCTATTGTAAAGTCTTTCAGTAGTCTCAACATGGAAAACCAATCGGTGATTGTATTCCTCACATGGGCAAATGCCAATACTCTAATACGTACAGGATACTCAGTTATTCTAGGTTTTTAGCCATACATTCGCTTTTCTTCGGAATGTGCCAAACTACTAATTTGGCCACTCACCTTGTCCCCACTCCTTTTCTAATGGATGTGCTGCTGCAGCCAAAATCGCCTGTCTCACTTTCACTGAAAACTCTTTTGACTGCATGTAGTGAGTTCACAACAGCTTAAAAATGCAAATACAAATAAAAGCGTCTCAAATCAATTCCAGGCCTTTTACCTGCTTTTCTCGATGGGAAAATGACAAATAGCCCACACCACTCCACAAATGATGTGTCCAGTCACATGTGAGGCCTATAAGTGGATGATTTTGCAAGTTAAAAAGCTTTAGATCTTAAGCTGAAAAAGTTATCTTATCCTAATGTAATTTTTTTGAAGTTCATAGTGTGGAGATTTACGGTACTCTGAATGACTTTGTGCGGTCTAAAAAAGCAGTGGTGCAAATTTGTGGTGCAAATTTGTGACTGATGCTTTGGATTTACAGTCCTTAACTTTTCTTCTAAAAACTGACTATTTTATATGTTTTCATAAAATTTTCAATGTCTGATTAATTGTTGATCAGGTAAAAGTGAAAATAAAAAACTGACAAGAAGATATTTATTGCATTTTTTTTTTAAAGATTTTGAAAAAAATATATACATTTTGTGGTTCCAGTAGTATTTTCAGCTTGAATTTATTGACCCATAAGGCTATTGCAGACCACTGCTCTGTCAGTGGTTCCCAAACCTGGTCCTGAAGTACCCTTACCCTGCATGTTTTATGTGTCTCATCTCTTCCAAACACTTGATTTAAATGACTGTAGGCTGGAGTATTTCAGGACCAGATTTGGGAACCACAGAAGTATGGAATGTGCTTCCCCTAGGGGGCGCCAGAGTTTTTCAGTGGGGTCACCACATAAGGACAAAAATTTATACAGAAATGTTTTAGATCTAAAGCTATGGTGAGTAAAGCTAGGTATACAGTTAACGTACTGAACTGGGTCAACTAGTTTTACAGTTGATGCATTGAACCTTTGTGCCAATCGCCCCTTGTGTGTTTTGCACAAGACCAACGCACCGCCCGTGCCTGTGGGTTGGTCTTGTGCGCTGTCATGATAGCTGGTCATGCGTCTCTAAATTTTTGTAACTCAGTGCAGACTGCATGCAGTACTTAGGTTCCTATAGCCATCTTCTGACTTCTAGAAATCAGAACATGGAAATGGACATGGTCTCTTCTTTTTCCCATTTTGAAGTTTGACTAAGAAATATGGACTTCTCTGTCACATATACCAATTGCTAAATGAAAACTCACCAACACTTTGATCAGCTTAGCAAAAATCCCAAAAAAATATCTAGTTGCTGTTCTTTTGTAAGAAATAGATGCTAAGAAATGTTCCACCAGGGTTTTGTTATTATTTCCTAATATATGATTTCCCCTCCACTAATTAAATGTTAAATGGTCCAAGGTCAAGATTTTCTCAAGTTTTAGTTTTTTACATTTGAATTTTAAATTTTTCACACATTTTTACTTGAGGTAGCAAAAAATGTGTACATAAATGATATACTGAAAATATTTTCAGAAGTCTTTTATTCTCCTTAATAAAATCTAATAAGGAAAACGTTGTTTATATGATTGTGCTGAGACCTAATTGAGTGATATCTGAATGTTCTGACGTCAACAACAAACCACTTTAATGGATTTCTGGAAAAGCTGCTCAGAATTTAATATGCTGAGTTTAATTTAACGTCGAGTTCTGACTGTTCCTGGCATAACAAAAGACTAGAAAGTTATTTGTACTGGAAATTGCAGCATAATTAATATGGATTGCAGATTGTTACATTGTGACCTTTTGATCATTGTGGTTTTGAAGAATCTGTCTACACACTGATGTGGCTGCGGCCGATGGACTTCTTCTGCCTCTAGTTCAATTACTCTTTACAGCAGCAAATGTAAACTAATTTGTGGGGTTCAGATTCAATATTCAACTCAAAATTTGAAAAAGATGATTTAGGTCCTGGAGATAAAATACTAAATTTGTGTTAACATAAAACGTGCCATTTTTAACCATGATTGTGATGCTTCCACTTTCAGTTTTAAAGAACAGTCTACATCTAGAAAATACATGATGATGAGATATGAACAATTTTCCAAGCACAGTTATAGAAACAACCAAACAAAAAAATAACGCAGATAATAAATCATAAAGCCTGCAGTTTAAATGCCCATCTACGGTTAGCCTGTGGAGACCAGGTGAAAAATACACAACAGTATTGCATTTTCAGACGTGGTTCAAAAAGTCCTTGTCAAGATTGATGTCCCTCATGTAGCTATGGTTAATAGTAGGGAAACACTTCTGAAATTAGAATCCACTTCTTTTTGAACGCACCACCTGTGAATCGAGGACATCTGAGGGAGGGGGAAAAAAAGGAAGGTTACATGTCATTTCTTTAGGTTTCCAAGACACAGGGAAAAGTGAACAGCCAATCTATGAGGTGTAATGGATATGTCAAGAACTGCTAAATCATAGGTGTTTGAAGCACAAAGACAACCAACCCAAACACAATGTCATTCTGAAGGCAGAAAAGGAAGCAACTGCAAGAAGGACGAGGAAACAAGAGTGTAGATGGGATTGGGTTTGAATTTTTTATTTTCTTTGGAAAAAACTGGAAACAAAATGTATTAACTGTTTATTTGCCTGCATGCTTTTCTTTCTTTATTATTACCTATTTGGCATCTCTGTCTGGGTACATTATGGAAATGAAGTAATACCGCTTTGCTTAACAATAACACACTGACTTTGAATCCTCTTACTTAAGGTCTGATTGCTTCTTGACGGTGGTTTTAAAAGAATTGTGTTGAGGAGTGATAAAGAGCTTATTGCCAGGAATAAAAGCCCGGAGCAATAAGGAAAAGCTACACATGGAGTGGCGAGGCGATACAGGCTATTACGGTGAGGGAATGGTGTCCTTGACTGCCAGGACGGCTTAGAATTTTATTTCATCTTGTTTTGCCGGCTGCTGACAATGATGCGTGACTCTGGCACTGGAGGAAGAGGGCACGCATGAGAATCGCTTTGGATTGCATTTACATAGGCTTTGTCTATAATGACATGATAATAATTGAGATCCTATTTGTGTGGACGCAGAGATGCAATGTCCACATCTCACTTATGTGCAGAAATAACTTTTGCAGTATATTCAGGCGCTTTATTGAAGTATTTCACCAAAAATGTGGTATTCCAGCTTTCATTTGAGAGAAAGTTATGTTTACCTGTGTTGTGTGTTTATCTGAATGCCTTGCTCTGACCTCCGACAGTCATATGTTTTGGAGCTTGTAACCCCTCAAGTAAATTTGGACAGTCGATGACTCAGAGACTCTGGGAATTGTTGTTTATCAGCGCAGAGAAAAGTAGCTGCAAAGCTTCAGTGTGCAAACTTCACAGAGCAGCAACTCTGGGGCCTCCCCTCTGAGCTGCACATCCCTGTGTTATTTCAGTTGGCTGCTTGATTAGTTTGGGACCAGTTCATTTAGAGGTTATCGCTGTTCTGTCAAGGTGAATCAGTATGTTTTTGCTGCACTCACCGGTTCCAATGAAGTTAAGAGGAAACTTTTCTTACTCTTTTTTCTTCTTGTTGTGGTATTAATTAAAAACCTTCAGCACAAAATTGAGAAAGAAATGTTAAACCAGTTCATAAAATTAAATAAAACCAGCTTCATGGAGCTAAAAAGTTTTAGCATTTTATTTGTCTGGTGCAATCATGTATGGTAAGAAAAAAAAAAGGCATTATCAATTATTTTCGAAAAGCAGTTGTTAGAGCCCATCAATCTCGGTAGGGTTAAAAGGCCATTACCAATTTAGAGCTCATCATTCAACTCTGAAAAGGTTATTCACATGTGTGAAAAGACTTAAGGCAGTTATTCACCCAGCCACAAGAAAAGGTGAAGTTCACCTCAGATGACTGCAAAGAGCTTTGAAAAATTAAAAAGACCATAAAACCATATTTATCATATCTCAAAGCAAAATGGCTTTCATGTAATTTCTTGTAATCATTCACAGACTCATGACCCACAGATGAAAAAAAGCATGAAGGCTTTCTGTTTTTGAACACAGTTAAACGGCAAGACCTCCAACTGCACAGGTTAAATGGAGTTGTTGGAAATTTATTGAAAGATCCTGATGGTTAGACTGAACCTGATGACAAACTGTCTGAGAAGACAACCCAAGTGCCTTAACCCAAATTTAGGCTCTTATTGATGCTGACTGCAAATTAATTACCATAAAATGGAATCTGTGATTAAAAAGAGGCATAAAGAACAAAAAACACGTTAAATTGCCACGCCTCCTTCCTTGTCAAAAACTTGTCCAAATATGGGACACTTAAAGGTGAAAGAAAGTTTTACTCTCAGCTGTGAAGCTTCTTGTTGCAGGGATGACAGGATGTTTCTATACGACACAGTGGAAGAAGCTTCATGTGGATCCAGTGTCATGTTTGGAGAAGCAACACATCAGAACTTATATTCTGCATTTATTGTCTTGAAAACCACAATATTTGAGCTCCTTTCAGTCACAGAGTCAAACACAACCTCCAATATTTATACTAAACTGACAGGCATTTGAAGCAATGTTATACTAAATATGAGACAAAGATGCTCAGACAGACGTTCGTCATGGGTGGTAAAAACATCACAAGCTCTTTCTTTTGCAAGTTACTTTAGTATTTCAGCTCATTTATATGTACAAAAGTAGAAATTAACCCTTTAAGGTGTTTTCTGGATGATGTAGACTTTAGTTTACTTTGATCGGACCTGCTGTTTCTGATTATTGGTCATGAAACTATGGTCTAAAGGGCCATAAAGGCAGGCAGGCAGCCGGCAGGGTGACTTAATCAGAATAATTGAACAGAAATATAAAAAACTACAACAAGGTACTCCCAGGTTAATCAACCATGGTATAATGGGATCTGACAAAGGCAGTTAAAAAGCCCAGGCTTAAATGAAATAAGGGTGGTAGAGACAACGAGCTTTAGGTGGTGTTATTGCAAACAGAAGCCTAGTCTGACACTCTAGTGGGAGCTAAGCTCCACTGCAAGCACAAGAGAAAGACTCAAAACAAGGCAAGCAAACAAGGTCTACCAGACAATACAAAACACTATCCACCTCATTAATGGCAGTGTTGCTGTATCGATTGAGTGTGAATGCAATGGGTCTTGCTGTAAAGTGGTTTGTTTTTGAAGCTAATCAAATGTAACAAGCTTTATTTTTCTGCTAACTGTTTGGCTGAATATATATATTTTGTCTGTTTCGATAATCACAACCTTACTTGTCCCTTGAAGAGCTGATACATTTTGTGCTGCTTGGGTCTGCACTGATAATCGGACAAAGCTCTACTTTTGGCTTCAACAAGTGTGTGCTGAACATGCACACAAAGTGAAACAGGATGGTTCCTAAAATTGGTTATTCCTTACCAAAAAAATGAGAACCCAAATCTAAACAGCAACCACCAGAAGGGGTCTGACTTCGCCACACAAAAACACATCAGCTTCTGAAACTAGATCTGTTATGATTGGTTTGTTATATAATGAATGAAGTAGTTATGCCCTTACAGACACTGAACACATTCTCGAACTCACAGTTTCCCCTACAAAATAGTTAAACACAAAAATAACGGACCGTATGGAAAACACCAGGTCTGCATACAATTATTTTTAGAAAATGTAACTGAAGAAGCAGCCAGTCGTGTAAGAATGAAATGTCAGAGGCTGTTTCTCGAGGTTTTCCTCCCAATCTTTGAAAGTTGAAGGAACAGCTATAAATCTGAAATTCTGATTCTTTTAGTTTTCCACTGACCAGTAGGAGGTGATTGTTGGACATTTGGTTAGTTCTATCCCTACTTGAGTCATGGGTGCATCACTAAAAAAGATTATGAAAATATGGATGAGTGCATGTGGATGAGATTTGCTAAATGGTGAAAGTTCAGTAGATTTTTGTTTTGTTGTCATTCCTGCTCATTTCCCATAAGATATCACATGATGTAAGCAAAAGGATTTTCTATTTCCAAAAAAAATGACAAAACCTTGAGGTGATTTTTCATTCAGGTTATGTTACATACTACTCTGAGGACTGGAGCTGATTATTACTTTGTCTGCTCATCTGTTCTTTGCACATCTCTCCACAAAAATCAAAATACTTATTGTCGAGTCTTATTGTTGTGTACAGAGTCTTGTTTAACAGTTTGCTTGAGTTGTGTTGCAGGCATTTAAAGTAGTCCGGCATACGGATAACAATCTCTGCAGAGAGACACATTGTAGCTGTTGAAAGACAAAAGTAAAATTGTATTACTGCTGCTGTATTCCCTGACAGCAAATGCTGTTCAGGCAGTATTTTACCAGTTATTCTTTTATTTACATAACAAGCCATGCCATTTAAGTTTACAAGTGAAAGACTTCATCCTGTGTCTTGTCATATGGGAAGTGGTATATGAGTATATTTTTTTCTTGGTGTAATTGTGGTTGTTCTGGATGTTCATCGTGTTAACAGCTATATTCTGGATTGACCTCGGATCAAGGCGTTGCCATCACCAAACAGGAATCAGATGCTATGTTACTGAGGAGTCAGACAATTACTACATCTCCTACCTACACAATCCAAAAAATCCCAATTTAAATCAAATAAGATGTCAAAAATTATTTGTTTAATTAAAAGAAATGATTTGTTTTATTGCACTTGATAAGTTCTAATACATTTTTTTGCCCGGCTAGAAAATTGGTGTCACTCACCATCATTCCTATTTCCTCAGAGCAGCAAGTAATTTCAGTTTGCAAGCTCACTGTGAAGGTCCTTCTTTGTGAGACTAAATCTTCTCAGTGTTAGGTTCATAGAATATTTAAAAAAAAAAAAAAAATCGCTTGAGCTATGTATGACTCAGTTAGACAGGATATTATGGCTGCCATAATACCTTGTCTTCCATTGCATCTCCTGTCGTACTCCTGTGGTTTTGATGTGACTTTGGTTTTGTGGTTTCGTGTTTCGTTTTGTCTTTAGGGTTCTCTGTTTGGCTTTGTTGAGATAATCCTGTTTTTAGTATTTCTTTTTGATTTCTTTGATGCTCTGTGTTTGTCTTTTTTGTTTTTCAGATTGGTTTTGGTTTTTCCACTCTACATGTCTGTTTAAGCCATTATTTTGACTCAGAATAAACACCCCCTGGATTCATTTAATCCTTTAGTGAGACCCTTGTCCTGTTTCTCATAATCATGTTTCATGCCATGTTGTGGGAAAGCACAACCTCAGTTGTGCTTTCACACACGCAAGTCACCAAGTTGCTAACAACTTGGTTGCAATTTACACCTTTTTTGAGTCAATTCATAACTCTTAGATGCTGATGTGAACAAAGAGAGAAATTTTCTGTTATTGTTTAAATTACTAGAGGAATACAGGCTTTGTTCTGAATCTTATCTGACCTCCCAGGATTAAAATAGGTAACTGTTTTCTCTTTCTAATTTCTAATTTTCTTTCACCAAAATTAACACCTGCTGTTAGCTGGTGGTATTTTTTCTGCACAAATCACACAAGTCTCATCTTTCAGAGTGCAATGCTTTTAGGTCTCGCATTAATTTACACAAATCATATATGATTACGCGTGGTTTTCCAGTAAATGCATTAATGATGCCTCAAATGTGGGCAGACTATATATGTTATGAGCAGATCTGCATTGCATCTACTTAGCATTAGAAAATCAGTAACTGCTGATGTTTAAAAGTCACAAATATGTTGTAAGCCCCCCAGCCCTCTTAATGTTTTCAGAGACTGAAAAATAGAATAGAATAGAATAGAATTCAACTTTATTGTCATTGCACTGTCACAAGTACAAGCAACGAGATGTAGTTTGCATCTATCCAGAAGTGCTCTACGAGATATAAGTATTTATTTACAGATGATAGAGTGAGAAACTATGCAACGTCTGATTCTGTAAAGCCAGTTTCCATGCTTCGCAATGGTTCTTGTTCCCATGATGCAATGCGTACAGTTGAAAATATAGGAGAAACACCTATTAAAAATTATAACCGAAAATTCCTTCAGTTTTCTACAGCACATTTATCCATTTTTTACAGATTTTATTTATTTATTTTTTTTACAGTGTACCTTTTTCTGGACTTGAACACATAAATACTGTGGATCAATTTGTGGGATTAGTGGACACTGTTGAGATGAAGTTGGTACTGCTGCAGCCCATATGACTATTGTCCTCCTCTCTCCCGGGTGTCCCACTAAAGTCCTGTTACAGCTCCATTCTAAGCCCACCCAAACCTCAAATGCAATCACACACCAAGCTCAGTGCAATAATCATCTCTTACAACACAAGCCTAAATTGCAGCTCTGTCCCTGATCTAAAGCCCTCCTTGACTTCTCTTCCTCTTTCCCACCCCACAGAAAATTATTTAATGAGTAAAGTTTTGTGGTGGGAGTTCTGGGGGTCTCACACCAGGCATGGAGTGACGGATGAGGTGCTTTCATAAACCACCGGTGGACAAATGGGATTTAACACACAAGAGGCTCTGATGGCCTATTAATTTTGCTTTGGCTGGAATCCAGAATGAGTCCAGCCTTTCTCCTAATTCATGGCTAATTTCTATCTGAGGTATCGGGGGATTTTCCTCCCTCCCCTCCATGAGCAGGATGCATCCACATAACTTTAATGGATTCATTCAAGGGCTACAGCACGCAGACATTGATTAGATTGCCTCTGAGGCCCTGCTGCTGGTCGCTTGACATAGGCAGCAAATGAAATGTGACCTCTGGTAAAAGGCCCGGACAAGCCAGCCCCAGTCTAATCCATTAGCTCGCAACCTTTCTCAATCCCATTTAATTAATGAAGTGATTTGAAAAAGGGTGAACATTTACCAATTCCTGGAATAAGAAAATAGTGCATGTAAAGAGGGCAAAACAATGACGGCCATACCTGCAGTCTTAAGGAAAAACAGAAGAGTTGTGTTGCTGATAATTGTTTGTAATAGAATGGAAAAATATTCCAACTCTGGAACCAGAACTCTGGAACATTTAAGTAAACACAGATGTGGGGTAATGAGTATTCTTGAGGACATTGATCATTTTTTATTCGGCAATGAGAGAAAACATAGAAGGGCTAATCAGCTGAATGTGTAAATGAGAGAGGGAAATGGCAAAAAAAAGCACTTTTGTCTGCATTAAGAATTTGCAGTCCTAAAACCTTTACTTTGTTCACACAGTTCATTTTTTCCAAGCATCCATTTTATTGTACCCAGTTTTTACTGAAAGCTGCAAAAATCAACTCTGATATGCTGTTTATCCAAAGCCAAATCTCAATGTCAAAAACAAAGGCAAACACGGGATCTCTGTTGGCGCATATGTTACATTACTTATTTTTCTAATTGAATTCATTTATTTATCTCCAATTAATAATTTACGATGCAACACACAGTGGTATGCAAATGAACAGTTTAAATTTAATGAGTTTTTAATGACCAAACAAATAATTAGCAGAGCCTGCTGCGGTGTGCATGCAATTTGAGAAGAAATGAGCTCGAGAGCTTTGTTCAGACTACAGAAAGGCTAATTTACTTATACTGCAGCTTATGGAGGAAAAGGACTTGTGCGGTTAATATAAAACAATGTAAAGTCATTAACTTAAGGTCATTAGGTAGTTCCTTTAAAGGCCAGTTTTGGACATGTAATGCTCAAGAAATAATGCAACCATTATGTTCTACACAATCACAGCAACAGAGAGACCCATGCTCTGAATATAACTCACATGCTGACAACTGAAAAATCCACTCTGGATTTTCTAAATATTCCAACTATTCCCACTGGTGTGAGGGGGAAGAGGCAGCAGGCTGCATGCCACTAGAGCCAAATGGCATTTGATAATGGCTTTTTCCCCCAGCAAACCCAAAAGACATTGTTAAGATTTACATTTTCAAATATATGCTGACCTTTTTTTCCCTCCTCTCCTCTGTTCGCTTGTCATCAGCACTGTAATTGAATCAATATATTTCCTGATCAGCCCAGAGATTGAATAAGGTCACAGGAAGCCATGTGTGGACATTAAAAATCATTATTCTACTCAAATTGAGCAGAGATGGCATAGACCATTCAGGGTTCAAAATGAAATTATATTAGAGTCTATTACACTTTTACAATTATAGAGACGTTCCAATATTACAAGGGGAAATGAAGTCATAATAAAAAGCCCAGGGGTGTTTTACAAAGAAATGACCCAACTATTTTTTTCCCTCACACAGTGTGTTATTGAATTGATGAAGAGAACTTGGTGACATTACATTCACTGATAAGTGACCTTATTCATGAAAAATAGAAGGGCCCGTTTCTCTTGCTCCATTTCCTTACTTCAGGTTAGCTGTGGAGTCATTTTCCACCTACACGAGGCTAAGAGTCAGTGCTGCACCATGCACATTTCCTCTCCTCACAGACACAAGTGGTACTAATGTAGCTGCTGAAATGGTTTAATTGCCTTTAAGCATACATTTATTTTAATTATTCATTTATTTTCTGGGTTACGGTCGGGATTTTGCTTTATGCACACGTCTGAGCAGCAAAATGGCTAATTAAATAGGCCAATAGAGTTGTGCAAGTAGTAGACAAAATTTCAATCCTTTAATCCAATGCTCCACAAAAAAAAGTGTAAAATTGAATTATACCATACTATTAGCTGGGAGTTTTCAGTCTAAACTCTTTTGCAAATTACGTCTAACTATCAAATTAGATAAAACTGCCTTTTTAATTGGCTTACTCATTGTAATGAATAACACTTATCATTGATCAACTTATCAGCGCTGCATGAAACAGAAAGTAGCAGCCAGCCCCAGAAAAAAAAATAAGAAAAAAAAGATTCCTTCTGGGTTTGGATTCTATCTTGTGGTCCAGTTTTCTGAAGTTTTCGCATTTGAAAATCAATCTCAAATTAGAAAATTATATGCTATCACACCTATCAAGAAGTGACCTGCGATTACTCTGCAATGTCACGTCTATCTGCAGAGAAGGAGATTCATTTTTAACTCATTTTTGTAGTTATGTTTCACTTTAGGCGCAGCCTCGCTGCTTAATTAGGTGTGATGGTCACAGAGCCTGCATGGCTCCCGCAGCTTTCCCCCTTAAAGCTTTTCAAATGATGGCGAGCCGCAGTCGTCTGGAAATGATGCTGGCTCCCACAGCCATCGTCATCATCATCTCAGGATGTAAATAGCCTTTTATCTCAGGTGGAACAGAGCCATTGAGCCAACACGTTTATGTTGCCCTGTTTAAACTCTGCGTACAGAGGGATGAACACTAATGAAGGGCCATTTATGCCGCCTATTCCATCTCCACCTTTCCAGATTTTTGCAATATAACACCTCGGAGTGGAACGTTTATGAAACACATAATGACAGACTAAATCAGTGGGCGGCTTCACTCTGGATTAGTGGGCTTGATGTAGTTCAACATGCGAAGGTATACTTGTCACCTTATTACTGTAAGAGCTTTAGAAGTCCTCCCCAAAGGAGTGAATGAAGGGGAACTCAAGTGTGCCACAGATCTCTTGCAGCAAATGAGGAGCCATGTTCTTTATTCAAAGTGGGAAGAAGAGACTGTAGATACCTGTTTCGTCATGTACAGTGCTTTTTGTTTTGTTTTGTTTTTTCTTTACAAGCACATGGACAAGAAATGCCAAAGAAAAATGTAATTTTTCTTCTCTAATAAAGAAAACAAAAATGTTGTCTGGAGATACTGCTATAAATGAGGACAAATATAAAATTGAATAAAAGTGAAACTCCACTTGTTCTTGACTAAATAAAGGATAATGTTAACAAAGAAAGTTGATCCAGGAAGCTAGAAACGGAAAAGTCTTAAAAGCTTTGCTTTAAAAGTAAATTGTTACTTTTAAAGTGAATTTGTGAATTTATCGAATTTTTACATTTCTGACATATTTGGTCATTGGAAAAGGGATAATTATACAGATATTAATGCAGATCACAGTCTATTTCTGACCTCTGGTTTTATAAATTATTTTGTTTTATACATGATTTGCTGCCATTCTTGGACAAATAAAAATATTTCCAGCCTTCCAAGTGGAAAGCATTTATATTTATAAAGTGACAAGGATGGATTATTTGTTCAAAAACTTGAAAACACCTCTGCAACACCAAAAAGTAAGTGGAAAAGCATTATCCACTTACCTTTTATCCAATTCAAAATTAACAGGGAAATTAAGAAGGAGAGCTTGGCCCAAATAACTGAACACTGGAGAATGTTACAATAAATAATAACATTTTGACTGAGATATTTTGATAACTTTTTGTCAACAGAAACACTACTTTTGCCATAATGGACTTTTTCAGTTACAATAAACAAGTGCCAGCAAACCATTGGGACAATTTGACCAAATCAAAACAAAAATGTCAGGGAGATATAATGCTAACGACATTACCATACCTTATTTTATGTATATTTGATACCTACAAGGATTGAAGATTCATGGGTCAGACAGGTTGGATCTAACAGCAATGGGGATGCTGAAAGATTTGATGTCAAATAAATAATTGAAAATAAAATATGAAACTCTTATTGAAAAATATTCAGCTTCGGAAAACTCAGAAGTGAAGCAATTATCGATTAGCCTAATGGCACTAAACATAGAGATAAATTAAATCATGCAATCATCTGTTTATATGAGGGACTGTTTACTTCGTGCTCAGCAGTCTGATCACCTCTTTTCTCAGCCAAACACTCTGGGTCTCTGTCACCCCAGTTTGGTGGAGGCCCGATGGTGATGAATGCCTTTTTCCTTTTTTGTGAAGTCCCCTTCACTGCTGCAGCATGCCAGGCAGAATGAAAAACAGATTAAAGAGGCAGGAAACCGACATTGAGAGGATGTTTGGCTGTTGGCTATTGAGTTATCAGCCCTTTTCACACCTAATGAAACAACTTTCAGCACTGCAGCTTATTAAATATCCCCCAGTCACTGGGCAGAGCTGCAGAGCTGCCAGGCCCCGAGAAAGCTGCATTAGATTTTAATTAAAAACAAACAAATTACCCAGAGCTTTATGCATCCAGGAAATTTAACTCCATCCAAATAGAACCCAACTTTTAACAGCGGAATGGTTCCTGTGAGAGGTTTGCAGATACACAAAATATTTATTAATGCTGAGAGGGGGTTTAATACATCAAAGGAGTTTACAGTTCAAAAAATATGCAAATAATCTGTGATAAGATGTCCATTATATGATTAGGCGACTGGCTCTAAATATCAGCAAATATATTTTATATGCCCAGCAAACTGATTAGCTGATTTATTATTTGATAATCTGTCTAATCGCTTTAACCTTCATAGTGGGCACCTTAATATTCCCACAATAAATAATATCAAATAAAGGTTAATAATGTTGTTAGTGGTCTCAATTAGAAATTTCAGATTTCTTTATTTGATTTTTTTTCTTTGTCTCTGAACAAAATTAACCAATTATACACTTGACTTTATAAGGTCAATAAAATATAATCCATACACAGTATGTCTCTGTGTTTCTTGTTGCTTTGGTTATTAGTTAAATTATCTGGCTCCAGCCTCACCAAAACAACAGACCAAATGCTTTTCATAAAAATAATAAGCTTTAACTCAAAATGATTTCTGACAGTCTTCCCCTGGCTGATTCACAAGAGATGCTGAGCGTACACATATCTCCCTTAAGTAGGTCCAAAAAAAATCCCTTTTGAAGCTCATGCACTTGCGGATTATCAAACAGAAATCTATTTAAATTGACAGAGACTGTCCTGTGAATTCCTCTCGTTTAATTAATGCAGTCGGCCTTTAAAATGTTGCTATTTTAGAGAATCGCCAGAGAAAAGTATAACTCGAATCTAAAATGTTATATTTAAAGATGGGTTTCTGCTTGAGTCATCCTTGAATGCATTTAATTTTACTGTAGCAGTACACATAAAGCAAAAAGAAGTTCAGTCTTAAAATATACCGCAGATATACGGCAGTGGCTAAACTTTTTTTTTTGTTTGCTGTTACTTTGCCACAAGACAAAAGACAGCATAGTTAAAGCAGGGCTTTGGCTGCGAGGCTAAAGGGTCCAAACCCATGTGGACTGCTTCCTCTTCTTTACCCCATTTCCTCTCTGCATTACTGCTTTTCTCCCTTTGGATTTCTGCTCATTCGTTTCATTCGGGTTTGACCCCTTCCTACCTTCCTTCCGAGTGGGCTTCATTAAATGTCTTTCTGTTTCTTTCAGGGCCTTCTCTTACGCCATCTCTCTTTCTCTCTCTGAGACACTAAATGGAAGAACTGGAACAAAGGGAAAGCCTCCAATGTGTAATTCTCAGTGGAGAGGGTGACCCCAACTTTAGGGAGGAAAAGAACCTGAGGATAATAGCAAATGAAGCCAAAGGCTGCTTTAATGGGCACACACAGTGGCTCCTAGCGCTGCCTTAACTGACAGACATGTATATTAATACTCAGCACTTTTTTTTTCTTATTGAAGTGGAAGAAATATGAATATTCATCCTCATTTATATTTCAAGGCATTCCCGTTCCTGCGGGGGCCTTGGTGGGTTTTGACCAATTTCCATCCCCATTACGAAAATGACAGCTCTCACTCTTGGGCCTTGACAGAGGTCTGCCTGACGCACAGGAGGTCCAACGAGGAGGGAGCCGGTGCCCGTTCCCAGCTGTCCACAAACACTCATTAACAGAGGAAAATATCCAACGGAATCTCTGTGAGAATTTTTAATCACACAAAGGCCCTGCTAATTAGGCAGCTGATGGGGCATGGAGAGCACAAGGACGAATTCTTTAAACAAAGGACTGGAAACTTTAGGAGCCTTAATTACTCGGGCAAAGAGTTCACTCTGGAATGGCAGAGCACATCATTCCACTAATGAGACCAAGTGGCAGCACATATTAGCGAGAAATAATGTGGAAAGTTCAATTATATTGTGCTTTTGGAGCCTTTTCCCATTTTCCCCTCCTTCCTACTTATGCACACACATAAGACAAAGTCCGGGGCCAGCACAGGAAGCAGGCAGGGGCGGAGGACACGTAATCGCTGGCACCAGCACTCCTCACGTGTATCTTGGCAGGCTTGATCATCTTAATTGCCCATTAGAATGTTCTCCTGTTTGAAAATGAATATCATTATGGCACTCAGTTCTGGCCTCTTCTGGAGAAAGACTTGACGCAGTTTTGCCAGCATGTGTCTTGAATTCCAAACACTTGGTTGACTAAGAGTTTGCAGCAGTGAAAGTCTTAAAAATGTCATGACTTCAAAGGACATTGGTGGAGTTAATTACTGTTGCCGTTTGAATTAACTCTTTCTTGCTCTTGTAGCTTGTGCAAATTCTCACTCTGCAAATATTTGAACCAATAAAACTGCTCTAAGAGAAAGATTCACATCAAAGTTTGTGGAGTTTTCAGATATTTCTCACCTTCGGGCAGTGAGCCTGCCCAAATAACATTAGCTCATAACATCAACCACAATCTTTGACTTTTTTCACGCAGAGTATGGGTAAATAATTGTGAATGGCAATCAAATAATGTGCTCCCAAAAGGGTAATATATGCACACTCTCACCTGTGTGTAAGATTGTATTAAAAATCGTAATGCCCACATCAGGAGGTAGCTACATACCAATTACAGCAAGCAGGAAGCAAATTTCCCGTGAAATAAAATAGTTAATGGGAAACGGAGGGCGACAGGCAACATTCCTTATTGCACACACAAAGCTGAAACACACACAAAAAGGCAGAACCAAATGTCTACAACTGGCCTGGTTTGACCGAACAGGAGCCAATTGAATCATAAGTGCAAAATAAAACAGATTGTACGACTTCTGATCTTGAGTAAGACCAAATCGAGTGCTTGGTTTTTAAAATATTTGACAATATTATATGTCTATGTTTGAAATTAATTTCATTTGTTCAATTCCTCTCTGACCTTTAAGAGTGCACATGTGTAATAATCAAACAAGCACATCAAACATCTTGCTTTCAAAGGAAGTAAGAGGGCGAGCGTCAGCCAGGTGCTGTTAATCAAATGCATATGATTAACTTATCATAAGCAAGTGTTTAAGAGCAGATGTTTTATGCTCTAGGCCATTCAGGTGTGTGTTAATGCAATGAGAAAAGACATCAGCGGTAATCTTAGAAAAGTCAGTGGTGCAGCCCATCAATCTAGAAAATAAGACAGTCTGAAAACAATTTGCAATCCCAACAATGCTTGAGTGATAAAAAATGTATTAATCAGTGGAAAACATTCGACAGAGCTTAATTTAGCACTTAGAAAAAGAAGCAAAACAAGTATGGTTTATTTTTAAGATGTGGTGGCAACAGGAACTTAGCCCTTTGGAGTTGCTGATTGAGCCATGAACCTCTCTATAAATTACTGAACTTTGTTCAAGAGCCCAATGATGTAATAAGTACATGGGCTTCCATGGTTGCAGCTCACTTCCCAGTAGTTGAGGGACATGGAAACAAAAGTTTTACACAAGCAGCAGCAAGGAAATTCACATTGCTTTATCTGTAGAGATGCTGCTGACCATGTTATTAACTGTAGCACTCTCTCGGCAAGGACAGGAAAATCAGTAAAACCACATGTCTATTTCCTCTTGACATACCAGGCAGTGTAGCACAAGCAGCTGATTCAGAAAGTAACAACAAAGTGACGACACTTAGGGGCACGGCCGAGTGGGTATAGTGGGCAAGCAGACACACATTTTCACACCACAGCCTGTTCATTTCTGAGACTCCTTTTAGAATAGTTTGATGGATTTACATTGCCTTGGTTTTGTATACAATTGCTTGAAGACATGAACTTTGAGTTAGCTGGAAAATATCCAAAAGAATTAGGCACATTTGTGGAGGTCCACATCTCTGTTCTTGATATCTTCCCTGAGCTGTTGTTTTCATTTTCAATTGATTTCACAGAAGGAAACTGCATGTTTGAGGTATTGCCTTGGAATACATCCAGATATCTGTTTTAAGTTCACTCAAATGTTTTCCAAATTTGGAAGGCAAAGTGAAACAGTGGAAGAGAGAGTATGTAAACTTCTGACATTGAGAAAAGTACAAAAAAAGAGAATAAAAGGACAGAGTTCCTTTATTTTCATTTCTGAAGCAAATAAGTTCAAAAAGATAATACCTTCAGCTTATAAGTACTATTGATTTTGAGGTGCACTTAGCTGATGCGCATATTGTCTTATTGATTTATCAATATATGATAACAAAGCACAGTATGACCTGTTCTTTTGTTGATTATTGCACCTCAAGACAAGCAAATATTAGGGAAAATGTCTTGAGACTTAAAATACTTCCATTTAGGAGTTTAAAATGGAAAAGTGTCTACGCTAAACAATATTTTATCCTTTCATTAATATATTAAGCCTTACAGAAGAGGAGTGCTGCTCAAAAACAGACTGGCATGCAAAATTGCTCAAGAACCCAAACTAAACAAAGTAACCATCTGCATCATATAGCTTACAAAATTTACTCAATTTGGTGAGTTGTTTTTTTTTCACCAGTGTCTTTAAATTAATTGAATATAAGCAGTGTTTCCTGTTCCAGTTTCATTAGGAAAGAAATTTGGGAATCAGGATGATGTTGACTGAGTGCCTCCCTGCAGCCCCTCTGTCTCCCTCACTGTCTGCACAAAGCCAAACCCGCAGAGAATAGTCTGACCAGAGAAGACCCACCGCTGAGGGTATCTATTGATTTTTCCCCCCCATGTTCTCTCTGCCAGAGCTGTTTGTTTCTTTTTTGCCCACCGCCCCTGTTTTATTTACAGGCTGAAGGATCAATGGAGACACTTCCTCACTCCTGTTCCAGCTTCATGAAAACACGTCTCTCAGTCTCTTAAGCACACACGCAGATCTACATCATTTCACTGAAGTGCTAATAATCAGAGCCGAAATGATGGACAGGTGAAATTGTGCAAAAAAAAAAAAGGTGGCTTAAAGAGCAAGATGAAAAGCTGCAGCAGTAAAGTGAAAACTGTATATTTGTTCAGTTCTCCTCAGAGCTGTCATGAACTTGAAAACCATCTCCTGAATATTGACCTTTGCAGCTGTCAGTTCCTAAAAGAAAGTTGTAAAATGTGCTTCGAAGACCTTTATGTCTCAGACAGTCTCAATTATTATTAGCTGAACTTGGTTGAGGCCATCAAGCATCTTGACTAGTGTCTTCGCCGTAGTATCGTATATTAAATATGAAAATGGTTATGCTTTCAGTTTTTCACTCAAAAATACCCCGCTGCGAATATTAGGACGGTACATATGAGACCGAAGAGCTTCTGCCTCTTGTTTACAGGCTTATTTAGAGATTCTGAATTTCTCGTTGAAATAAATTTGATCTTTTTATGGTTGATGTCTAAAAATCATTAAAATTCTAAAACCAGGTGAAACTGTTTTTCTAAGTGGCATTTTTATCTTTATGGGTAAATTCTCAGCTCTCATTTTTCAGCAGTAGAAGAGATTTTCACAGAATTACTGACAAGATAATTTAACCCTCAGTGACTAAACAGAGTGAATATACTTTTTCATGTCTCAATAAGGAAACAAGCTCTGAAATTTGGCTGATAAAAAAAGACCTGGTTGGCTTCTCAATTTTAAAACTTTTGAACGGAAACGAAGATGAATGTTACAATTACAGGACTTAAACTAAATCATTCTGTGATGCTGCTGTAGTAAAGAAAATAATTGACTGGAAGCCATCACAAAGTATTTTTACACCAATACTCACAGACAAAAAACATTAATGGCAGGGAATATTTTTTTTAAAAAACCACCGGAACAAACATTCATACCCCTGGAACTTAGTTGCATTTGTTACAACACCTGGATCTACAGTGTATTTTGCAGAAATTTTATGTGACAAACCAATACAAAGTCGAGCACAATAGAAGTGAAAGAAAAATAATGTGTTTTCAATTATTTATTTATTTAACTTATATCTGAAAAATCTAAAGTGCAGCTCAATTCTTTTTTACTTTAAGTTATTGTGATTTGAAAAAAAAAATCTGAAAAATATAAGGGTATGCAGCCTTTATAGGAAAATAAAGGGTAATAATTGCCACTTTTAATTGAATATCTACCAGGTCAACAATTTTAATATCTTTAGTCTTCAGAGAAATGATATTTGTGTTTTATAGCCTCGCCTCTTGTTGACTGGCAAGCTGCTCCTGCTCTGATGCACAATGCTTACACACTCTCATTTCGCTGCAGAGCGCGCTACACATTGAATTAAAAGAGTTCTGATTGATAAGGTAGTTGAAGGCAAATCTGCTCCCACTAATTGTCTTTCAAATGCCCTCATTAATCAAAGCGGAGCCGACCCGCTGTCGGGCGGCCCTGTCAGCCGCGCCGCTACAGGCTCTCCTCCGGCCGCTCACCTCCCAGCATGACGCCCGTTTCTCCCCTGTCAGGCTCCACTGTCCGAGGACTACAGGAGCACAGGCCATCCGTCCGTCCGCCACACACCTGCCTCCTGCCAGACAGGATCTGACCGCCCCCTGCCACTAGGACAGCCCCAGAGACCAATTTAGCAGCCACTTAATGATTCATGACTTCAAGTGGTGGAAATGAGGGCAGCATATGATAACAGGAATAAACACATTTAATTAGCTTCTCATATACATTATTTATTTATTTACCTGCACTCTGATTAATTTATATATTTTCTGTCACGGGGATTTTTGGTATTCACAGCATCTGGCAGTGAGCCTTTGTTGTGCGCCTTGCCGCACATGTATCTTTCTTTCCTTCTGTATGCGTGTGTGTGTGCGTGGGCGTGCGTGTGTGTGTGTGTGTAAGACAGGCTGGGGGTAACCTCCTTATCCGGTACCTCCTCCTAATCGGGGGACCTTTCGCGGGGTGTATTGGGGTGGGGTATCAGTGGGGATTTGGCAAACTCCCCCTGCTCCAATGAAATGAAAAGAAGCAGACTTTAAAATATACAGTTCTCCGTGCTCTAAGTAGCCTTGTTTGTGAATTTCCTGACAGGTAGTTACTCCCCCAGTTTTCTTTGAGGCTAGGGCATACATTTTCATGGAGGTACTAATCAAAGCGGTGCTGCGGCAAACAGCGCAGCCACAGAAGGCCCAATCAAAGCCGCGTACCTGGCACTCTTCCACGAGCCTCTGGAGCGCTGATGACAACTCTTAGCCCAGCATCTGCCATCGCATCCATCACAGGTTGACTCCCTTCACTCTCACTCTCTCTCATAGACACTTGACTGCTCTGTGAGCTCTCTCTCAATAGTCTTAACTTGTTTGTGAACATGTTCCCAAGCCTAAGTTACGTCTAGGAGCTTTAAGCGCTAAATGAGTCTGTCAAAAGAAATCATAAATAGGAAAATTAGATTTAAGTGCCAGATTTATGTGCTGAATGTTAACTGACATTTTCCTAGAATCTCTCAGCTTTGTACCCGCTGCCTCCTCCTTGCACTGATTACCGAGGCTGTAAGGGGGAGGAGGCAACTAAAGAGAGAAAATGCTTTAGAAACTGTCACTGACATTCTCTTAATTAGCTGTTGTTGAAGAAATAAACCATAATTGTGTGCATGGCAGGAAATTAAAAAGCCTTGTGTTAAACAAGCTAGGGAACACAATGTGGGAGTGACCTCTAAGTGGTATTATCTCCCCAAAGGGTGTCGTCTTCAATGGTTATTTTGAAGAGGAATCACATGGAGTGCACAGAGTTGGTGGGGAGTTGAGGAGGTGAGCACGCCCTACGTCCAAAGAAGGGAGCGAGGGTGTTTCCACTCACTGCTGTCCTGCTCTTCTCTTCACCATCTTTGTGCTTCCCGTCTAATCCCTCGCCGTTGAAGAAGACCTCCAGACGCCCTCCTCACATAATGACACAGCTATCAAACCCAATTGCTGTGGCTCAGACCCAAGGCAGTGCATTAAACCCCTTAGAGTCTGATTGCTCCTCCAGAGTCAAGTGGACGTGTCTTCACTGTCTTTTTCCTGACCACCATCACTGCTACACTTCCTGCTCAGAGCTGCTGAAACAAGAGCCCTCACGCCGACTGACCCACTCAGTGAATCATGTTGAGATTATATGTACATGCCATGAGACAGGGGGCCTGGAAGGAAAGAAAAAACTGCTGTTCTGATTGCATGACAAGCTGGAGGGATTACCTTTTTTTTTTTTTGAGAACTACAGATAGGAGGAGCAATCAGCAATGTTTGAAGGCTTTGAAGGTTTAACTTTCTGAACACAACAAATTGTGAGACCAATACCAAAAAAGTCAATGTGTGTCATTCTTTAAGAACAAAAAAACACAGAAAAGTAAAACAAGTGGAAAAAGGTGAATTATTTCACAAATCTAAAATCTAGAAAATGAAGCACAAAAACAAAATTATGTAAAATCTAAAATGGGTTTCCTGCTCTTGTACCACTAAAAACATGGTGTTCATTGATAACTGCACACATTTATGATACTTTTATTACTCAATACTACTTTTAAACCAGGTTAATAAATCTGTTATTTCCTCTCATATGGCCTGTGTTCCTCATATTCAGTAATACAAATTTTATGATCTTACCTTCTGGAGGATGTTACTAAACATAGCAATGGTTGTATTGGACGGTTTACAGTTGTTTCTCTTAAGTAGCCCCTGAGAAACTGAATGTACATTCACTGTGGTGCATGCATGTTTGTGTTGTAATATTTACTCAGACCGTACTTAAATCAACGTTAAAGAGACTGCTTGATGTCTATGGCCATTGGAGGGGAACTCATAAACCTGCAAGTGGGAGTACGAGTGCAGCAAGAAAGGTTGTGAAGGTTAGTATTTTAAATAGGAAAAGATCAGTTTTTTAATGGTGATACTACAATTTGTTAGTATTACTATTAATACGTGGCGTAATCTCTAATTATTCTAGCTTTTCATTCCACAGAATCAGCAGGAACACATCGTCTCCAATTGATTCAAAGTTTAAGAACATGTTTGCCTATTTATTTCTGTTATGTTTTTGCACTGCTCGGTGTTAGTGTTCAGTGACGGTTGTTGCTTGGAGATCCACAGTCTGTACCGTATCCGCCGTCCCACGGTAAAATACAGCTACGGTAAAGTTATTCCCAATACTGACAGATTTAGGTGTGAAACAATTTGGATTAAACCAAAAAGAGTGCTACTTGAAGGAATTGAGACCTTCATCTCTCAAAAGACACTAAAACAATGAAACAGGAGAATCGAATAAGATAAAAAAGTTATGTTTTTATCTATATTTTAATTTAAAAAAAGACATGTTTGTATAAATTGGTAAAGATTTATAAAACCACAAAAAAGTCTGTTTGGTAACAAGCCAGTTGATGCTGTTTGAACCTAAATGTTGCCTACTCTTCTTTCTCAAGTGTAACAGATGACATGGGACAAGCAACAAGAGATGGAGGGAATATGGATGGATCATCATCAAAACCACACGTTTTTTATAAAGAAAGAAAAACAATTCATGTAACATAAACAAAAACAAACATATTTTCATGCTCTAAATAAGTACTATAACTAAAACAACTAGTCTGCAAAACAAGACGGCTGGAATGTATATTTGAACAAAAACTCTGCTTTCGATATTATGCAGTTTTTCTCTTTTAATCTGTCAGAAGAGCTTTTAGATAATTACATTGCTGGTTTTGAATAAAAAATATATTATCAAATATTTTAGTTTAAAATAAATCTGGTTGATTTTCATGTTTATATTAAATCAAACTAACAGTGTTTTTTTTTTATTTTTGTTTTGCTCCAACATAAAATTCAGGAGTCAATCATGGGCAAAACTGTTGGACGTCTTCTAGGAGAAGTGCCATTAGCTCGTGAAGACAATAGATAAAGAGCTTTATGAAAAGTCAGCATAAAAGTAACAGGTTAGAGGCACACTGTCAGCAGAGAACAAACAATCTCAGAAAAAAGAAACATGATTTATGAAACGTTTAACAGAGTTGAAACGTCACGACACAATAGATATTGCCTCAGTTTGTCAGAAACAGAATGAAAACCATATTTTTCCTATCCTCTGAGTCTGTGGAGATTTAAAGCAGAAGTCTGATCAAGCAATTACCAAATGTTATATTTTTTATAGTTGGAGTCACATAAGGTGCTTCGGTGTATTTCAAAACAACATGTTTTGATGTTATGCATAATTAAATGCTTAGTGTTGTAGACCCGCACAACAGTAATAATTTGCAGTCACCAAACATTGCTGCAGGGATATTCGCAGAGTGCAAATGGCAACATGGGCAGCATGTTGCCAGTACAACCGGGAGCACTGAAGAGAAAAAAATAATGGGAATGAAAGACCAAATATCTGTAAGCATTTGTTTGTCAGTGGGAGTGTGTTCCTTTTTTGGATGTGTGTACACCTCTGCGTGTGTGTTGGTGCATAAGATGGAGTGTGGTGTCGCAGTTTGGGCAGAAGGTGAATAACTACAGTGCTTACAGTGTAATCATGGTTCCTGTCAGCTCTGCTGCAGGAGAGGAGGGGGCGACCGCCAGACTGAACTCCTTGGTGATGAAGTACAGGCACAGAGGAGCGGTCTACACCTGGATATTTATTAACACAGGGGCTGACAGTAATGAGGGCTGAACAGGTGGGCTGGGACACACATGGAGTGAGGAGCATCCGCCAGGAGGCAGTGGGGGAGATGGTGAAGGCATCTGGGAGAAGTTCACCCTGCAGAAACACAGGGGTACGGAGAGCTGCAGCTGCACTCCCACTCATTGCTACATACACATATGACCAGAAACATCAACAACAACTAGATGTTTTTTTCCCTACTATCCTGCTTTACCATGTTGTGCTGTTGGAAAACAGTGTTTTTTTTTATTATTTATTTCAATATATATCTCATCTATTGACTTTAACATGGGAAAACACAGAAAACAAGCCAAATGAACCCCCTATCATAATTCAATTCAGTTCAATTCTTTTAGTTTACGTAGTGTCAATTCATACCAAATGTTACAAGATTATTTAAAAGACAAATAGATCCAATTTATATGCAAACTGTATGTAATCATATACACACATTAAAATTAAATTCCATACATCCCAATTTAATCCAATTCATAATACAAAGTAATTGCGTTGTTATTGTTCCACTTGGAGACAAGTTTTATATGTAAAAACCTCAGCCGGTTACACAATCCACACTACATGATTGCTGTAATATGCAGTTGAGACTGTAGTATGCACAACTAGATCAACAGGTGAGCTAAGCTTTCAGGGCTTTCAATGCCATGTCCAAAAACCTTCCTGAATGACTGCCACCATACCTACACCTTATATATACTGCAGTTGTAACACTGCTGCTGAATCACAGTAACTCTAACTCAAGTATTGCAACAATAGGTGAATAATAACATTAGTTAGCTTCACACCACGCCATACATTCCTTTTACTCACCTCGGCATGCTGTATGCTTTAAACATGCTTAATGCTTGAAACTGAAATTGAAACATATGGTATGTGTTTCAGACACATGAGAAGTCTGGAAACAGATTACAATTTGATGTTGTTGCAGAGCCTTGACTCTTTTTTTTGTTGTTTTTTTGCTGATTAGGGCTTAGCTTTAAATGATGTGGATTTCTCAAAATACATTAAACTAAAACTGAACTGAATACAGTAAGATGTTTCCTTTGAATAAAAGCAGTGAGTTACAGTCTTAACAATGACAGTGAAAAGTGATCTAACTCATTCTTCAGTTTCACTGAAAAAATTTGATTTTTTCCATTTAACAGTACTTTCTTAAATATACCTCACTTTTTAAATAAATTAACCTGATAGTACCTAAAGTATTAATATTTCTGATTTTAGATTCTTTACATATTTCAAACTTTGTGCAATGTATTCGGATTGAAGGACGGATGAGCAATAAGAGCTTTCAAAACAAAATGTACTACCTATTTTTGAGCTGTTTTTGCAGAAAGATATAAAGGTCAAAAAGCAGACAGATCATTAAAGGAAGGATATTTTCAGACCTCATTGGGGATGAAGACGCCCTTATGGTCAGGTTAAGCATAAGTCAGTAAAGTAAGCACAGAAAAGAGCATGTTGTGTTTACAGCTGTTTGTTTCGATGTGTTTGTGAGTTCATGTTCACCTTGCACTGGCTCTCTGTACTCCGGTTGTCTTATTAAGACCCTGAGTGAGGCTAATCAGTGCTGTCATCTGATGCTGAACAGATGCGCTGAACAAAGAAGAGGAGGAGACTGCTGCTGGCCCAAGGTGCATCTGCGGGGGAGGAGAGTGCTGCGCTGCCTGAGCTGATGCTGGCTGATGGCACTCCCTGTCAAGTACGCCTCTCAGAGACTAATGGGTGGGGAAAAGGTAGAGGGTGACTACGTCCAACATTTCATGTCAAATCCACCTTAATAATTCGTCATTGCCAGCTGTGACTGACACAAACTGGAGGTAAGACGGCTTCCAGAGCACACCCAAGATGGCACATGGGGAAATTCACTTAACTAACGCAGTCCACTCTGGATGCACTCTGTAGCACTGTGGGTAATTTGAATTTCTGGTGTGTGAATAAAGAGTGAAAGTTGAGCCTCGCAGAGGGGACATTTGAAATTGATTACGGGAAAGGGGCGGATGATGGTGCTACGTGAGCGCTTTCCTATTCTCTGTTCTTAAAGCTCTCTCTCACTATCATTTTTGTCACCTGCGCCCTGTCTTCCTGTCTCGTTGTCAAGCAAAATCCTTAGCAGCCATGGCCCGAGAGTGAAGAACTCAACTAGGACTGCGAAAAGTCTTTAAAACCAGAGCATGGACTATTAACTCCTCTCCGCGGCCTTCCTGCTGAGTCTGCTGGGAGCTTAACCTCATTTCCAATGCAGACACTTCTAACAGATGACCTTGGTCTTATCAGGAAAGCTCAGGATCTTGCCAAAACTGGGAAGACATAATATAAGTACTGAATATATTTTAGTGCAATGACACTAGTATCATTGTTCATCTGTTATTGCATCCCAGTTCGGCCTCCTGGCTGTAATGAGAATCCAAAGATCTCTTCCATCTAATCAACGGCAACAACTTCCAGATAAGTCTAATTTCAAAAAAAGTCTGATACTGTGGCTTTTGGTTAATCTGTTCAGATGAGTATCTAACAATGATGGACCTAAGCCTAAAGTGCATGTTCTGCAACAAAATCCACTGCCAGTGAAATTAGAAAGACATGAACTATATAAAAATTTAAATTAACTTCATACATGTCCCACTTTAAGCATGGGTGACAAAAAAGGCTTTTTCTCATTCAGCTGGTTCCCTTTTTAGCTCTCCAGTTGAAGCAGTCGCATTGGCATACAATGGGCCATTATTAAACTGTTCAATGAGTACAGATCTCCAATCTGAAGAGTACAAGCAGTTCCTTTTAAATAACCCTTGTCTGCGACTAATCTGGTAAACTCTCATAAATGCTTCTTAGGACTCCAGATGGGAGGAATTAACTGCACCAGACAGTGCAGAGAGGCCTTACGCCTATGCTATACCTCTGAGACTAATTAGCTCCCAACTTTAGTTATTATTTAACAAAAAGAAAATCCTAACTTGCAAAAGAAACTACCACATCTTCACCTCCATTAGACAACTTTGTGCAGCAGAACCGGTGGAGAGTCGAGGCAAAGCACTGTCTTCCATAATGCATGTTGGCCTCATCCGTTCTCTGACAGCACTTAAGAAACCTGCAGCCATTTGAGTGACAAAGATCTCATCCATTTTTAAGTTTTGACTCTTAACAGTGTAAGGGGGAAATGTGGCACTCCAAGGAGAAAGTGGGTGCACGAGCGTGTGCACGTCAAGACAATTAATGGTAAAGTTGTTGGACAACAGCTTTGGATTTACTCACAAATGATCTCAACTGTGCAAGAGCCGGCACACATTTTAATCAATTCTTTTCATGCAGTCCTCCACCACTTCGCTCGCTGGCGCTGCAGATTCACGCTTCTCCTCTTTACAAAACCGTGCATTTGATGAGGACGAGGAAAGCAAAACAGGCAATCTCCTGTTTTAAATTGCTCTGTGGGTGTAACCCACTCTGGACAGCTTAGACCTCTATCTCAGTCCACGTTACAAAGGTTTCTTTTCACAACTATCTTCCTCTACTCTTGTGAAAATGATTAATGAAATTATGCAAACCAGAAATATTCATCAGTTGTTGCAATTTGTCATATTATAAAATGTATGAATTTTCTGTTGAAGCAGGGTCTCTGTACAAGTAATCCATTAACTCAGCATAAGATCAAACTTTCAAGCTTTTCTCAGACAAGTCACCTCCATCATTTGGCAGTATCCGAGGTGGGCAGCTGCTTATTGCACATTAAGTGCTTTTAGACTTGAGAGCAGAGCATGTGGGGAGGGATGCATTAGGAGGCAGACTGTCGAAGACGTTCTCTCTCACGGATGCTCCTCGTATTGATTTCTATAGCCTTTTAATTTAAGGCACTTTCACTTAAGGCTGGGACAAATGTGAGAAAGGGTTGGCTGCATATTCAGCTGGTAATGCTACAATAATGTCCAATTAAAAATACATGAGACCACAGATTTAAATGCTGGGGCTTGAAATTAGCTTGCGTTTGGTTGTTATCAAATAATTAGTGTTGTTAAGAAAACCCACGCTGCAAAATTAAAACACCGCCTAATGATCAGCGAGCACCTTTAACGAGAGAGAGAGGAGTTATGGATCTGTTTGTCGTGATCGTAAATAAGACAGCGCTGGGAAATTAATCCCTCAGAGGCTCCGGGCTGTCAAACCGAGCAGAGGCAACCCGAGTGTCTGACCTTTCCTAACAGCCTTGAAAAGCACAGGTGACCACTCTGCTGCTTGATAACTTCCCCATTGTGCATGTGCTAAGTGAAATCACTGTTTTCAGCTGCAAGTTGACGGCATGCAGAGAGAAGAGGGGAATGAGTGCAAGGCTGTTGAGCAGGGTGAGGGCACTCAGTGTCAAGCTCATTAACCTCGGCAAAAGAAATGTTACAAAGGAACAGAAGATATGCGTGGCACAAGGTCGCATCCTGGAGTGCTGCTCCTTGTAGAACCTGAACTCTCTCAAACTGACACAGCAGCGCTGGCATTTCATATATTAAAGACCTTCTTCTCTGAAGTGGTGGGATAGCTTTGAGAGGAGCTTGGGGAATGAGGTGATACTGCGAGGAAATTTAAATAAGCAAATGCAGCAGTGGCTCAAACAAAGGTGATGTGTGGAGAAGACTCGCTTTGTCTCTCGCGCCAGAGGAATTTGCCTCTATCTTCATACCAGCGCCTTTTCAGAATATCTGCATTTATAGCCCTTCGTACAGTCTTTGATTGTTTTGACCTGTCTAAATAAAGCCTTTGTCCCAGGCAGGTGCCATCAGAGTGATGAGTAAACACATATGCTATGTCTATCTTGCCTATCAATCTGGGCACCCAGCTGTAAGGAAGGCTTTGCTGTCCTATCTCTTCTGGTCCACACAGTAGCCCGCTGGTACTGCTGCCCGTGTTTAGATTTCATCGAGAACTCAAGATTGTCTCGGTGCAGTACAGATCAGAGCACACTGGTGAATGGATTGTGTCAATATTTCTGTGAAAATCTTTGACATGCCTTTTGAGGTAGTTCTTGTGGTTTCAAAATGTGAGTACCTTGTGTTTTAGAAATCTTGATGCATAATGTAAGGGTCTAATGGCAACATATTCTTGTGAATAATTACTTTGGGGAATTATTAATAAAACTAGTAATTTAGAACATATAGGAAAATAATAGCCAACTAGTTTAATCTCAGTTATTGTGTATAAATACCTGCCTGATAAGCCTTAGAAGTTAAAATAACAATAAATGAAGGCATGAGGCCAGCACTGGCATTTTTCAATCAGACTTTACACATGTAGGGAATAAACACAGGTAACTTATCTACAATGTGCAAGAGTTTATCTAATATTACATATCTACTTATTTCTGTAAAAGCACTGAAAACCACTCTCCCTAAATATCTTCTCAATCTGTCTAGCCCAAGTGTATCTGTTGGAAAAGTCCCAACATAAAATGATGTTCTGCTCATATATGATCTGAGACAGTAATGAACCTGTTCCAGTCGCACCATTTCAATCTGGAGAGACTCAGACGGAAAAAACAGCGATTAAAAAGGTTTATTGACATGCATGAATTTAAAGTTCTTTGGTGCTCGGGCCCCGGCTGAGGACATCGAGCTGTGAATTGCAATAAGCTCGGATGAGCATTCCCGATGTAGGTTAGGAATGTCATCCCCCGGGACCCGACACTGGTGGTGGAGGTCGGTGAAGGATGCGAGCCTGAAGAGTGGAGGTGGAGAAGGGGTGGAGGAGGGTTGAGCGCGGCTGGAAAGCGGAAGATGCCATGGATGGAGGTCCTTATCAACTGGGCCTTGGTCGGTGATTGGACGTGACGTGGCTTGGTCCAGCGTTGATAGGTCGGTGGCGATGAGCGGGACGCGCCGATTGGATGATGCAGGTGAGGCTAAAGAGTCTTCCAGTTTGAATTTGCGCCTAGGCTTCATATCTCCAGTGTATCTGACTTCACATTTCCCATCCCATATCTCCATATAAGACCAGTTTTGATGTGTTTTTGTTCATACCTAAGCTCAGGCCTCTGCAGTGGTTATTTATCACTATAGGGTTGTTGAGAGTGACCTCAGAATCTAGAACTGGACAGACACAGATTTATGCACTTCAGTGTTTTTCAACTGCGTTGCCACGCAGATAGGATTGTTGTATTAGGGTCTTTCTGCATGACATTTGCATGTTCTCCCCATGAATGTGTGGGTACTCTCCAGGTACTCTGGTTTTGTCCCACAGTCCAAAACCATGATTCTAAAATACTTGGTCTCTCTGAATAGTTCTGAGGGGTGAATGTGTGCGTGCCTGGTTATTTGTTCTGTCTGTGCTGCCCTGTGAAAGACCAGGACTACCTGTCCAGTTTGTACCATACCTCTTACCCAATGACCACTGCAAATAGGCACTAGCTCCCTCTCCAACACTGGGTTCAGACAACAGATGGATTATTATGGTGGTCATTTTGATCTCTTTTTTTTCAATTTTGAAAAATTAACAGTAGTTTCAAAGAATCAAAACAGTTTATGACTAAGCTTATTTTTTTTCTTACTACAAGCTACTAATCATCTATATGATCTGTAAAACATAATATATCTTAATCGTCTTCTATTATTTGCCATTTTGTGAATGCACTTATTAGATTGTCTATGTCAGGGGATTCCTGACATAGACGTCTAACCATTTCTGAGCATACTGCATTTGTCAAGTATGAGTAATCTATGGACTGGTACTTTGTTATCACTGCAAGAAAGTACAGTTTCAGCTGAGCCAAGCCACTTAGGAAGAGATCACTCAACAATTCCCCATAATGGCAGTAAAAGAACAGGTTGGAAGTGACAATGACTTACTGTCATTGTCAAATTTGTTCAAGTTTACCCTGTCAGTATTTATATTACTGGAACATTCTGTTTCTTTGGAAAAAAAAACAAGTGGAAAATCTGATTTGAACAATGTGCTACTTTGGTAGATGTGCAGGTAGGTGTTTAAATGTAAATTTGTGTGAACATTATGTCTAATTCAGTATATAAGGAATTTTGTTTTTACTCACTTTGGTATGTTCCAATGCATATTTATCAAAAGGTTATTTAGGATAGCCATGAAACAGTGGAAAGATGAACTCATCTGCAGGTGGAAACTCCATAAAATTTGATCTCAGTCATATTAAAGTTTCAGATTACACATGATCACCAAGTGAGCATGTGTTTGAAGCATTAATACAATCTACAACATAAAAAGCAACAGTAAAAGTAACAGGAGATAACATTGTTTGATGCCATGACAGATTATTGATTATTTTTAAAATCACACTACATTAAATTCACTTTCTGTCATGACCATCATCTTGTGAAATCAAATGATTGACTTCATTGAGAACGTAGCTGCTATAACCGAGCATAAGAGGAATATTCCTATTCTTTTAAATCTGAGCGTGGAAGGCACAAATTGCAAATAGGAGGAGATGTAAGAAAGCAGTTAATGAAGGGTTCTGATTAGCATTTGTTAAAACTCAGTGAAGTTCTTACATGCTAAAGGTCAGGCTGCTATCCTGACATGGTGAGATGAAAACGTTCCAGTTTTGGGGGGAATGTCATGATTTGAATTAAGATTGTCAGATTGGCTGTAAGCTCGTATCACGGTGCAGGCATCTTGTATGACCTTTTCAAGGAATTGTCATTTTCCGCCCCTGTGATGCCACCATGGCTCAGCGGGGGAGAGGCCCCTCTTCTGTCGCCATGTAATTTGTCTGGGGTGTTACCATTCACACTGCGCTACTCTCAGCCACTCACCCAAATGCCTATGTATCTACAGACCAGCAGGCTGCGACGGTGGAATAACAAGAATGTTGCTGCTTAGGTTCTACTCTATGCTCTGCGTCAGGCAGGAAAGGCCTCTGCTGTGTGCTGCTGCTGGTCTGAGCATCACACACTCAGAGCCCGGCATGGCTCCGCTGGTGGAGCAACCAGTGGGCTACAGCAAATATGATCACAGCTAACGATATTAACTACACTTGCTGCAACAGCTACACTGCTGAGTGATCAAGCACTGAAGTCAGCCAAAGTTTTTTGTGCACTTTGCAGTCTACTTTTATACTTACAGTGGTGTGTGTTCATAAGATAAATCTGCTGCTTGCATGATTTAAATGCTACTGCTCATGTTGCAAGAGTAAAAAGTTTTTCTCACTGGTTTTACAAAATGAAAATAAATGTTATATATATATATATATATATATACAATATATGAGCATCATATAAAACCATGCATGAAAAAAGGACATCTTAGACATTTAGACTTTTTTAATAAGCTCCGTGAAGTGAGAATTTATCTTTATCTTCTCAGGTTCAATGTCATGTATTTTTGCCAAGAAAAAAATGGTCCAATAAGTGTTGCTTCAGTTTCTGCAAATCAAAACTTACTGCAAGTATTTGTTCATTTAAAGAAAAACAGAACAAATGATAAATTACTTTTCCAGTCATTTTGACCACTCAAAGCGCTTTACACTACAGTCACATTCACCCATTGGCACTCAGAAATGCACACACACTTATACACCAATGGGTAGGCAATTTGGGGTTAAAGTGCCTTGCCCAAAGGCACATTGGCATGTGGAAGCTAGAATCGAACCTCTGATTTCCGAGCACAAGATGACTACTCTACCTACAGAGACACAGTCGCCCCAACAATACCGGGGAGTTACGCCTCCAAAAAATATGTGCGATTTTTCTACTCAGCAGCTGCTTTACTTGCGTGTACACGTTATGTCAATACATGACATATAATTTTGTCCATGCCCTGTGATCTGTTTGTGCCTGGTTGTACTATTGATGATTTAAAATAGAACCTGTAGTCGTGCTCTATGATTAGAAGCACTGGGTGGAAATAGTTATGTGATTCCAGTGAGAAATATGTACTTATGATTTAATCAAAGGCCATAATCTATCATATGTCACATGAGTCAGTTGGTCCACATGGCTATCTGACCCACAACGAAAGTAAGATTTATTAAAATCTTAAGAAAAATAAAATATAAGAAGGTGACAGAGTCTCCCAATGGTAAACAATGTGACCCAAATTGCAATTCAGATGGATGAAAGGTGGATTTGTGACCATTTTGTGTTTGTTATATTGACGCAGCTTGCTATATGTTAGCTTCCATTTACAGCCTCAAAACTGCAATGTCTTTGCAAAAAAGAACCCAAAACAAACAAAAAATCAAATGTGAACTTTACACAAAACACACTTAGCATAGCACACATAGCAACTGGGAATGCAAACAAAAGAAAGGATTATGTAACTGGCAGACCGTCTCCAACCCTAGTCCTGAAGATCTACTGTCCTGCAGGTTTGAAACGCTTCCCTGCTCTGACACAGCTGAATAAAATGATGAAATTATCTCTTTGGCATGCCATTAAGTTTGGCAAAGGCCTGGTAACGAGCCGGTCATTTGATGAATGTCAGTGAAGAAGGTCATGAGAACAATCATATTTCACAACCCCTCCCCCCAAAAAAACTCCTAACTAACACAGGAAACAATAATTTGCTTAGAACTAATTGAAGGCCATTTTCAGTTACCTGCAAAGTGAAAGTTACGTGGAAAATAAGTCACATAAAAAAGTGAAAACTTCCTGAACAATTCAACATGTCTGCATATTATTTTCAAACCTGCTACCTCTCAGATACCTCTGCCTGCTTAGTGTAGCGGAGCTCCACACATCTAACCACAGTGACGAGACTTTAGCGGAGTGCCTTCTGAGATTTACACCTACAACAAAGATCATGCAGCATAACAGCGCAGCAGCTGATGTGGTACTGCTGCCCTTTCACAGCTAATTGGTCGCTCTGCGCTCATCATCTGGTTATCAGCGATGATTGGCTGATGGTAAGCTGCGACTGGTCATTCGAGTGTCACCAGGCTGTGTTCCTGTAATTAAAATCTGTCATCCAGAACCACATCCCTCGTCGCTGCTAAACCCTTTCGTGAGATGGCAGCACTCAGATAAACTGCCCTGCAGCTCTATCTCCGATGAGACAGTGGCACATTTAGTAGTGCAAGGTTTAGAATATTCCCTCAAAGTCTCCCCGAAGTTTGGCTCATTGTTACAGCCAGGAGCAAAATGTAAATATTTAAAATACCACATTAATAAACTAATAAAAAATGGAATCTATGTAGAGACAAAATGTTGCTGTCTTTGAACTTAGAGGAACTTTTAACTGTTTCCCCCACTGTAGCTGCAGTAGCAGGACACAGAAAGGAGAGGGTACAAAAGATACTTGATATTTTTTAATGATGTGGAACATTTTTTTCGGGGCTTTAACTGCTGGAGGGCACTCTGCTATTGAGTTTCCACCGGGGCTGGCATTCAGAAAAGTGGATGACCAAATTCTTTGGAAATTAATTAGAGACAAATCCCTTCTCGCTGCTGAAGTGTGGCATTTAAGGCTTTGTCCTTGGTGCTCGCGCAGCACCACCTTTCAGTGTCAGCCCTTCTCCTTCCACCGGCTGGATAAAGCAGCCTAATCCACATCAGCGATCATTCCCTCCCCCTGTTGTGTAGTGACGGCCCTTCCTAATTGCCTGGCATTATTTGGTGCTTTACTTGTAAATTTGAAGGGGAAGAAACATCATTCTTCTGCATCCAAGCGGCAAATGATCCAATTTGCTTAATTTCTAACACACACCAGCAGAATGATCAGAGTATCACTGCTCCCCCTATTGTATGCTGAGGGGACTGATGCGCTGGCAGACACAACAGAGCTGGGTGTTGGGGTATTGTTTCCCTCTAATTATAACTTGAAAGCAGCTTCAGGTATCAAATATATATCCACATAAAAATAAAAAAAAAGTTGTATACCCACAGACTGAGAGCAAAGAACAGCAAGAGTTGCATCAGGCTTGTGTGTGTTGGAGGCCTCAATCAAAAGAAAAATCTTTCTGAATTCTGCTTTTATTCAAATGATCCAGTGCCATTGTTTAGAATTTTTCAAAGGAGGCAGAAGAAGAATGCCTTTGATCTAATGCGACGCCCATCCTTCAGCACTGCGGAGTTGTTTACTTAATTAGATTAGGTGGATGCGATAGCTAGTACATCAGCATGAGGGCAGGGAAGTGACTCACACTCTGCTGATTTAGTATTGCAGAAGAATATTGACTTTAAATCCCCAATATGTGAATATCTGAGTGACTTAATCTGAAACTCAGAAGCTGGCCTGAGGGGCAAGGGAAGCAAAACAGTGTCATAATCTGTAAACCTGTCATTCTTGATCTCCTTTCTCTCTGAAACTTCACAGCTCTTGTTTTTTTTTTTTCTCAGCCTCCTTGATGCTCCTTTTTTAAAGTTTTATACTAACTGTCTAGGCCCTCGCTTTCAAATTTAAAGAGATTTACTTATGAGTTGTTGACTGCTGGTCGGTCTTTATTTCTGTTTGAATTAAGGGGGGGCATACGTGGCTCATCTCTCCCTCTGCCTGTCAGTCAGGCAGACGGCCAGCGTCCCTGAACCATGCGTGGAGGGTGGAAGGGAGGAGGGGCAACGTCGCCCAAGGCGTGCTGCTGCACACCGAGATGGGGAACAAGGCAAACATGACAGCCTGATGACACTTGCTTTTGTATATCGTATCATTTTACCAATCATCTGAATTTCATTTATCTCAGACTGTTCTACTTCAACGCAGAGTGTCAGGCCTGTTGGCCCAGTTAGGTTGGAAGTGAAGTTGGCTATGTGAAAAAAGTGAGCTGATGAAACCCTCCCGTCCGCAGCCCGCCGACATCCCCGGCGCTCCAAATCAAAGTGGAAAGGCGGCCTTATTACAGTACGTTTCAGGCAGCAAATGGAGAAACAAATGTGACTTGATATCCCAGGATGGCCTTTGTTGTTGTTATTACCGCTGTTGCTGTTGTCAATAATGGTGATGATAATGCCTGGTGTTTTTGTTTCTGCGCTCCCTTTTGTTGTCTTTTTGTTGTTTTTACCCTAACAGGGTTTGTTGGCAGAAGAAGCTGCTGCAGCAGGGAAGAAACACATTTCTCACACTGATCCTATAGGTCGAGTTTTAGAAAACATGAAAACTGAAATCTGATCTCTCTTTGAGAAAACCGTAGCCTGAGAGTCGATCTGCTTCCAAAGCTAAATGTTTTATCTGAAAATGTATCCAATAAGAACCCAAAGGATCTGTTTGGTTTGAATTATGCATGATTTTCTAAACTAATGACCTCTTTGATTAGATTTCCTGGAATATTTACCATCAGCCTGTCTGTATTGGATGTGTTTTTAAATAAGTGACAGTTTGTAGTCCAGACTGATAAAACTCAAATTTTATTTAGCTGTTTCCTATCTTGCCAGTATGTTGGTGTATTGAAAAATGTTTAAACATGAGGAACTGAAGGGAATTGTATTAATGTCATTTTTTGCCTTTAATGTTGAACAGATTCACTCCTGTTCTGAATAGTACATGGGTTTTAGGATCAAGAATGTGTACTTCATAGTTCTGTTGTAACAGGACGGGGTACTATTTTTGTCATGATATCAGTATCTTATATTTTTTCTCATATTTAAGGAATAACTCGCCATGTGAGAATAGAATTGTATATGTTTTTCCACAACCCTAAGAAATGGAGAATAGATTGCTATTAATACAAATACATCTATAATGTGGACCTGCATTTTTTAAATATGCACAACTGTTTAGATTTGGGTAATGCAGTAAAAAGATGCAAACCAATATACATGCATAAACTTTCAAACAAGGAATGAAATACACATCTTGCCAAACTAGTTTTATGTTGTTCACGCTGGATAAAATGTAGCCATTGTGACAGAATCATTAATTAAAACATTGCTTTAAGTCATATTCTTTTTAATACCACAATGAAACACTCCCTCTTTGATACTTGGTTTTTACTCATTTCTGTTCACAGATGTGCATGACATCTCGGGCGATAGTGCAATCCCCTTTTCTGTAATTGTTCTTTATTTTAAGAATTTGTAAAATCCAGGGTTAAATATAAACACTTGGATAATATTTATTACAAAATGTTACATGGAAAAAGCAGCATAAGGCAAATTGTTCTATTTATAGTTTTATAAAGAATGCGCTTACTTTTTCTTCTCCTACCAGTTGGTGAGTACCGACTGATTTCATTTGGAGTGACATCTACTGTTTAAAATGAGAACTGCAGTAAATTCCCGAAGTGCAAATAAGGTATGCATGTCAAAGTGACGTTATGTAGCTACATCAAAATTTTCTTAAGAGGTCTGTGGCTTCAGCTCCTGTGAGACCTTGGCTGACACAGCTGCAATGGGAGGAGTCATTGCTCATCAATGGCCACAGACTTTTGGCATTGTGTCTTCCTTTGTCAAGGGAAAGAGATGCAGATGAGCAACATTGTGAGTTGGTTCAAAGTCTCAACACATGACCTTTAGATTTTATCAAAGACCACTCAGACTCCCCAAAACCTTTAAAATCATTTCTGTGTCTATTCGTTGTTTTCACGTATTCCCAGATGTACACACAGAACTGATTTAACTGGTTTAAGCAACGTGCACGCTCTGGACTTGTCTTTAAGTGCAAATACAAATGCACCTTATTTTGTTGTGTCGATGCACTTAGGAGGAGCACAGATTAGCAATTAGGCCCTCTTCCACTCTTTGCTGGCACTGCTGTCAGTTTTCCGTAGAGACGCCAACACTCTGAGACAAACATTTAAAAGCTTTTCATGTGAAAACACTCGGCGAACTCTGTCTGAGGAAAAAGTATAAATACAGAGATGAATAAATAAATACAATAAAATGTGGGCACTGTTCTCATTTTGCAGCTTGGATGCAGCCTTGTCAGAAGGCACTTAAAAGCGAAGGGGGCTGGTCTTTGGGGATTTTGAGATGTTTATTCTAATGGATGCCATAATGAATGCTTACAGAGTCAGGCCTTGGCTTCGATAGGGGGCTCTGTGCCAGCGTGGTTTTAAAGGAGAGCAGTCATCGCCGCAGCCCTGGGCGCTTGGCACGTCGAGCCCTTCCACAATCTTCCCGGCACACACAGAAGAGGCAGCCAGAACCCGGAGATAACCACCCGTAAAATCTCTCATCACATGCCTTTGATTACTTGTCCACTATTTACTGTTTTTAAACCTTGAACTTCAAACAATCCTCGCAGGGCTATGTTTATTGAAGAGGTCTCACGATAAATTGACCTGATGTGTTTCTCAGCGAAGACTCTTTGGAGGCACAAAAACAGATTAGTTTTTCACCAACTCTCTTCCTCTATAATAGCAATTCCTGAAATCCTGTGAAATATTGAACTAAGTTCTGGGATACGCAGCTTTCTACAGAAAGTAGGTGTGTTTTGCAAAAGTGTGTCTATGTTTTCAGCTTAAATAGAACCCATACAGTTTGAACAGCACATGTGTTTCAGAGCACGCGTGCGTGCATGCCTGCTGGGGGTGAAGACTGAAGCGCTTTATTAAAATGATGAGAGCAAGTTCAATTTGAATCATGCAGTGCCTGTCAGTGGCTTCTCGAATTGCAGGGCTGATGAAATTGCTCTTGCGGTTATTTAAAAGCAGTTGTAATCCATCTGAAAATGCTGTGATATAATCCATTTAATTTCTTATTCCTCGCAGCAATAACAGTGAGTAACAAAAATCTATCAAAGCAATGTAGCCTGGTGATTTAGTAATTATCTTTATTTTACATTACTGCAATTCAGCCTGGATTAATTGGAGTCTTATCTGTACAGAGCGGCAGGTCACTTACCTCAATGCACCACAATGTGTTTTTATCTTAATCATCAACCTCCACAGACTCAATTGTGGCCTACTGTGCCAGGAAATGATTACTTTGCGATGCATAAAATCAACAGCATGTTCAGACGAGCACATTTCAACCACTGACGCTTTTCTTTTTATCTGAAAATAAAACAAAAGTTATTGAAAAATAAATAAATGAAAAACCACAGTTTGGGTATAGAGAGAAAATATTACATGTAAAAAAATATATATCTAATTTGGAAAAACACCAGGGTGGGTTCATGTGGGTGATTCCTTCACAAGGGAAATCACAAAATATCAGGTATCGATCAGCTGTTTAAGTTGAGTTAATGTATGAGTGATGTTCAGTGTATTCCCAAATGGGTATGCTGCCTGTGGGCAGTGCACTGGTAATAAGACCTAAGACAGCCACATAACTCAAGCCGTCTATGAGACCATGCTTGTTTTCCTCCACCTGAGCTATCCAACATCTGATATTACAGAAAGAGGTGGCAAAACAACTGAGGAAGAAGAATCAAGCTCAGATTGATTGTCAGGGGAATGTAATTATGGCATCATCTTAGAACTTACTTTATTCATTTAATTTCAGCATGGGCAAATTACAGTGTGACTTGAAAGGTCCAGAAACCTACAGAAGAGTCAGTCACTGAGCAAAATTGACATATTTGGGTAAGTGGTAGCTGGACTGGTGGGACATGCAACACACGTTTTACCTCTGGTTTTACACAACTTGAAGTGGTATTGTTTAAGTGAGGTTTGAGCCATGTGTGAGGCAGAAAATATTTGAATTACTTTATAGCTTCTCTCTAACATAGTACATTTGTTTTTGTGGAAAAAAATCTGACTAATGTTCTGTGCAATCAAATTGCATAACACCATGTTCTCCTTTTAAATGTTTTATTTTTATTTGTATGTATTTATCATTAAAAATGAAGTACCTAATTACAGTAATTGAATTGCAATAAAAACTTTTAAAATGCAAATAAACCCTTTGTTTAACTGAGAAGATCTCAGAAGAGATCATTCAATAAAAGGTTAAGCTCAGTCAAACCTCTAAATCATCCTTTTATTGAATTGGGTTGCTGTTAGTGATAGTCTTAAGGTCAGTTTTGTGAAAGATTTAATTTTATATCTCATTTTGATGTTTTTCCAACTCTTCTGAATAGTCTGGGGACATTACTGAACACAAATGCAGTCAAATGAAGCCTTTAATTAAAACAATGGGAAAGAGACATGTTACTAAAGCTACAGCTGTCTTACTCCTGCAATAGTACTGAAACTGAAGGTTTTTTACAAAATAGTTCATTAGAATCACTCCAAAAAGCATATTTATTTAAATGTCAGTAATTCCAAGACTTATTATGATCAAGATTAACAAAATATCAAAATGTAAAGTTTGATATCAGTCAGTATGGATTTTTTTTGCCACAAAACTACATTAAAAACATCAACAGAAAATAGATTAAGTTTATAGTCCTCTAGAATCCTACTTTAGAGGTTTCTCATACCTTAGTGCACATTCTTGTTTCAAATCATGCTGATACAAGGACTGCTGCAAGTGTGCTAGGCATGCAGCCATAATTCATTACTCAGACCTGCACTGTAAAACCAGCACTTGATTTGGGTTAACCTCTGTTCCCATGACTGTAGATTTTTTTTTTTTTTTCTCCTCTATGATGTTTAAAATATACTACCCAGACTAAAAGTTCTGCAAATATCTTTGTAAAATAGATATATTGATGAAGCTGCAACTAATAGCCATACAGTAATGTAAAAAGCATTACTGATGTGTTTTTTCCTTGTTATAACATTTAAAAATTTTGATCTAAGACTTTTTAATATCAGAAAGGTGGTTTTTAAAACAGTACAACAATTGTCATGACAAAAGTCTTGTTTTTTGGGCACGGAAGTGTTCTTACACAGTCCTATGTAAGAATAGTTTTCGGTTCAAATTTACAAGTCACAGCCTAGTCTGAAAACTTCTACGTTTGTATAATCAAGACATCACTTAAACAGAACCTGTCTGACAACCTGAAGTAGGCTGAAAGAAATCAAAACACAACACAATGTGACTTGAAGTAAAGAAATTCAGGAACAGATGAGAAACAAAACCACTGACATCTATCAGTCTGCAAAGGGACACAAAACTATTTTGAAAGGGTTTGGGTCTGCTGCAAGTCTCAGTGAGAGTCATTATCCTCAAATGGAGAAAATACAGAGCAGCGGTGAACCTTTCTATAAGTTGTCTAGCTATCAAACTTACTTCAACAACTTATCCAGGAGGTTACAAAATAAAAATCCAACCCCTACTTAGTTCCTTCAGATTAGTGCCAACAGTATTTAGTAAACACCTGGTGGAACATCTGCTGAGCTCATCATACCAGCTACTTTTCAGTTCAATACTGCTATGGTAGAGTGAATGCTGACGTTAGAGTGTCAGAAAGAGAAGTAACTTCTTAAAGAGACATAGGCCCAATTTCAAGGCATTAAGTTGCAAAGTCAAATTTATTTTAAGTCAAACACATGCAGAATATTTATGCTTGGAACTAAGTACGCAACGTAACATTCTCTAGTGTAACTTTTAAAAGTAGCACCAAAACAAAGCAGCTAGATATTTCAGCTATCACTACCTCTGCTATTTGGGAACATTAAAGTTTCTCATGTAGATAGAGTGAAGAAGAAAAGATAGCTGAACCAAAATTTTATGTCACCATACAGATTTTTCAACAGCAAGTATTTAGCTTGTTAGCCTGATGAAATCCAGCCCACTGTTCTATACTGTGACGTATGTAATGTTCTAGTTCAATGTTATACAATTTCCACACAGTGCATGTGGAAATTGCATGCACTGTAAACAACCACCCTCCTCTCACAGCACATGAGATGCATCAACACACTGGTGCTGTTCTTACAGTTACCTCTGAACAGAGGATTTCCTGATAGCAATGCTTTTATGGTGTATTCATACATCTTGTACACTCGATTGTCCTGACATCATAACATCTCCAAAGGGATTTTAACCTTTTTTGTTCTCAGTTTTATTACAAAACTCCCAATCAACAACATTGTTCATCTTAAGTGGTTTTACTATTGTAGAATCCATCAATCCATCCATCCATCCATCCTTGCAAGGTCACTGAAGGGCTGAAGGTCACTCGCTAAGAGGCATGCACCCTGGACAAATCACCAGTCCATCACAATGGAGCAGTTTCATTTTGGAAAAAGAAAAATCTGTTTATTTTTACATTTTATAATAAAGATGATCGTTATAATTTAAGAAATCTGACACTATCCATGTACATTATGCATATTTTTATTAGCCTTGTATTAAACTTTTACAATGTGACATGTGCACTTTAAATCACTTACACTGTATTAATGGCAGAGCAGTTGTCTTTGAAAATATTTTCCCATTGCTAGAAATAAATACATCACTGGCACCAGGTAGAAAAAAAATCATTATTTTTGATTTGAATTTACCTTGCCTGTAGGTACGAGGGTATTGACGTCCCAGCAGGACTTGCACAACAGGCCAAAATAGAAACATGTAAACCCTCGGCTGTGGTGGGACTTCATGATGGCATTTTCATGTAGTTTGATCATACCCTCCGCTCTCCCAGAAAGCCCCTCACATGTTTCGTGGCATAAGTGCTCATATCTAATACCCTCGAAGGATGTTTTGGTCTGTCTCTATGAGTCTAATTTACGGATATCTGCATGAATTGAGAGGGCCTGGGGCCAACCATCTCATGTCTTTTTAGGGGAGGGGGGCGGGATGTTGCGTTAGTGGGCCCTTTCGGGACAGGAGCGGCATTTCAGATAAGATCGGCGGCGGGAAGTGGTGAGCCAGGCCGTTTGTTCTTGCTGGCCATCTCTCATGTTGCACCACTGATTGGTAGGAAAGCTAAAATTGCTTTCACCGGGGCTCACTCCAGCAGTAGGCAATGATAACTAACAATGCCCCCGGGACCTAGTTAAAGCTGCATCACACGCGCTGGAAAACCACTTTAATGTGGCAGCATTAGGAAGCTGTCAGTTGGGTTGGGGGGGAACAGAATCCAATTCATTGTGGATTTTGAAAACATTTGTTATCCTCACTGCAAAAAAAAAAATAAAAAAATGCATCTAATCAAGCAGGCATTTTTTTTAATTGCAGTCCGCACAGCTTACCATGGAGGAGAACGGGTTCAAAGATCAGAAAAGTGAGAAAATAGCTTTTCTCTCAAATCCTCTGCGTCACTCAGTTGTTGGGATTGTCGAGCTCTTCTCAGACACAAACATAGTGGTTTGCTGGAATATCTTTCTTTGTTTTATTTTAGCCTTAATGGAGATTCAGTTTACCTTATTTATTATGCTCATCATATTAATGATTGACCTATTCAGTTTAAGTTGCAGCTTTTGTACTCTGAAGCTTTTGTTAGTAAACTGAAAAATGTTCACTTTCATTAAAGTCGAGTATTACAGGTAGTAATATCTACCATATCTATAATTATATAATATTTTATGTTTCTATTGGTAAGCAAATAATGAAGAGGCTGTCGTGTTATTTTAATGAAAGGGCACCTTGATTATTGTTTTGTTTATTATGAAATATTCATATTTCTTAAACTGACTTTAAAATTTCTCCTTGGCTTATTGCCAAGGAGAAATTTTATTGTTAGGTTACTGGGGAGCTGTGTTGCTTGAAAATTAAAATATTTGCAAGCCAGTTAATTAAGCATAATACATAAGTAACAGATCAATCAGGTAAATTACAACAAATGCATTTATGCATCTAGATGCATTGATAAGAACTAGCTGAACTTCAAACCAACCTTTACAAGGTGGAAGAAAAGAGATTTAAATGACTTTGATCTTGGCTGGTCTGAGTATTTCAGAAACCGCAGATACTGGATTGTGACTCGTGACCATCTTAGGTTTTTAGAGAATTGTCAGAAAAGGAGAAAATATCCAGTAAATGGCAATTGAATGGAAAATGTCTTGTTAAAGATCGGAGGAAAATGTTCAGACTGGTCTGAGGTGATAGGAAGGCAATGGTAGCTCAAAGAACCACTCGTTACAAACAAGTTATGCAGAAAGCCATTCTGAACCCACAACACATCAGACCTTGAAGCCATGAGCTGCAGTAATAGAAGACCACAGCAGGTGCTATTCCTGTCAGGTGATTAGAGAAAACTGATACTACAATGGTATTCAATGGTATTCCGATGATACACTTAGAATTTAACATACAACAAGGGATGAAGTCGTCCTTGTGACCACAGTGCAACTATGGCACTTCAACACCTTTAGGAGCTTTGGACTAATAAGTAGTTTGTAGGATAAGCTCAGCAGATCGTAGTTCCACCAGGCTGCTACCACTAGTCTGGAAAAGTGGGGAGTTCCTGGGGGAGGGGTGTTCTGTCAGGCAGAAGGTCAAAGTTGAAACTGTAGCTCCAAGAAGGAGCTTTGTGTAAATAAGCAGCACTATGTGGGAGCAAGCATCCTCGAATGTGTATGAAAGAATCAAAGCAACACTTCAGGTATGCTTTTCACAAGGGAATAACATTATAACAGGATGTAAAGCTTAAAAAAGTGTTTTTTACTCAGTATCGCCCATTAGTAGTTCGCTAACCTCTAAAGTTAATTTAATAGCTTATCCTTGATATCACAAAGTGTTACATCTAATGACTGTCAATATAATACAGCTGGTATGACTTTGTTTTTGTGATTTCGAGTTACTTTTGAATATTTAAAACTGTGGCTTGATTGAAATGTTTTCTCTTTTCTACTCTTTGCTTTGTTTGCTTCCCCATGTTTTTGTCTCAGTGTTAATGAGTTGTGAGGAAGATGCTTTCATCACTCTGTCCTGGCTCTGCTTCAGTCAGTTTGTACATCTGCTGTTCATCAGCTTATCCTTGTAATATATTTTTCTAGTTCACCAGTCATTCTTGTTAGTGTGGTAGTTTCACTTACAGTACATCTAATAGGTAAAGACACCAAAGTTTATGGCTCACATTTTACTTTTTATTTTTTCCCATAAACAGATTCAGCTCTGTTGGATCCACTTTCTCTCTGATACATAAGCCATTCCAGCTTCAGCTTGTTTGATCGTCCTTTGCTCTTTGTACCTGCTGCCACATCTGCAAAATGATATTAGGCTCAACTTCAGACCAGTTTTGCAGCCAGCACAGAAGTTGATTTTGGCTCACATTTACAGATGGTACACAAGTGATATCTACATTTTAATTGGGGTGCTTTAATTTTGGAGGGTTAGGCCAGTATCTTGCAAACTGGATTCAGTAAAATATATAGCGAAAACATCACATCATCGTCATATTGACCGTAATTCTGAAACAGTACATCTTTTGCAATAGTTTCTGTGCGTAGCCAATGTGTCACAATCCTTTGGAATATATTGGCTGTTTATAATGATGAATTTGTTTTCAGTTCTGTTGCTGTATGCATTTGGAGTTATGGTATTTTAAGTGCTCCACTCTCCCACTCTTCTCTTGTTTCCTACTGCTCATTCAGACATCCGTCCAAAGTTTTCCCATTCATGATTTCTCTCTATTTTGTTGTGTTTACAATGCAATAACAATTGTAGAATTTATTACACTTATATCTACCAATCAAGACAGAACTAAAAATGTTATTTAAAAAAAACAATTCAGATCTGCAAAAGATATTTGAACTAATACTGACACTGCGGTGGTGTCATGTTAGCTAAAAAGGCCTTTGTGTTTGTAGTCAAATAACTATGAAGCTAATGAACCAATCTAATTATAGGAGCATAAAAAATTCATTGATGAACAGAAAATATTTGAATAAACTGTATTTTTGTTTAAAAATGTGTTTTTTTTTTCAGCATCCATAAAGCAGGAAGCTCTTTTGTGATTTATCTCCAGAAACATGTATCTGCATATTAATAAGCAGTATCTGTAAACAAGGGACACAAACTTTGATGTCAGAAGCATTCTGGATTCTGTTTGAAGTTCATTTGTCATCTGAGTAACAATGAGCCACTGCAGGCTCAGGCTGCATGGATGTACTAGTCAGAAATGTACTCATACCTATCATGGCCATGAGTGATATACCTTTGGAGACTTCTAAGTATACATTTAAACTAGTCTTTTTTCAGAGTTTAAAAATTATTATGGCAATAATTATTAAAACCACACATACTCCATGTTTATTCACATAGAAACCAGCAAAAACATGATTTACACTTTCCAGCACAATCAAAAAAATTGTGCAATGGTTGCATGGACTTTGTTGTTTTTTTTTCTTAGAATTTTCTGGATCAGTTTAATAATTTTTCTTTCATCTTTGGAGAGTTTAGTGAGCTAGATGGTTGAAACTTGGATATAATCGGACATCCCAACAAGACAATAATCATAAATCGCTTTTGAACAAGTTTAAGCTGGACAAATTTCAAGCTTTGGAAGGCCCTTATCTCAACTATGCCATTCAGACGTACATAGTAAACTAAAGTAAACACAGAGGTCTAAACTTGATAAAGCTTTTCAGTAGACCTGATGGCAAGAACATGAGTTTACTGAAACAATTTTCTGCATGTTCCACTTTAAAGTGGTCCTCTGAGAACATTGGTCGATTTTATCACAAAAGTACTGAATAACAACACCACTTCTTTTCAATACTGTACAGATGTGTTCCCTTGTATCTATGTTAAATTCCCTGCCAAAACAACTTGGATATTAATGTCTCAGTTATTGCTTTTTTCAACTACATTTTTTTAATTTAATTGAGTCTGACATGTGAATCAAGGGGTAGGGTTAGGTTCAACAGGTTTGTGGTTGACACACAGCAAAAAGATGTGGATTTTGATTAATTATACATAGCTTATGCAATTCGGTGTTGGCCTTTATTTTCTAATATCACAACATGCTACCCCTTAGTTTAAAATAAAAGCATGCTTAAGTTAATGCACTTTTTAAAATGGCAGCTCTTGGTAAGACCCATCTTCTAAATATTCCAAATTGAAAACAATACAAAATCTATATAAAGTCTCAGCCATACACATGCTCCATACTGACAAAACATTGCTCACTCAACAAGACGGGGTGTGTTTGCTTAATGCCTTCTGTTCCATTTGCCAAAGCTCTCAGAGTGTCCAAGAGGTGTTCTTATCCATTTAATACATGCTCACAGTGTATCCTGTCAAATATAGATTTGAATCAATAGCACTCTAGAGTGGCTCGTTAAACTTAAATCAGCTTGGAAGTGGTGCATGCCTGCCTCACAGCTGCTGTCATTAACCACTGCCTCGCAGATTATTGGACAAACGTCCTTGTGTGAGGAGCTTCACCAGTTTACCTCAGGACTGTGGGCTGAAACTTCGATGGGTGATGAGCCAGTAGCGAGGTGCTTGCGTTTACCCAAACTCGAATCTTAACGGAAACACACAACACCCAATGCTGCCTAAATAGCATAATGTATAATGCTAAAAGTGATTACATTTACAAATATAAGAGTAGCTTTCACATCATAATTGCATGTTAGAAACTTTGTATTTCTTTATTCATTGATATTGTTCATTTCTGACCTGGTTTTCCCAGATTGACACCTCAACACTACAATACCTTCCTGCTACCTTCTGGAGTTTGAGGCAAGCCACACAATTAAAAAGTCAAATTTGTGCCACACACTCACAGCCAAATTATCAAACTTAAATGCAAACCATTTCAAATAATGTATTTAGACATAAGTTAGTTGTAAATGTTGTTCAACTTAAATCTAATATGACCATTCTGACCTTAATGCCACTTTGAGGAAGGTTATACAAACACATTACAAATGATCATAAACATGGAAAGCACATTTCTCCAATTTATCTTACTTTGACTGGTTCTAATGGGGTCCAAAACAAAGATCTGAATCAAATCGTATATTGAGAACAAAATCTAAATCTTGAGTAGGATTTGTTGCAGGAATGTTTCAGTAAACATTTAGCTCTGGGTCAATCTATTTGAAAATATCTACTCAAATTTCATATACATGCATTTTGATTTCACCTTGTCCATATGCAAATTTGCACATGTAAAACTATTTTTCTTGTAGGTAAGCAACTTTATGAATGGTGGAAACAAATTATCATGAATGTCCTTAAATTTAAGGAGTCATTTCATTTTAAATGTGCATTGTTATCTGAACAATATGACTAGACTTTATTTGAATTTACTTTGGTATTGATGCACATTAAGCCCAGTGGAGTCATTTAAAATAGCACGCTTATGACCCTAAAATAGTAGATAATATTAATTTCAGTCATATAACCAAAAATTAGCATGGATACTAATTAACATATTGTAAAAGTCGGGTATGAAACAATTAAAACAGCAAAGATAGGAAATGGATAAGGATGAAATGACCAACAGCCCACCATTTTCATGTTGCTTTGCATATCAGTATAATTAGAGAGATAAATACATTTCAGTCAAAAACTATTTGTACTCTTAGCAGATTTACACTTTATAGCATGACTTTTGAATAAAACATGTCTTATCTTTTATGAAAAAAGATTATGATGAAAACTAACCAATTTCATAATCAATGGACTCATTTATGTCCAGCTTTTTTCATATTTCCTCATGTATTTATAGAGTTAATCTCAGCTCATGAGCCTACTTGCCATCTGTCTAATCTTCAGCTTTCTCCATAGATTTTGTATTAGATTCAACTTGGGACTCTGGCCAGGCCTCTCCAAAATGCTAGCATAATTTTCAGTCATAAGGAACATGCTAAATCTAAATAAAACAGAGGTATGAATCCTTTTGTTCTTAAATGTAGATGTATTCCAACTGAAATGTCCAAAACGGATTGTTTTGACTAAAAGTCCTTCTTTGCATCTATATTTCCTTTCTTCATTTGAGTTTTGGGTGGATTAAATCCTAACAGAAAATAATTTCCTTCATGTATTTTTCTGCTTTTAGGTGCATGAATAAACAAAAAGACATCAGTGGGTGTAAGTGATTTATCTACTTTCTGGTTTCAGTTTAGGCAGCCACACAGCTCCACCTTGCAGGAAAGGGTTAACTCCGACAGCAACAATAATGAGAGCGCAGTGAGACGTGTGAAGTAATTAGTCAGTCTCCTATCCAATATTTACCCAGTTAATTATTTGTGAGTATTACTCTTGTCTTCCCTTCAGATGGCTGCCTGTGTTGTTTTTTCCACACCATTTGTCATTGTCCACCTCTTGTGGGTTCTCATCCCTGGTTCCTGACATCTTTTTTCTCCTTTTTTTCTTTTTCCTGCTTTGGTAGTATTATGGTGAGCCTCTCCCAGTGTAGAGGTAAGACCACTGCCCCTTGTAGTGTGAGGTCAGCTGTGATTATTTATTCATCTGTCTATTTGTCTAATGTTGGTAGCAAGATGTGAAAATGGTTGCTAACCTTCTGGAGTAATGCACAGCTTTAAAAGGTCAGAGTAAGGACAGAAAGACTCAAAATCAAGTGTGAATAAGGGGCATTTCAGGTAAAGGACAAGTTAAATATCACATTGCAAAATTAACCCTTCATCAACATTTACCGATGGATGGTTTGGATGATGTTGTGGAAAATATCATAGATAGATGACTTCAAAACAACACCTATGAAAATGGTGAGGTTGTGAATGGGTGGCAAACCATCCTTTAAAATGCAGAACTGCCCCACATTTGACATGTAAACAGGTGTTTCACATGTTTTTCTTTCTTTTCAATTTTTAGTGTTAAACATAAAGATGCTGCACGTATCAAACTTGACTTAAAACACGACTTTGTAATTTGACGGCTAGAAATTGGGCCTCTGTATCTTTAAGAAGACGCTCCGCCTTCAGTACGCCATCACAATAACATTTCTCCATTAAAACTAACATCATTCTTAGGCGTTTCACTGAGAAATATGATAAGCTCAGCAGACTTCCCTTCAGATGTTTGCTAATTGCTGCTGCCGCTAGTCTGGAGGACCTGAGTGGGGACTGGGCAGGGGAGGGATGTTATGTGAGACGGACATTTGACTGGAGATTCAAGTTCCAAGGAGGAGCTTGGTGGAAATAGGCGGTGCTGTGTCAGCTTTTAGGTACCCCAGAATGTCTGCCACAGGAGATTCAAGGATTCCTCAAATATGCTTGAAAGAATCAAAGCAACACTCCAGATGTTTTTTTTGGATTAGGGAACAATATAATAGTGTGACATAAAAGTCAGCAAAGTCAACTTTAAAAAAATACCCCCCATTTAAATAATAAGACAGATATACATGTCTGCAACAAAACAGTTTTGAGAAACATTTTATGAGCAACTCCAGAATAAACCTTATCTAAGCTAGATAAGCTAGAGTCAAGGTGTAAATTTGTTTGAAAAGGAGGGTGGCCAGGTAAATTCTGCCAGAATAAAAGAAATTCAAGCTCTAGGGCCTCAAGGAAACGCAACTAAAACCAAATTGCCAATAAAAAGCAACCTTACCTACCCAGATGCATCACTGTTTACTCTATTCTTGGATTTAACAGAGATGCAAATTTTCAGGTATAACTCCATCCCAGGACAAAAACAAAATGATATTCATAAAAATGTCGCTCCATTCCTTTAAATTTCCAGAAACATAACTCGCCATCAGCTGCTATGAGTGACACAAAAGGAGCATAGCTGACAGAAATGTGTCATAACTGTCATTATTTAATTAATGTTTCACATATGAAGGAAATACGTCTTCAACCAATGCAAAAGGGGGGAGTGAGGGATCAAACGAAAGGGAAGGTGGGCCCAGTTGGTTGAAAGGAAGACAAAACAGTAATTATTTCATTATGGAATGGCATGACAGCAGTAATATTAAAGCTGTGCTGTGTGCAGTGTGCTTATCTGTGGAACAAATGAGCTCTCCCAAAGGAGAGCAGACTGCAACACTGAGCCTGAGGTTGGGTTGCATTGCTGTCTTTCTCTCCTTCTCAGACAAAGTTCCTTTCTCCTCTCTCAGCCACCTTTTTAATATTCTCATTCATAGCACATGCAATTATTTTAAAAATAAATTTAGCGCAGATAAAAAAAAAAAAAAAAAATTGGGCCTCTTGGGTGACGCAAATGACTTCCTTGTTTTTATTAGAAGACAAGGTGTTTATTACGAGCCTTGTTGGCTTATTGCATGAGGTTTCTGAGTTTGAGTAATTGTCCAATTAGGTGTAATTTCAGCATTGGTGCTAACCCAGGCGATTGTGCTGTAAGAGGAAGACTACCACCGGGACACACATTAATGAATCCCACTGAGACCTGTCTACCTTTAAGAAAGAGAGAGAGTGTCTGCTTCTGTTTCGCCTTCCCAAATCTTTTTAACGAGGCATTATAACTGGGATTTACAATTGAGACAAGGCACCACTTCTCCCTCCCCCACTTCATTGTTCGTTATTCTTCACCGTCTGTGCACTGGGTTACAAAAATAATTTATCATTCATGTTATTTCAGTTCTCTGAGCAATTGCCTCTTATTCAGACAGAAAGGTTACCTTAATTGTTATGTAGCTCAGCTATTTATGCCCTGGCATAAAAATGCATGTTTGCTGCTTCATGGAAAGGTCACTCATTACAACCCAAATAACTTTTTCTTTGTCAGAGTTTTCTGGCTACTTTATACTGTTAGATGGTGCAAGGTTTTTCAAAAAGAAGAAAAAAAAAAGCTCCAGAGGCCTACAAATATGCCCTCTATCTGATGTGAAGAACTTGCTCTCTCTTTGGCCCAGTTCCAGCCTCCCTTCATTTGAATACTCACCAAAACTTTCACAGGCTGGATTTACGTCACTGCTTTAATTCCTGAAAGTGTTCCAAGTCAGACTACTATGTTGGCATTTTACATCACTACACAAAAATATACTAACTTATCATTTTCATATCGTTATTACAGGTGTGTTCAAAAGAGTGACACATATTTGCTTGCCATAAGATGGAAGGGTGATACTTTTTTTAAAATCAGTTTTTAATTTTTGAGTCATTTGTTGTTGTATTTTTCTTTCATATTTTAACTGAAATAATACTTCATGTTTAATTTTGCTAGTGACAAGTTGTTTGCCTTTTGATAATTGCTTCTTCCCAAAGTTAATATGGGTATTATAGTCAGGGAAGGGTCAGAACAAAGAAGTATGTCAAAATATAATTTGTTCCTAAGATGAGAATAAGTTTTTTTTCATTTTGCTAAGATTACATTGCAGTGCCAAGGTCTTATATTGACTAGGTAATAAGTCTTTAATTGTGGTGACCGGCATGCTATTCCTGTCACACTAAATTTTTCATATCAGTGCACATTGATGTATATCACAAAATAAATCAAATTACTATTTTTGTCCATCTTTAATGTTCCCTGGTAAAATTGAGTGAAATTTGAAGATATCAGAAGTTTTCTTTTATTGTTATTTTTTAAATTTATTTTTAAAAGTTGAACATGTCATCGAACATTATGCAACTGCTTTGGATAAATAAAGCGATGGACTGGTGACCCGTCCAGGGCGTACTCAGCCTCTCGCCCGGTGACAACTGGAGACCCCACCGGGATAAGCATGTTGGATAATGGATGGATGGAAACAGTTGGTTTACCAGGAGCATTATTGTCTAGTTAGTTTGGATATCCTTTTTTCCTTTAATACATGTAATCAGCATTCCAAAACTTAATGTTGTATTTAATCAAATCGCTTTGTCTGATATTAAAATCTGTTTGCTGATCTGAAAAATTTAACAGTGACAAATTAAACAAAAAAATATTTTGCAAGGGGAAAATACTTTTTTTACAGCCCACTGTCAAACTAAAAGAGACACAATGTGATGAAAAAACAAATGGTCTGTTAAAAGGTAAATTAGTATCTTCACCCTCAACACATTTAATACTAAAGCATGCATGTAAATGCAACATAGTCTGTCCTAAAGAAGTATCACACCCTTCATCCGAGTGCATAGCTCCTCAAAACAAACAGAAGCCAATCGTAGGGAACAGACATACTTCATATATATTAATGAAGATGGCATTTTAGAAGATATGTTCATTTTTTAAGCTCAAGGAAAATTAAAAACTAAACACTGAACACATCTGTTTCTCTGTTCAAAGGTTGAAACAAGTTTCATACCAGCACTGAATGCAACAACAAAACGATAATTTGTGGATTTTCTTTATTCCGGGGTAAATGTGCTGTAGCAAATTCCTTGTTCTGGTCACTGAGCACTTTTACAGCTCAACAAATGAGTTTGTGCATTTCAGAGAAGCTTTGAGAAAACTTCTCTTTACCAATTGTTCTCTTTAGTTTCAGACCACATGTAATCAGTTCAAAACTCTATCCAGCCATTTGTAACCTGAATTTAGAAAAAAAAAGAAAAGATAAACAATAAAAGAGTATATCCTGTGACAGACTTTGAAGAATGCTTACCAGGGCAGTGAGCCAGAGCCTCAAGGTTTTGGGAGCCCAAAACTGATTTTATGTATTTGTTTATATTTAATGGGTTTCCATATAGCTAGTTAAGCTCAAAATTATTCATACCCAGGTCAAATTTTGACCTAAAATAATATGAAAAGAAAAGCTGAGAAAGTCTGACAGTGGTAAATGGTAAAGTTATCTAATAGACTTAAGAAGAACTGGAATTATCAGACTGATAAGTGCTCTGACATCGTTAGTTCAAAGAACTGCCATTTATGGACAAATAATAGCTGTTGGATTGGTCTGAAAAAAGAAATAGAAACTCAACACTGAACCTAATGCAGAGAAGCAAAAGAAATAGGTAAGTGGCTCCATCCACACTGACTCCACACTCTGGCACTGTGTCATTACATCTGTATGGTCTCAATATTCCAGCAGTGTGGAGGTGAACGAGAACTATACAAGATGTACTCTCAGTCTGGGAAACTCTTCATTAACTCAGAAATTGGTGCAGCAGACATGGCCTCCACAGCCACCACCTGACCAAAAGGCTTTTAGTGTGCACCGCCACAGAATGGACATCACGCAGGCCCACTTGCTTCTAACCAGCAGGGAGATAAATCACTAAGCTGCTCATATGAATGCCAGCAGCATCGGAAGAAATGTGCCTGAAGCTCACATCTAGCTTGGGTTCACATCGAGGTTGCATTACACCCACCCACCCAGCAACAGCACCCTCTCCTTCCCTGCTTCATCCCTTCTCACATTAGAGCCTCTCACAGTCTCACCACAACCACTGACACCACCAGCAGCACATCACATCCTCGCAGTAGCAACCCACTGCTCATCTTCACACTAAACCTTGTCCTTCTTTCAGGCTTATGTCTCGACACCCCCTCAAAAATAAGCCATTTTAAAAAAAAGAAAAGAAGGAGGCTCATGAGCAGCTGGAGCCGCCATGCTGTATAACTGCAGCCGTCACAGGCTCCTTCTCTGATGCGGCCTGACGTCTCAAAAGGCTGTGGGATTCAAAACAAAATCAGGTTTCCTCATCCAACGACAAACTGAGCAATTGGGGAAGCGCTTTCGCTAAGAGTCTTTGTGACATGATGATTGGAAGACAGGCTCAAATTCCCTATGAATATGGATGCAACTGTTTATGCCTCTGGGAGAGAAAAAAAAATCTAGCACATACTTGACAAATATTTGTTAAAAAATAAATCATGGAATGCTTTTGGCAAGGTAGGCTATATATCAGTTTTGTAAGGGGTAGATTATTTCTTTCCCGTGTGTGGGATTGGCCTGTCAGTTCATACTATCTTAAAAAGGATTATCTGATGCACCTAGGTCTGATTTCAATTTGAATAGGTGTGAATTTATTTTGCACTGCTCAATATCACATACAAATAAGTCTGCTATAATCCAATTCCACCCCCACCAGGAAAGAAAAAGGATGAAATAAGAATCTCATTATGCTTTTCTGCTTTATGTTAGCTTGTTTTCTCGCAAACAAGCTTTTGAATTTAATATCTGTGTATTTACTCACAGCTCCTGAAAAGCAGGTGAACGACAGGTGATGTGTTTTTTTCCCTTTCTTTTCCGTCTAATTTCATAAGATTCGGGGACAGAGATTCCTCTCAGAGTATTAATTCATTTTGAAATACCTGCACCCCATGTCTTATTTACTGCCCCTGTGAAACTGAATTAACAGTGATTGAATGTGGTGCTATGAAATTAGATTGCATTGTGTGTCTCTGGCTAATAACTCCAGATGGAATATCTCCTCAGTCTGCTTGACATCATGCACCCCGGGAGAAATATGTGAGCAGAGTGGGAAAGTTAAGGTTGCTTAGGTTCAGTTGGAGACCTAAGAAGCACAATGAATCAAGCTTTAGTAAAACCTTGAGAGCGGTGAGGACCTGTGTAATTTGCTATGAGAAGTGTTCTCTGAGGAGGTGCCTCTGGCCTGAGGAGTGGGCCTGCCCTCTTCAGTGAGGACGGTGTGATGTGATGATAAGATGAGATGTCCTGTTTAAGAGCCTGATTAATGGCGGAGTATGAGATGGCCTCTGAGAACAGACGCTGTTTGCTTTTGCTGAAGCACACTCTTGTTCAGGTGGAGGAGGAGCACCCAGGGCGCTCCACTACATCTGTGTCCAAACCTCAAATTACCAACACCACTGTCAACACACCTTATCTTTACTTAAGGCATAATGGCAAAGATCACAATCAATTCTCACAGGTCTACTGGAGCAGACTCCTTCATTATGTTTAAAAACCATTCACACTGACTGATCTGCGATGAGTGCATGGTATTGATAAATAATTAAAAAGCTCTCAGTTTAATTTGGGGGTAAGTAGAGGATGGAGAGTGTGCTGTGGGGGTCGGGCTGGGGTTGCGCTAGGCCAGTGGGCTCTTATTTGGTGTAATGAAGCCTGCCCCCCTGCCGCTAGACGCCCAGCCTCAGCTCCCTGTCTGCCTCCGTGCGATGTCCCAGTGGACGCACAACCAGATGGATTTGTCTGCCATATTCGCAGCAATCAATGCAATCCGGCTTGAAAGAAAATCAATAAGATGTGTCCACTTATGCCTCAAAGTCTAGGAGAAGATTCTTTGCTAAGACAAACCTGAAGAAAAAAACAAAGTGTACTTTTTGAAAGGTTGTACCTTATTTCCCCAAGAAGTCATTTTTTTAGATACACCCTACTTGAAAGTTGATGTGATCTATCCAATTAGGACAATACAGAGAAGGAGAGGGTTGGTGATACAGAACAATTTTTTTTCTTTGGAAAAAACTGTTGTGTTGTTGTTGTTTAATCCCTGAAATGTGATATTCTTTAGAGTAACTTCAGAAGTGATTTTTGTGAAAGTGCAGAGGTGTCATCAAGACATAAGACAGTATAGTTATATCACATCAGCATATCATCACCTTCCTAAAATAATGACCTAAGTCATTGTTCTAACAATATAGGTTTCATCTTTGTCCTTTATATTGTCATGTTACCGCAATATAATATGTATACTGTAATAACATGATAATTCTTTAAAATATAAAGTGATAAATTTGAATATTCTAATAACATATTTTATTGTTCAAAAGTTAAGAATACATTGTAATAACATAACTCTATATTCTACAAACATAAAAAATATTCAGATTAAACAATTAAGTTTTCACATTATTATGTAACATAGTTTTCTCTTTTGCTTCAGTGTCAGTTCTATGCATCTGTAGATTTTTGTTGTCTTTGATTTATAAGACTGTTTTTTATAAATTGGATGTTAAAAACAGCTTAGCTTAAACAAAAGCAATGTTTTACTAAATCATTGGTCCCACAAAGGGCAAAAGAGGCTGAAACAAAATGAGTTCTTTCATTTCAGATAAACACCTGGCAAGCGGGAATGGTGAAATAAGGGAAGAATGACATTTTGTCATGTAAGAAGTTCAAAAGGATTTTAACTCTAAAGAATACAAGTTTGAAAATGCATTAGCCATTGGGAGTACACTATTATGGTGTTGGGGTAGGCAATAGGCTAAATCAAAATATAACAGATTATTATCATGCAGCACATACTGTATGTTTTATGCTTCACTCTATTTGAGTGGTCAAAGTGTTACAGCTATTCTCAGTTGATGAAGGGTCAACATGTGCTTTTTGACTGCAGACCTTGCTTGAAAATTGTGAGCATTTTGTCAATTACATAGAGAATAAGCACAGTAATATTAATGCAGTTGCATGTGTTTTGCATGTGGTATGGGTTCAGATATCGCGGAACAAGTTTGCAACATCTCATAAGTTTGTCAATGCTAACTAGTTGTATTTTTTTGTTGGCCAATCGAGCACAGTAACACAATGGTCACTGAACCAGCGTCTGGTACCTTTGGGTGTATTGGCAGGTGCCAAGTCCAGCTAGAAAATGAAATCAGCATCTCCATACAGCTTGTAAGCAGAATAAAGCATAAAATGCTCTAGAGTTTCCTGGTAGATGGCTGCATTGACTGTGGACTTCAGAGAACACAGTGGGCCAACACTAGCAGATGACATGGCACTCGAACCCATGCAAACCATTAATAGCTGCGTCTCTGTTAACCATAAAATTGCACTTAATGGAAACACAGCAAGCACGAAAAAACAAGAAGAAGGCCAGTATTTCTGGCCTTTGCGGAAGGCCAGCAAGAATTATTAACAAGACTAGAATTATCACCATTATTACCATTTGGAGACTTTGGAATTGGGAAAAGGTTTACTTTAGCTCTACAACAACCTCAAAGTTACAGGCAGAGCTACAATGGAGTGGTTTCTATCAAACCATCTTAAAATGTTAAGAGTGACATGATAGAAAGTCAAGCTTAACTCCAATTGAGAATCTTTGGAAAGACTTAAAAATTGATGCTTACTGAGGTTCTCCTGCTATCCGACTGACTTTGGTCTGTTGTGGATGCGCCTCTAGATGTGCAAAGTTGGCAGGGCTATTCTATACCGCCAAAAGATGATAGCTGTAAATGCAACAATAGTGGTTCTACAAAGTACTGAATCATGGATTTTGAATAAAAATGCAACTGAAGCTTTCTATTTAAAAGCATGTTTTAATTTCCCTCTACTTAATATTTTTCTTCTGCTTTTTGTTGCTCTAACACGGACACTCAAATTGACATGAATGAACGTTTGTAGTTTGATTTTAATACTCTATACTGGCTAAGGTGACGGGCTGTAGTTGTGATGAAACATACAGCTGAACCATGTAAGATAAAATGATGTAGGAATTTTCCCTTTATCTTTAGGTTTCCAAAGATATATAAAGGTATGAAATCACATTTTCCTTCCTTTCCACATGTCTGCTTAGCAGTACATGTGATCACTGACATGTGAATTAAAAGCAAGAACATGATTCTTTTTTATTTTCCTAATTTCAAGGGCAGGTGTAGACCTGCCTTCAAATATTCATTAGGTATTAATTTATCGCAGCCAATAAGGAAGCAGTCCTTCAGACATTGTATATTTCAGGTGGTAAATGTAAAGCTATCAGAATGTGTTGGGCCTTTCTAAAGGGAGGACTGAATGTGAAAAGCTGGCCAGGAGAAACTGTTCATCAGCCCATGGGGGATTTTAATGTTCAACCCTCCAGCCCCCTCTCCCACCATTGCCACCCGGCTAAACCAGTTAACACTGCAGGCTTGAGGTCATGGCTCACTGACCCTGTAGCAGACAGCTCCTGGAGGTGTGATATGAGGCCTCCGGTGGTGTCTGCTGAATATCACTACATGGCAGCCATGGACTCACACCTGAACAGAGGACCATGATGACTGTAAATCTGAAACAAAGCAAGGTCAACACTGCAACAGGCAGACTGGACACACAAAGCCACACAGCTAAACTGGATAAGCAAACACACTGTGTCTGAGATACACAGGGAAAAAAGATGAAGAATTAAGAGTATTATGCTGTGTCAGTTTTTAGAACTGATTTCTGTCTAATTGATGACTCTGCAGCACATCAATCCATTATGCATAATTTAACATGGATCAAATCCCATATTAACATAATCACCCATTGGATATTCTGCGTCGTGTGACATGCAGTTGTGAGGAGCAGAACTCCAGTTTGAGAAGGAGTGACAGGGGAAACACACCCTTGGATGAGTCTGCAAACTTGTCCACACTTTCCTTGATACTCAAATCAACCCCCCCACCACACACACACACACCCCCACACGCACACACACATCGACACTCAAACAGCGCTTGCTGGGACAGGAGGATGTTAAGATGTCAGATCCTTATTCGCTCTGAGCGAATAGTGGGAGTCCAGTCTGAGAATTTTGTGTTTATGCAGAGCCACATTTGAATAAACAGCCACACACACACTTGGATTGAAAAGCTCAAAAAGTGAGGGGTGTAGAGCTGCCTGCTTAGACGCTACCGTTTGCAATCACTAAGCAGCTTTAGTGTCTCCTACCACAGTCCTGATTTAAAATTCATAAATGCTAATCCTTCATAATTTACAGTTTAAAAAGCAGCCCTGCTCACAGGCCCTGTGGCCACAGCTCTGTCAGAGTAATTATACCAAGGAGCTGGGAATGGACTACTAACAGAGACTTTCAGCAGTCAAGGAAATCCCCCTCACTGGCACCAGACCCAATTACTCCAAATACCTAAACAGATTAGCAAGTCATTTTCCAGTTCAATCTGGACATAGGTGCCAAATCAGTGTTATACTTTAGTCAGGTGGGTAAACAGTATTAAGATCGGGACATGCCTGTTTCTCATTAGAGGGACCGCATGCTCAGTAATTTTATTACCTATTATTATATTTGGTCCCAGCGATTGTCTTTTTACAACAGGACTCCTCCTGTTCTTCTGGCGTCACAGGGTGATTTTCCGCCCCCCTCTCCGCTTCATGACATTGCACTGGGTTCATGTATGTGCTTTAGACACGTTTGTGTGTGAACAACATCAATGAGAGGGTGGCTCCATTTGGGGAGGTGCCAGTTTCCTAAACCAAACTCTTTGTCCCCCACAAGGACAAAACACATTAGTTTAGATGTAGATTATCTGTGATTCTTTTACCCAAGGTCACTAATAGAAGGCCATTATCAAATTGGTCTGATTTCAATGTAATGGTTCACGGTGACACCACAAAAAGCATTAAAGCTCCTATGAAAGGGCCCCTGTTCTACACGTGAAAGCTCTCAGTGCAAAATTGCTCACCATCTCTTTTTAATGCATAATTTAGAAGCCGTCTCAGATATTGATTCATCTCTCATCCTGGTGTTATGTTGTGAAGGAGGTATGGAAATATACAAGACAAAGTGATGTTTGGTCATTTGCGGGTGCAATGTCCCACATCTCAACAAAAGTGTCTCCATTTTATTTGAGATGAAAATAATTCTGGTTTTGGTTTTGGACAAAAGCAGAATTAATTCTCGGGTATATTTTTCTTTTTTCAATAAGAACAACGACCTAAGCCAAACTATAACATTACTGGCAGTAGTTTTTAATATTAGTGTCAAAGGGAAGCATAAGCTATCCTAAAAAAGTACTTCCACCCGAATCAGTCTTCTAGTCCTTTTTTTTTCATGCAAAGTGTGATGTAAACTGTTTTAGAAGCTATAGTAGTAAACCGGAGCTTGCTAATGATGGAGTTTGTATTTGATTCATATTTTCTCATTTGCTACTGAGTTAACTTTTTTAACCAATTCTCAATACTTTATCTTTTCTAGTTCAATATTTGCTCAGACATGATCTCTATTACTAACGCAGGTAGACTCTGTTTAACAATTTGGTGAAAGCAATGGGTTGCACTTAAATTTTATTTAGGGTTAACAGAGTAAAAGGGGTGAAAACAAACAAGTCTTAATTCAAGTTTGTATTTGCCAAATAATTTGAAAAACATGTCATTTTTCTTCTGCTTCACAATATGTACTACTTTCTTTTTCCATAAAATTTTAGTATAATTCATTGAACTTTATGAGTTGCTCACCCAGGTTGCCATTCATGCAAGATCCACCACTGAGAAATGCAATTAATGAAAGTGTAAATCTACTAATGATTTTTCTTTTCTTTTTTTTCAAATGCAATACATTTTTTTATGATTATTAGATGGGATCAGTAATTGATAGAACCTAAAGTGATGCAATCAAGAAGCAGACTATTAAAAGCAAGCATTTATTTAATGTGGTGTTTCAGAAAAAAATGTAAATCATATTTTTCTTTCACTCGTAGTGTTGAGGGCTGTATGAGTTTTCAACCTTTATAAATACATCTTGGAATAAATAAATAAATAAATAAATAAATAAATAAATAAATAAATAAATAAAAGTTAGCTTCTATCATGCCACAGTGCAAAAATTTTAAAACACACTAGCCTTTGTTATTTCCTTCTGGATATTTATCCGTCTCGTCACTAGTGCCAAAACTCTGGCTGATGCCTGAGCTCTGCTGAATATCACAGTGACTCTCATCTCTAAGTGAAAGAAATCAGGATTCTATTAGAGCAGATTAGGACCACCAGACTGGACATCATGTCACAAATCCAGAGCTTTGAGAGTTTCTCTGTAACTGTTAGCCCTGAAGACTGACTCATCCATACACGCAGACATCTCTCTTCTTCCCTTTTCTTTTCTTCACAGTAAATCTGCACGATGGTTCTTACTGCATATTGATTGGTATGTATTTTTGAATAGATCCCTGCATGTTGATTTAAATGAAATATAACACCAATGATTGGAAAAACTACAAAATTTTCCACACACATCACTAAAACAACATAAATATAATTTGCCATAAGTGTTTTGTTGTCAAGTACCTTAGGAATAAACACAGTTTGAATGCAATAGAAAGACAGAATGTAGAATGAAAATCAGAAGCACAAATTGTACATGTTAAACTTGTTATTAACATGTAACAAGTAATTGTACATGATAACATATACAATTAACATGTACATGTTAATTCACCTAGATCTGAATAAATGTATTCAGATCTAGGTGTCGACTTGCAAGAAGCTCAAACGGAGTATCAGAATTCGGAAAAAGGCGATTTAGGCAAATAACACCAGACCTGTTTAGTCTGCTTTGAAAACTATTGTTGACCATGTACATCCCCTTGCATGCCAAGAGCATATACAGTAGAACTAAAGGCAAATCTTATGCGGGATGAGGAAGAGGTGCTTAAGTACTAGTAGGTTGAATGACGAAAACAAAATACCTGGGCTGATAAGTTAGTGGGTTGCAGGTGTGAGGGGAGAGAGCAGAAGGCAGATTAATGACAGTGGTAGAAAGAGGAAGTGACACGGGGGCAAAGGAAAGCACACTAAGGACTAGGAAAAACATTGAGCAAAATAACTAGGCAAAGAAACATAACTACAGTAATTAAGAAAGGACTAGACACCAGAAATAAACATAGCTAGAATCATTAAGTGGGAACTAAAGTAAAAATAGAAAAAAAGGCAGAACTAACATAAATAAGATATAAGGGACACAAATAATGACAAAATGCAAAACCAACTTAAATAACACAAGATCCTAACTTTTTTTATCTACCAAAGAGATTATTAAATGTGACTTTGGTGTGCAAGGAAGGCTTTTTTATTGTTATTATTATTTTTTTAAACCTACCTACATGCAAAGGCTTGAGTGATCCTCTGCCTTCAACAACCTTGAGGCTCTTTCTCAGAAGAGCAATTTGTAGCCACATATTTGTGACCTTTAACATGGTCTAGTTAGGCTGTTAAACTAAGGTACTAACTTCTCAGTTTTCTTGAACTATCAGGAATGCAAGCAATGGTTTAATTTCAAACTTGGCAAGACATCCAAAATGATACAAAGCCTTTTGCAGTTTAACAAGCGTTTACTTTGTAAAAAGTGTCAAGGAGATAAACATAAACAGAACTTTCTGCAAAATTAACAATACGAGTCTTAAATTTTTTTTATTCAGTGTGGACTTCAAAAAATATGTTTTGTATCTTACTGCATCTTCTCTAGTCATAAAAATGTTTCTGAAAACACTCTGAATACTGTGTGGTTCTCAAAAATATTTGTCATATATAAAATACTATCAAACATTATTAATAGAATTAAGATGAATAAACATATTAATAAAACCTTTATGTTGATGACACTACCCTTAATATATCTTTTAATATTTGTACTGCTGTGATAAACTGTGGTAATATTGATCACAATAATGAATTTGACTACAACATTTTATTATGTCAATACTGTTACCAATCAGTTTTAGATTTCCTGTGTTTTGTTGAAGTCATCTCATGACCCCCCTTTGGAGTCAAGGAACCTACAATAAAGGTCCTGACCCAAAATGTGGGAACCAATGGCCTAAAAAAGTGAGCTCAGTCAGTGCCTACATGAGTAATAGTTTAATCTTTGTAAAAATCATCCATCCGTCCATCATAAGGGATGTTAGACAATGTCTTTATTGGCCAAAGTTTGTCTTTAAATCAACATTTTTTGGCATTTTCTGTTTATGAGGCATGAAGAATGAAGTGAAGTGATTAAAACATTGTGAGGTGAAAGTCATAGTATGTCAAAGAGGACACAATGCCTGTTATCCATGAATGGTCATAATTTGGCTGATGTGTTTGCATTATTAGTCCACTTTTCCTAATTCTTCACAATGTCTTTATCTCTAATTTTTCACAGTAGAAGTAATTTAGCATCTTTTACCAAACTGTTTTGTTATTAAGATACTATTGATTTTTATATTGAAAAAAAGTGACATTGACTACTGCTAAGCCAACAAGCTGGTGATCAGTAATTACATTGAATCACTAAAATGTATTATGGGTCTATAATAAAATTTTGCTGTGCCATCTTTGAGGGAATGTTAGTGCCAGAATGTGTCAGTTTACAAAACATGGTGCGACGGCATCAAGTAACAGCAAGACAACATGTATTTGGACGGATTCACAATATCAGTGATTGAGTTGAAAGCCACACAGCCAAGCATCAACGTTTATCAGGGAGCACATTTATCTGTCACCCTCATACCTCACATAACAAGAAATTATCTGTACAGAATCACCATATCTAGCAGAACAGATTCTCCAAAAGTCTTCAGTGTTTGATGCTTACATTTTTGTTCATTCAGGCCCCTGAAAATGTCAGCTACAGAAAAGTGCAGTACTGCAAACATACAAAAACCACATTTAACAGCTACTGTTTTGCTGTTCTCCTTTCCAGTTGTAATGTTTGGAAAACTTTTGTTTCTAATGTACCATGAACTTGTGGGAAATATGAGCAAAACGCTAATGAGGACGATCACAAGCATTATCACAGCAGCTAATCTCTATCTAATCTGCAGCGATCTATTAACCTGCTCTCATTTAGCATTTGAAGATTATTTCTTCTGTACCTCTTTCTCTCGTCACACTATTTCATCTCAGCTTAAGAGTCTTGAATCTCTTACAAAACATGTTTTTACAGAGTCAAAAAAAATTTAATAGTTAACATGCTATAATTTGAAAACTACATTTTGCATTTTCTCGCAAGATCTTTTTCTGACACTAAAATTTGCTGGATCTCAGACAAAATAAGTGAAACAGAATTATTCTATATGAGGGAAATACTGTTTCACATCACTGTAAATCAAGAAGTTACAATATTGTTCATGCGATACTTACTGAGGACGGGGTTATTCAAATAAATATCAATGTTCTTTGATGACCATAGTAAATACAAACAAAATGACAATAACAAAGAACATGTTCAAAAATATACATTTTAACTCATTTCATTTTAGCAGACCAAGTCTTGTTTACAATTTTATAAAAATAGCATATTTCATCTGAAAAGATATGACATGTCTCTGTATAATCAACCTTTAATGGAAAAATATACAAAATGAACTGTATTTTATCATTTTGAATTATTTCTGTGGCTTTTTGAAACCTCTTGCTTTTAAATATTTATATTCCATATCTTTTACCCTGGTGAATAATGTTGCTTCAGATCCTATTTCAGTTTAAGTCAGTGCTATCATCCTATCTCACATTACACATGCTGCTTTTGCTCTGTTGATGCCGCATATGATTGGATGAGAAAGCTGGCATTAACCCACTTAACCATCAAGGCAATTACCTTTTAGCCTTGTCATGTGACAGTGATGAACTCGCCTCATGAAACAGGGCCCGAGTCTATTACTATCAGTCAGAGACGGTCTTAAATTGACAACACAGCCGCACATGCTACAATATATCTGCTTCAAAACACATCATGGCTTCTAATGTGTCAGGCTTCTGGTGCGGCAATTTCACAACCAAATAGCTCACAGGAACGATAAGGGTTTCATTATTGCGCGAACAAATCAGAGGCAACAAGCAGCATCATTCATAAAACAGATTTCAATATTTCACCTGCTTTAATTTAGGTGTTCAACAAAGCAACGGAACGATGGGAGACAGAGCAAGAAATAATGGAGAAGGAGGGTATAAGTACACAATGAGAGAAGAACTCCAAAGGATATTACTTTTAGTCACTCTGGTTGTGTGCTCAGTTTTTGTGGAAAAATAAAATCTAATCAAAACAACAACTCGAGAATAAAAAAGCCCTGCCCTCAGGCTCTGTTTTACACTCTATGGAAAAATATGTTTTTTTAGCTACAAACCCAAACACAAAAACCAGTTTGACGTCATGCCTGCAGAAGTGTGAGACTTGTTCAGCAATCATGCTTGTGTGTTTTTGTGCTTTTTATTTTGTTTCAAAAATAATCAGGCAATAATCACTCAATGGGATGGACACGACAAAGCTACACCTGCTCTTAAGTGGACAATAAACAACTCCAATAAATGTTTTTAAACTCGTGAAGCCAAGCTTTTGTCAGCTTTGTGTCAAAGTGACGCAGTGGTTCAACTCAATGATCATTTGAAAATTTCTAGTGTTGTGGAGCCAAAGTGCAAAATATTGCACAGGCGTGTTACTGCCGTCTGCTCCCACAACACCCAATTCAATGTCCATGACAACAGCTGCCATGTGTTCCAGTTAACTATTAAAGCCATGGCCTTGGACCTACAAACAGCAGTTAAGTGCATAATCATCTGATGTAACAAGGACAAAAACATCCAAATTAAACATTTTATTTTTCCTCTGTGCCTGCTCTTTTTCCACTCATTGTTCAGCTTGTACACACAAAAATACACAAACACAAAGGAGAGATGGATTTTTTGAGAGAATACACTGAAGTTCAATTGATGAAAATCCAAAATCATCAAGGACCACTGCCTCTTGTGTACTTACAAACAAAAAGCTGGGTTCTTTTTTAGGTCAAGGGCAGAGCAAGGAGTGGCTGAGTGGTTTAAGCAGATAAAATGGTTTAAGCACAAGTGCATTACATGCAATATTTCAAGATGGCTCTGTGTTCATTGTGATGATAGCTGCAGACCGAGACATTACATTCTTCTGTAGCTTCAATGGCATTTTAGATGGCGGTAAAGCAAACTATGGCACAAGTAATTTAAAAAATATATATCAAATTATTTCAAGCAGTAGCAAGTAATAGAAAAGAGCAAAAGAGGAGAAACCTCACAAGACATTACAGCACAAGTCTAAACCCGGCCTCCTGTTCTGATATGTGTAGTCACATTGTTGTGACACATACTGTATGTTGTTTTTGTGTAAATTCACTGTTTCATGACTTTCAGTCAGACTACAGGTTGGTTTTCGATTACTATGTAGACTGATTAGATGATTCTAAAAAGTGCTTTTTTTGTGTTCAAATGTTTGCTGAAAACCATTTTGCTCAAGGCATAAAATGATCAGCATACTTCAATCCATTTTAAATTAATTCATAATTAAAATAACAGCTTGACAGATATAAAGTAAAGGTAAATGTACTTGAAATTGTTGTCTTCTTATCATTGCCCTCTAAGCCATCATTGGCCTCCTACTGACCTCTGCTAGGAAAAATCACTTCCTGGATTATTACATTTGAAAGACCAGATTTCCACATCATCAAGGTCTTATGTTCAGTTGCACTGAAACGGCCTTAAAACATCCAGTGAGAACCAGAAAAACCTCCTCCTGAACAGTGGGCTACAGATTTGTGCCAGTACCTTTGCGGAGCTTGGTCTGCTTCAGCATTAGATTGGTTTAAGTGCATTTACACTCTGCCTTGTGACTAAAAGAGCAGCAAAAGAGGCTCTTTAAAGATAGGCTGAATTTCTGCAGGAAGAACTAGGCAAGACAGCTGAAAATCGATGCAATGGATTGGGTTTAGTCACAATTCTGACAAAAACACTGGCATGAAAAAGAAAGTTTGATCAGAGCCTCTTCAGAAAAAAAGCTTTGTTCAACAATCCAGGCACAGTTCACTGATTATCTGTTTTTTAAGCACATTGTCATGCTCTAAAGTGATAATAAAGTGGCACAAATGTGTTAATAGGTGACATTTTAGACTGGTGGTAAGAAAAGTCTCCGTCTTTAACCCCACTGAGGACATTAGGTGAGTTCTCAAACACAAGCATGGCCTGGGCCCTGACATTTTCATACAACATATCAGAGCATATCACAGAATATATAAATAAGTCTCAACACCATAAACGTCAAGTCAAATTTACTTTACTTGCAGGATAAAGTTTGCCATTATATTTCAGAGGTAGGCAAGGCATTCCCTGTGTGTGGTGTTAATGTAACCAGATCAGTTCTGAATTCAAACACCTGAGATTATTCTCCCTTTTCCAGATCTATGACTTTCAGAAGAGAATTCATTTTAACTTTACAAAATGCTAAGCATCAGTTAGGACTGAATAATAAAGATAGTTGTTGGTTAAAACAATGCCAGTTTTGGAGTTACAAATTGACATAATTTATAGTGAACTAATTTATGCACTATTGCATGAAGAGATTACCAATATGATGTGAAATCCTTGAAATCTTTGCAATTCTAAAAATTATGTTTTTTCTGCAATGAACTATAGACTGTGGAAATAATTTTAGTAATTTTCACAGTTTTGTTTTCATCAGAATTTGTAGTATCAAATACTGCTGTTTAATGTGTCTACATGCAAGAATGAAGTGAAACAAATCTAGTATATTTTTACTAGAACAAAGACAGCAGAAAGAATAAAGAAGTTTTGTCCTTTGATCGTGTTATTCTTGAAAGCACTGGTAATAATCCCATCTCCACTCAGAAAAGAGAAAATCTAACACATTTCAATAAAAGTAATTGGTCCTCATAGAAAAAAGACACACATTTGCAATCATTTTGTATATGAATGTGGATGTAATTACCTTGCTTGTGGAGCCCACCTTCCCTTCTCGCTCCTGCACCCTTGAAAATTATGTGTTTTTTTTTTTCCTGTCTGTGTTGTCTGTCAGAGAAGAGGGCTGCTTGCTGATTAAAAAATAACCTCATGGTGTCCGAGCTAAAGTTCAGTTAAATATTCTGCATTTGAACATAGTGTTGAAGACTATTTGGGACACATAAATCTTCAGATTTATGCTAGTGTAGAAGAAAAAATTGCTATTGTTTCTTTTGCAACATTTTCTAACACAAAACAACTCAAGCCGCCTCATTTTAAAATTGTAATCAACCACTGCTGGTAGACGTGCAGCAAGCCATCCAAAGCTGCTCAGTGTGACTCTTACAACATAATTAGTCTATCTCTCTGGGAGGGTTTTGCTGGATTTACCTATATGCCAAAGAAAAGTGGAGTTTCTTTGATGATAAAAGGGATAAAAAGGTGCCGATAAGGTGGAACGCTGAGCATAAAGCGGCTGGTGTGAGCCAGTCAGCAGAGGTCTAATTGGATGAAGGAGCCCTGTTGCATGAGGTGTTCTTCCCTGAGAGTGCAAAGACATTATGAAAACCTCCCACGCTGCTTCCAGTTGATTCAATTAATTTATTTTTCTGTTAAACTGATTGAAATATGGCCTCTTTTCCAATAAATACCTGACAGCCTCTGCGGTGTGACACGGCTCAAAGGCCTCAGCCTCAGGAATGAATTCTCCTTCTTTCACATTGTCCACAATGGATCCTGTAAGGATCACCAGAAGTCTTGAAGTCTGAGTAGAGGCCCTGTCCAAGCTTACCCCGAGCTCTAGTTGTTCTTGTCCAGCACGATAAGTCCCTTTTTCCATGTTTGGTCCTGTGTTTTGACTGGGCTGCGAGGGAACCTTAACTGATTGTCATGCCTCAAAGCATGAGCTGAGGAAAAAACACAGCTTCAAACAATAGGCAGAGGATCAGAGAGGTGGGAGAGTGAGTAATGTGTCAGGTGCTCCGAATGAATTAAAGTACAGAGCAGGGCTATGGAAAAACCTCTGCGTGAGGCCCTAATCAGTTGCAAACAGGGGAGGGAGAGAAGAGCAGGAGGGGGGAAAGCTTTCATTCCTGTAACTAATCATTTGCGGTTTCCCCATGCAGTCAACCAATGCCAAAGGCAGAGACTAATAAACTAGGAGGCTGTGTAGATTTATAAATGATTAATTAAGGAGCCTCTCGTGGGAACTGCAGCCGCTATAAGCAAAAATATTAATTAGTTGAGATGAGACTTAAACTAACAGGAAAACATCCCAGCCATGTTGGAAAGCAGGAAGAGGAGGGGGCTTGTTTGACTCCGTGCTGACAAAGAGGGCCCTCACTGCAGCACCACTGTGAGGTGAGGGAGGGGGCTGTTTTGAATTTGGCTGGAGGATAATGAAGAGTTACACAGAGTGTCAGACAGAGAGACACACAGGTCCTTAGTATTGAGTTGTAAGGAGAGATGACTGAGAGGGTTAGGATTGGGTCTGAAATGAGTTCTCAACTGCCTCAAGTACCTCCACCCCCACCCACCGCCACTCTCACACACACACGCCTACACGCACACACGCAGAGCTACATTACCATCTCTGGTTGCCTCTCTTTATGCCTGCCCTTCAGGGAGGTCTCTAAAGCCTCTCTCCTCTACTTCTTTTCATGAATGTCAAGATGCTGAGTTTAAAGTCTGGTAGATTAAATGGGAAGTGTTGAGTTTATTCTGACTCTAATGAAAGAACTAGGTAATTTCATGCAGAGGATCTCAGTGTCACAAGGCATTCCAACTTTCATAGAAAAGTCCTTTTACTTCCTGCCACCACTGGGAAACTGGCAGCTGATTTCACCATTTTTGATTACCGCGCCGTCATCGTTGCAAGAGTAGAAGGCAGTTTGGGGGACTTGGGGTGCTAAACTGTTTAGGACTGATCTAATTCAGGATGTCAATCATTTTGCAAGACAGACATGCACCCTTTAGGCAAAATTAGTATAGGCATGCCAGGTGTGTAAGGGTGGACTAAGTTCCTATGATGAGGCACACGACTGTTTTTTAGGACCGAGTATTTGGGACAGAGTAGATCAAAGAAAAAAATAGTAATGGGTCTATGATGAACTAAATTTCCACCAAAATATAAGAACATGTTTTTATATTTTCTGTTCAAAAAGTTGTAAATGTGCAAGAAAATAAAGCATAAATTGATATTACTGTAAATTTATGCCATTAATCATTAAAAATTATATATTTGTAATAAAATAAAATTACTATAAAATTTGCGAAATTAATCTAGAAATTTTAGGGTTTTTTTTGGTGGAAATGTACACCTTTTTTAACATTTTGTCAGCTCTAGAGGCCTTTATTTTACCCACTGTCAAGCAGGACAATGGGTTATGAGAGAGGGAGAAGACATACAGCAAAGGTCATTGGGCTGGGACTTGAACCCGCGACGGCCATGTCGAGGACCAAGGCCTTTAAACGTGGGCAGTGTTTACTGCTTCACCAATGCCACACCCAGAAATGTTTACGTCTGTGGTCATATTATTATTCTTTTAGATCTACAATGTCCTTAAGCTTTTATAATGTCATGCCTTTCCCATACTCTAACCTGTAAATAGAACTTATATTCTATTGTATCTTATCATAGTGCACATGTATGGGCATTGCATATGCTTTGCTAAACACATATTATAAAAAAATCATACAAATTTGATTAATTGTCAAAACTGTTAACTTTCAAAAAGTTCAACATGGACTTATGTTTAACATCCTAACAGAGAAATAATTAAGCTTAAAAATAAGCTTAAAATCTAAAGTGGTTCTATGTAATATTAGTTTCTAAAGTTTAACTTACACCTCTGAGACCGTTCCACTCTCTCTTGACCACCAAGTCTGTTGTAAGCAAATTTGCTGATCTGGACGTATCCACTAGGGGTCTCAGCAGAAATCTGTTTGCCGACCAAATGCCTGTGTGCGCTGGTAAATGCTTGAAAATGTCATACTGGATGATAAAAGGGACTCTTAATTTTTCCTCTTTTTTTGTTCATTTTTTTATCCACTACTAAATTATGCACTTGTTCTAGCTTATCAGATATCAGGTAATGACTTCATTTATTATGTTCTGCTGAAGAATGTGTAAATAAACACTGTCAGGCAGCCATTCATTTGCATAAAATAAAAATAGTCAATTAGTATTCTGAAACATTTGTATTCTAAAGTTAACTTCATCTCCAAAACATTAAGGGTGGTGATACTTGTAATATTTCACATAAAATAGAACAATATCACAGATTTTGATAAACTCATTTAAAGTTGGGCTAAATTTGTTGGGGGGAAAAACTGTTTGAAGGTGAAATAATAGCTGACAATGTGTGGATCCAACAATATACATCACAGCGTCATCAGTGAAAATGCAGTGCTTGATAATTTAGTTAAAATGGTTATATACAAAATAAACAAAGGTTTATGTGCAAAATTAAATAAAGTGGGCCCAGGACTTATCCTTGAGGATCACACCTATCACATGAAGAACTTGAAGATAAATCTTCAGCATTCGCAAAGTGTTCTACTAGAAAGATTGTATTAAAAAAAAACAATTACCTGTTCATGCAGTGAGATGCTGATAAGTTTCTTTGTCAATAATATGTAATCTCCAATGTCAAAAAACCTTAGAAATGTCAATATAATAAGTAGCACATTAAAGAAAAAACAAGTTAACAAACACAATGGTGTTATTATATTAGATGCATCATTTCCAACATCAATCATCACAGCCAATAAAAATTTACAGCTGAGTCAGCTGACCTGAAAATTAATGCTACTTTTCCACATTGAGAGCAATATAAGTGGGCATGATTTTACATCTAGTCAAACAATTGCTAACAAGTGCCAGACAGACAGAGCTAATTTATCTCCAGTGCTCCACATTGGCTTTTCCTTGAAGTATCTTTATGAATAAATATTACCAAAGCAATAGAGCAAAAGGATTCCTGTACAAAATAAATAAAATGAAGAGGAAAAAACACAAGCAGAAATACGTCAAACCCTGTGTTTGTTTGTTTTTATTTTTTTGCTAGGAAACCAATATCCTACAATGTGAACTCACATATTGTCTCACTGACATGTGGCTCTCCTCTGCGTTTTTACTTTTACCTTATACTACTAGACAACCAGTGAAAAATGACTTCAGATGGTAATCACACTTTTCACAAGTCACCCTTTTTTTTCTTTTCCTCAAAACTTTAAAGTAAAAATGAGATGACACACCAATGCAGCACCGGCCAGCTAGCATGGAAAACAATTACACAAATAGGAATCTATTTGTCAAGGTTGCACAACTGTTTAAAGGCCAAGAGGATTGGGAAAAAAATAGAAAACACAATGGGAGCACAAAGCAGCTGAATCATTATCACATCAAACCCTTGTTTAAATAATGCTTTATAAGACCTGGAGCTATCACGTCCTTATCAACAGTGATGATTCAAAGATAATACACCCTAAGATTAGAAATGTAAGGTACAGCCCTGATGATGAAATATACTCAAATGTCAATCTTGACTTCATTTTCATGTGCAGGTTAGACAGAGCAGCTCTGAACTGTTTTCATGTTACCAGTAAAGAATCAGATGAAAAGAGTCTGAGATAAAAAATTAGGGCCAAGTAGACACTTGAAGAGAGTCAGACATTCCTTTAAGCCATCATAATTGACTCACTGGAGGGCCAGGCTCTGGTGGTGGTGAGGTGCTTCTGAAGTCAATTTTCCCAGAATCTAGTGTCAAGGGTGAATACATGTTTTTAGATTTCATAAATAAATATTTCATCCAACCGTCAATGCTATGGATGTGGTGGAGGAGAGCTCTTTCATGTCACTCCAGTTTGTGGATGGGTTGGGGGTATGTGAGAGGGAAAAATTGAGGCTACCAAAGGCTACCAGAACAAGTCAACAAAAAAGGTTCCTATTTGAATGATTGGCAAACATTTGAAGAAAGTTTCTTCGTCTTTCTCTTGAGCTGCACAGAGTGGCCTACAAAACTGCTCTGACATTTGACAACAATTAGCGCAGCTCCTTTCAGCTTTGACGAGCAAGAATATACGATACAGCCAACTCAAAGTATACTCTGGTTCTCAACTTCACACAGGATGAGACCTCTAAAATATCAGAGCACACATAATACAGACAGTTTTGGGGTAGTTTTTTTTTTTTTTTAAAGATATGACAAAAAAATAACATTCTGACCCAAAAGGAACATAGTGAAGCTTGTCCCCATCTGAACACATTTTATTTCAAAAAGTGGAATGAACTTTGATGAAACGACACAGTTTTTTTTTTTTATTATTTTGCTTATGCTAAGAAAATTAATATTTCAATCACCTTCTGATCTGGCACCACCACAGCTCGTTCAGAAAAGGTATAATCCTCACATCTTCCATTAACAAACTTCAATAAATATGTCACACTGCTTCTACCTTCGCCCCATCAAGGATGACATGGATTCCTCAGGTCTTTGAAGTCCTTGACAGTTACATGTCAACGCATGTTGGCTTTAGGTATTATCACTAACTATTCTCAGGAGACATGACAGCACGTGTCCTTTAAGCCACTTTGCCAAAATGAAATATTTTTACATTGAAGTGACAAATCCCTTGTGCTGCCATAGCAGTAATTAACAAAAACGAAGCTCATGCACCCACTAAGCCCTCATTGGGAAAAGACTTTCTTTTACACTCTCTAGCTAAAAAAAGGCAGCCATAACATATAGTGGTCTACTGAAGTACTGTATGTGTACTGTTTGAAGGTTTTTTTTTTAACTTTTTATCATGTTAAAACTAGAAATTTTGCTGTCGTGTATTGGGATCTTATATGATATACCAACAAAATTATGGGGAGGGTATAATTTACTTCTTAATTACCAGTAACAGTTTTGGTCATAAAAGGTTTTGACGGTAGAAAAGCATGGTTATCTTTTCTGTACAAATGAAAATTAATTAAATGCTTTAGCTGTTGCTAGGGAAAGACTAAAATTGCATTATAGTAGGAATGGCAAAAGAAGCAGCAATAAAGGATATTCCTAAACAGCTCCAACTTGTCTGTCTTACATTTTACAATTCCCTTTTAAATATAGAGAATGATTTTGAAATATTCTATACTCCTACTGCCCACTGCCCAGTGCTATTGACCCTTTGCACGTGACGTCACGCACTTCAAAAACCTGCCTTCTCCGCCATGACGGATGTCGAAACAACCAATGCATTCCCGTAAAGCCTGTGAAAAAACAGACATCTAATATCGCTTTTATTTAGTTGATTTCACTTTAAAATGGTCATAGGGCGCTGCGGGGTGGGCTGTACAGACAAGGATAGAAACTAAACTTGTCATTTTATTGTATAACTTTTAATGAGGAACGATATCACCATAATGACTGGCAGCCCTCGGTGTAATCACGGATTTTTACAAGGTAAGAAGATTAGCGTTCATATACTTTGTAAGTAAGTATGATTAGAAAGATATGAAATATCACATTATGGAGAAGGCACCCGTCTAACAATTGGTAACCATGGAGACAATGCCGCACTGTCATGTAGCCTAATATCTATGAAAAAACTGGTTAGCATCTCGTCTTTTGTGCGTTTTTAAGGCTCCGGTGTAAAAGGAAACACTGTTTATGAAACAGTAATATAAGTCATGTTTTGTGAATGCAGGCAAAGTCATTAATTTGATCAGCACATCAGGAGGGAGGAGGTATGGGTCGGTTTCTAAGCTAACTATTTCCAAATTTCGTAAATACCGCTGTATGAGCGAAGGTGTGTCAGGTGTGTTACTTTCACAAACAAATTAGCTTGACTTGAACGAGTAGAAGTCATGAATAAAATGGTAAAAACAACTTGGGAAAACCTTCGTCCCTCACTTCCGTCATGGGCCTCGAACGATTTAGTGACGCAATTGCAAAGGGTCAAAAAAATTGATGAACATGTTATTCTCCACCTCAGGCCCATTGACTTACATTGACTCTAGGTCTGTTGTAATGCTAAAAGGACAGATGTAGAAATTTCCTCACATTTTCTAGACTCTTAATATTTTAGATATACTTCTATGTTGTTTTTCAGATGTGAGATTTGATTTTCTAATTATAGGTGATGCCATTTACACAAGTTTAACAATGCATTTTTGGAAAAAAGCAAACTCAATATGGGGTCCAAATATTTTTTGTATAATGATGGCATTTAAAAGTGACAACAAGGACTCTTTAAAACATCAGTCAAAACATTTCCCACCTTCAGGAGGCAAATCAGTCAAAACTGTCTGTCAGCCTCACATAACCTGAATTTATTTCCATCATTTATCGAGGTTCACGAGGTTGCTATAACCATGCTGTACTTAAAACACACAAGCATAATCATTCTGATGTATTTCTCCAGTGAATATTTCCCTGTTGAGAATGACTTCAGTAGCTAAAGAGAAAAAAAAACATTTCGGTAATAATTGAAATGTAGCATAAAATTGCCCCTTCAAATAACCGTGAGCCATTATGTGAACACATTCTCTCTCTTTCTGTAAGAAATCAGCCGGCAGACACACAAAACCTGCACGCTTGCATTAACACACACACGTACGCGCACAGACTGGGACATACACACAAGGTGGGAGAGATCTTTGAGGGTTTCACAATAGCGCATTTATCCGCAAAATTAAAAATGGTGATTGATCCGTGGAATATTAACGGTCAACAATGTTTTTCATTAAGTTGTGAAGGGGAGCGCAGGGAGGCATTTTGAAACAAGAAAGAGAGCAGGGAAGGGAAAAAAGAGCAAAAGCTTTATTTAATACCAATCCTATACTGTACAAAGACCTGAAGAGAAATATAAATAGTGTAGTGCAGTAACACAACAGCACACTAATCATATTTACAAACTATATTAAATCTGCCCATTGTGTTTGCTTTGCGGAGGATTGGTCACCATGTAATTGTCATTGTAACAAGTGCTGGCTTAAGGGAAAATTTAACAGAAGTGATATAAGGTGACTGGTAGGATTATTATTACTTTATTATGACCCAGTATATGTTTATTAAAACAATTTGTCATGCAGAACAGGAGTGGAGAATGGAAACATTAAATCTTGTTCCACTCTCGGTGCAGAAATGAGTTACGATAAAATTAATGGTGAGGAAGCCTGGGCTGACACCACGGTGGTACGTAATAACCCACTGCTTCATTTCATTTGCTGATCATTTCCTGTTGGGCCCTCACTATTAAACATACATGCTGGGGATTATTGAAATGGCCCTGTGGCAGCCATTGTAGTGCAGTTTGTGTGTACTACGCACTCCTTTTTATGTATGTTCCTATGGGTGTGTGTTTTGGTTGCAGATGAGGCGTTATTTCAGGCTCAGCATTTGATCCTAAAACACAGGCATTGTGCCAATGTGCCACAGTGAGTTTGTCTTTCTGGTTGTTTGAGAGGAGAGATATTAGAACAGAGAGCTTGGGATCTGAAGCCTTAGGAGGAGGCATCATTTCACTGAGTGCCTGGGAGGGGAAAGATTAGTCTGTCAGTTCTGTCCAAAATGACTTTGAGGCTATAGCTAAAGGGATGCAGCAGAGGTTTGTCCAAGGAGTTAAATGCATTTACACTGAACACTGACCTTCCCTCCCCTTGTGTTCTGGTATTTGTCTGGACAAGCATGATGTAGAAAACATGGAAAACTAAAAATAAAAAATTGATCCGTAAATATATTTGTTCCGCACACCGTAAAGTATAAAAGACCAGTTTACACACTGGATTGTCATCCAGATGCTGTGGGTAATTTCACTGTCTTCAATTTCACTCTTAGCTAAGTTTGAATAGAAAAAAAGGGAATAAATTGGTGTTGAACATCATTTTTTATTGTGTTCTCGTTTTTTTTCATTTAGTTCTTAGATATATATTGGGTAATATATATATATATATATATAGGGTTTAGATATATATTGGGTTTTGATATGATATTTTGCACGTCAGTAGTTTTGAAGTAAGTACAACGCTCTCATCTTTTATCTAAACCTGTAGCAAAGGTTTATAAGCAAAACCAGTCTGTACCCCAAACAATTTTGGTTTGCAATTGTTTATTTTCTATTAAAAATTATGGTACTGTCATGCCTGAAATACAATTAAATTAACCTAAGTGTCAACTTCTTAGTGCTAACCTTGTTCACATTTTTTGTGGTGTGAACATTTAAAATCAAAAAGCAAAGCATTTGACAGACTAAGAGATAAAGTGCCTCACATGCCCTCAATGGAGATTACTTTTAGACCAAAATTTATTATTACCACCATCACATTTATTAAAGTATCCATGCTTTAATCATGGGACGCAAACTCATTTAAAGTAAGCATTATATTAATCATTTCTTTTATATCGTAGCTGTTTAAAACGGTGAAACAATATTTTTTCAACCTGCAAATAAAATATATTTGCAATTAATGAGGATGTAAAATTAAACAGAGTACAGAAAGACTGTACTGGACTCTGTTGAGTACAGAGACAACCAATAAAACAAGCGAGATCAGACTTTAAATAGATGAGAAAGATTTAGAAAGTGGCGTTTCTGGCTTAAAGATTTGTTCGGGGGCATCATATTCTTATCAACCCACAAGTCATTTATTTTAAATATCACCTGTTTTAAAGTGTCACAAAAAATGTAGACATCCTAGTTTCTTATTCGATGTCACCATGTTAATTATACAAGACGGCATATTTTAAATTATAGCATGCTGTTCTAATTTACCCAAGTACCTTATATTTATGTTTGACTCTAAACATTATGGATGGATTGGAGTGGGGGTCTGAAAATGCTGATTGCATGCAATTAGTATTTTACTTGAAATAGACTGCATTCTGAACAGCACCCACATCAATTAGTCATTTGCATAAACCTATGGGTATTTTCTCTAAATATTTATACTAATTACACAAGGTGCTACATGATTCATTCATGTTCCAGATAAAAAATGTACATCAACACTTAAGATTAGATAGAAAAATTACCTCATGCAAAAGTACTGTAGCATAAAAATCAATACATATTATAACAGTTCAACTGAATACAACTTTGTTGTTTTTGGCCCAGCTTGCGTGTGACATGTTGACCACTTATCAAAAAGTATTTCACAAGATGTGATACTGTAATGGGCTCTTGATCAACCTGAATTTCAGTGTAAATAACTGCAGTCTTTTGTCTAAATAAAAAAGGTAAGGGATAACTCTACAAAAGCTTAAAGCTACAGTACGTAACTTTAAAAAAAAAAAAAGTCTTTTACATATTTGTTAAAACTGTCACTTTGTCATGGCAGATAATCTGTGAAAAGATAATGATGTATTGGGATAATGACGATAACAAGTGCACTAAATCACACTTGAAAAACGCTGGCATATCCCTTAGACATGAATTATTGAGGTGAAACCTTATCTATCTAAATGTCAGCAATTACATGTGCTCAGATGTAGTTAAGAAAACATTTTCTGTTTAATAAGCCTTTTTTTAAAAAAAAAAAAACATATTGTATGTCTGTCTTAACATCTTTGACCAACTAAATCTTGGTATCATTTCTGTGAGGGACATTCAGCATTAATTTGTCCATTGAGCACAAACACTTTGTGATCTCAACTTATTGTAATTTACTGTGTTTATCATTTCCATGGGTAACTTAGAAATTTTCCCTTTGCTATGTTTATTGTGACAGCACCATGGCCTTGTTTCCTTTCTCTGGAATTCCATAGTTGTATGAAATAAGGAATTTCAAAAGTAGGCTTGTCTAATCTATGAATCCCTGAGTATTATCTGATGTTTTTAAATTTACTGCATAGCAGTTATGCCAACAAAGGCTTCTTTCTAAGAAATGTTTCCTCAGTACACAAGACTCGCAAGTAAACTAGTCCCACCCTCAAATTCTTCAATAATTAAAAAATAAGCCCTACTCTCCATTGCATGACTCAGTGTTCTGCAATTGGATACACAACCTCAAAAAGCCTGTCAAAGGAAGAAAGTTAAAATGTTTGAGGTTTAAATTTCATCACTGTTCAGTATTACACAACAAAATGTAAAAACTTTATATGTGCTTTATTTAATTTTTCATGTGATTTATTTCACATTTTAAGACTTGCTAAAACACAATGGCTAACTAAATCACATATTTTTATTTCAACAGTATTGCAATCTTTTATGCAAAGTAAAATCATAATTATCCATCACAAGGATTTGTTTAACTGTTATGTTGGCCTAAATAGATACATAATAATGTGAATTTCTATTAACACCCAGTAACAATCAATGATAGCTTTTAAGAACTCACAAAAACAGGGCTCACAAATAATGCTTAGTGTCTCGATTTATGAGAAGTTAATTGGGTTGTATACATTACACACTTCAGCTAAAAAGAGACATTTTTAAACAAAGTTTTCACACAGGGCCAGGTTACCTCTTTAACCTAATACCTGGTGGTGCAACTTCTTGTGGCAGCAACTGCCATTAAGTGTTTCTGGTGTTGCTGATGTGCTTCACTATGGATCATTATCCTGCTGCATAACCAGAGTAAGCTTGAGCTTAATGTCATGAACTGATGGCCAACATTCTCTTTTAAAAGTATTTGATAAAGTTAAATAATTATGGTTCAATCGACTAAGCTAAAATGCTCAGGTTTCTGAATCTACTATAACACCACCATTTTTCACTTTCAACATGATGTTCTTTTTCTTAAACGCTGCGTTTATCAAAAGTGCTGAAGTGAACAATTCTTCTCTTGTTTCTTGAAAATGTTTCACCTCTCATCTAGAGAGCTTCTTCAGTTCAGTATTAGTCAGTATCTTACTAATAGAGCCATTGAAGTCACTATCAGGGCAAATTACTGGCCCTACCTTCTATTTAGTATTTGGATTATAGTTTCTTGATGATCCAAACATCGCTCTGATGAAGCCAAATAAATTGTTTAGGTCACATGTCCCAAAGTGAGAATTAAAAAAAGGTTTCTACAGAGATGAGATAAGGATGGAGAGTAGTTGTTAGAAAGATAAATACATTAAGTCTTATCTAAAATATAGGTGGATTATTCTCTAGTAAACATTTCTGATCATCAGTCCTCAATAGAAAAGCTTAGGAACCTGAAATTAGTCTTTTGGACAAAAGACAAAACTTCTTCAAGAAACTAGACAAGAAGTCCAACTGCCTTCTCCTTAATCACTTAGGACTTTCATATTCTGGATGCCTGAGAATTGACACCAGAAAAAATGTGGGTTATTTATTTATTATTATTATTATTATTATTATTATTTTTACACCAAATCAAGTGGGACTCACACTTCTGATGATTCACATTATACTTTCTAAGTAGAAATGTTTTATGTTTTCTCAAAACGTTTTTTAAAAATCAAATCTGACCAGTTTTTTGCTAGCTGTGTTTTTTACTATGCTACTCTCCTATTGTTGCCATTTAGTCTGTCTGTCTGTCTGTTTGTCATCCCTAAGACTATTGGGAAAATATTCTGCAGACTGGTGAGACAACAGTAAAGCTTTTGGAGGATCTGTTTTATGTTACATCTGACCTAAAACTAACAGAGTATTTCCAAATTAGGACCATCTTACCGACAGTCAAACAGTAGGTCCTCATGACCTACTCAGTTTGTTGTAATGGATGGAATCATGAATTTTGCTCTTGATCAGAAAATCCTGCAGGAATATGTCCAATCATCAGCACAGAACCTTAAGCCTAATCACACTTTGATTATACAACAGAACAATGATCCAAACACAGTAACAAGGGCACCTCTGAATGACAATGAAACTTTTTGGAGTGGCCTAGCCAAAGTCTGGACTCAAGGTCCAATTCAGATACTCTAGAATGACTTAAAACAGGCTGTTCATGCTCTAACTCTCTCACGTGGCTGAAGTTAAAAAATTCCTCAGTGGTGATGCTGAAGACTTATTGCCAGCTCTTTATGTCAGTTATTGCTGCTAAGGGTAACACAAGTAGTTATTAGATATAGGGGCAATTACATTTTCCAGTAAAAGTAGTTTTTCCAATTTAACCAACATGCTTATTTAGACTGGAAGCAATATTTGTCATGATTCTGGGTTGTCGAGTGTGTTCTTTGTGTGTGTTTAGATTTCTTCCTCTCGGCTGCAGTTCTCCATCGAAGGGGCCAAGTCAGTTGCAGCCTGGCAGCAGTCAACAAAGCTGGAGGCAGCCACATCATCAAGCTGCTGAAGATTTAAGGAGGTACCGTATACTAGCAAAACGCCTGAATGTCAATGCTAGTATGATAAAGTCAAGCTTCCTCATGTATTTTTCTTGTGAACACTCAGAGTTACTTACTCTGCGACTTCTCTCTATTCTCTAGACTGGTTCCTCCATGTTCGCTGTCAACATTAGATATCAGATTCCTCAAGCAACAAGAACGGACTCAACTGGAAACTCACCTGGTTGTCCTTTGCAGCTCCACCTCTCCAGCCATCTTACCTCCTGCATTTGATCATGGGGATTCCTTGCAGAAAGAAAACCGTTCAGAAACCATGCCACCTTCTGCACCACATCTCATTGCAAGCGGCCCAGAGCCAAGACTGTTCTCCCCAGAGCCAGACTTCACCCCCATTTCAAGTAAGAACATTCATTATACTCACCAACAATACGCACTGACTTCCTTCTGCACTTTTCTACTACCTCCCCTCTTCTTCCTACACTCTCACCTGCAAAAGAGACCCAGAGTTATGGGATTATATTACCATCTGAAGATCCTTGGGAAAATTCACCTTCCCGGTACATCTAAAAAAATTAGAATATTGAGTAAAACTCCAATAATTCTAACCAGTCACCTCAGAAAGTGAAACTCATATACAGAATCATCACATAGAATGACACATTCCAAACCTTTGTGACTTATAAGTTTGATGATTGTGGCATATGGATAATAAAAACCCTAAATTCAGTGTCAGAAAATTAGATTACTGTGAAAAAAGTAATTATTCAAAATTCATGGTGTCACCTTAATCAGCTGATTAACTCAAAACACCTGCAAAGGCTTCCCGTCTCTCACTTTGGATCAATAGGACACAACCATGGGAAAACCTGCTGACTTGACAGACATCCAGAAGTCAGTCATTGACACCCCTCACAAGGAGGGGAAGCCAATAAAGCCCATTGCTGAAGAAGCTGGTTGTTCACAGATTTCTGTATCCAAGCATACTAACAGTAAATTGAGTGGAAGGAAGAATTGTGGTCATAGCAACAAGCAAAATCTAGTCCAGAACTTGGGGGAGCTTCCGAAGGAGTGGACAGAAGCTGGAATCAGTGCATCAAGCGCCGTCACAGACAAATTCTAGACATGAGTTACAAATGTTGCATTCGCCATGTCAAACCACTCCTGAACCAGAGAAGACATCAAATGTGTCTTATTTTGGGTAAAGGAACTGGACTGTGTGCAATGGTCCAGAGTCCTGTTTTTAGGTGAAAACACATTCTACATTTATTTCATTTGGAAATTAATGGTTTCAAAGTCTAGACGAAGAGTGGAGAGGCACAGAAATCAAGTTGCTTGTAGTCCAGTGTGAAGCGTCCACAGTCAGTGATGGTTTGGGGTGCTGCGTCATCTGCTTGTGTTGATTTACAGAGTGGTACTAGTATTTGCGGGTCAAATATATTTTTCAAAATTTTCTACATCCGATTATGCTTATCGAGAAAAATACCAACACTTGTATTGCAAAAAATAAAATCTTGAAATATTTTGTTTTATATGTGTTGACTGTAAAATAACTGTTTCATTTTCTGAAATGAATTTAATTTTTTTTTTTAGATGTTCCTCTGAATATGGTGTAGATTTGTAAGGAAATTGCACTAAACATGACAATATTGCGTTGTGGTGGCCCAAAAATGGTTCTGATGAATCTGACAGAAAATCTGTGAAGGGAGAAAATAGTAAGTATAGGAAAAGAGGCCTTTCAACCTCAACAAGCTGCTCAGTTATTATTAGTAGGGCATACCTACTGCAAAGACTTACAAATTATTATAGTGAAAAGTATACATTTATGATAAGAAATGCTTTAAAATAAAATGTACAAAGTTTTACTATTTTTGAGACTCCTGTCTCAATTCCTATTGTGTCTCTTGTTCATTTCTGAACCAAAATGTTAAATAAATAAATCTAAATCTGTATAAATGTTCTTATTTCCTGAGTATTCAGCATATGAGCCTTTACCATTGTTGTATTATCTGCATTTTTAAGACTTCACAACTAAAAACCAATTTGTATTAATATTAAGTGATCCATGTGATTAGGAGGTCTGTAATCTGAAAGCTGAAATGGCACTTTCCTCCTTTGGCAGTGCCGTTTTTGACAAAATTACTGTCAAAAAAAGCAGCGGATATCCAATGGACAATTACTTTTTAAGTGAGGTCGCGGAGCTCATTCCCAGTTTCCTAACATCAGTTCACTCCCGCCCCTCCCCCCCAACATACAGTACAAAGCCTCTTATGACCACATTAATGCAACTAATTACCATGTCAATCACAAGTAATGCTTATTAATTGCCCCTCAGAAAGAGGCTATATCAAACAGAGAGAAGTGCCTTTAAAAGCCTGCTGAAAGGCTGACTGTGGGGTAGGTTATGGGAGAGAGAGCGCTCTGTTTCAGGCCCACTGCTGGCATTAGTCAATCTGCTGTCCAGATGTCTTCCACAGGTGACAGCTGCAATAGCCTAACAAGCAAATTAATCACGGAGCTTTTGTGGCGCTTCATTTTAGGGAAACTCATTTCATTTCATAAAAGGCTTCATCTCGTGTGAAAAATGACAAATTGCGGCCATGGAACGATGTGGAGGACCGAGCAGCCGGCTCTCATTTCTGCAGCATGCCTGCAAGGTACCGAAGAATAGAGAGGCAAGGAGAGATAGAGTGAGGGGAGAACTGGGCCAGAACCAACGACACAGTAATGAAGCCCAACTCTGCCCCTGTGGGCTGGAGTTCTGACGAGCCTCACAGGTGGCGCAGTCAGATTAAAACTTTGAATGAGGGGGTGTGCTCCGAAGTCTGTCACTCATTCTCCCACAATTACAACACTGGAAGACATTTGGAAAAGCTGGCCCTCACATGTGTTTGATGTTTGGGACTTTTACTTGATTTAAACCCAGATGGATTGTATCTTAATGCCTTCTGTGGTTTACTATGATGTTTAATCTCACAGTTTAGAGGTGGTTTGGGAGAAAAAATGTGGAGCGTGTTTCTTTGTGGAACAGACAGACCGGGATGATTGTGTCTGAAACAAACATACACAGCTTGGGAATAGTACACTTCCAAAAATAACAGCACTATCAGTTGTGCTACAGCTTTGACTTATTGGCCAGACTTTTCTGTAAAATCAATCAAACCCACTGCTGTGCAGCATAAGGAGTCTAGTTTTGGCTATGAATTACTATGAATAATTGCTTATGGCAATTATTAATAAAAACTTGTAATTTATATTGAAATTCCAAAGTTGAGGAACTACTTGATTATCAAGAAAATAGTAGCCAAATGGTTCAGTCTCAGTTATTACCTGCCTGATAATGCTTAGGTTTTAAAATAATAGATGAAGGCATCAGTCCAGCACTGGCGTTATCTGAACAGCAGGAGTCTACACCCATTTGGAATAAACGCAGACAACTTCTCTCAAATATACAATAGTTTATTAACGAGAAATCAACATTACAGTTAATCCTTTAATCAAAAAGCTTGCTATGCTACTAACAGTCCCTAAACTACTGAGAAAAAAATAAAAGAATTATCAAACAAATTACAATATACGAAATACTAATTATTTGTGCAGTACTGTTCACACCATCAATTATCAGTCTTTATGACCTTACCTTTCTAATATTTTTCATATTTTTTACTTGCATGTCTGTTATAGCATACTTTTGCAAAAGATGTTCCTGTTTAATATGCAATTTATTTTTTATCCTTCTGATTATTTATTTTAGTTGTACAAATATTGAAAAGGAAATGCACATATTTTTTCTTTACTGTTCAGGAATTTCCTCTCTGAATAACTTTCAAGTGGATAAGCTGGATTTTTTCAAGACTCAAACTACAGCCAGTCAGAATGGGCCTAGTTTCTAATTGTATTTCTCCTATAAAAATGTCCAGTAGGTTCACATGCTTTGTATAAATCCTTCATGTTTAGAAGCAGTAGTCATTTACATTAAAATGTAAATTAACAGTGAATACCAATTTAGCCTCTTGGCATATTACTAATAATCATCGTTGGATGATTGGTGGAGTTAAACTGATCTAAGCTCAGTTTGTTTAAATACTTTTCTGTAGCAGGTAATATTAACTTGGATTTACATTCAGCAGCAACAAAACAAAAACTAGTGTTTTGATTAGATTTTATCTAAATGAAACCTAATCATCTCTTTCAGTTAGTGGTTTCTGAAAAAGAAGATCATTTTAGAGAGCTTTGACAAAATATGTTTCAGCTGACCAAAGAGACCCATTAAGATAACGCTTTCATCTGTTGACCCAGAGAATAGAAATACCAACAATGTAGTTAGGAAATTTTGAGAGCGAGCGAGCTTTGTATTGAACCCATTTGGCAGCACAAACAGGCTGGCCTCCAGGTTAAACCAAACGTGTACTCCACATTTTCCATGGAAATTCAAACATTGTGTGCATATGTTTCAAGTGATTCCTGAGATTGGAAAACATTTTGCTGCAAAACATGACAAGAATGTCACATCAAAACGTAAAGGTATTTCACACAAAAGTATGGAAAATTGAATAGCCACGCAGGAGCAACGAATTAAACTTTTTGGATTTAAAAGCTTTAGAAAGCCATTAATACAAGGAGGAGATAAATCCTTGAAAGCTGTCATACAAAAACTATAATTATCATTGTCACTAGAAAAGAAAAGAGAACACGGAGGGGAGAGGATTACATTCCTTCAGAACAGAAGAATGTTCTGTGTTTATTTCTCCTCATTTGTGGAGAGAAATTCTGGGGTGACAGATGTCAGCAACACTTTACAATTTAGAACAATTATCATGTTCGCTCTATTCTACAGGTGCATATTGTGTTCGACGTTCAATTCTTCAAATTCTCACTTCAACAGGCTCTTAGTGTAAAGACATTCATTCCCACCCTCTTGAACATTTGACCATGGCAGGGAGCTCTTTGCTTAATGGATTAACAGAAGCAGATTCTTTGGCAATATATTTAATGTTTTTAGCTGAAAACTTTTCATTTCTTTTATCCCTATTAAAACCTTCAACAAACTTTCTTGGTGAATTCATTCTATGGAGCTGAAGAACATTTAGCAGCATTTCACCAGGATCCTCATTGTTCCCACAATTTTCTTTTGAAAAGGGCTTCATCTAAGAAAAAAAAAAAACTTTTAGCATGCTCCTCAAAGGCCTTTATTGCTTTTTTAGGCCTGCACCTAACAGTTAGGTATGCACATCCATTATATTCTTATATACTTGTATTACAGTATATAAGAATATAAGAATTAAAAATTTTAAAGAAGGATTTTATGCATCTCTCTGAAAATAAATATAACACCTGAGCATCTAGAAAGCTCCTTTTACACAATTTTACATCCAAGCAAGCACATTAAAAGTCCACATAACATAAAAAAACTATCAGACACCTAATGAACAAGTAGGCAATATATAAATTGCCCTTAAAAAGTTTTTAAGGTGAGGATGATGATCATCTTGCCTTCGGAGACAGTTCAGTGCCACAGGGTCCCTACAACCCTGATGCCCAGATGCAAAATTTTGCCAAGAGACTGAGAGATAGGGCAAAATCTCTGACTCCTCAAAGTGGTCCCATTGGCAGATATGCTCTTATCAGAACAGCCTGTAGCATGCATCTTTGAACAGTCAAACACAGATATCAAAAAGAAGCTGCATACAGTGTGGAAGGTGAAACTCAGCCAAAGAGGCACCTGTGAATGACCCACTGAGATGCAGTTTAGATCGATGCAGTGAAAACAGCGACTGAAGAAAAATATTTGCAGGAACAGATCTGCTTCATGATAAAATTATTACTCTCACTAGATAGCTGCACTTTATTTGTACAGAACCAACAACATTTTGTGTTTCAGTTTATATGCATCGAGGCTTGAAATGTCAAGATATAATCAAAATAGCGCTGTTAAATTAATGTTTGGTTCTTAAATTTAGGGAAATGTCCTTATCTCCTTGAAGAATCTCTACAGATATTTAGAGGTTTTAAACAGTCATTTTTAAAATAGTTTGCACAATATTTCATCTGCCTTTTAGATTTTTTTTGCTTTGACTTTGCCGTTTACTCATTGCTAGTCTACTAATTGACTGAAAGATTGATTTTTGTCTTTTTTTATATCACTCTGACCAATGATTTATTCAGATTCCTAAACACAATTTGGACAAGACTCATTCCCACTTCATGCATTTATAACGAAATTTTAAAGAAACCAGGATTTTACAGATAGAAAATTTGATTTTTTTAAAAATGAGATGATTTCCTGTCCCCCGAAGATTACTGAACTGATGAGAAACAAAGTCATTGACAGTTATCAGTCTAGACGTGCTAACAAAAGAGAGACTAAACATTCACAAACTGAGAACACATGGAGGTGAGTGGGCAGCGTACTAAAGTGACTCAAGAAATGCATCAACACCAGGTGGTCACAAAAATTTGAAAATAGTTTTTGTGTATTCTATCAGTTGAATTAATCTGATGTTACATTTTGTTTGATGATGTGAAACTTTACAGAACTGTAACACACAGACACTAAATACCACAAAAACCAAAACAGCAAATTATGTGAATTATTTCTGACTTAATTAGCTAAATGCTAAACTTGCTGAGGTTGCGGCTACAAATGGGATCCATTTGTTCTTGAGCAAACCGCAGAAGAGAAAAATGGATTTCTAAAAACCTTTTGTTCAGCACTGCAAGTGGTTTTTAGGGTGCAATTAAAATCATCTGTTAGATATTTACACTACAAGCAATAGCAGAACTGGACAAGAAACAAGGATTTTTGAACATTGTGACTTTACAGACCAATTACTGTTCAGTGCAGTTCCATTCCCATCTTTGTGAGGTTAACACCAGTAATAATGAAATGGGGATTAATCCATATCCCTCATTGCCACCTTTACTGTGAGCCAGCTGACCAATCAGCAAACATGAGGCCCTTAATAAGAGGGCTGTCAGAGTGACAAGAAATAAGAGAGGATTTCATAAAAGTACTAGTAGCAGCAATGTGCAAAGAAGTATGTTTAAACATGATTGCATTTTAACTTTTTTGATAGACTCCAAAGAACGTATAAACATTCAAATGAAAATAACATGACGCTTTTAATTTGTATAAAAAAAGCTGCTTTTTTTGTTAATGTGTGATAACATTCATCTTTATGAGAAAAATGATCACTATGTATTATCTTTCAAATTAAGTTTCATGTATTGAAGAGATTAATTATCGTCTTCTGCATTTAGTCAGTTTTAATTTTAGGGGCTTTTTTGTGGCTGCATAGGCAGGACTTCAACAATGGGGATAGTTTGGAGATTGTCAGTGTGTGAGGGGGTGGAGTGAGACAGAGCAGGAAGTGGACCAGTGTTGACTCGAAGATACGAGAATATGCAGGAAAACACACAGACTCATGCACACCCTCGGACACACAACACTCCCCTCCCCTGAGGGCTTATAAGCTAATTAGCTCCAGAAGAATTTATTTATCAGAGATAAACTGTCAAACAATCTCACTGGCACATCCCCAACGGAAATAAGAACTACTCATTAGTTTGTTCAATTAAGTTTCCTTTTCCCACTACACTACATTCTTCCCACAGCATCACTGCAATGAGAGTACACTTTGTGGTCCTACGAAAGTTGTTTCCTTCTTACACGGCTGCAACAGTGGACACATTTTTCCACTTTTCTTATAACCTAAATAAGATTCAGTGGGTAATGCTGAAACGTAAATTTCTGTCAGGGTGAGAGGTCTGTGACTCCACATTATCCTTAAAGACACTTGAAAAAGCAGCCATCTGCTGGCACTGTTTGAATAAACCCATGAGGTGATCTTGCAGCACATTCCAAACTATTCCACATGAAGGCCTGTTCAGGATTATTCTAAACCGAAAGCACTGAATTTATATTGTTGACTCTGCTGCAATTCATTTATGGAGCATAACAACAAGCTGGGACACAGTGGATCCAGCTTGGTGCCGTGACAGCTTGGTGTCAATATCCAATTATTCAGTGTGCTGAAATGGTACTTTTGAGCTTCCATCTGTTGGCTGTTTGCAAAAACATGTTCTGTCAGGCTGGATGGATTGTGTTTGATCAGGAGGCTGTGATATGCAGTTCATATTTGCATTATGTTATAAATTTGACTTTTCTGCATTTAGATTTTTTTTTGCAGTCGTATGGTTGAGGATAATAGAACTAAATTGCTCTTAGAAAAAAAATACAAAAACAACAATAGCATTTAATCTTCTGATCCAATTCCATGAAGGAATTTATTTTATTATTACAGGAGATGGGCGGATATTTTTGGTTCATTTGTATGCCTCTTCCCTTACAAACAGAGTCCAGATGGTTAAAGTTAACAAAAGTCTGTCATCTGCTGTCCCAACCAGTGTTTAGGCTCTTCAGGCATGTGTGAATTTAGCTGATTTGATCACGTTTTACATTGATGATTGCCGAATAACACCAAATCAATGCATATTGAAATGCTCGTATTATATAGTTTTATTTATTGTATTTGTTGCCTCCGACAACCCAGGACCCCCCTAACATGGCATTCTTGAAGTTATTTCAATGGACAAAAATGCTCCTAAAATAATACAACAAACAGAAGAAATTGTATTTGGGTCACTATCATAAAGTTCCCATTACCATCCATAGTGAAGAACTCAATCAGGTAATTTACAGTGCATCCAGAAAGTATTCACAGCAATTGATGTTTTCCACATTTTATGTTGCAGCATTGTTACAAACTGTATTAAACAAATCACTTCCTCAAAATTTTACACACAAATACTCCATTTTGACAATGTAAAAAAATTATCTTGCAAATTTATTAAAACCAACAAACAACAATTCCATTGGCGTAAGTATTCACAACCTTTGTTTAATACTTTGTTGATTAAAATAAAATTTAACAGTCTCCACTGATCTTCCTTGAGGTGTTTGTACAACTTAACTGGAGCCGAATTGTGGTCATTTTTGTTAATTGGACTTGATTTGGAAAGGTACACACCTGTCTACGAAAGGTGAAAAAAAGGACCATCCCTACAGTGAAGTATGGTGATGGCATCATGATACGGGGATGTTTTACAGCAGTAGGAGTCAGAATACAGGAAATCATGAATGCAGCAATAGAGACAGAATGACCTCAGAATGGGTCAGTGGTTCAGGATAACATCCCAAAGCATATTCTTCAAAGGAGTGGCTTCAGAACCACTCTGTAATCCGGTAGTGACCAAGCCAGGGTCCAGACTTGAATCTGACTGAACATCTCTGATGAGATCTGAAAATGGCTCACAGATGTTCAGCAGAAAGGAATGGAAGAAACTGCCTCAAGGTAGGTGTGCTAAAATTGTGGCATCAGAATCAAAAAGACATGAGGCTGTCAAGTTGGATCAACAAAATGTTAAGCAAAGGCTGTGAATATTTATGTATTCACAGCATAAGTATTCACATATATTGATTATGTATTTTTAAAGGGGCATTATTATGTGTTCTATAGGCATATAGTGCCGTTTTACAGCACAATCGAGTATCTTTTACTTTCAGTTGTTATAAAAATGCTATATATATATATATATATATATATATATATATATATATATATATATATCAAATATGACTTAAAAGAAATTTTAAATGATAATTTAATGTCTTGCAATTGGGCCTTTGTCTCTTTAAAAACGCCTGCTCTTCCTGTAACTTCGTCTTCAGGAAGTCATCACAGCATTGTTCTTCTATTAACCTTTCAACAAAGTTTTGACAACCCCTTTAATAAATTTGGAAAACTTTAAAAAAAAAAACGTTAAAAAAAGTCTTCTCACATTGTTGTATTTGTGTGTAGAATTTTGAGGAAAGAGTAATTTAATACACTCAGGAATAAGGCTCCAGTGTATCAAAATGTGGAAAAAGTATAATTTCCAGATGCAGTGCGTTCATGATTGAATATTTATGGACCTTACCAGAGGGGCCGCGTTTCATTGGCTGATGCCCATTCTACGTGGTCACGTGCGTGGCCGTCTCACAAACACACTTAGCTTCCTGTTAGCTAAGTACAGCATAAAGGCAGAACTGATACAACTTCTACACCTTGAAGCCTGTCTGCTACACAGTCTTACGTTAGCTAAACAGATCAATATGCAATGTGTCTGTATCTGACATACACTAAAGATTTTATTTTAGCAGAAAAGGCTTTGGACTAAACAGTTACTCGTGTTAGCCAAGCTAGCACCAAGTACAGCTAGTCAATCAACCATCGCTGTGTTCAGGGAAGCGCTGATTAATAATCGAGAAATAAATATCAAGCCTGGAAACTTGATATCGTAACGGACTGAATGTTTTGTTTTTAACGTAATCTTTGCTCGTCTTTTGGGGCGCAGGCGGTTGCCACGGTAACAGGTATGCTTAAACTACAAAGAGAGAGAGAGAGTAAAAAGGTAGGAGTGGTTTTGAGTTGATCACCTGTTCGGGTTATTTTACCTTTGTTTACTTTTGCTGTGGCGCATTACAGCCGCTGTAGTTTCTAAACGTTGGACTAATTACCTCGTTCCTTTGTGAGTTTACGTCATTCACAACAAACATCAAATAGAACAAATATATTTCATAAAATTTTAACAAACAAATGGCTTCTACTGCGATAATTATGTGAAATTAAATTAATTATATCCCAACTTCTGAAGATTTGCCTTTACCTTTACAGAGCTCTTTGGTTCCTCCTGTCAGTTTGTAGTTTCTCATATTGACGTCATCAAACCAAATTTCAGATCTACCAAAACTGACTGACACCTGCTGGCCTCAGGTTTACAACCAGTTTGTGACAGAGAAACCAGTAACCTCCTCCCAGATGATGACATGAACTTGTTAGTTCCTCTGTCCATTTAGTAGCTGATATATTGTGAAAATCCGGTAGAAATGATGCACTAATCAGTCATGCTTACATAGAAACAACGCGCGAGGCTTTGCTTGTGAGACTTGCGGTCACGTGGGTCGGTTGTGGGCGGAGCTTGGTAAGGTCCATTGTCTTGAGAATCCACATTAAACTAGTCTGTAGTAGACAAAATAAAGGATATATTTTCTTTGACACTTGAGGTTCTTTGGAGAAAGTAAATACGATCTTTTGTTTTATATCTCAGTTACCATTAGCGCTTTGCATTTCTGCAGTACCACATGATATAAAAGCATGTCCATTGCTTTATCAAGTGAAGTTATTCTAAAATTGTAGGGCATGCATTCAAGACTTCATGAATCTTCCTACCAAAGAAATATAATGAAGTTAGATAATAACACCACCTCTAACCCTCACCACTCTCTGAATCATGAATGCAGACTGTTGCCATCAGGTTGGGGGGATACAGTGTTCTACAGTTTAATGAGAATAAACTGAAAATGCTTTCATAGATCAGTCAGTCCAGGATCTAAACAGAATATTTAACAGTGTGGATTGCTATTATTTTGCTCATCTCACGATGTGTATGTTGCAGTTCTGTCCGTATATGTGTTTACAGAACAAGTCTGTAAACACATATATTATTTTATTGTTCTGACAGTAAAGGAACGTCAGATTGTATCTCACAGTTTAACAACATACTCTTTACCAGGACAGGGTGAGAAAGTTTTTTGGCCTGCTGATGAATCCACTAAACTTGGAGTGCAATTTTACTTTACTCCTGTCTGAGAATCTGTCCCCTAAAGACAGCAATGCACAGACACTACGAAGACAATATTTGGCCTGTTCCATCACTCTAATTCACTCCCTGCACATCCATATTTCATTCAGCTTTGGCTTTAATGAAACTCATGGCAACCTTTCCACCACTGGAGTCTCTGAGTGCAACCAGAAAAATCATAGTTTTGGACAGTGGCCTTCACACAAAACAATGCAGGAGGCAATGATTTCCTTCAAATTTGGGTGGAGAAAGTGAACGAAGCCAGGAGGATTCAGCTGTGCTGTAACTGCGGAGGCCATCTGCCTCGAAGAGATTATTTCCATCATCAGTTTACCTTAATTGGAAAAACTGTTTCTTTAACAGCACGTGTCACATTTCACACACAATGCATCAATAATTTGTATAGATACTCATGCTTTGCTTTAACTTACTTCCTTCTTATGCATACATAACTCATCTGTCATTCTCAGAAAAGGTTTGAATTTCATTGGAGATTCTTTTCGCTTTAAAGAATGCAACTGTAACAGAGAGCATATTGCCATATTGAAAACATTACATATAATTTGTTTGCTTGCAGCTGTGAAGTATTGTTAAAGGATTGTGCACACACTTTAAACAACAGTGGTACGAGATCCCAAAATATCTCACTTTGTAGGTCTAAAGCTTGACTGACAGATGATATTTCTGACGGCTGACATTATATCTCAAAGAAATAGCATGCTGTTCTTAAAGTAGTTTGACTTTTTAAAATAATTGCTTTCTCAATCAACATTAAATCAAAATTAAAGTTAGAAATAAAGAAAACCCTTGACTAATTACTGCAAATCGTTGCTGAGATATTTTAAATACCTCTTGGCATTTTGATTTAAAAGGTAAAATCTGTATTAGCAGAAGAGCACATAACTTATGTTACAACTGGTTTGTTGATACCCTTATTCCCAAAATGATTCTGAACTGGGGCAGATTTAGACTTAAAATTATTTTAAGCGAATGGCATTGAAACAATTAAAACAATACTCCAGGCATGTTTTTGATGAGGGAATAACAATATAACATTATGTAAAGCTCAAAAAAGCTGATTTTACATAATACTACCTCTTTAAAGTCAGGAAACCTAAACATCCTAAAACTTATAACAAAAAAAACCCCAATTGCCATTTCCATTGATTTTCACCTCAAATAAGTAATTTTGAAATTCACTTTCTGGGCACAAGTTAGCCTTTTCGGTCATTTCCTCAAAAACATCTAGGAGATTTTACATATGGATCATGATGTCACAACATCATCATGAAGTCTGACATGTTCTGTGGCTGTAATCTGAAAACATATTTTTCTTTACTGAAACTATGGAATATTTCTAATAAAAGATCTTTAATGAAGGGCAATAATTAGAATCTTGGATTTAAGGGAAGGATCAACCCAAGCTGAGGAAAAAGGACAAAACAGTGTTTCTGCCACCCAGCTGCTACAGACGGTTTGAGGAGGGAGTTAACAGCTAGACCACTGAGGCTACTTAGAATGTTGTAGACATAATTTTTGTCAGGTAAGAAATGAGTATCTCTTTCTGTAGTTTTTTCCTTTCTCCTATGTCCCCTGTAAGTACAAAAAGTCTGCTGATCACTTTAATCAGCCGCTGGTTTGTGTCTGAACCAAATAAAAGAGAAAGTTTGGCTTAATCTGCTGTCATTAACTTAACTTCTATCTACCACTTGAATAGCATTCATATTCATTTTGTGTTTTAAGTCTGTGGTCTAAAAGAAAATACAGACATGTCCATTATCCTATTACAGCTGCTTACAGTGATATGATGTAGAGGTTGATAAAAAAAAACCCCACCTTAACCTATCTGAGAACATTAAATGAAAGTAGTTCACACTCAGCTTTCACCGAAAGCTGGTATATTTAGTAGTATAAATTAAAGCAAAAATAAGTGGCACTTAAAACTTGACATTTGCAATCTTTTGCAAAACAAATTATCTAAAAGGTCTTTCCATTTGAGAAATCTTTCATCCTTCCATTAAACCAGTGTTGCAATTTAACTTGAGCATGTGACAAATATGTAAAACAGGGCCATGCAAAACCCATTGCCAGTGGTTTAATCATGATTTTATTGTAAAGCACTGGGTTGAGGAATTCATTCTCTCACTCAAAACTATTCAAGTATTTTTTGCCTTTAGTGTCTAGAAGTGCAAAACTTGTTTTGGACTTCAGCTTCATTTTTTTCACCAAACTCTTGCCTTATAAATTGCAAAAGTTCAACATTTTATTTATGTGTACTCTCATTAAAAGATAAAAATCGCAGTGGATTTGTGCAGTGTTTGGGGCTTTTGTCGCGAGGTTTGTTGCATTATAAAACAGAAACGGAAGACTGTTATTACTTGCAGGTGAAGAGTGCCATTTAACAAGAGAGTTTTCATTGAAGTTGTATATGTAAAGAAGAAAAGTAGCAATTAAAATGGGGGAGAAGCGGCAAGCAGCATCCCCTGAAGCCGCGTCTTTAAAGAAGCAGGCTCAGCATAAGGTATTCCCTTTGCAGATAAACGCGCTCTTTCCTCTCATGATCAAAATATACACTAATGCATCATTTTCTACCAGATAGCACGAGAAGAATGAGCTTAAATTATTTTAAGTTTTTGTTAATTACTTTTGGAGCCTGAAGCAGCCCGTGCTTCTGAATTGCCGGGAAACTTTGGAATCGCTCAGTCAAATTAGCTGACTTATAATTCATGCACTTATCACACAATTCAAAAGCAGCGCTTTATGGAGCATCCCGCACTTTTATCTGTGTGTACACCTCCAACATGATCACAAGCTCAAATGATATTTCTGCTAACACTCATCCCTTAAATTAAAAAAGCAGTGGGCGTGAATTTCTGTGGGCATCACCTAATACTCCTGATCTCAATGGAGCATTTACAAAGGATTTTTATAACTCTATCTTTGCCCATTACAGTATATCAACTGTTAGCCGACCATTGTATTGTGATATGCACCAATACAGATTTCTCCTGTATTTTTCATTGGTGCATTGTATTTTTCTTAGATTGGAACGAGCAAAGACAAAACTGTAATTGGGTGAATTACGTTATGTCTGCTGAACTGTAAATGTGACATTTTTATTTTTGAGCCTAACAGTTCTAACATTTATTTCTTGTCAGGTTTCAGGGTCATTTGAGTATGATTTAATTTGACATCAGTGGTTTATCCTACATAACTTGGTAACACCCCTACCTAGTATTTGCAGTCTGTTCTTTGCCAGGTTATTTATTTCTGCATGTCTCTTCTGTTCTCTTTGCCCACATGGACTATATTTTGTTATGACCAAATTATCAAAATAGCTGCTTTCATGCACATATTTTGTGTTTCCATCAGGAAGAAGCAAAATCAGAAGGAATTCTTTTTTTACCTAAAGGCAGCCATTTTGTAATTTCAGGCTTTACAAGATTGGTGTTTGTCTTTAATAAATCAATAAAAATCAAAAACATCCTATCAACTGAGAGTATTATTATGTTATTATGTAATTATGTAAACAAATATGCTCACACAGGCTATGCTCACCTGTGCCAGCTCTACTGTAGCTGAAAAAAAACATCACAAGACTCCAGTAATAAAAGAATAGGAGTGAATATCTATACGTTTTGATTGTTAAGACAAGAGCCTTTGTTTATTTTGTGAGGGAGAAGATATTGTAATCAAAGAAAAGTGCATACATTATCAATATCAGACTCTCACATAAAAGTTAAGCACACATTGTGTAGCAGGCAACTGTACCTGCACAGGCACCACATTTTTAAATAAAAATAAATCTTTGATTCATGTTAATTAAATTAAGAAGTGAATATGAAACAAAAAGATACTAATTACACTATACAATAAGACATAAAAGAATGTTTTGAATTAACATACGTTTTTTTAAACTTCCATGTAAAAAAGTTGCAAATCCATCGAGAAATTATTGAACCTGAAATTTAATTTGAAGCATCCGGTATGACATTTAGCAGCTTGAACCAGTCCAATATCCTCCATTTACACAAACTTTGATGGGTGAAAGATCTTAATGACCCACTAAGTTTAAGGCCTAGTTTAATCATACAAAGGTAATAAAAGCAGCAGTGCATGTTATTCTTCACTAACAAAAACATAGAAATACGTGTACTGTATTTCTGTGAACAGATGGCTATTAACAACCCAAGGCGGAGCTTACTGGAAAATGTTGTTGGGTTCATTCTGTATGTGATGTGATTCACTTTCTGCTGTAAAACTGTGGTCTGATCATACCTGCATGAGAATAAAATTGTGTAATACTCCAATTGCACTGTTGCTTTTCTGCCTTGCTTATCTAGCAAAAGTGCAGTTTTAAGTAAATAATATTCCAGTTCTTTTCCACATATCTATCACCAGCTATGATTTTTTTTGGACAATTCGACCGAATGTGCTTCGCAACTCATACTGCAAATGCAACTCCAATGTCACAGGAATTGCCCCGCCTCTCGCCCGAAATGTCTCACTGGAGATTGGCACCAGCACCCCTCCTGACCCCACTAGGGACAAGTGTGTAAGAAAATGGATGGATGGATGATTTGACCACTTGGGGGCTCTCAGACTACAAATAAGACATTGAACTGTTAGCAAAGTATAGAAATAAAGATGAAGGAAGATAATTATGTCACGGCAAAAAATGTTATACACCAGAGCACTCAATGGTAGAGCAGGGACACCATATGTAGAGGATACAGTCTTCAGCGCAGTTGTCCCCGGTTCGATTCCACTTACAGCATGTCATACTCTTCTCTCTCTGCCCTTTTTCCCATCCAGCTACTAATGAATGAAGATTCCTAGAGTCACAAAAGCCTTTAAAAAAAATCATACTCCATCTTGATGCCTTAGAACACTATGAATTTTAAAAAAAATTTCAATACATGCGCACAACAAATAAAATACTGGTGCATAAAAGTGACACACTTACTTAGATTTGACAAGACTTTGTTTTACAAAATGAAGGACTGAATTTTCTTATGTTTGGACTCAAGTGTATTTAGAAAAATATATGAAACTCTACAAAAGCAGATTAAGTCACTCCTTAAAGGGCAGTCTCCATCTGGTGAACTAAAGCTACAGGCTAATATAGTCGTTTTTTTTTTGTTTTTTTCTTCAACCGCAGACAGCTGTGAGTTGCTTGAAAGAATCCCTGATAGGTTTCACATTTTGTTTCAGCTTTTGTTTCAGCTTTGGGTGACTTCGGTGGGGTACACGATGGATAGATCACCGGTCCATCACTGAGCAACAAGACACACCGGACAAACGGTCATGCATGCAACACTCAAACCTAATGGCAATTTAAAAAGATCAATTGATTTTATTGAGAGAAAAAGTCAAAAAAAGAGAGAAAACCCATGCATGCAGGAGGGAAACATGCAATCTTCATGCAGAAAGATCTGAGGCCTGGAATGGAACCTTGCTGCAAAGCTACAGTGCTACCAACTGTGCCACTGTACTGCTCCTCTTCAGCGATGATCAGAAGTTGACCTACTATTGTACAGCCACACCAGTAAGAAAATTATCTCTCAATTTCCACAGTCTTACATATTTGCGCATATTTCGGATTCTAGGGGTTTCTAGACGAAAGATGTATAAATGTGTTACAATTAAAGACTGTATGACAAAGTATTTACAGTACTTCATTTTAGCCATACCTCTTTTGGCAGAAGCAGGCCTATTTTCCTCAGTCTAATACTGTGTTTGAGGCACACACAAAAGGAAAATGACCAATAGTAGATTTTCTCTCCAGTCTCCAGTCAGCTTGGGTTCTGCTTGTTGATCCATGGTGTGTCCCTTCACGTTTCTTGTGGCCTTTTTATATTGTAAGTGACTTCTTTTTATTACGTTTTATAGTTTTAGCAATAAGTTATTTCATTTCACTCCATATCTTTTTTCCAACATTTACACCAATATATCCAGCAAAGTTCTACATTATTTTGACTGATGTTGAGAAGTAGAAAATAAAAACACCCTACAAAGGATGGCAGCTGCACTATTGTCAAAAGTTGTATCGCTAATAAATAGAGCTTTCTCATCCCTCTAATGATATTGTTAGGCTTTAAAATAAAAATATACATATTTTGCCAAACATGCCAGATGTTTACATGTTTACCAGCCCTTTTGCTATACACTGAGTTGATGTATGATGTATTCACTATTTATCTCTATGCAAACTAAGAGGGCCTTGCAGATAGAGTCCTAAAACTTATGTTAATGTTTTGTGGCAGTACTTTGAGTGTCTTGAGAAACTTGAGGCCCCCGCCCTACATCTGCCTGCAGCTCAGCCACTGACAGAGCTGTTAATGTTCTGCAAAGAATGTGCAAATTGCAGAAACGAGTCCAAGTGTGGGCAGAAAACACTTCTGGTACTTAGAACCAGTGATGGAACAAATTTGGTCAAATTGGTAAAGTGCCCAAAGGGGGGAGGGAGATGTTCCACAGAAAACCAATTCCAAGCTTGGGTGAGCTCAGGATTGTTTGGAAACTCTCCAATCTGGGGGCCTGCATTGAATTGCGTGTCAGGCAGAGACTGTTAAATAAGATTAGAATAAGGACCAAGAGAGCAGCAAAGGAAGCACACAGAATTGTTGAATCACACTTACTTTCTAACAACCATATATCACCTGTGCCAGTACTAGAAAAATGTTACATGAGCTAACATGTAAACTCACTGGTTGTTGCAGAAAACATGAGGGGTTTTGTGCTTTTTTGTGCATTGTGAGCTCTGTTTGGAACCAGCCCTGTTTCCTGCTTTGATTTTCTCTTCATAGCACCAATTAGGCTATGCCCACTCCTGGAGGAGTTGAGAAGCTGACGATGGATATGTCATGGGATTGCATGATCAAAGCAGGAAGAGGAACAGAGAAAGAAAGGATTCTCATTCAGTTTCATATTTATTAGGCTTTCAGGAGACATGTTTTACAGCTTGTAAACGCAGTCACTTTCAAAAAATGCAGTTCAAATCATAAAAAACGTAATGCAGTCCCTAGAATAAAATGAAGAGAAATATTAGCATCTTTTGATGAGCACTCTAGCGAGCCGAAGTGACAGAGAGATCTTGAAGCCTTCAAATACTGACTGATCCTCCTGCCTTGCCTTTAGTTCAGTTCATCAAGGGCAGTGAATCATTATGTCAGAAACATTTAAAGGGTTTTACTTACGAAGTGTTATTCTGAATGGCTTTGGACATGATAATCCCTGCAAAAAATGAATGAGCAGGGATGATTTGATCTTTCTTTTTTTTGCCTCATGTAATTTAAACTGGAGAAAGTAATAGGTAAGACTGTTCAATAAAATTTTCAAAATACATTGTTAAAGATCACTGTATACTTACGAAATAAAAACCACTAAACAAGCAAATGCTTACCTGAAAATTCAGATCAGCTTTAGAGCTGCTTATCTTTATTTCAAATAAAATTTGAAATATTTTGAGCACATTGAGCCATCATCATGAATGTTTCAGAAGTTTGGAGTAGCTACAAAGATTTTATGAATTTAAAACAAACATACAGTAACTTACAGGATAATTTATGGGTCTAACTTCATGCAGTTAAATAGAACCTAAAAACAAGCATACAACACGTTGGAATTTTAGTAGAAAAAGAAGATGCCTTGGTCGGAAAGATGAATGTTCTGTCTTGCGTTATCCCATCTCATTATGCTTATGAATCAGACTGGAAATTTGGGATTCTCTTGTTATCATACTGAAGGTAGATACATCAACAAACCTAGAATCTTTATTTTATTTTTATTTTATTTTATTGTTGGCCACTATTTGGCTACTTTAGAGAAACTGTTACTTTGTTTGCACAAGAAAATAATATTTTTAGCAAAGGTGGCATCATTAAATATCTTACCAATTTAAAAAAAAGGAAATTCCTCTCTTTTTTACCTACAGAATACATACAGTGATGCTTAAAATTTTATTTTTAAGGATGTTTATTAACTTTGTTAATGTAGAGCTTCCTTCTAAATAAAGACTAAAAAAATTGAAATCAGGGATCATATAATTTAAAAAAGAGCAAAGCCCAAATGCTCAAGATGTGAAAAGATCCTGGCACTCGTAACATGTTTTTGTCAAAACTTTGGAAATTATACAATCCCAATACAATGCTTGATTAACAGACCGATTATATAGACATACGGTTTCAAAATTATAATTCCTTAATCTTTATAGTTTCACAACACAGCACTAGTTTCTGATATTCCTAAAATCAATGCAGCACTTCAATGAGCACAACTGTAAAATATTTGTTTCTGTAATTATGTTGTATATTTAACCAGGACGGATACTGATAAACAAAAAATAAAAACAGCCAGAAGTCAAAGCTTGCTTTAATTGAAAATAACTGAAATGAGGATTCAAAGTAGAAATATAAGTAGGGTTCGTGTGAAGTGAGTTTATGGCTAAATTCAAGGATGTGGAATTAATAGGCCACCTTTCCTCCAATCACTCCTGACTTAGTGCTATTTGACTGAGACAGATGGGGAAGGTAAATCAAGGCAGCTGAGTGGAGAGCACCACTGACAGCACATTAGAGCCTCTCTCAATGAACTGTCACAAGTGCATAGGGAAAGTAAAGTTTGATCACACGTGGCTGCTGTCCTGTCAGACAACCTTAAAAGCAAATGGGGGCTAAGTGCTGCGGAGGTCTGAATGAGATGACAGTTGTAGCCGGTGCAAAGGCAGGGCTTCAGCACTCCATCCTCAGTTCTACAAAAGGACAATGAGGTGAGAAGGACTCTGGCTCCATCTCTCACCATGAATTCTTGTGGTGAAAAGGTTTGACAAAGTGTCAGTCTTCCACATCACTTAGGACTGGGTATGAACTTCTCCGCTTCCTCTGGGGTAAAAAAGTGATAGGTCTAAGTAAATCTTCACATCTGCACTGAACATGCACAGTTTTATGGAAACATCAAAACACATTCTATCGTAATTTCTGTGAATTACAGGCTTTAAGTTTTGATAAACACAACCTCACAAAGGATATTTTTCTAAATTGTGTTTTGCACAAGACTTTAAAAATGGAAACTGTGCAGGTTAGAGCCTGCAGAGCCTTTCATATACAGTATAAGCTTTGGGTTTTTTTCCCCATAATTTAATTAGAGCTAAAACTGGTTGCCCAGATGTTATCTTATAATTTGCACATCTTCCAGACAGCCCAGTAAACTGACCTTTCAGCTCCATCAAGCATTTAAACAGGGAAGCATATCACCGGTTTGCTCAAATTCTTGTGGGTCTTATCCATAATATATTTGTAATATCCCATTATTATTCCTTGTCATTAAGTTATGACCCTGTGTTCTGTTATGAAAACACAACATTCAAAATTTGAATGTTACATCAGACAAAAAATAATAATAATACAGAAATTTGAACTAAATGAAAAGTAAATTTATTACCTTCTTGTAGGTTGTTACTTTTAAAGAGTACTTTTAAAATATATTCAATTCAGGGCCGATAATTAGCTGGTTTGTAAACTGTCTACTCAGAGGAAAAGAATGAAATAACTGAAGGGAAATAATTAATTGTGTTACCAGGTAATCAGTGCAGTTCTTTTCTTAAGGACCCTGGGAGGCAAATTATCCAAATGGGAAAATTGCACATGTTCCAGCTACTTGCTTTAGCTACTTGATTTTCTTCTTCTGCTGCTGATGGTTTGTAGATTCTTTATTTGTTGTGGGTATGATACCGCCCATTGCCTGGGGGCTGTATTCTTCCTACCAGCACTGACAGTAGGTATTAATAAAATTGATAAACTGAATCATCAGACTCAAGTTGAAAGAATGAAGCAGTGAAGTCATCCATTATGATCAAGTATAGTCAAGTATGTTTTGGGGTTTATTGATAAAGACATTTGTGGCTGAGTGGGTGAAAAACAAATGAACACTACTAAATATGGGCGTCCTTGTTAATTTGTTAATATTTGCTGAATGATTCCACTAATCTACCAAACCAATTAGATGGTTTGTAAAACATAAAAATCTGTTCTGTGCTTTGGACATAACTTGTGATTTGAATGAGAGTGATCAGGTGATCAAACCATGTTGATACAATGGTTCCATGCATTTAGTCCATTGCTACCGACTGACCAAAACATCTTAGTGTTTCTGGTTAGTCAACAAACTAGACTAGAGCAAGAAACCGCATTAAGTGAATCTGCTAGAGAAAGTCTGCCATCTTTCTCTGAATCTACTCATTTGTTTTGTGTGTGTAACAGAAGCCAGTATTACCTTCCATAGGATCTGAGTTAATGGAGATGTTGGACCTGATTCTATACAAAGATTTGAATGATTAACTTTTCAGGTCTACTCATAACCTGGTTGCTATTTCCCTGCTGTTCTTTCCTGGGATCTCTTTGGATTCATGTTAACCACTGAAGACCAGGAACAACCCACAAGAGTTTAATTTTTGGAGATGCTCTGATCAAATCTTTGTGTTTCCTAAATTTTTCTGTTTCTTACACATCAGCTATGACAACATAATCTTCACTTGATGGCTAATACTTCCCACCAGATAAGAGGTGTCATGACCATGGAATAACAGATGTCATTTGATTAATCTAATAGTAGACATAATGTAGCCTGATCTATGTATTTTGATTAAAATTGAAAAGAAAAGCTTTCCGATGACATGGCTAGGGATTAAAGTCACCATCTTTTTTCAAGAAGGTCTACTTTCCTCTGTGAGCTGACAAACTGCACAGTGAAATGTATCAAATAGAGAATGTAACTCCAAGAGCAGCATGGTGCTATGTGGATATCTTTTCTGATTCTTCGTGAATTATTCTAATTTTTTTTCACTAACATAAATTAATTTCTTTTATTCACAATGTCCCCAAGACATCTTGTTTGCACAGCAACATCTCTGTCTTATGATCATTACTTCTCTATAAGCGTTCTTCAAAAAGATATTGAAGATATTGATGTTGACATGGTTTATGACCAGTCGTGTGTGGGATCACAAGTTGTAAATCAAAATTCGTGCTTAACAGTTAACATTTTCTTTTTTAAATATGTGAATTAAGCCCATCTCTTGTGATATACAGGATGCATCTTTATGTCAGTGCACAGCTTGGTCTGGTTCCATAACACTATGTAACAATACATTTCATCTATTAGTGCAGTACAAATCTGTCAACATGACTTCATATTTACTACTATAGTCACAATTTGTAACTTTCGAAACAAAGGTACACACTTTTTTTTGTATGTCGACATTAAAACCACAACAGCACTGCTGAAACTTTGCTGTGCAAAAATCTCTGGTGAAAGCTAACTTTAACAGATTTAAAATATGAGCTGGGTTGTGGGTTTGATACACTGAAGACATTAGGGTAATGTGACATTTTGACACCAATGAATGGTAATGGTTGATAAATAACATTGTTTTTAACTCCGAATAATGAGGAAGCTATTATTATTATTATTATAAACCTTTGTGAGTGACAAATATTCACAGACAATATACTATTTGTGCTAATTATTCAGGACTATTCCTTATATATGGTAATAAAATATATCTCTAAAGGGAGAATAAATGACCGTAAAGACTTTAGGTACAAAATTAATTGAACTTTTTGCAACTGGAAAAATTGCCTTTAAACTGCAATTGAGGTTTGTAAACCACCTTGTTCACATATACATTTCAGTTCTGCCAACATTTTTTAATGGGACTGACAACAGGGCTTTGAGGTCACCACTTTAAAATATTGACTGTAAGCCATTTTGCAGGTAATCTGGCTATACAACATGGAATGAAGACCCATTTTTACCAAGTCTTTAACTTCCTGGTTGATGTCTTGATGTTCTGGTTCAATATTTCCACATCATTTTCTTTGCTCATCATGTTCTTGTTTGTGAAATGCAATAGTTCTTTCCACAGAAAAACACCAATATAACATGAGGCAGCCACCCTAGACAATTAGAACTGGGTTCTTAGTTTTAAATGTAAAAAAAGGTCGTTATGGCTAAATACTCAAAACTCTCTTATTGGCGTCAATCAGCAACTTCACAACATCTATTGTTTTTGTTTTTGAGTTGATATTTTGCACCAAATTATGTCCATACCACAGAAACAAAATCTGTCTCCTTCATTAACAGTGTGAACATTACTGTGGTGTTTACACTTATATCTGTTGATCAGAAGAGCATGACATTCTTCATACATAAAAAGACTATACCCAAAAATGAACCAGACTTTTGAAGTGACATTGCACTATCAGTATCTGTATCCTTTATAAGCAATTAAATAGTAATTGAAAAAAGGGGCTTAATTATCCCGTTCAGATAGCTAATTATGAAATTTAACCCACCGCCAATTTAATCTATCTTGAAAACAGCTCTTTTACAATGTACCGTAATTCATGTTTTAAAACCATAAAATGGGATTGATAGAAATAGAATCTGTGGGTGATGTTTCTTTGATGAAAACTTGGTAGCCCTCAGACACTTAACCCAAATCTGCACTCTTACACTGTATACTACTTCAATCTTCCATTAGTATGTGTGTTGGGGCCTGCGCCCACTGTTTAGCCTGACGCAGAGGCACTTCTAGCTGTAGGAATTTGGTCTCCCTCATATTCTAAAACCCACTTTCATTTACTTCCCAGTGGGCCAGCATACCTTATTTCTGATGCAAAAGAACACTTTCATAAGTGTCCCGCTGGAGTGCGAAAACACACAAACAACCCCAAAAAACTCAAATGTAAATTGAACTTTGTTGTTCTTAGCCAATTTGTTTGGTAGGTGGTATCGGGGACATGAGCCATCTTTTTCCAAATTAAATGTTTTATCTACTTAAAAAATTTGCTACATGGGTGAGTAAGACATGAATGCGGTGTCATCATTATGCCATTAAAAATGTAAACATGTCTAGAGGCCTTTTAGTGTCCCCTAGTGAAAGCATTACTTCAACAGTGGTGCTTTCCATACTGACCATTTCACAGTGATGCCCCTGCTGTCCTCCAGGGAGTTTTCCTTAACAAAGACTGTAGGCTAACTCAAACGCTCTGAACAAAGGACAGAAGAAAAAAAAAGAGCTCCACAAGATGGCCCATCTCTTTCTAGTTGAATGCTTTTAACGTCACTGTTTCTCAGACAGACATCACGCCGCGTTTAAAAGTGGGTCTAAACCAGGAGACACAGCCATTAAGAGCAATTCAACTGCATGAAAGTAGTGTCTGACAGGTCCACTCTTAGTGACAGATGCCATTATAACCTTTAAAAATGTGATACTGGCACTTTAAGGTTATATCATTTTACCCTTCAACTTTGGCCACCCATCTGCTGTATAATAAGTGTCCATTCCTGTGCTTTGGGATAGTTCTTTATTGGTATTTACTATAATTATTTTTTAGACTCATCTTTAGGTTAACTGAAATGGATTTATTTAATAGTGTGAGTTATGGCCTACTTCTACAATTCCTTGCAAACAAGCTTTTTTATACCTTTCAAATGTTTCCATTTTCTCAATTTAAGACCCCAGAACCTTGTGCACAGTGTATGAATTTTAATTATTAAATCACACCAAATAAATGTCTGTATGTTTAGTGTTGTTGTCCTATAGGAAGATAAATCCCCCTCCCAAGTTTCAAATCTTTTGCAACCTCCATTTTCTTCTGGGATAATTCTGTTTTTAGCTCCATCCATCTTTCTACCAACACTGATGAGCTTTAATGCCCATGTTTAAGATCAGCAATATGCAGCAAATGTGACTTGGGAGTTTTCACATTTGTCCTATTAGCAGACTATTCCATCTGATCTTGGGGTCTCTGTAGCTCCTCCAAAGTGGCCCTTTGCTGCCTTTCCGATATACGTTTCCTTTACACAGTCTGTCAGTGCAGGTAGATGGCAATGTTATGGTAGGTTTGCACCCGTGTCATAGTGTTTTGCTAAAGCATTTGATATATATATTTTTAAATATAACCCTGGTTAAAACTTTTAATCAACTTTCCTGACCGGTCAGCTTTGTTTCTTGTTTCTTCCTGTTTGTTGAGTAATGTTCTATCTAAAACCTTTCAGACCTTCACATAACAGTTGTATTTATACTGATACTGAATCACATAGAGGTAGGCCTTATGAATAGGTGACTTTTAAAGACAGTTGTCTGTGGTGGGTTTTAGAAAACTATATCCATGAGTGGTTAAATACAAGTGCACATCACACTTTTCAGTTGTTTTTTTTGTCTTATGAAAAGCATTTACAACTATTCATTATTGTATCAATGGAAATCAATATACAATTCATTAAAGTTTGTGTTATGAGAAAAAAAATAAGAAAAAAGGCGCCATAATTACTTTTGAATTGTACATTCTAAATTTCATAATATAAAATATTGCTTCTGAGGTCAGTAATTTCACCTTGAGCCATCTGATAATTTTTACCTGACTGCTTCAAACAGAAAGTTTGAGAAACAAAATATTCCCCAAAAATGTATATAGTTCTCTCAGTTCAGATGGTAATTATGACAGCCCAAGTTTAATCATAGAATCAGGTAGTTATTTTCTCAATGTCAACATGAAACCTTGTCAAAAAATGAATTCTGTCTTTCTCTCAGGAGATAAGCAGGCTCCAGTGCACCCAGCTCATTCAGAGAAAAAAAAAACTCGCAGGTCACAAGGCAGCGACTTGCATGTTTTCTTATTTTTTTTTCACCCCTCCCACCTCTGTCCCCCTCTCAATCCTCCCCCCCCCTCTCCTTCTTTCTGAAAACCACCCAAGAAGAGATTAATCATGAAGGGAAAACTCAACTTCACCCTCTAGCTGCAGGTCACAGTTCTTATTTCGTGTGGAATTGGCTTTCGGAAAGCAGAAGGCCTGCCTGGGGGGCAGGGACCTGATATGAGAGGAATTTGAGAATGAAGCAGAGGGGATTGATTAGCCCACTTCATATCCCACACTCTGTAAGCACAGTCCAGCTGCAATCTAACACACCGCTGAGCTGAATAGACAAGAGAAATTGGATTCCTTCCTAATATTTAACCTTCAAGTCAGCTCTAACAGCTGTTGATGGGTTGCTCTCCCAGGTAGTTACAAGAGGACTTTTTACATGTTGCATAGAGAGAGAACAGCAAAGTGGGAATGTGATGACTTTTCTGTAGGTTATTCAATTACAATGGTGCAAAGAGCAGCTAGGCCATTCAAGCACATCATCTGCATGCCGCTGCACTGTGCGATTTAATTTTACACCTCTACTTGTCTGAACTCACCATTTGAGTGTGTGTGTGGGCACATACACAACACTGCAATATACAACAGCGCATGTGCACGCACACACACACGCATAAAAAAGTGCTTGTCCATGTATGCAGAGAAAGAGCAATTAATGCCTCAGAAGTTGAGTGTGCAGCTAATGGATGGATCATATACTGCCATAATGACTTACTTTGATGTTGGTTGTCAGAGTAGACCTATTTTAGACTGAGAGCAAAAAGGGCTCTTGGAAATATCCTGTAATGCTTTCATTCTTTTTATCCCTTTTCACAAGCAGATGTTCAAACAAAGAGCAGTGCCATCACTTCCTTTCACTTAGATCTGAAGAGTGTATGTTCCATTTCGATTGCCAGCTTCCTTGGCCTGTACTCGGATGTGGATCAGTGTATAAAAACGGGATGAGTTGACGGATAAATGGTGCATTTCAGTGACTCTGCAGCCATATTAGACACCAATGAATATTAAATGAATTCATTTATGGGCCAGTTTGATTGTATCCACCCACAATATCTTGTGCCAGTCTTGGGGAAGTGTTGATAAGAGGAGCTGGATGTCATCAGGCTCTTTTTCTCAAGTCATTAAGCCATACAGTTTATTCCAAGCAAAGTGTTGCCCATTTGAATGAGCACATTAGCAAATGTCTTATGATAATTGAGTGCTTGAGTTGCAGAACTGCAGAATTGTATTCATTAGTAGAGTCACACATTTTTTATTAGCACCTTATTCTGTTCCAGGGCTGCAGGCAGCATTGCCTGACAACATGCAGCTTCTGCCTTCCTCACAATGAGGAGAAATTTAAGCAGTGAACTTCCACAATTAGGAAAATTGTTAAAAAGAAATCTGATCAGGGACTTAAATGTCCAGAGTTTTGTGTTTCCCATAAGAATTTAGGTCAATTTACCAAAGCGTACTTCAGGCACAGGAGAGCAATTCAATAAAGCAGTCTGGTACAAATCCATAGATAAATGATGCTTCACATTCAATTACACTGAGGATTTTATCTTTACATTTCAATGATTTTGTCAATTAGTCCACATGGTATTTCTTAATTCATCAAGGACTCTGGCCCTGTGTAAGCAGTTATTAGATTAGCTGAGGAAGTGGAAAGAAGTGAGAGCAAGAGCACAGGATGAGCTTTAGTTCCTTTTACCTAAAATAAATTCACCAGTAAATGAGCTACCTACACCATGCTAAAGCTCTTTGTTATCTTACAATGATCTGTGCTATTTGAAGGTTGCGCTTTGCAGCAAACCTTAAAAGACGGCAAACAGTCATGTATTTATATAAATTTGACACATCAACTGTCATGCAAATAGCAGCAAAACAAATTGATTCACAAGGGAGCCCATGGAGAGACCTTGAAAACATACTTGCAACAGATATTAATTGGAGAGAAAATAACTAATTCTGACATTCCCTGAAGAGAGTCTTTTATCTTATAAATACTGGCTGCAAACTCGAGTATTTGTGCTCAAGTAACACAACACTGCAGATGATAGTATTCGTATGGCTCAGCCCCAGGGGCCAAGCACGACAAAGAATACTTGTTTAGCAACTGCATAACCAAGTCCCAACATGGGCCTGTGACTGTGCCCAACCTCACCTAGAAACCTGCTCCATTTGCATTCTGACTCTCCTGACACCAGCCGACACAATCGGAGGGGATACAGCATCCTAAAGATGCCATTGGAGGTTTCCACATAAATTATTCCTCTATTCCCTGATTCCTCCTCCCTCTCTTCTTCCACATGTGCTCCTCCCTTCCCCTCATCATTTGTCCCATGGCTTCTTTACATCACAGTTCATGCAAAGGAGAAAGTGAATTCCAACTTTTTCCAAGTTTTGCTGCCTAATTAGAATCCTTATTTACCTTCCTGAGGCTGCGGGGTGACCCAGCGTATCAGGCTTTTAAAGGCTTGAAATCAAATGTATCGTTCAGCATTGAATCTGCGAATAAAAACAGCATTGTGAAATAAATTGCACCCTAAAGAAAACCTACTGAACTAATAGCCAACTTAGCAAACCAAAGACATGTTTATGGCACAAGGAACAAAACACCCAGTCTTTCCCTGTTGTTTTGGTTTTCAAAGTTCAAGAGACACAAACGGTGAAAGGTATTTTGCCTCTCAGTGGCAGCTAGTCTACACTATTGTCCTGTTAGTTAAGGAGTGGGCAGTTAATTTACCCAAATGTGCAGCTGTTTGCTAACAAGGGCCAGATCATTAGTTGATTAGATTAGATTATGTTACTGTAATTTTTTTTCATTGAGACTCTAGTGAAAAAAATTTAACATTTGCAAATTTTAGTTTTTTACTGTTTAGACTGATAAGGTTAATTCAAACTGTGATCCCTGTCTGTTCCAGAAGTGAAGCCATTTGAAAATGTAATTTCCTTAGAAACAGTTGTCAGTTTTGAATAGCAACCGACCACTCAAAATAACTTTCGTAACTTTATCTTTAGAAAAAAAAAATTGTAACAAGACATATAAAGCCTTTTATTGAGAAAGTCATTATAAAATTTATATTTAAATTCCTAGCTAACTAATGCATTTTGCTTTCAGTGACAGCTGAATTATTATTTTAATTCATGTTTGCTCTTTCAGGAGCAAATGAAGTCAATATTTACGTGTAGCGCCGTCTAGCTGTGCCAGTCACCACTATTTTTGGATGGGAAATTCATACAATCTTTGGAGTCTATTTTGTCATCAAGCTAGGCTTATTCGATGGTAAATTAAGTTTTTAAGTCTTCATTAATAAATATTGTAATAGAAGATCCAATCTAAAAAAAGCAATTATCTTATTCTGACTAAATTTCTAAATATTCATCGCCAACTTTGATTAAGATTATGTTTACTACATGTAAAATACTGACTGCTTACAGTTATCCAACAACAAAATGTATTCTGAAAAATCCAAACTATCCTATTTTCTCCTATCTTTGTATCTAACTTAGCAAAGGGAATACATGAAATCTTGGTTGGCACATCCTTTTCTATGGCCACAAATTTGATCATTAATTTACTTTTCCCAGTGAAACTTCATATACCCATGACACTTTTCTTTTCCTTTGTCCAATTAAATATAATTTTGAAGCTCTTTAAATCAGACTTCATCCGAATGCACAATCTAATTTTTCATTTGCTTTTGTACATGATATAAGACATCAAGTCAATAATAAATTAAATTACTTTTCCCATTCATTTTCTTCTATCTATAATTGATCTCTTCAGTTGAAATTCCGTTGTTCTTTTTATTCAGCCAGTCTGTGGAGAGTCTGCGTGACATCACTGTGAACAGGGTCTTTCCCTCAAGATGCCCCTGGTGGAAAGTATTCACACACACCCACCCCTACACGCGCCCACACATCCTTGTACTTTTATTTGAACTGAGGACTTTGTGTTGACTTCCTTTCATTTTAGTAACTGCATTTATGCCTAACCAAGAAATTTTCCCTAACTCTAACCACTACCAGTGTATTCCTAACCCTAGTCTTAAAACTTGATTCACACCATACCTCTAAACATAACTATTAGAGCACAGTAGACCTGTAAAGAAAGTGAAGACGAGGAAAAGGTTCTTACTTTCCACAAATGACCACCTTGTGTTGGTAAATGCTGTAATACCTCTATATGTAATATAAACACACACACACGCACACCCACACGCCTGCACACACCCACAATTGAAACTCTCAATATATAACAAGAATGTGTTGTAATTGACTTCTATCTTAGCCATTAGTTTCTAAGTTTTGATCAAAGCATATTATTTCACATACACTGTAGAAGACAACCAAATAATCTAGAACACATGTTTAAATATTTTAATATCCAAACTCAATCAACAACAATGTCTAGAGAGACAATAGAATTATTGTGATTTCTGGGTCATGCAATTTGTAAATATTACAAGTCACTGTGTTCTGAAACAAAACAAAAAAATCTAACTATGTAGCAATAATAATATTACTCAAGTAAAAGAAAAAGGTACGGTGCAGTAAAAGTACTCTTATAAGTACCTTTTTTCCAAAAAAGTTACTCAAGTGAATGTAACCAGTACTTCACACTTTTGAACATAGTTAACATCAGTAGCCTATGGGCTACTTGTTAAAAAGCTTAATGTGCTGTATTGGTATTAGCTAGTGATCTTATAGCTAACATTACCTGCATCCAACAGGATTACTCAACTCAGTCAGTTAGTTTTGGGGGAAAAAAACTGTGCAAAGTTATTAGCATTTTGCTGGTTTGCTGCCATGTTTCTAACACCTGCGCAGCAGCAGCAGGTCTTGTTGCTGTTGTACAGGGTAAACATGGCGCGAGCGTCTCATCGCTCATGTTGCGTTTAAAGGCAGGTCAGGAAAACAGGTTACGACGTGTTAACAACAGATTAAACAGTTACTTGTAATGGCAGAAAAAAGTGAGATAGGGAACAAATATGGGAAGTGCGGAAGCCCCTACTGTATAAAATCTATGTAGGAATAACAGAGTTGGCCACTCTGAGGTAAAAACAACAAATAGCTTCTAGTCCAGGGGGGGCGTCTGACTCTGTGGGCGGGCAATGGCCCCCCAATACCCGCCCATGCTTCCAGGCCCAGATTAGAAGACGTCTGAGTGAAGCCAAGACATCAGCAAGAAGTTATCACAATGTCCCGTTGTTGAACATCACATGCTCGAAAGGTTACAATTAGTATTTTGACTTGCCAACGAAGACATGTGCAACATTTGATGGAGAAATGATCTTTGTTAGTTTGATCTTTTTGTGTCCAGGGGCAACAGTGTATCAGATAACCTCAAAACCCTGAATTCAAGCCATAGTACTCCATGGAGACAGTGAAGTGGTGGGTCAGGTATTAGACTATGGAGCTATTTCTCATACTATGCTGTCAGGCCTACTTACTGGATACCAGGGATTATGGACCAGTTTGACCACATAAAAATAATCAACAAAGTCATGTTGCCTTATGCCAAAAAGAAAATGCTTCCTACATGGGTGTTCCAATAAGTTAACAACCCAGATCAGCTAGAATAATGTTATGGAGGAGCTAGTTAAACCCACAAAATGATGTAAAATAAAACTTGCCTGTTGACATAAACAGAGCTGTTTCTAAGACAAATCATAGGAATGCAGAGGAATTGTATAACATAGTCAAGTTGTTTTAGGCTATAATACCTGTTCAGAGGTGACTGAAGTCGATCAATTCAATACAAAACAGATCTGAAGAATTTCTCAGAAACTGTAATTATACAGCTAAATATCAATTCAGGGATTTCCAGGAAAGTTGAACTCCCAAACATTAATCAGTGAACAAATCTGTCTAGAAAACTAGTGATTGTTTTTGAATTATTCAATTATCCCGTAAGTTTCATCGCCAGTTAAGTCAACTCAATTTTATTTGTGTGGCACATTTCAGCAACAAGGTAGTTCAAAATTGTCTACGTAAAGAAAACATAGCACAATAAATAAACACAAAAAAGAGACATTACATTACAGTGGCAAAATAAAGATAAGTAAGGAAACATTCCAATCCAGACTAGAATATGACTGAAGCTGTGTGCTGACTCTTGGAACATTCTTATAGTAAAAACAAATCTTTTTTTTTGTTTTGTTTTATTTAGACTGAAATGTGCTGTGTTCCCAATGCATTTGTCTGCATAAAATAAAAGCTGCCATAAGGATTTTGAATATTACATCACTTCCCTGCTCTCATTTTGAAGACAGTGGTACATTCACGTGAACAAGTTTGAAGGTTATCTTTTTTTGTGTGTGGCTTTTTCTCCTCTGTGAGATTTGCAAAACATAAGGAAAAAGAGAAGACTCAATTTTATCCATTTCCTGATTTAGGCTACAAAATATTACCAAAACATTTCTGAAGCTGAGCTAAAATCTGAAAAGGCGTTGATTTTTATAACTGTCCAAAGAACAGCTTTCATTTACAGTTTGGCTGCTGTTGGATTTCTTTCCTAGTATAATTTTCTTATTCTTAAAAAAATATTTGGCATGATTTCTACAGTGTCGCATGAAAAGTTGAAGGACAGAAATACTGGATGTTGGTAAAAAAACAAAAAACAAAGAGCTGTTAATGATCCATCAAGCAGATGCTTCACTGAAAAGTGGAACTGACTTCTGCGACACTAAATACCAGACCCTTGCAGTCCAGGTGTTCAACAATGGCAGTTTCAATTTTTACACACCTTTTAGGTTTATTGGCAACAGCTCATTAGTTGGTCCTTCACTTCTCCTGTGCATGAGTTGCACAAGTGTTTTGAGCATCTGGAGAATGGTACCTAAATTGTCACGTGGATAACATCCTAACCCTCTCCCCAGCGGCATACATGATGTGATGTGCTGGAGAAATTTTGTATGTTTTTACTGTTTGTAATATGTTTCTACTCAAGAACAAGAGTTCTTTCAGTCACTCAGTAGGGAAATGCTAAAACATGCCCTCACATTATGGTAACGCTTAGATTAGTTATGGGGCACAGAATAAGACAAAAACATTGGCAACTCTATGCTTCTGTATGATTCAGTAAATTTCTTTTTCATTTGGATAATGTATAAAGTTACTTCTCACTGGTTTCTCTGTAATGATGAAGTCACTCTTCTTTGTTGATATAAAACAAAGAACTTTCTTAGGGCTTTGAACAGACTTTTGAAGTTCAACGTTAAGTCACATAAATTACAATTTTCCATTTGCAATGTCTTATAATTAAACATCAGCTGAGGATATTAGACACATATGAGGGTGGCTGCATTGGCACTGTTTAAAGATCCTGGTTATAATAACCAGAAGAATATTGAATTTTTTCTTTTTAGTCAGAAAACAAACTTTTTACTTTGGAAAATATACAAATAAGTACTAATGAGTCTACATTGGGTTGCAATCCAAGTGAACATCTAGATGAGTCTGTACAGAGCAGTCTTATGAATCAACCAGCAACTACAGTCAGGTTAGCATTTAACAGGTGAGTTAAAAAACATATACAACATGCTAAATGCCAGTGTTGTATAAAGTACTGAAATCTCAGAGTCAAGTAAAAGTACAAGTACCTCTCCAAAATATGACTTTGGTAAAAGTCGAAGTCACTGACTGAAATGTTACTTGAGTAAAAGTCTTAAAGTATTTGAAACTTCTTGTACTTAAGTATGGAAATTACTGTAAAAATGGATGTACTCAAGTAATGTAATGAAAAGTACAAGTAAAAAGTAAAACAAAGCAAATGCAGTTTGAATGACATTTTTTATATTTTGGTAAACTTGTCAAATACATTTAAAATAATGTACCCAACCAAGTGCAGGCAAAATTAAACCTGCTAATAGATATACCTGCAGGCATCATTTAGTTAAGAAAATTAGGTGCTTTACCTATAGCACAAGGTTAACTTAACCTGCTTTACAACTGAACCAGCTTCTTAGTATACCCTCCAGGACAGAAAATACAAAGTTTTTGTAAGCCTTAAGTTTTCCCTTCAAGTAAGGTCAGTGCTGAAAATGAGAAAAATAAATAGTACAGAAAATGCGGCCAACATGAAGAAAAAGAGCTGTTACGATTACTCTACTTCACAAATCAGTGAATCAGTCAATGCTACAGTCAGTAGGTGGTGCACACAACTGGTCATTATGCAAAAGAAAAAAAGAATTGGGAGGGAAATGCAGCTTATTGGCATCTGTAAACCTGGTTTTGAACTTGCATGCCTTTCCTATATTCGTTAAATTTAGTCTAAATTGCTATCGCTATGGCTTCTGTCCCCCCTTGAACAGAGGAGTCTAGGTAGCCTGCTACAGTCAACATTAGGCCTAAGCTAAATACACCACGTGTGGAACTGAAACAATGCCAAACAAAGTTCATTTATGGTCAAGATTTCACAATAGTGCCTAGTGACCAAGCTATAGTTACTGAAACAGGAGGATTATAACCATTTCATAAGAAGTTACCTCGATGTGTTTCTTCAAGTTGAACGGGGAGTTTTTGTAAGATAGAATTTCCATGTGACTGCTACTGATTGCGAGACTTGCTTTGTGTTTAATGGGAGAAGCGAAACAGGTGTATCCTAATTAAAAGTAAAGAAATCAAGAAATGGCAAAAAATGTGGAATGAAGATAAGAAAGGAAGAAGATTATTTGAAGTACAAAAGTCAGTTTGAATTCGAAGCATTAATGAACGAAACAGAAGAGAAGAAATAATAATTAGTAGATTAAGAGTAGGTCATACCTACTTAAATGACATGCTTTATAAAATAGGGAGGAAAAATAATGATAAATGTGAGAGATGTGGAGAGAAAGAAAATGTAGAACACATATTGATGAACTGTAAGTCAAATGAACTCGAAAGGGAAGAATTAAAGAGAATAGTTAGAAATATGGGGCATGAATGGAATCTTAAAGGTATATTAGGAAATGAAGGAAACATAACAGATATTCACAAATTAAGGAAAGCATTGTTTATTTATCTTAAGAATACAAAATTAAAAAGTAGAATTTAATAGATATGAAGTAATGCTTCTACACACTCATGTACAGTAGGTGGCGGTATGCACCTTAAAGTTGCTTGTGATCCGCCATAATAGAAAAGAAGAAGAAGAAGAAGTATCCTATTGGTGGTGATGAACAAGCCCAGGCAAGCAGGCTACGGACTTTGTTCGGTAGCCTACTTGCTACTTGCTAATCAGTAGGTGGGGTCAAAACACTTGCGTTTCTCTCTCTCGCTTTTTTGTAACGAGTAACTAAACCACACATTGAAAATGTATCGGAGTAAAAGTACGCAATTAAGTTCGGAAATATAGTGAAGTAAAAGTGAAAGTCATCAAAAATTTTCATACTCCAGGAAAGTATGAAGTACTCCAAAATATACTTAAGTAAAGTAGTGAAGTATTTTTACTTCGTTACTATACAACACTGCTAAATGCTTGAAGTCATGAGCCATGTAGCCATTAGAAAGACAAGAAAAGGAACAAACAGACAATCTAAAAAGAACCAGAATTGTGGAGTTACTGTTGTTGGCTAATGTTTATATTATTTTCAAGTATGAAAAGATTTTACGTACATAACAAACCGCTTGCTGTAGTATGTAAGTACGTAAGTTTTTATTACAAGGATGTAGATGATGGATGGACCATAAGTCAGAACAAACAAAATATTGTACAAGTAACATTTTTTTGTAGTTAAAGATATGTTAGAGAGATACCTTGAGAGTAAGTGGGGAGAAAAACAAAAACAACTCATCTGTTAGATTTGAACAGCACAGCATCTTTCTCTGATAGGCTGTTTCCCCTCTCAGTTCATCACTGTCAGGTTTATACAGTTATGTCATAGATGACATGGTGATGGCCTCAGAGAGTGATCTAATATATGAATCATCTCAAGGCAGTTTGTTTCAATGATATGTAAAACAATATAGCAAACACATGCAAATTGTAGATAAAAGAAGATTCTACCTGTGATTGCAGCTTCAAGGTGCCAATTTAGCTTGCGTATACAAATAAGGAGTATGCGCTGTCACTTATTTCAGAAGAGCGATTGTGTATGAGGAAGTCTGTTGTGAACTCAACAATGGTTACCTTACAAGCAGAGACATCTCTGCATCAAACGAAAGGAACTTGCATACTTAAGATCATGTTTTCCTTAGAACGCTTTATTGAAAGAGGTGCAACAAATCAGTCAAAACATAAACACCTCTTCAACAGGCTCTTAAACAGTGGTCGAAAACTGCAGTTCTCGAGAACCAGAGTCCTGCAACTTTTAGATGTGTTCCTTGTCCAGCACACTTGAATTAAAGGGCAAAACTGCCTCATTAGCAGTCAGTCTACCTCCACGAAGTTCTTCTAATGACTTAATATTGGAGCCAGGCAGAGAGGCATCTGAAGGTTGTAGGACACCAGCCCTTGAGGACTGGAGTTTGAAACCAGCTATAAAACCTTGGCCAAATAATATGTAAAACATCAGAATTCTCCCTAAATTGCTCAATACTTTTTTCAGCAAACATTTAAACCTGCCTTTACATCATTTTCCACTTTGCCATTTATGCTTGGAAACCAAGTGGATTTTGTGGAACAAACTGTCTTGTTTTTGGAGTATCAACTTTAATTGTGCTTCCAATACTGCAGGTATATTGAGATCAGTGCTGTGATAATTCCAGTGTGGGAATCAGTAATAATCAATAATCACATGTACCATTCTATATAAATTAATTTTGTTTAAAATTTTAAGTGTCCTGAGGCCATTTTTTGTGCCTAATTATGTCACAAAAACATAATTAGCATGGCATTCCGTTCACAAAAGTGTTTTTTGATTCACTGTTTGTTCATCAGTTTGAGATGAGGAAGGAGTTTATAAAATAAGATCTTGGATTTGTCAGTGGCCTTTGACCTGCACAGCTGACTCATTACTGTTTGTCACAGGAGAGCTGAACATTTCTGACAAGCATGTACAGCAGAAGGAGATCAGAGGAAGAAATAGGTTGTTTCAATTTTCTCAAAATGCCTTTCTGCGGTTGAAATGGACTGAAGGGACATCAAACACTCTTGGCTGTGTCACTCTCAGAGGGGAAGACAGACAAAATTATTTGATGCCATCTCAGACTCACCAGTGTTGGGGTTCACAATGTAGCTTGCAGTGATTATTAGCTTGTAGTGAGTATTCATGGCACTCACAATTATTGTTATTGTGGAGCGACTGAACAATGGATTTTCTTCTGTAAAAAGGTGAATGGTTAGAAGTTGTAACGTGCCAAAAACAATGACCCCGTGCATTTCTTTCAACAAAAAGAGAGAAGGGAGGGTGTGGATGTTTCTGCCTCCCTTGGGTGCAATCTGACTCAGATAAATATTTGCTGTGTGGTCTGAACATCACACAAAGCCATTGTGATGATCTTGTGGAGTTTGTTGCGATTGGTGTAGACCACCATAGAAATGGATCCTAGTTTTTCAGATTCTAGTGTTTCAGCTTTTCCTTTTATTTCTATTGACCCATTTGTCTTGTGCTATTACTAAAAGTCTGAAATTCAATGAGAAAAATAAATGGAAAATATTATTGAATTATTTCAGCAAAAATATGATCTAAAAGTTCCAACAAACATTCAGAAATGTAAATCTGTTTTTAAGGGCTTAGATTTTATTCACAAAATACTGCAATAATAAAGTTTATTCAGAGTTACCACAGACAAAAGTATGTCAATTTGTCTTTAAAAAGTGTCGCTAAAGATTTTCTCTGAAATTCTGCCCACTGACCCATGTTAGCTTGTGTTTTACCATCACACACATCCATCACAGCGTCCAGAATCATATCAATACTTGCCCATTTCCCCAGCTGAGTAGATCAATTCATTTAAAAGGAACCACAGCCAGACATCCGTTGCAGAGATTAGTGCATATATTGGCCAGTCATCTGATGGAGGGTTGAAGGTTCATTAAGTCAATGGAATCCTTAATCAATAGGCAAACTTTAAGTCTAGGCTTTTATGGGGGACTTTCTGCTTCAAATGTATTTACACTCGGATGGCATGATGCACTGAAGAGCCAGTTTCTCATTTTCATGATGTTTATATTGTATTTCGTTCTGTGTATTTTGTCCTTGGCAAACAGTGGATCTCGCAAAATGCTTGAAATATTTGTAACAGGATATTTCAACCAAATATTTGGAAAATGTTTACAGCTATGTTTCATAACCTTGCTGCTGTTATGAGATTTTGAACTCCTTTGGGTATCAGATGAGACTTCGTTGGCGTTCTGCTCTCAAAGCAAACTGGAGAGCCTTGATGGTTAAACTCAGTTTGTAAGCATCAATTTCATGGCTTCATTCTTTTTCAGCATGGTCCAAATGACAGTAGGTGAAAAGTCACCCCAGCTGGAGGGGTTTTGTAAAATCCAGGAGCTCAAGTTTCTTGCAGTCCAGCATATCCCTCTCCAGTTAAATCACGGGGCACGCTCTGGCTGTGATTCTTAAGTGTCACTTGTGTCCACCTGAATTATTGTTTGTGTGTAATGCAGGGGAAGAGCTGGGATGCAATGAGAAGTGGTTGTGTCCTCTGATTGATTGTTAAGTGTTGTCCAGGAGCCATTGCCAGACTCCACTTAACGGCCTGCACAGCAGAAAGCAATCAGTGGTTGTTACTAAGGGTCTCGTGGGGACGGCCCCGGTCATGATTGATCTTCAGTGGATCTCTAAAGATGTCTGAGAGAGCTGGGTTTCACTGGAGTGGTGTTCAGGTCAGGGGGAATGCCCTCCAACATCACAACTGAAAACTTTTCTCGGCACAAATAAAACTCTACTTTCTTTCCCCCCAATGTAACTTTTCCTTCTGTGGAGAAAATGAGACATGCCACGAGTGCCTCTGCCATATGAGGCTTTTTAATTGGCATGACAAATGGTGGACACTTGCATACATCATTCATAAGGCATGTTAATGGCAAATTACTGCATGAAGCAGTGGATTATAGTCAAATAGTAAATCCCAGTGGATATATTGAATGTCTCCAGGCACTACCTGAAGACACACAACACACTCACACACACGCACACAGCCAGCTGTAACACCAGGCAGCAGAGCCGTCTGCTCTCCAGTGGTGTGTCAATGTGTTCAGTGACCACAACGCCTGGTGTTAGTCTCATTACAGAGGGATCAAAGGGACATGAGCTTCATAGCAGCAGGGATTCTCTTCAGTCCCCCCTAGAAGCAACTCCTCCTCTAATCTCAAAGGTCACGTTTAGTCATTCAAATATAAAACAGCATCACATCACTCTCACCCATGCAACCTGCTTGAGTTTTCTCCTAAGCAGATGTTAAGAGGAAACTGGGAAAAAAGAGTACCTTAAAACTGAGTGTGTAGGGGGGAGAGAGAGGTCAGGATATGCTTTAATTTAAACAGCCGTTAGCATCTTGAATTACCAGCTTTTTTATGGTTATATGTAACAACTTTTAAAGTTGTAACAATATACATTATGATCACACACTACATCCTACACATTAAAATAAAGGAGTGTAGGATTTAATAGACTCAAAGTAGATGTTACGTCACAAAAAATCTATTGTAATGTTGGTTTGATATCTTTTTTATGATACGTTGCTCTTGACATTGCTATTACTTTTCATAAACATTTGCAGGGAACTAAACATTCACTGGCCACTTTATTAGGAACACCATGCTAGTAGCAGGTTAGGCTTCCTTTTGCCCTCAGTACAGTGAACATTTTGTTTTTACAGTTGTTTCATATTTGTCAGAATATCAATTATGAGTCATTTAAATTCTTGTCATTTGGAGGTAAGGTGTCCAAGAAGTTTTCTTAGAAAATATGCTGAGACATTTATAGCACCACCTGCCGGAATAGTTGTAAAAGACAGGATGAGTTTGTTCTTTCACAATGGTTTTGCCAAATTACAACCCTACTGTCTGAATGACATCCAGTGAAAGTGGGACTCATCAGTCCAGACAACTTTTTTCCAATCTGCTGTTGTCCAATTTTGGCAAGCCTGTAGAAACTGTAGACTCGGTTTCCTGTTCTTAGCTGAGATACTGGCACCGATTTGGGCTGACTGCTGATGTTGTAGCCTGCCTGCTGTTTGACGTGTCCTGAGAATATATCCTGCATACATATAGAGGATGTAATAAGTAGTCTTTGCCTTTCTATCATTGCAAACAGCCTGCCCATTATTCTTTGGGTCAAATTAAATACATTCAATTTAAGGGGCCATCCCATTATTTGTTTTAAGGAATCTGGACTGAATTTTATAATTATTCAATCAAAATATATAATGCTTAGAGCATGTAAAGCTGAACCACACTAGAAAGATTCCTTAATGCACAGGTTGACATTTATAAAATGTAATTTGATTTGTGATACATAATATAAACTGGAAAAACTTGGATTGAATTTGTGTACGTAGATACACAAATTCAAGTTCAAGAGTTGATTTGAACTAAACCCCAAATCAACTTTTTTGCAGATAAACTATAAATTGGGCCTTAGGGATGTTTTCTTAATGTTCAATAGCGTTTCAGCTTTGTACATCATTGATGATTCATTGGCAATGTGGATATTATTTGCAACAGAGTTGAGTAAGTCTCCTCTCTGCTCTGACTGGAGGTGGGGTTTGCTGCAGGATGACTGTGAAACTGACTAAAGTGCTCAGAAAGCTGGAGGAGCTCACGGAAGCAGTCGCTGTAGAGCGATTGGTGGTTTCAGTCTCCTGTAACAGAAAAAAAGTCACTGGATAGGTCTGAAAAGTTGCTAAATATAGAGACAACGTTGCTAAGTTAACAACAGTGCTTTTCCTGACCACACGCTAGCTTAACAATGTTGTGTTGTTCACCAAAATGATTCATTCATCATTTCAGTGAATGAACTGAAGCAAGTCACTGATTTGTTCATTTCTCTAGGTGAGGTCAGTGCCAGTATTGAATGGAATTGCATTCTGAGATTCACAGAATGTATAACAAAGATTCACTCAGGCAGTGACACAATGCCACTCCAGCACAGTGTACTGCGAATCAGAACGTGATCCGGTCACTCACTCACAGTACAGTAGGATATTGTGAGTGAGTCGCAAACCGCACAAATCACACTATGGATGCTGTCTAACCCCTGAATCAAATATGCAGGCATAATACAAAGCAATATAATGCTTCACTTGATGCAATATGCTTATTTTGACTGAAGACTGCATATTATGTGAATGCACTTCCAGGCTGTCAAATAAACAAGTAAAGGGTATGTTAAGATAATGGAGACTGGGGTGTGTGTGCGTTTGCTTTTATGTCTCTTGACACAACATTAACTGTTAGCTTGGAGAAACAGAGTGAGCATCACTATGGTGGATACAGCGCCACTCCAACACAGTACGGTACACAGATTGTGCTGGAAGAAGCGCCGTTTCACTCTACATAAATCAACTGTGTGATCAGGTAAATGGATCTTGTGAACTGATCATTTTAATGCACTGATTCTAGAGATCCAGTACACTCAAATGAACGTTGGCTCCCATCACTCTTGGTTGACCTCCTCCCCTCATTCCAACACTTGACCATGCCTCTGAGTGTCTCCTAAAATGCCCACTTTGGTGGAATTTTTCAAAAATTAGTCTGGGAGTGGGGTTATGCGTTTACATTGTGTTTAGTTCCACCTTAAGGTTCTTCAAAACAAAGTTATGTTTTATGAAACCTTTATTTGTGTGAAATGGATATTCTTAGTCTCACTTTTGTAAATTTTGGGTGGCATTCTTGAAATACGTGCCACTGACCCTATTAATTAGCCCTTCATCATTATCAGAAAAACAAACCGGTCAGCCCTACCTTTTAGAGTGAAGGCAGACACCACATAAACAGGCCCAAGTGGGCAGGCGGTGAAACGGGAGTCAAATGAGTACAAAATGTGTTTCTCCATGTTTTTGTTTGTTTGTTTGTTTGTTGTTTTTTTGCATTCTGGACAACAATTTAATTAGAGATGATCCTTCAAACCGATAAAGGTTTATTAACAGGTCGTTTTTAATTTTTGTTTACTTTGCATCTTTCCATTTTTATGTATGTCTTGCTGTTATGCTCATATGCTATTCTGCAATTAAAATTACTTGACTGATTCTTGTCACAAAACGTAGCCCTTATTCTTTCAAATGACACAGTGAGTGGACAATGATGGTGACAGCTAATAACACTGTGGTGCCAACAGCAGTTCCTCGGGATCTGAGCAGCTGTTCTGCACTCTATATTGGCCTGTTCTTCAAGGGGAGTGAAAAAAAGAGCAACCTAGATGAGAATTTTGTGCTTCAGTGGCTATTGAAAGATGAGGCAATAAACTGCTAAACTTGAGTAATCACACAGTCCCCCAGGAATTCCTCAAATGGGGATGGTCAAAAAGCTTGAAATTTGAGCCCCACGCACACGACCCGGGCTTTAACATTTGATGAGATTCATTATTGTACAGAGCTGAATACAAGTGTCTTTGATTACAGGGCCCACCATTATATTTCCCTACCAGTGTGCATTTCCATGCAAGAAAGTCAATGGGATTAAAATCTCAATTCATTCCAGTCAATTCTCCAGTAACAAGATTTCTTTAAAACCAGGCAGAGAGGAAAATGGACTCGAAAGCACTGAAACAACCAGACCATAAATTATAAAGATGTGCTATCTGTTAAGTGAACACACCTTTAGCTTGCAGATGCATTATTATTTAATGTTCAGAGGAGTTGGTTTTATGTAAATTGGAGTCTTGTATTCTCTTCTGCCCCCTTCTCAATGCCAGGTACTTCCGAACCAAGCAAAGGGGAGAGATTATGCGAAGCAATTAACATATGAAAATAACGTATTAATATACTGTCTCTGAACTGTATCCAATCAGTTCCTTTTCACTGGCGTGTGTACAAAACAATTAAAATTAAATTTATACTGCTCTTCCTTAACATATTCTGCAGAAAATGGAATCAGTGAGCAAACCCTGACAAAAGTTTTACAGGCCTGTGTTTTTCCTTAAAGGCACACTGACTTGGAGAATATTTATAAGATGCCTTGCTAATAAATTCCAGTCTTTGTTTCTCCCTAATGATGTGTGCATCTGAGACAAAGCACTGAAATCCATAGCGGTAGCCAGGTGCTAATGAATGGCTTACATTATGCTGTCCACTAATTACTACTGCACCATAAATAAAACACAAGACAATCAATTAGTGGTAGGCGTGTGTTTGTTAGTCACGGGCAGCAAAGATCCTCCAGGCCAAGGCTTTGCAACAAACCAGCCTCTTCAGGGTGTAATTCTGCAACAGATAGGATGAATTCAGATAAATCATACTATGAATGTGCACTTCAGGCAGTCTGGCTCAGACGAATTACAGGTAAATATTATCAACAAAAGGATAAATGAAATTTTTGGATGCGCATGGAGTAGTAGGTCCCTTCCAATGATTATGACAAAAGAAAGCCTCGTAGCAGCTTAAATTTAAATTGGGGGAAATATCAGTACTTCTTCTCCAAGCTAACACAAAGCACAACCAGCTTCCCCAGACACCAACTGGTTAACATATCACCCTTCATCTGGACCAGAGCAGGCGAAATCAAAGTGCATTAACACTGCATGTAGACTGCACTAAATGAATTACACTGGCATTGTGTGGCCTCTGGTCCGGCCTATATGCGTGGTAGGATGCATAATTTGTGCATTAATGTAATTTACATTTTAACACAGTCCTAAAAGTAAACTGATTAGTTGATAGCTATCTACTAATGTGCCAAAGGGACCTGCTTGTTACTTGCATCCTGGGAGAGAGCTGGGATTACGCATGACAAGGTTGGCCTTGCAGCAACATGGACAAAGAAATGATGCCTGCCAGGAGGACAGACAACGATCAAGTTTAGTAGTGTAGCATTTACTTCAAAAAGAGGCAGTTTCTCTTCTTTATTTTCAAGGACCTTTAAAAAGATCACACCAATAAGTAGTTTGGGCCATAACAGTAAATCCACAGGATAAAACAACAAGTTCTCAGGTATATTATCTGCCTTTAGAGCCTTTTTGTACCATCAACAAAAACATGTAAGAATTCAAAAGTAGCTAACTTGCAAAGTAGTGCAGTCAATATATGCAATTCAAACCAAACACTGCCACATTAAATGTCTTTTATCTCTGTCCCAGCAGAGTTTCAGCTCTTTCTTGGGACAAATTCTTGTCCCTGTGGATGACAGAAGTTTCCTTTCTAAAAAAAAACAACAAAAAAAAAAAACAGTGCGACCGGGTTGCAGTCCCATGATGCAACGCTCCCAGTGGTTACATCTGCTCCATTCTTTCATCTTTCCCCATTGTTAGGTGGAAGCTGTCACATTAGGAGGAGAATCGTGGCTCTTTCCCACCCCCAAGTACCCCTCATTTCCCATTCCAGCAGTTGGCAGGGTGGCAGGCCTATACAAAGGAGCGTGCACCAGGAGCGCAGAGGGGAGCACCGTTAGGAGGAAAAACAGTTTGGGAATTAAGGTCATTAATTTTCCACTTTCAAGGGCTGCCACACAGACGGAGATAAAGTCAGCATAAATATTCTGCCGAAGTTTCTCCTGTTTTTCTCCTCTCCCCATTTTCATCGGCAGCCCATTTATCTCCATGCTGTCAATTAGAGGCAAAAGCAAAGAACTAATTAGGAACTGTGCAATTTTAATTAGCTGTTTTGATAATTAAACTAATTGGTTCCCTTGTGTTTCTGCAATGTGTGCTAAGAACTTTTTGATATCTGGGCAGCAGATTTTCTATCCGCTGGTTAATTAGTCACTTTTGCATTAAAAAGGAGCCTTCCTTAATAGCCTTAATTTGCAGTTGAAAAGAGAATCTACCATCAATAATTTGTGTAATTGGTAACCGTTTGATTGTAATTTAGAGGCACGGCCGGACAGCTCTGCATGTCTAATTCCTAATGACTAGGATTAAAGTTGGATTAGCTGTTTGGGAAAGGGATTCACTCTCCCCTCTTCCCTACCCACCGAGTGACACCTTGTCGACATTTGATTGGTCATGAAATTCAAATTGACTAGATTGAACAGCGGGGCTTATGCTGGTTTTATTACTTTCTATATGGTGAGCCTGTCAGGTTACATCAAAAAGATTGCAGTGATTCTTATTTTCCACCCACCACGTGAGCAGCTCCATGAAGAGGAGAAGGAAAAGTGGTTACAATTTATTATATTATGTGGTAAATCCCTTCTATCAAAGGTATTTATGTACAGCTGTGAGGGGAAAATATAGTCAAGATCAGCCACTAGGAGGAGCAAAGCTCTCAGTGTAACAAAGTGCATCAGGTCTCATTCATACAAGAAACTTCTTCATGCATCTCTAAGCTTACAGTCTAAAATAACAAACAACTAAGTACCCCTCTTATACCAATGCATTTTTAGGTATACATTTAATAAATGCTTTGTAAAAAAATGACTTCTTGCAATAGCAGAAGCACAAAATAGATGCGTACAGGTGTCAGCAAGGTGCCAAAAAGCATTTGAACACAGAGGCCTGGATTAAAAGCATATCATTCAGCATCTTAACTGTCAGGCACAATCTCTATACTTTTACAAACCACAACCACGTCAGTAGTCTGATTAAAAAGCACGATTCATCCCACTTAGCCAGAATACAATTAAGGGACATGGCTTTAAAAGCCCAGCCCTGAAGCCTCTCCCTATTCCACATAAAAGGAGCACTCTCCACTGAGCTTTGCCTGTAAATATCATGTTTGATATGAGGTTTTAATCTGCTTAGCCATTCTGAACTATAGAATGGGCTCATCCTCTCTCTGGAACCTCTGTCCAATGGTTGTGTGCCTGAGGACGAATGGGAACACAACACAAGTGCGCTATCTGATTAGTTGGGGTTAATTACAGTGCACTGTTTTGTAGTGGTTGCATTTGAGAGCAGCCCATAAATAGACAGGCATGGCTAATGCATGCTCAGAAATGAATTCTAATTAACTGTGCATCAGAGGAGCCCGCTCAGGGCTTGTTGCTGGTATCCACTGACCCAGGTGTTGGATGTAGAGTAGGAGAGGGGGAGCACCCTAAGACACGACAAGGAGCTTAGGGGTAACCCGCAAAAACACAACTTATTGTGACTTAACACATGGGTAATTTGTATTGGTGAGAACTACTTTAATAAGGGACCCTGTGAAACCTGTTCATGTGCTCTTAATATAATTGTTGAAGCAGTACACTGAATGGTCTCCACTTTCAAATGTTAAATGGTTATTTGAAGCCGAGCCCTGATGACACTGAACCATTGTTCCCTTTACTTTTTCCAGTTTTCTGTGTGATTGGATTAATTATGTGTCACTCACTCAACGCTATAGGTCAGCAGACATACATTCTCGGTCATAAGTCATCAATCTATGCGACCGTGGAGATGAAAAGTCAAGCGTGTCAGCCAGAAAGCGGTACAGAGAGGGATCAGACCATTGATTTCAGGGCCAAACCAATCTTACCACAGCTTGCTGCCTTGAGAACTGAAATTATCCCTATGGGCATGGTACAAGAGGCTTTGTATCTTAGATTTGTAGAATAGGGCAGACAAAATGTTAATTTGGGATTATTATGAAATCACTAAGTATATGCACTTCATACACTAGGTCAAACTGTTGAAACCAATTTGCAGGAGGATGTGAATTAAAATTTAGTTCTTTTGTTTTTGTGTTTTTGAATTGTCATCCCTAATTTAGACTGAAATATCTTAGGCAGGTGTGCAAGTAGGGTTGCATAAGTTTTCTACATCATACAGCACTGTAAATAAGACTGTGCCCCACTAACAGATTTATTCTACTTTTCATTATTTGTCTAACCAAAATCTTTCAAACATTAAACTATTTTAATATGAAACAAAGGTCATCTTAGCTCTAAAAATCTAACTTTCAGACTAAGATTTTAGGGAAAAAACTATTGAAACCAACCTAATCCCGTGTAAAGGGGTAAGGCAAGCCCCATTGCTACACTATGAGATAACTTCAGCATTTTATTGAAACAATGTAAAAAATATAATTTAAGCATGATTTGTTAACACAAAAAGGATTAACAGATCTCAAGAAGAATTTCATCAAGCAAAACTAAGTAAATTCAACACCTGATAGGAAACTATATCTTTGACATTGGTTAGTCTGTAAGATTACAAAGCTATTTCTAAGTCTTTGGGGGCTTCAATAATCTAGAGAGAGAGCTTCTACACACCAATGGAGAAAACATGGACAAATGCTAAACCCTTTCAGGAGTGACAAGTTTACCAAATTTACTCCAAGAGCAAATCAGTGACTTTTCCTGGTTACAAAAAACCCCATGTCATCATCTAAAATACTGAATACCTAACTTGCCTTGGTTAAGGTCAGTTTGTATGGGGGCACATTCCTGCCATGATGTTAAGCAATCACAATGACGGTGTTTATATTAATTGAGAGATCACATAGCTCTGATCAAGGCTGCATTTCCACTTCTTTGTGGGCCCATGAATGTTGCACAGCGAGTGGTAAAATATGCTCCTTTCACCCATCTGTATGCTCTCTCAAAACAATTGTGCTCACTCTCTGTTTTGTGGGTGTGTTTGTCAGTTGGAGGCAGTAACTCTTCTGATGTGGTTGGCCAGAGTTTCAGTTGATAACAAGCACAGGACTTTGTCTAAGAAGAAGAGGAGGAGGTGGAGAATGACAAAGATAGCGTACTTTTAACACAATTGCTTGAGATTGAGAGTGAGAACACGTTGGTGCGAAAAATTGCACATGTCATTATTTACAGATTAGAACAATATTTTTCAACAGTGGGAAATGTAGAACATCTCATTTTGAGGTTCTTTAGAGATCTAAAACATCTGATAGTTTTAAGCAGTGTTGACGAAACAAGACAGGGAAAATAATCAGCCAAACCTTTGACACCTAGCATAGCGCTGTTTTTGTAGTGTGCTAGCAGCAACAATTGTTGCCATATTTACTCTTCTTATGATTAAAAGATCCATGCAGGGATAAAAATCTCATTATATATCAGTAGAAAGTCATTTAAGGAACACTGTCACAAAATATTTGTGCTATATTTACATATTTTACTGACTTTCTCTTGTACAAGTTTGAGACAGACATTTACCTCCAGAAGAGCAGGCAGAACGTAAAGAAGTCTGGTCATGTGACCATTCGCACCAGCTTCATGAAATTGATATTGGTTAGAGATACGTCATTTTACTTGAAAACTTAAATTAGCTGCCCATAACTAAAGCAACACTTTTAGAGCTTCCAGAAGAAAAGAAAATGTCTTGCAACAATTGTTTTTGGTGGAATTAAATGATTTGTTTTGGCATGAATGTGATGACATGAGTGTTTATAAAAAAAACAAAAAAAAAAAACATTAATGGCATTAATGGATGAGTTTCAAGAACAAAACAGTGCTGTTCAATAGTACAAAAGCCCTTCTCAGATTTGCAAAGAACATTTTGATGATTGACCAAACCTTAACAAAAACATTGTGTAGACTAATTGGGTAATTCTATAATTATTTTGAAGGTTCTACTAAAACATTCAAGAGAAAGAACATCATAGTTAGAGTCAAGTGCCATGGTGGTAGTGTGATGCTCAAACACACCTGGTTATGAAATAGGCCAGTGATGTGAAGTACATTTGCAGCTCCATCCATGATTGACTCAGTAAAACAAAGTGAAGTTTCAAGATTGACTTCAAAGTTTTAACTTAAATCTAACTGATACGTAGTTCATGCTCAAAAAGCATCAAATGTAGACACATTTGTGGTTATTTCAAATGCTTGATGGCAGTTGTTGCCATCAAGGGTGGTGCAATCAGTTGTTAAGCTTAGGGGATAATTACTTTTTCACATCAACATAGGTTGGTTTGGATCTGGTGCGTATCTCCAGCGGTCATTGGACAAGAGACAGGGTACACTCTGGACAGCTCACCATCACAGGGCTCTTTGCCCAATATGAAAATGCATTTCATTATCTGATAAACTTGAGTAACAAAAGAAGAGGATACAAGAACTCGGTAAGAAGGTAAATCACTGTACACATGGCAGAAACATTCACTTGTAGAGATCTAGTACTGAAACAATGGAATAACTGGTGCAAAACGTGACAGAAGGCAAGGACAGACTGAGCAGGCTCACACCACAGACAGCCTGCTGGCCGCTGACAAACCAGCGTTATTGTAGCTCCACTCCGCTCCACTCTCCTAAATGGCTAATCTTTGTTGGATCTCACCCTTAATTGGTTAACAGTCTCCGCAGGGCAAGTGAAAGTGGTGCTATTTAAGGCTCCGCCACGAAACAGCAACACTTTCATCTTGGCAATAACGGGCAACAATTATATTACCAGATTCGAAACTGAGCCCTTCTATCTAGCCACTAATCAAAAACGCGGCCCATCTGTTGTGCTCGCCTTGCTTTGAAACGGCTGCGTGTATGATGTATGTATGATAAGTGCGTCTGGACGCTAATTAGCGGCTAAACAGACCGCAATTAGACGGTTTCAAATCTGCGGAGGAAAGTAGAAGTCGGAGAGGAAAACAATAAGCGCATTTTGTGTTGACTCAAAGTCTACCAGGATGGAGCAGCATCACTCTCCCTCTCTGCCGACACTTACGCACACATTAACACAACCCCTCCACATGCACGTGCGCGTGCTCTCCCTCTCGCTCTCTTTCTTTCCATCACGCGCATTCAGACTGGCAGGCATGCGCGCGCCCGTGCACGCACTCACTTTCCCTTAGCTGTGCTTTTGTGTTTTGTCAGAATTAATGAGAAAAGTTCCCTTGCCCTAGGGGTAATTAGTGTCCTTGGAGTTAAATAAGCTAATACTTAGACACCTCTGGCACAAGCAATTATGTTTGTGTATTGAATAATTGATTCAAAGAGGGGGGGAAGGGCTGCTAATCAGATCTGAGCATAATGAATTGATTTAATTAACAGGGGAATCCGAGGGTCTCTGGAAACTGCGCGCATTTATTCAGCGGCAGAGAGGCGAGAGCGCGGCACACAAACTGGGAGAGAGGCGGCGCGACTTTGCTTTTAGCAGTTGTCAGATTCGCAATTGGATTTGTTTGAATATATAGTTGCTGTTTCGGAGCAAATGAGAAGACGAAAAGGAGAGCATTAACACCGAGAGGAGAGAGCTCAGCTGGTTCTCAGTCCGAGCGTGTGATACGTCCGTGTATGTGCACTCTTTTACGCAGATATACTCTAAATTTATCTCGCTTTTCGTTGTTTTTTTTTTTTTTTTGCCATTTTTTACCTTCGCATGGAATTTATCAAGGGCAACCGAAGCGGTGTTTATTTGCATTACAGTTCAGCCCGAAAAGGGGGTTCTCGTCGTGTTTATCGCCGCATTCCGTGTGTGAATTATTATTGATAGGAGGTGCAGAAAGCGATCTGTCTTTCCAGGTTTTCTCGCTCCTTTTTTTCTACCCCCTTTTTTTGGTTTAGCGAGGCGTAGTCTAGTAGAGTCAGCCGCGCGTTTCAAAGCCATTTCCAGGAGAAGCGGTGAGCAGACGGAGCGGTGCAGCCTGCTGGAGCCGAGGACGGATCGCCCGGGGAAGGACTCCTCGTTCCTCAGGACGATGGTGTTGGACAAGGAGGAGGGTGAGTAACATCCTCAGCAGCAGGATGCAATAATAATAACCCGGGGAAACTACTGACATTTTTACACGTTTGAAGTCTCCCCGGGTCTCGACCTCATTCAATCACGACGGGCTCCGGTCTTTTATTTGCTCGGCAGGGAAACATTTCTCCACGAAAGTTCCACAAATACACTGCCACCTCGAAACTGCCGCTCAGTTTGGAAGAGTTGCGTGTTTATTTCAGACCACATTTGTTGTGTTACGTCTTTTTAGGGCAGTATACACCACTCCACACACTCTCCTCTCCTCTTTGCTCCTCTCTCTAAGTGCTTTTTGCGTCTGTGAAGTTGGCGAGGCAGCCTTTGACATCACACGGGATGGGAGATGACAGCGGAGTGCTTTTAACTTGATTGCAAATTATGGATAGCGCCGTGCGACGTTCGCTCACTTCCCATCGAAATAGGCCTTCTTGCATTACTTATCTATTTCAATGTATTCAGGTTAATGGGTGAGGCAGTCTAATTAATTTTAATTTGAATCAAACTTGCCTCTAATGACGTCCCATTTTGGATGAAATGCTCAGATGCACTTTCATTTATTCAGCATGATATCCACAGCAGCCTCACTGAAGGTTTTTATGTGTTCTGAAAGGGGGGGGGGGAACTCTCTTTATTCTGCACCTCTTTAGAGGGATTGAGTGAATATGGACCACCTGCTGGTATACACAGTGACAGCCTTCATGGACCATATACCACATCTCAGTATATTTCTGCTGCACACTGAAGTTTATCCGCCTCATATGAAAGTAGTGGATGCATTTGGAACACATTATTTATGATTGAAAATGGATATTTCATTTGTCTTAGCGCTTCATCCTTACACTTACACATCTGAGAACCAATAAAAGGATTGCGGTGCAGACATAAATTGGTCTGTCTGGCTCAGGCTATGTTGTGCTAATGTACTCAAATTAACTCAACTGTAAATTGGCCCCTTCTTCGGATGTCCATCTTGCTAAAAGTTCCCCATATGATTCACGATTCGGATTGCTTTTAGCAGTTATTGGCTAAGCAATATGGTAAATGTACAAGGTGATGCAAATGGCATTAGTGGGGAAAGGATGCACAGGAGCATGTAATGCAGTCAATACTACATTAACTACTGATGCCCAATTACAGAAGCAGGGAGAGAGGCTTTTAGGAGCATTAGGACTTGCAGAAAAGCTGAGATCACCTGCTGCTCATTGCCTAAAAGCTTCACCCTTTATTTGCTGGGTGCAACCCAGGGCTTGAGCATATTTTCTTTTTTTGGGCAGGTTGTCAACACAGCAGGTTGGCCCTGGTCTCTTTCACTGTGGTGCCCTCTTAGCGTTTATTGGCTCTAAAGTTATAGGGTTGTCAATTCAACCTTCTTGTCTAATGTATCCTCTAAGTGCCTGCACAAATACACATGTGCAGCGAGCAAGGCGTGAGTTGGTGTTTTTGGGTGGCCACACAGGTGTGCGATGGCTCCGTGCCTCTTGATTGATTTTCTCATACACCGGTTTGTGTTTACACAAATAACTTTTCAATTCCGGCTTCAGTATTTTCCAGGAGAGAGCTCACCGGGTATTCTACTGGTGTATTCAAAACTGCGATTTTAGGCAGCTTCAGTGTATTAATGCTGCTTGTCTGGTTTTAAACTTAGCAAAATCTGCAACAATTTGAGCTGCAGAAGCTATTACAAGAAATTCAACTTTGTGGGACATTTTTAGAGGAAATTGGGTTGATAGTTTATTGCTGGCCAAGAAAAATAGATCTCAGTACATGAACTGAAAACTGCAGACATGCATCAGTTCCACATTAACTTATATAGAGCTAATGTGCCGTTTCGTAAGCTAGGGAAGTTTTTGACATTTTGAATGTCGTTTATGACAGCCATTGCATGCAAACTGCAAATTACTTACTCTTTTAAAGGGTAATTAAAGTATGAACTTATAATTTAAACAATTCTGGAGAGAACTGAGAGCACTGCGGATGACTGTAGAAGGAAAACAGGCACTGTTCTTTGAAATGACCTAATATGCAGGCCATAGTCGATAATGAATAGCAACACATGTACCAAAATATTCTGTGTCAACATTTTACTTCACCCTGTGATATCAGGCTCCAATTTGCCTCTAATTTGAAAGGAGAAAAAAAAAAGCAACTCAGCCATTTTCTCTTTTAACTATGAGAGAAGAAAGTGTGTGCACGCTGAAGGCGTATTTTTGCTGAATATTAACAGAACCACAGTTTATTTCCCCTTAGAGAAGGGAGCAAAAAGGAAAATCCTCCAGCTGCTGATAAGTTTCTGGTCACCTTTGTGGGTTAATTTAAGATCCCGTTATCATCCTGTCCACTGGAATTTCTACATTCATAACACATGTGATTGAAAAGCAATGCTTCAGCTGAATACAGGCTTGGCAATCTGTCGGCCGCTGTAATAAAAGTCGGGCTTCAGGCTCCGATATTTATTTTGAAATAATAAGAATTGCTTCATTCTTTACCAGTGTTGCCATGGCAATACTGTCTCATAGCGATGTTATATTGATTTAGAAAGTGGACAGTAATATTTCTTTTCTGTTATTCAGTTTCTGAGGGTTGATTTCTAATTTCCAGCTGGAGATTACTTTTATATGTTCCTTAAGTCTTTTTTTCACTTTTTTTTTTTACAGAGGAATGCAATTTGCTCTTTTCTATTTGCCATTTTCTCAGCTTATTGGTTCGCTCGGGCTTCAAAATTAAACTTGCCCATTTCAAACAGTGAAATTACGTCTCATTTTTCTGCTGTAGGCCTTGAACAGTATTAAAAACACACAGCTTTGTTTGATTTTTTTTAAAGTCAGGAACTATATTTATTTATTTGTTTTTGGGGGGGGTGGTTTCGTTTTAAAGGCAACAATGTCAATTTGCTCTACTGTAATTTTAGAGTAACATAGATTTTTTTTAAATAGTTCTAAATTCAATCTGTGCAGATCTTATATCCATTGCATTAAATTTAGCTAAATCTACATATTTGATAGCAATACATGCAATGGATTGACTACTACCAATGCACTTGTCAGGTCACCCTAAAGCTGCTTCGGCTGTTCATTCTAGCTAAGCTCAGGAGAAAAATGTCCCGCAAAACCACATTAATACCATTTTCAGCCCTGAGTGTTTAATTTAATCTAATCTGAGTCTGATATCTCACAATTGCAGAATTCTCACTAGAGACAATTTCATCTCGTCACTACTAAACCTCTAGATCCCTATCAGCCCTGATCGTTTCACATTTTACGAGTGCGGCAGATCCGTATCATTTCCGTGATCTAAAGTGGAATTCAAAGGGACCGAATTGAGACTTGAGAGACACGTTTTAGTGTGCGCACCCACCTGCCTTGGATGTAAATGGCCGCACTCATCAGCGCTCTGCACAAACTCAATTATGCATTCTTGAGCTGCAAGAGCATCTCTTTTATTACTGCCAGAAGCCACATGCTGGTCATGTTATAATATACAGATTCCCAGCAACAAGATGTGTGGCTGCAACACAGGTGGCGGGGAGCAGATCATCGCTGTTGGATCCTACTATAATCTGGCCTACTGTTTTTATTCACTCCGAAGGATATTTTTAAATATAGAGGAAGTTTGGGTATTGAGTGAAGGAACATGTAAGTAGTAGAAATCTTGAGAAATAAAGAGTATTAGTCACATTACATCCTGACAGGCGTAAACAAATGTTTATATATAGTTAGTTACTGCTCTGCTAGAATCCATTGGAAGAAGGTCTGACAGCTACCTGTCACTGTAAAGCTGACGCATGAGTTATGTTTGACAACACTCTTGTCAAAGTGTTAAAAAAAAGTAGAATACACAGAGTGATGCTTCTACAAATATACATGTACACATCTCCTTCAACATTTCTCCATCTTTTTGTTACACGCTGTTAAGTTATTTATTGACTGCCTTCTGCTCTGACTGGGAGTTATGATCTACTCTGTTAAGGTTACTCTTCACTCCGTGAGAGATTTTTTTTTTTCTGTCATCACAGGCGAAGAAAAAGAAAGCATGAGAAAGAGAGATGACCTGTTGCAAAGTTACTGAGGTGATACGTTGAGCTGATTCTTAAACTACACTTTAATCAGCAATGATTCATCAGTAGCTGAGACATGTTTCTCAAATGGTGCTATAAGAGCATAATTCATATCTAAACTGGATCCTAAATCTTCTTTGCCCTGATGGGTCTCAAAAAAACAGTCTATCTTCTTTAGTGATTTTGTGTATAGTATTGATTTGCTTTTTAAACAATGGCCAAGAAAAAATTTGTGGAGTTTATACAGTCCGAAAATTTGAACTGACATGTTTTAGATTCGCAAATACCAGGTATGACCCCTTTAAAGGCACCTATGGAAATTTCTGTTTTGAGGGAAATGGTAGGAAGTGAATGTCGATCATCAGAAAACAATATGTTTTGAAATCCAGCAATGGATATTTTTACAAAAGCAGGCCTGTTGTGACAAACATATTATAAGCCTTTGATAACATAATTATTCCAACAAAAGCTTAGGTGTTGACTTATGACACAGTATAAGTGTTTCAAGTACCGCCAACATTTAGGCTGGCATGTTTGAGTAGGCATTCTCTTCGCTGCCGAAAAGATTTGTGAAACAGCAACAGAGAACCAGACAACCTGTTAGTATCCAGGTTTTTGTTGAAGTATTTTGGCTGAATTAGACATATGGCTGAATTAAAGCAGTCTACTCTCTGCTTGTTTCATAGAAAAACAAATGGGCGATGGCAAATAATGGCAATATGACATTGAGATATTGTTAAATGTTTCAATGACATGACGTTTTATAAACTACTTATTAATTTTATAGTTACAAAAAAAATGTTTGTGTTGTAGTCCTACATCTTGATTGCTAAAGCCAACAACAAGAAATCAAAATAAAAACAGGAAGTTAACCAATACAAAACTAACTGTATTAATTATCAAAAAACAAACAGTTATCATTTTATCCATAGCTACTCTTACTTTTTCACCTTAAAGTTATCTGCCATCGCCCATTTGTTTTTCTATGAAACAACTGACTTTTCAAACCAGTAATATTCTCTTGAAAAGAACACAGATCTTAATGCCATTTCATACCGCGTCCCATATCGGATTGACTAATATCCAGAGGTATACAACCGGCCCAAAATCAATAACACATTTTTTTTTTCCTGACAATCAATTCCTCCAATAAGATTAGCTATTCTGATGTAATTGATAATTTAAAGAAGGCCTTTCAGGCCACTAATTAGATTTTTCTTAAGATTTGACATACTGAATATTTCAAAGTATGATTTTTTTTTGCAGTTGTAATTTATTTAAGTTTCTTAAGGTACACTATGCCACCCACTGGCATAAATAAATTATTCCGGCTTAAATTCAGAAAATTTCTATCTGTCTTGTTTTGGCACAAAAACAAGACAGACCCATCCAATATGGCCATCATTAGATGCACAACAAAAGGTGCATTGCAATACGACACTGCCGATATGCAATTCTCTTTACACATTGTTGGATTTCCAATAATACATTTTGGCCACAAGCTTTATTAAAAAGTTAGTTTTAAATTTCTCACAGCTGAATATGTCAACCTCCTGAACCTTCTGACAGTGTGCAGGTTTGAATTAAAACTGTTTATTTTCTTAGCAAGCATGGGTTCAGAACTGAGAGAAGATGTGGCTGGTAAGTGATTTTTAGCTAGCTTTACCTAGCTGGCCAACAAACTCGAAGGTGAATCAAGCAGCAGTAAATGCATGTTTAAAATTTATACAAAATATAAACAATATTAATAGTAGTAGAACATGGCTAAAGTAGACTTCTGTTGCATAGCCACTACATACATAACATTTTGAAACAGAGGTGAATAAATACATCCTAGAAACCATAGAGCATCAGCCCCTGCATGCAGCTCCAGTCCTTGAGGGCTGCTGTCCTGTCAGTTTTAGAAGTGTGTCTGCTCCAACAGATCTGATTTTAAACTTATTCAAAGGCTTGCTAATGAACTATCATTTGATTCAGGGGTTGGTGAACCAGGGAGAGACCAAAGCCATTCAGGAGACCAAGCCTTAAGGACTGACTTTGGAAACCGCTGCTCTAGAGGAAGGCGATGTCAGCTTTGTTGTGGTGAACTGCTAACAGTTAGCCAGTTGCTATGCTCTGACTGTGTTTATGAATCATTCACTGTTCAAAATTAGTTGGTGCTTCTAAGTGCTTAGGTAATCCAGTGTTGTCAACTTGTTTAATCTGCCACTTTATTAGTTGACTGCTTCAAGAACTACTTCTTGTCTAACTTTCAAATAAGAGTCTTAAACATAGTTACAGGGTGTCAAGGTTAAATCCCTCATATTCATATCTGGGGTTGATAATAATTGCTTGGTATAACTTCACATTAATGAGAATTATCTTGGCCTTTAAGCATCTCATTCATCAAATCGCATTACACCCCTGAGTACAACTAATCTTTGGTTCAATGTTCAGTCAAACAAAAGAATAGTCAGAACAAGCTCAATAAACATTTATGCACCGGTAAATTACATGCAGGTGGTCACTAGTTTGACTGACATAGGTAACTGTGGACTAAAGAAGTGTCACCTGCAGATAAACAAAGTTAAATCTCTGTAGAGTCTTTAGAAACTTTGAAAGAGAATAAATTTTGTTCTGTCGTGTTCAGAATCTGCTTTCGGAAACCCTTCCCTGTGCAACTATTGTGTTTTCAAAATTCCCCATCCTTGCTTTCTGTTTGCTTCTATGTCTGTTGTGATGGTAAATATCTCACAGTATGACAGTGTTAGCTGAGCAGCAGCACTTTGTTTTAGTGTGCATCAGGAGCTGACAACCTCCAGGGGTTGCTAGTGAGACTGAAAGTGTCACAATCTCACTCTGGACAAATGAGTAATGCTGTGCTCAATTTTCCTGCAGGTCAAATAAGTACTTTTCTTTTAAAACCAATTTAATTATCCTGGCGTACTATTTAATATAGTCATCTTTACTTATCCTTACCTGAGCAGCTTGAGATGTAGGTCAGTGTAATTACACTTAGCCATAAGCAAGAGATGTATAAGTTGTATTTTTATCCTCACTTGATCATTTGTAATTAAAAATCTAATTAATTAATTCATGTACACCATAAACAGCAAATTAAAATCTCCTTTAAGCTATTTCACTCTTTCAACCACAAGAATTAAAAGCAAGACGAAGAGATTCTTGAGGTCTTATCAGTTATCTGGGTGGTAAATAGAAAAGCCCGGGGTCACTTTTCATAAATAAGATCCAAATTGCAGTGGAATAACCTCTCCTAGCATGACCTTCAGTAAATAAAATCTTAAATAGCTAATTAAAACCTGTGTTTAAACCAGGTTTCTCAATGTCCCTGAGGTCTAATAGATGAGGTTGCGATCATTGAAGTTGAAGATTTCATCAGCGATTAAGTGGGGTGTTTGTTGCTAATAATTTGAGTGGGTGATGCCATCCGCACACATTCCCAGTGAACTTAATGTGAACTTTAAACTTGTTTCATGGACATTCAGCTGCTCTTCCTCCATCCTGTTGTCTCTACTTTTCATTTTATTCCAATTCATTACACCAGATTTTTATGGCTGAATTACCGTTAGAGTTTGACCCATAACAAGAATTACTCCAAGAGGGGAAAAAAGTAGAATCATTTCTTGTAATTAAAGATATAAAACCATGATCATAATTGCATTTTGAATGCCATGAATGGCATTTCTTTGACTTAGTGGAACAACAGGAAACAGAGCATAACATAGATTCTTCATAAAGGCCCTTCTGTCTAACTGTGCACCCACCCAGCCACCCTTGTTATTTACCCCATCAGCTGTGGGAGTGGGATGCTTGAATGACGCGCTGCCAAATAACTGCCCCCTGTGGGGAATTTGCATTATTCACGATTAAAGAAGCTCACACAGTGCGTCACAGTATGGTGTTCCTCCTTCCCCTCCATTTTCCAACATGCTGAGGACCCTGAATGGCACACCTGTCTCCTGGCATATCCTTTGAAATAATAAGTGTGTGGTAATTGCTGGGGAGTGGGAAGGATTTTGTACATCACTTCCTGACCTCATGAGTGACAAACTTTTAGAGGGGCTGCATTTATTCCTTTCTCAATGCATTTTTAATGTGGAGTAAAAAGTGTTGGTGCATTTTGTTCTGGACGGCAGGAAAGTGGCTGTGACAGGTCTAATGGTTTTAGATTTATTTTTTTATTTTCTCGGGGATTCAGAGGGTGGCAGATGTGATTACCTCCCCCCTCAAGAAAAGTTTACAAAGGCAAAGCAGAATAAGTGGTTTCAGAATAAATGAAATGATTTTTTTATTTTTTTTTAAATTCTGACAGGGAGTTAAGGATAAAAATTTATTTTAGCATTTTTTTCTGGTAAATGATGATGTTGACCAAAATAATGGCAAAAATCACAGTTTTTTATGTAGATACCATGCATTAACAAGAATGAAAGCCCTGAAGCACCTCCACTGATGATTGGCTGGAACAAATCTTTCTTTTGCTCTGCCAGCACTCTGACAATCTTTCTTTGCTGTAAGAGCTCTCATGGGTTTATTCGTGGTAAAACTGCATGATAAAAATCACAAATGTTTTGTGTCCCGTCTCCTCCTCCTCATTCATCTTATTACCTCGTTTTCTTTGCCCCATCTCGCTCCTTTTAACTCAGGCTTCGCTGTTGACAGCTTACCTTGCAGAGCTCCCACTGTAACCTACTACCGAGCAACCAAGTGCTGGAACACGTTGCCTTCTGTAATAATTTGGAATCTCTGCCAGTTTCATGTCTTAAAAAAACAGGAGCAATGAATTTAATTAGAAAGCTGTTGCATATCTCTGTGATACATTTCTTTTAATTAACCCCAAGTGAATAAATTAAAAATAATAGGGGGCTGAAAAGTGTGGAAAAACACCCTAATGAAGTTTTCCGTTAATTGGGATGAAGTCTGTAGCCAAACCGCAGAGAGCAGTGCGCACCAGGAGCTAACAATGCCGTCTGTAAGCCCCAGAAAGAAAAAAAACAGAGCCCAGGGCCTTCATGCTGACTTGAAGTGTAAGAAATGCACCTCTGACGTGATGGAAATGACCATGGGCTGGGAGAAAAGGCAGTCCTGTTCTGGGCCGCTCTGCTGAGACTCCCCGTGCCGCGCTTGAAGCCGGGCCAGTGTTATTGCAGTCCTAATGCGGCTGACTCATTTGGAGCGGATCAGGAGTAATTATGGTAGGGAAAGTGGCTGCCGACCGTGGGGGTCAGGACACTTGTAACATGTGAAAAGAGCAATTATTCCAGGAGACAAAACCCTCCCTTATCCCGGCCGGTGCCAGGGTCAATGCAAGGGACGGCTGGGCTTCGTTTCAGTGAGGCTTATTAGCCACAGCAAGCTGCAAAGTTTGAGAGAGTGCATCTTGTTAATGAACAGTCCCCCTGCACCATTTCTGTCTGCTTTCTCTCCCACTTACTGTGGGTGTTAATTATGTCATAATCATAGCGGGCATACAGTCTCAGAAATCACCTCACAGACCCCAGCATTCATACACAACCATCTGGAAAAGCAGCATGCTGTACAGTAATAAAGAAGGCTCTTACAACAAATTATAAGGGGAACACAGTCAGCTTGAAATGTAATATTGACTTGGGCTTTTGTAAGAAACTACCTAATTTGAAGGGAAGAGTGTATGCATGTGTCTCTTTCTGTGCTCATGCATAGCTTTTTCTTTACTCCTTCCATATGCTCCAGCTAACGACAGGAACACGAATCAGTGGTCTTTGTTTATCACAGAGAACATTCTCATCAGGCTGCTTTCAGCTGACATGTGTATTCCAGCTGATATTATTACCAGATGTCTTGTATTTTGTCTTGCAGACTGAAAAACATGTCTTTGGTTGAATTGCAGAGATTTTGGAAACTGATTTCCACATACAATAGCGAGACATCTGCATCAGATCTCTATTAACCATAGTGGCCGACACCTTGGCCCCGGGACAACATTTTATTTGGGATTGCCATGGCCACAGCACTTACAGTGGTGGCTGAAACACAAAGGACTCGAGTAAATCGGCGCCTGAAGGCTGTAATCTCATGAGGGCCGATTAGAGTTACAGTAGTAGAGCAAAAACAGAGAATGTTTTTACCATTCTATAGAGCAATGAGTATTATTATATTATAATTTAATATAATATAATAATATGTGGATCCCTTAATCAGTTGTACCATAGAATGGATTGTCACATTTTTTTTAATCATAAGTTATTTGTAGATCAAAATTCAGATTTTTGTTTTATTTACTTTTCATTTGCTTCTCTAATAGTTTTCACTAAATCAAAACTAAGAACTACTACTTTTTTGTATACTAATGTGTTAACCAAAAGCATATAACTGGATGCATTTTTTCTGCAGAATTTCATAAAAATTAGATAGTGTAGGATGAGCATTGACAAATAAATCAAGTTAATCTTGTAATTATTTAATTTTCAGTTGGATTTAGTTACTCTCAACATGAAAGAACATTTTCTTCCTATTTAACGCCTTACTATCCTAATGAAAAATCAAAATCAGAGTTGGCAGTTCAGACCTTAAAGGAAACTGAAAATTGGAATAGGCCAGGAATGAGCCTGCTCTGCGTATTTCTATAATTAAATCATAACAAAATACAGAGGCATGGTGATTTTCAGTCAAAAAGTATTAGAATTTTACAAAAGCATTGCCTTTATGAACATTGATTATTACTCTGACCTTACGCAGAGCTAATGTTATCCATTACTAAATGATTTAGGAGTACAGGAAAACTTTTATTTACCCAACATTGTGTAACTTAAGAGCCAATTCCTTATTTTTCCACGTGTCTGTTCTCTTCATGCATCTTACTTGTCATTCACTTGAAGTGACCGTTACTGCCAGAAGAAGAACCACACGGATAACAAGCAACTTAGTCCATTACCACCACCTTGTGTTGGTCTTTTAAGTTATATTTTACTGCCTCGAGCCAGTTAAGAGAAGACTCATCTAAACAGTATCTAAACAGATATTGTTTAGAAAACATTTGAATGTTTTAATTATTGTTCAAAACTTGTACAAAGTTCCTCGATATAATGACTAATGTTGGTTAGGTTTTCATAGAGTTTCCAGTTTATAGAGGTATTATAAGATTTCTTTTGTGCAGCACTTATTTCAATTAATAGTTGACACTGATGAAGATAATGATGACAATAATGAGAAGTGCAAGTGCTCCAGATAAATGCAATCATTAAGCGAGGTGGAAGCCAATTTTCCTGCAGATCTAGGTTTTTGTGCTTACCACTATAGTGGCTAACCCTGTCTCATTCAGTGCAGCTGGGGGTTGCAAATTATGAGGGGTCCTTCAGAGAAAGGGCCACCCAGGGCCAACTTCCACCTCCCTCCTAATTTGTCAGGAGGGCTGAACAGTTTTCGTAAGATCCTTTACCTCCCAGTGAACCTGCAGAGAGGGCGTCACACCATGAAGTCAGAGCTTTTAACTAATCATAATGAGACACAGAAGCAGATGCAACTCTTTGTTCTGCCTTTAAAGGTCAAGATGACTTGTTGCATTGGCAAAAGGGACATTGGGTTCTGATAAACACCATAAATTACTCATAAACCCCATAAAACCTGCAGTGTATTGAATAAACTGTTGGTGATTAATTGGTTCTGATGTTTCTTTAACTTTTGAAGCACAGCAGCAGAATTTCTCAAGCGATGTGATGATTATTGTCAATGCAGCAGCTGATGTTGAATCAATAACCAGTCTTAAACAACTGACAGGTAGTTGATTGTTCTCTCAGGTTACATGGGAAACCTGTGTGTACATGATTGCAACATGTAAGTAAACACGTACTTGTTTTAAACACTGGAGCCAAGTATTCTTACAAGGGTGACACAAAAATGTGGCTTTAAGTCTCTTTACTCATACGATATCGCTGCAGTAACTGCATTTCTTTTTCATTTTCCAAACACTTCCTTGAATGATCTATGCTGTGTATTTTCTCTTAAAAACTTCCAATATATACAAAAAGCCTACTGGACTGATTTGGTTTTTCTGATAACTGCAAAAATGGAAGTGTAAATAGGGTAAGAGAAATCGGATGCTATCTATAATGAAAATACATGCTCTGACAGGCCGCTTGGGCTGAGTAAAACTAACTGTACATATTCTTTGAAGATGTAATCTTAAAGAAAGAGAGAGATGACAGGGCTTTACACACAGCACTAATGGCAAATTAAATTCCCCCCTCAGGAAGGATATTTGGCAGAGCAAGTGCTGTCTCTCCACTTTGAGGGGTAAAATGCATCCCTGTGTTGGAGGAGCGAATTGTGATGTGGAGAGGCATGCTTTTGGTGACATCAAATGACACCGGAAGGTCAGTGGCACTTGTATCTGTTAAATGGAATGGATTAAGTGGAGGCTGCCTCTTCGTCTGCTTCTACCTTTCATAATGCAACTTGGTTTTGTTGTTTTTTTGCTTTTTGGGAGTTGCCAAGAATTTGAGGTTCTGTTCTACTTCAGCATTACGCAGAGCGCCCAGAGTGGTGACAGGTGCAAGAAAATGTCTCATGGCATTAAGGGAATTGAAAAGACATTTACTTTACACAATCACTTTCTTTCCTGTCACTGCTTTTTGTTTAGTAGGTTTTAGCTCCTGCTTGCTACACTCCTGTTTTCCAGAGGCTGTTTTTCAGGGAAGACATAAAACTTATGTTTGTTCCCAGCAATGGCTCTTCAGGCGGTGTGCAAAAAAAAAAAAAATCTCTGCCACACTTCGGAGCAAAGAACCCAGCACGTATGTGTGTAGAAATAAATGTCAGACTAACTGCAAACACAGAACCTGGGTCATATTAGACACAAACTGTAGTGTCACTTTAATGATGCTGAGCAGGGTTTTAAACATCTAACGGTGGCTGTGAGCGGCACTCGGTAACTCCAGGATAGGTTAAGCTTTGTCCTTTTCAAACTTGATGTAAAACACACACGATATGTTAAAGGAATGTGTGGTGGGGCGGTGGTCTCAGCCAATTAGGAGTTGTTCCTCGGGAGGTGCAGGAACGACCTTTTTATATAATTAGTTCTCTTATTTAAAGCAAAGATTTTGAGTAGAATAACTAATTAGGTGTCATAAAAGGCAAATTAAAGATTTTTGTGATCCTTGAGGGAATTGCAGCTACTCGTTTTTTTTCTTCTTGTTGAACACAAGCTCTGAATCAAACACACACACACACAAGCTCTCCCTCATTAAGACTGTTTTTAGTTCTGTAGAAGCCTGACAGGCGAGCGCTGTTGGCATACCTGCAGAGAGCTCCCCTAACAAGCCATGAAATACAGGTAGGAGAGTCCGCCCTTATCCAGTGTAGCTTGAATTTGAAGCTTTTTTAGCTTCATTTACTCTGAACATTGGTATTTATGGCAGGTTTTGTGATCCTAACGCAGCAGCTTTAAGGGGTCTGTTTTGGGGTGGCAGGTGGGGAGCTGAAGGGCAGGCTGAACACTAATTGATGGCTCCCATCACTAGCTCAGGACCAATTAGCCTCTCCTTTCTACTTCTGATAAAGAAATAGAACAGCTCAACACCGCTCTACTCCTTTCTAACATTTCAACCAGTGCCATAAATTTGACTAACAAGCTCTGCATTGTAATTCATTTCTTACGTGAAAAGGGAAGTACCTAATTAATTTGCTTTCCCTGTAAAATTGATGTAAGAACAGAGAATAGCTGCAAATCTAGATCCAATAATGCATTTTCTGAGTCAATTTAAGTGTATGTAAAAGTTTGAAGGAGCAAGAAAAGCTAGCCAGAAATGGGATTTTCCTATTCCTAACAGGGTTTTGTGAAAAGCAGTGTAAGGTCGTTTTGAAAGAGAGCAAACTCAATAAACGTAGCTGAGGAAAAACAGCAAGGAGAGAGGCAGTCCATTCGTATCTGCCGAGGTTGTTTCTATCATTCAACAAAGCAAATAGCAGGTCTATCTGCACAATACACGCCGTCACTGTTGCCATTTCTTTCCTGCCAAAGAGATGCAAATAAAAACTTTTATCTGGCCCTGCACAGACTAATAAGTCAGTAACATTTTATATAAACTTTGTATGACGTATAAACCAGGCCTCCGTACCCACTCAAACATACAAAATGTTAGCCTAACCCCCCGTCACGCAGGTGTCCTGCCCTTTTTTCCTTTTTTTTTTGTAGAGAGAGACAAATGTGTTTTGAAAGTAGAGTTGCAAGTGGCGTCCACTGTGTGTTCTTTTAGACGGATCAATAGCTCAGTGTGTGAGAGAGTGTCTTAAGAGCTGTTGTCTTGTGCTTTCAGCTGTGGCAGACCTGTTAGTGCTACAGAGGGGAGCTACGCACCCCTGCCTCCGTACCAGCAGTGGCCTGAGGGGGGCTTTTAGTCCAAACACAAATGTCAGCCTCACATAGACTATTAGTGTTTAGTGCAGTTATTAAATGGACTTTATTTGTCCTTTAGGAGGCTAAAAGGCGCACTTAAAGGGGACCTGCGTGACAGCAGGGCAATTTGCGAGTTTGGTAACTTAGGCTCGCTCATTGCGGACACATGAGTACAGATAAGTGTAAAAGGAGGAAAGGCTGTTATGCTCAGAGCACAGAGAGGAGAGAGCATTGTGTGTTTGGGGTTTGTGTGTGTGTGTCCCTCTATGAAACACAGAGTGAGTGTATGCTAAAAGGCACTTAGGCCATAACATATCTCACTGGGGTCTGGTAGCAGCGTTTTTGTGGTCAGAGGCTTTTTAAAAGGTTAATGTTAATCTATACCAAACAAAGCCCATGAGGAGCTTTTACAGCCGTGGACAGTTGAGTGAAATGGGTTTTGATGAAATGGTAGGTAAGTAACATACTGCACATCTTGTTGTAAATACCACAGTAAGCTAAACAGGCATTGTGTATTTTATTCACAGAAATCCGTCCCCCTTCCTCTATGGCCCACAGCCAGTGATCGTGTAACTTTTGTATTACAGCGTGTTCTTAGCCGAACAAGTGAGTCAAGGCGTTGTAGTCCAATGTGACCTGGGTGCCTATCTACATGGAAGAGTGTTTTCTTTAATGCATATGAAGCAGGTAGGCAGTGTGCCGTGGCCATGTGCGAACACCAGGCTTAGACGCCTCGGGAAGCAGCTGGCTTATCAAAAAAAAGAAGAGAACACGAAAAGTCACTCGTGTTCCCGGGCCGTAAATCACGCGTGGCTGTTTGTCTCCTTATCACTACAGGTGTGCCGATGCTCTCTGTCCAGCCCAAAGGGAAGCAGAAGGGGTGTGCTGGCTGCAATCGCAAGATTAAAGACCGCTACCTGCTCAAGGCCTTGGACAAATACTGGCACGAAGACTGTCTCAAATGTGCCTGCTGCGACTGCCGCCTGGGGGAGGTGGGCTCCACCCTGTACACGAAAGCCAACCTCATCCTCTGTCGCAGGGACTACTTGAGGCAAGAAAGACACACAATCACTTTTCTCCACTCACAAAAATACAAAAGGCCGTGTCATTACAAGACTCTGTGACATTTTTCAATCTTTTAAAGCTTCAGAACTATGGTCTCCATTTAGGAAAAAGTGATATTGGTAATCTTATTAATTTAGTTCTGTTGCAGGTCAGCCCCAAATTGTTCATACACCTGGAACATTTGTATTTGAAGTGATGTATCAATTTAACTTTCATGATTTATTACTTGAAGTTAAATTAAAGTTTTGGAGTGGGCCAGCGAGAGTCCTGACTTGAATTTGATAAATAAATTAAAAAATAGGTGTGATGGCAAAAAGACCTTCCAAACCCAAGCCCTTAAGGCTCACCAACAAAAATAAATCAGAGTACCAGTAGAAATATGCGAAAAGCTGGTCGGCCTTTATAAGAAGGGTTTGACTGCTATAATACCAATAAAGATTTTCCTATTTATTGTTGAGAAAGGCATATTGTTTGACTTGCACTTTGCTAATATGCAAATAATAGCAAATCTTTTTTTCTACACTAATATTACTTTATTGTTCTTTCCTATAGATAACAGTTTCACTTTCTATAAAAAAAGCTCTTGGTTGAATACATTTTTTAAAGTCCAAATCTGCTAGTAGCATTAGTAATTATATCCTTAACTGTGTTATCTGTGTTAACAGGCCATCATATCATTGATTGTGTTTCATGACCTATTTTTTACATATCTGTTAATAATGGATATATATTTTAGAGAATCAATAGGATTTCTATGGGTTTATCCAACTCAGGAAACCCATTACCCTAACATATTGGGACCAGAAATTAGACAAAAAAAGTCATGAATATTATTAAAAACCCTTAAATCTCTATTTATATATATGTCAATTACGTTGACATATTCTACAACTGTAATGAAGTTATTTTAAATAAAAATAATGGTCAAATAAACATGGCAATGGAAAATAAATCACATATTTTTCATTTCTGTCTGCCACCACTGACAGCTGCACTGTAAAAGCATCTCTTGGTTGGTGGGTATTGTTTTCATGTCTGACGTTGTTTACGTGAACATGAAGCGAGAACTTTCTGTCATGAAAGCTCTCTGTGTTGTAGAGAGGCTGAAGGCTGTGAGAATCCTCCAGGCAGGCTTGTTGCTTCACGTCCCGCCCCCCCAAACACACATACACACTTCTGATGCCCCTGCCATCTGCTTGTTAAATTAAACATGACCATTTCCTGGGCGTTAGGTCACATTCCCCACCATTTATCTGAGAGGGAATCCCCCTGGGACCGACTTAGGGATGCCGGTGCCCTGTGCCCCCCTTTTCTCTCTCGTCCAAACATCCCTGGCCAGCATTGTCTTCCCCCTCTCTGTATTTTCCTTCTGTCTATTTGTGTCTCAGCTATCTGGTTGTTATCTTTGACTTGCTGCTGTTTCCTGGTTGGCTTTGGATCTACAACTAATTTGAGAGCCTGGATTATTAAAAAGCTCAATGATTTCACATTCAAACCAAAATTCAGCCTGAGGCCTTGTCCATTTTAACATTGTTTGTATTTGTGGTTCTTATCCCCATAAAACAATTTTGAAAGCCATTTTTTGGGATATGGTTGTAGACAGCAGAAAGTGTTTAAATCCCAGCAGCCTATTTCAAGCAAGGCAACAATTCCTTTGTATGCATGATACTCTTAAGTGCCATTAAGTTGTTTTTACAGGTTATTTAAGTTCTGTAAAAGCCTGTAGCAGGACTTGCACTAGGACCTTTGTCTCTGAACTTTACGTGCTTTGGTGATTCTGAAGAAAATAGCAAATAACATGGGTGTAACTATTGAGCTATTCACAAGAGGAAATGTGAATGTACAGTTAGGACTATTTTTTAAATTTGAGATGAACAGAAATTACAAAACAACACTATAGTGGCAATGAGAATCTGTGCAGAGAATGGTTAGCTAGTGTACATGGGTAGCCAAAATACCATTAGTTAAAGGTGGTGCTTGGCCAGCACACTGTGCAGTGTTTAAAACCAACTTCATCATACAACTAAACAAAAAATGAAGAACTGCTTCCTTACTTCCTTACTTCCTTCAAAAGAAAAAAAGTCTCAAAGGCAAAGTGTTGAGCTTAAAGTCCTCATTTAGGGCTCACAAAATAATCTAAAAACAAGACCCAGAAGCTTCACTTTGACCTGAAATATTACATTTTCATAGTTTTCTGATAATGTACTTAGAGGTTTTATTGTAGCTGTTACTCATTGCTGTGACAAAGTAACAAGAAAACAAACCACAATCATTTTGGCAATCACTTGTGAAGCTTGGAATAACTTTCTTTTGTATCATCTGTGGTTTTTGATGTTTTAGGGCAGCATTTTTCAAAACTTTGGTCACATATGAATTTTGCTATAAAAAAAAACATTCTTACACTCTCTAGGCTTTATCAGTCATATTCCCATAAAACTGTGGTCAGCTCAATAAAATCTTAACGCATAATGAGAGAAAAAACAAGGAATTCAGCAAAAAACTAAACAATTTACAAAGAAATATACTGCCAGCCAATGACAGTCATTTGGTGTTTTAATTAAAACTCCAAGAAGTCTCAAGTTTACAGTGATAACTTAAGATGGTCATTTTAACATTCTGTTTTAATGTACATATACAGTTTCAGGCTAGTGATTTATGTTTTTTGCCCAGTTGTATCCTGGCAGGCATTGTTTCCAGGGCAAAATCACTACAATTTTGGATTTCAAAGTACAACAAAACCTGACTAATTTTTGAATTAGGAATTGAACTTGCATGTCATTAATGAAGAAATCAACCCTGCTAAAAAAAAATATGGGATTATATCCAATGAAATTCTGACTCCAGGAAATCTTAAGAGCTTAGTCTGGTAGTTTGAATGGCTTTTGTACACATGTATCCACAGTGTCAAGCCAGTTAGCTAGTTTGTTCACCTGTTGCCTCTTTTTTACATTCACACAGTGGTCGCTCTAAGAAATCTTGCATACCTTTCAGGTTTTCCCAAGGAAAATTCAATTCATAGATGCTTGTCAGAAAAAAATGCTCTTATACTTTTATATTGTCTTCTGATTTCAGGAGTGTGTTCACTAGACAAAAAATAAAAACTTTGCAGTGAATATGACAAATAGAACTAAAAACAGTATGAATGTGAGGTAACAGCCAACCTCATTTGAAGGTCTTATATCTGGTGTAGTTTATTAAATAAATGCCTTGTTCGCTATTAAAGAAAGACAGTAAGATTTTTCCCCATCTCACCCATGGTTTTCAGTGACATTTTACTTTCATCTTAGCTCTTTTTCTGACCTGGAAGGAGCTTGTGGCCCACTTGAGAGGCGCTCAGGGACGTTACGTTGAGATAGGCCATTACCATCCATCAGTCCCCACCCACAGTTAATGCTTTTAAGATGCAGTGAGAGGTCCACTAAGACCTGATGTTGCCCCCAGAAGGGGCAGATGGCGCAGATGAGGTTGTAATAAATGGGGAAATGACCAAGAGTAGGCAAAAATGATGAAGCTCTTAGTTTCACTTAGTAAAATACATCAGCTGAAAGGACAGCAACCCCAACCCCGAAGCTGTAAGTGCCTAACTGGCATAGTGAAGGGAAAAGGAAAAGCTTTCTCGCACATTAGACCGGTAAGATGTAGAGGTCAGGCAGGGGATGAAAAAAAAGGAGAGTGACATGTGAAATGAAAAGTTAGAAACACTAAAATAAGAATAACATTGAAAGAGGGGAGAGAAAGAGAACTTCCTGTGTGCCTCTGCTGCCCCAGATTGTCTAATGAAATCCATCCAACTTGCCTGCTCTTCAGCCTGCGACAAATGCAGAACACTTAATGGCCGAGATGCTTCAGATGAATTCCATTATGAAGCAAATTAAAAACCTTACCTTGCGTAGAGAGAAGAGGCAGTTGGAGAGACCAGGGCATTTTGAAAGTAGGTGATGCGGAGTCCAGCTGGTGCCAGTTTCCTTTTCATTCCCTCTTTTCTGAGTAGAAGACCAAGTCTACCCTCACCTGCAGTAATGAAGTTAAATCTGTGCTCTGAATTAGTCTCCCGCACTTCATTAAATACAAGCAGTGGATCAAACACACTGGTTATTTCTAAGGGGTTGGATCCCTGCCATGCTCACATTAATTTTTATAGGAGCTCCATCTGTGATTGTCCTTCAGTGGCATTAGCAACTTAAATTCAGTCACTCTCTCCTGAGTCTTTCTTTTCAACATGCACAAAAGAAAGGCCTGCACATCTCTCTGCTGGTGCTTGCAGCAACTACAAAGTTCAGTTCCAACCTACACATTCTTCACTCTGTCGTTTCTACAAGTATTTTTATCCAGCTGGGCAAATTTCTTGTTCAGACACTAGAATAAGAAATTAATTAGGTCTTTGTCTTAGAGCAATGTAGTTATTGTGTGATCATCAGGGTTTGAGGACTGATATAATTTAGTCTTTCATTTCACCTACTACAAATGACATAATAGTCATCAACTTATCAAAGTGGGTTATAATTAACTGTAAGAGGAAAATGTGCTCGAGATAATGAACATCATAAGTTAACTGCACACAGATGGAGCAGCAGGAGAAAGATAATAACAGTATATGGGTGTGGCTGTTGTACAAACCTTCTTACTACTTTAGGAAGTAAAACAGTAGCTCTTATTCTTTGGAGGTGATGCAGAACAAAAGACAAAGGTTTACACTTTAGAAATGATACAACTGTTGGGGAAGGTCAGAGCATGCGATGCATGCATTAACAGCTCTCCCTCTTATAAAATCTGACAAGCCCTGCACAGTCTGGGAAGTCTCAAAGACCTCAGAGAACGCATAGAAAACTTCAAGAGCCGCAGCCCAAACTGAAGGAAGCAATGTGGAGAGGCAGCGGATACACTGCAGGAGCTTTAAGGGTTTGAAGTTAGCAAAGCAGCAAGTTGAAAGAAACAAAGAAGGCACACTTTTCTCTGAAGACCTGTTGTAATAACTCAATACACGGCAAAGGAGAGTTGCTTTATGGTGCTGCCATCCAACTAGCATCACAGCATTTCACAGAAGTGCACGGTTACATATTTAGTTACTTGACAATACCTCTTCTAATGACTATAGTGGATTCTTATGTGTTACAGAAATTAAATAAATAGGGACCAAACACATCCTGTTATGAGGCTGCACAATATATCACAAATATATAATCATTGCAATATACGTGTGTGTGTGTTACTCATATCTATTCATATGAAGGTAATTAATTTTGGCTAAAATATTCCTAGAATTATAAACTTGCATTTTTCATGCTAATGTGATGCTCAGTCATTTGGACAGAGCCTCACGGCAACAGATGCTCACGCCAAACAAAAACGACATTGCCCAAACTTCTAAAGGTCACAGAGACATAAAAGCACAGATGAGAAAGGGAGGAAAGAAGAAAACAGGCATATGTCACAACTGATGTAGTCGTAGCAATAGTTACCAGTGTTGGTGCCGTCACAAGATTTTCTAATATCATGCAGCCCTAATATATACCTTCTTAGATTTAATGTTTCAAAATCCTCAAAAAGATTTAGCCAAAAGAAATTATAGTTTAAGTTTAATTAAAACACTTGCAAATCAAACAGTATGCATAAAGTTTAATATAATTATTCAGGGTGCAGACATTTAAACATAAATAAAGAATGTGCTACATGGATATTGGTACTAATTTTACTGCCACAGACAGTATCTCAAGTAGAAACGTTAAGAATGGTTAACACTGTGTTCCATTTACTTTAAAGTTGCATCACAACTAACATTATTACGTTCCAGTTCTTTGTTGGAAAACCAGTAAGATTTGCTAAATGATGTTATTCAATGACCAGGCCAGCTGCTGTTAGTAATACGAGGTAATGGCATTGTTCCCATGCATTTTATACAAACAAACACTGTATTAAAGGTTGTATAGTTTTTTGACCGAATTTGTGCAGTTACTTTAATTACATACAAACCATAAAAAGTGCAAGTAAGTAGGTGGTTACCATAGCTTTTGTAACTTTTTAGTCAAACATTAGCCAATATAATTCAAGGTTATACGGCATTTGAAATATTAAATAAATATAACATACATGTTAAATAAATATAATAGAATATTAAAGGAAAGATTATTCAATGCATGGTAAGAATACTATATTTACATGCAATGACATCACAGGTACAAACTCTGATAGATAAGATCACATATTTTCCAGGGCAAAATACCAACAGTGTGGCATATAAAAATATAGCAAAAACCTTTAATAATAAGATTGCGCTCTTTACTAAGTTGCCTTGATTGTATTCATTATAGTTTAATTTAACTATAAATGCTGCATACTTGTGTTTTAATTAACTGAATAAACATTTTTGAAAAGAAGGAACTTTTCAAAAAAAAAAAAGGGTAGAGGGGGCATATATTTATATATTAACAAAAAAATCCAAGCAGAAGCCAGTGAAAAACATGTATTTTGGACATAGCACTCAAAAACATTCAAAATACTCAGATTTACTAGAAATTGGCAAAAGAATAAAATAAAATTTTCTTATTACAACAAATACATTGAAAATAAACTACTGTCCTTTTTTGACATTCTTGTCAGAATGTTTCAGCTTGCGGGGAGCTGCAGAAAAAAGTCTATCTAAACTTTTTTTTAATTGAAATTAACTACTGAAAGAATTTATTGAAAATATTAATGAAAATAACTAACATATATATCATTAAAGAGCGATCATTAATTAGAAAACAAACATGGAGTAGGTTTTTACACGCAGCTATGAAGAATATTTTCAAGGATTTCATAAATCACACTTGCTGAAAAAACTGATGATAATTTTTCTCCTTTCATTTAGAGGAAAGTTATTCATTTAATCCAAATGACCAAAGAAATTACAGAACATGAGCCACTGCACTCTGACAATACAAGGCATATTTCAGGACAATATGTGAAAATTCTTCACAAAGTAGGCTATTCAGGCCTCAAAATTAATTTCTCAAATGAAATGAATTGTTTTTCAAAAGCAATTTACTGTCTAAATTCTGTGAAAGGTGCTCTTTTTATGTAACATACTGGGGTCTTAAAAGGATTTATGGACATGCCGTATTTATTTAATCTAAATCTAGACAAATCACCCAAGTTCTTTAACATTTTATTTTTTCTATTAACTTTTGTGAAGGCATGCATTGTGTGTGTGTTCCATTTAGAAATGTATTAAATGGAACATTTAATACAAATGGAACATTTAATACATTTGATTAAATAGATCAAAGCAGTAGGCAAAAGTCAAATAAATGTAGAAAAACTATATATATAAATTTTCTGGTTTGTAGTGGTACTTGTCAAGGACTATGATACATCAGGCAGCAAATTAGCTGTCAATGTGAAAAACTGATGCATTGGAAGCAGAAATAAAACAATCTAGAATAGGAATCTGAGCTGGGCCATTTTCTGAATTGTAATCGCAAAAGAAGAATTTTGCAGATTTGTTCTCAGAGTTTAAGATAAAATACAAATATACCTAATCAGTCCACAGATACAGCACAGTGACTCTAAAAAGGCTGGATGAAGCTTCTGTTTTGTTTCTTCCTTTTTTTATATTTGCGTGGTAAGATGTAGTGTTTTCTTAGCTTTAAATCAATATCATTTGTTGTGTCACAGTCATGGCAGACCAAATGCAGCGCCCCCTCAGCTGTTACTCATGAGATTACTGCATTGGTTGTGTTTTCTGGCTGTTTATTGTTCTTACCAAAGGAGCAGCAGTAGAGGAGCTTGTTCTGTTTGAACAGTTTCCTCAGGCTGTAATCTTCTGTTAGCACAGAGAGCTCAATTGGCACATACATTGATGCCACATGATAACCCATACACCTACAGTGTTAACTAAAGAGCTGCTTAAGTTCTTGCGTTTTGAACCATCTGAGTCAAATTTTTTACTTGCAACTTGAAATCAAACATCAGGCAAACTAATTTGCATAAAACAATAGATGGTTTTTTTTCTCCATTCAAAGTCCTGGATTACTATCAAGGATCTAAACTTCAAATATTTTTATTAAAAATGTGTTGGAATCAAAATAACTGTGGACATACAAAGATGTAGATGTCTGCACAGTTTTGCAGTTCATGTGTTTATGCTCCTGTACTGAGCTCCAAAACTCTGTTGAATAAAGCCAAAAAAAAACAAAAAACACTGTACTGAATGATTGTAGCAGCTGCAAGGTGACAATTACCCCAAATCTGTGGCATAGTGCTATGTATGGAGGTATAACTTCAGCAAGCAGGACTTTCCCATCAGGGGTTTTCACAAATCATATGTATCAAGTGAACACCATGTCTGCAACCCAGCAGGTTGTGATAGAGACAGGTCACAATAATCTGTCTGGGTATAATAGGTGTCTGCATAGCAGTCTGTGTAACTGACCCAAACTCTCCAGGTTCTTCTAGAGCCCTTTTCCCCCCCGAGGGAAATAAAAATACATCACCACTGGTCGTCCAGCTCAGTACAGTCAAGCCATCAGACTGGAGGTAAATCGGACATACAACTAGATACAACTAGCAGCTGCGTCATTCAATAAAGATGCAATTAAACTGTATAATGAAAGAATTTAACAGCAGTGCTTCAAATTATTGATGGATCTTAGATTTTGGGGAATTTATTCATGTTTTAAGAAATTGCAGTGATGTGCAATACTCATTATAGATTTGCTCATTCCCTTGATCTTAGATGTTCCAACACAAAAAACTTCACCGACTTTACAAATTGAGCTTTTTACAATTTATTACGTTGCAATTTGTTAGATATTTTAACCGTCATTCTTACATTGAAGATCACTGAGTTGTTTTTTTCCCCGTACATTAAAGTTTATAGATCAAGTCTTTTGTCCAGTTTTGTACTTCAAAAACACAGCGGCACCAACAAACTGCTGTCCACTTCTTATTATAACTGCCCCAGCAACCTCAAACTGTGCAATTGTTTGCTGACTCATGAGACTCGGCTTGTTCACATTGCTGGAACACTTTCAATAAACAAAGTAATTGTGAGTTTTATCTCTGTCGAGTGGAAAGTTTACATCAAACAGAGAAAAAAATTGTGCTTTTATGTGACTGTGTGTGGTGAGTAGACTTTATTAAAAGTCATCCGTTTTGTCCTGTTTTTCTTTAACCTCTACATGTTTTAGGCAAGTTACAATGAACAAAATCATTTCTCCTTGCTACATGTTAAATGATTGAGAATTTTTTTCCCCAATACATTTTATTACTTTTTTTTTTCCAAGTCAGAAGTTTACATACCTCTGTCTTAATTTTTTTTTAAAAGTCCAGAGATGATTTCATAGAGTTGTTGCAGGAGGAACTGGTGCGCTGTACAAAAACACATGGCACCACACAATGCTAAAAGAGTGAAACAACAACGTAAGACCTGAGTCAAGCTACAGATTGGGACCTCATGAGTCATCCACATACATAGTAAGCCTAATCTGAAAAGCTAGTTACAAAATGCTTGGAGGACAAAGTTAATATTTTAGAGTGGCCAACACAAAGTCCTTATCAAAGTGCTATTGAATTTTTTTTTTTGGCACAGCCTCAAAAGAATATGTGTGAGCAAGACTTCCAACAAATCTGACTCTCGTAGTTCTGTCAGGAGGAATGGGCTAACATTCCAGCAAACTGTGGTGGGATGATTGTGGAAAAACACCAACATGTTCTACCCAAGTCATACAGTTTAAAGGTAATTCTGTCAAACATCGAGAAAATTGATGTAGGCTTTTGACTTTGAGGAAGGTAAAGTAATAAAATAATCTGTCATTATTCTGGCAATAAGAAATTGGAAATAAGTTTAGCAAACTTCCCTGATGTAATACAGGAAAAGGTTTAACATCAGTGAGGAAAATAAATGTTGATGCCTTTTTTATACAGGTTATATCAAAATCTGGTTTCGGCTGTGAATGTTCTGATACAGTCATCTCGTAAATTGTTGGAATATCATCATAAGTCAACTTTTGTAACACTGAAATTTTGGGAAAAATGTTGGGTTTTTGGATCAATACTGAATGCTGAGAATTTCCTCAGACACCTGACTAAGCAGAAGTCTTTGTGTCTCACAGAAGAAAAACACATTCTTTGTGTTTCAGAACAGCCTGTGGGTGGCAGATGCCTACTGTATGAGAACACTGAAGAGTTGGGGGGTTTTTTTCACTGAAGGAATAACCAAATGTAACAATGTCTCAGTTTAACACCCTGTGAATCCCTCTCATGGAACATAACAACCTTTCTCCCTCTGTTTCGGTCTCTGTTCCTCCTCTGGGGCAGTGGCCCCTAATTAGAAGCAGAGCTGCTGGATATACATTTTCCCTAACAAGGTGAAAGAAACTGAATGGGACAAGCATAAACTAGGCCGAATATCAACATACTGACTCATCTGTCTGAGCCTTACAAGTTTGAGGAGGAGTGTTTAACATACTGCTGGAACAACGATCTGCAGTTGTTCTTAAGCTCTCTTGCAAAGCTGTGAAGCGGACCTTTTCCTGCTGCAGAATATATAAATCTATCTGGGCTCCAAAATCTCCAAATTAAACATAAAGGCAGGCGCATGGAAAATGAAAATGTAAATCTGTCTGGGAATAGCATTTGAGTTTGTACCCCTCCTTTCTTTGATGAAAGAAGAATGTCTTCTGTTCATGTTTATGACCTTTATAATTTGGCTCCAATCTAATAAGCCTAAATAGACTTATGTGAGATTTCATTTTGTTATTTTCACTTTTAAAAATTCAGGTAACTCTTCACGGCTAACAGCAAAGGAAATATGGAGACTAGGAGAATGGGTTGAGCAACAGAAAACCTCTGGAAATGAATGACCACATTCTGCAGTTTGCCTTTGTGCTAAAGCCTGCATTAGGTTAGAAACTGAAAAGTTAGATTATTTGAAATGGATTTTCAACAATTTCAGCTTTTCTCTAAAGATAACTAAAACATTTGATCTAGTCAGATACACACATCCCTTTGTTGTAATTGTAACAAAACTACTGATAGGATGCCAAGAAACAGGCATTTTGTGCATTCTCTATGCTACATCATATCATATTTTCTCTTTTTCTTTGCAGTTATGCTGCACATTGGTTTACATTTCACGGCATGAAGTTTAAAAGGAAAGTATGTTAATCTCTCTGTCTTTTCTCTCTGTCTGTCTTTCAGGCTCTTTGGTACAACAGGGAACTGTGCCGCCTGCAGTAAACTGATCCCAGCCTTTGAAATGGTGATGAGAGCCAGAGATAATGTTTACCATTTGGACTGTTTTGCCTGTCAGCTTTGTAACCAGAGGTAAGAACGGGAATCATACCTGCAACGACAATGCATTTTAAACAAACCATGAATGGAGTAAGAAAAAGGCTCATATCTTATATTTTAGGAGGTGTTGTGCAGAAAAGCAAAGGTTTTCTGGTACATGTTTTTTGTTTGTTCAATTGCGTTACATCAAGTAGCTTGTAAATCTAGAAAACAGATACATTTTGGTTGTCTCATTATGTTGTGCATTTCTAATACCCTGCTAATTATTTTCACTATAACATGCTGCCAGCAGTCTGTCCCCATTTGTGGCTCTATATGTAAATCTTTAAAGCCAGCTGGATGTAAAATTAGCTCTTGTTCTTATGTGTAAAGTTCAGACACTACAGAAAGGGACACATACTGCTGCATATAAGGAGAACATCTCGAGTGCAGGTGTAACACGGTATTTCCAGGTGGACAGCGACCAATATGAAAAATTGGAATGAGCACAAAGCCTATGGTATGATGTACATGGAATATGACATACCCTAATATTGCCTTTCCCCATTAATATATTGTCAGTAATGGCAGCAGTATGAGAGTGGAGCATCCTTTGCATGCTTGTCGCGAGTGCCGCGACCCTGTTCCTCCACACAGCACAAGCCCATTAACCTTCTGCAGGCCAGATTCAGTTACCATAGTGAACACCTGCTGTAAGGGAATTATGACTCCAGTCTCTCTTCTCAGCTGGCAGATATATGAAGCCAGGGCTCATCTGGCACAGCATTGCCATGGCTGTGACTGTTACCAGCTTTATTTACCGTGTTACCAGCCTGGCATATTACTGAGGCCAAGCTATTTTCAGCTATGTTCTTATCTCCGCTCCCTTTCAGTCACATTATGGAGCTGTTTCCAAAGTGTCACGCAAACAAACAGCAGCGCAGAGAGGGAACATCAGTGGGACAGGCTGCTGTGTGTTATTTTCCCTCTTCAATTGACTCTGACTTTTGAGGAAAAATGATTTTGAACACTGCAGCCAAACTGTCTCTGAAAAAGCTCACCCCGTGGCAGGGTTTCCTCGCAGACTCCCGCGGCAACGTTACCGTTCGACCAAAAGAGAGTTGACCTGCTTTTCATCAGGTGGCAGTTCTCCTGTCTGTTTGCTTTCAAACTGGATTGGTTTATAATCTCATTTTATTTGAAGGCCCACATTTATGATGATCATCAAACTGGCCCCTAACAGGTCCTGGTGTGCTTGATGAAAAACCTCTTCATCTGAATGCATCTAATCAAACAAAAATCATCATTACCAATCAAACTCAAATGCTACCTTTCAAGCCACACTTATCTCATGACGCCAGCAGCAGTTGTATTCATAACCTCCTGTTTCTGTCTTCCAACAGGTTTTGCGTGGGGGACAAGTTTTTCCTAAAAAACAACATGATTTTGTGTCAAATGGACTATGAGGAGGGCCAGCTGAACGGCAGCTTTGAGACGCAGGTTCAATAGTTCATGGCAGCAACAATCAGCTCCACACTTTACACACAAGATGGATGTTCTGCTGCACTTGGAAAAAGACAAGCGTCTGTCTGCTTGCCTGCAATACTTTTTAAATCCTCTTTATCAGCTCCTCCCCTTCCCCCACCGCAAGGACTTCGTTGTAAATGTTCAACTTTTTGCCCCTTCCACACCGCACCAAGCCCCCACCCCCACCCCCAACACTGAGCAGTTACAAATTTTGATGTACAGTTGTGCCTGCTAAGCTGAGCACTGTATTGCTTGTATGTTTTGTGAAATTTGCTTAAGGTTTTCTGTTTTCTTTTAGAAATGGTTCACTGGAGGGTATGTACAGTCTGTTTTCTCTGTATATATAAACTGGAACATTTATTTTATGAAATGTAATGCAATTTTATTACTAGTGTGAATTAAAGATTCCTAAATGTTCATAGTGAGTTTTTTTTCCTCCTACTGAAACCAAAGTTGTTGAGGGAAGTTGCCCATGTATTGATATAATCAAATATCAAAGAATGACAATGTTATAAAAGCCTTGCAAGAGATAGATATATTTGGACATCTCTCATGATGCATTAAAGGTTTTATTACATTTTGCAAACTTCTGATGGAATTGGAAATGTTGTTTAAAATGAAGTAAGTACAATTTTATTTGGAATAAAAGAATGATTCTCCAAACTGTGTTGTTGTGAGCATGCAGGTGTCGGGAAGTGAGATAAGCTGAGCAGCTTCTCTGTGATTCATGCTTCACTAATTGCCATCTGATTATCAGGGTGAATTGGCCTGGAAATGAAATGCAACAGCAAATAAATTAGAGGGGGGAAAATAAACGCTCATTGAGTTAGAGCTCACTCAAACTCATCATGAGCAGAAGCGCAAAGCTGTATTTAAAAAGTCCTTTTCCCAGAAGACCCTCTTAATAGAGATGCATGACATCGTCTGTTTATCTGATGAGGTTATTTCTGATAAACGCACCAGGAACCAATGCACTGTCAAATAATCATATGATCCATCAAAAGATAATCCACTTCACTAAGTTTGCTGATTATATATAGCTGTATCAGTTAAACTTGACTGAAAAAAACCTTGCAAAGCTAATGCTAACATGATACAATTAGCTAAGTGAACCTAACACTTAAGATTACTCAGCTTTACTACAACTTAAGGTAGGACGTAGTCAGTACCTTTTTCTTTAGTTTAAACTTGTATTTGTTTAATACATTTTGATTAATTTGTAGGAAGGCAGCTAACATTTTGGGAAAACTATATCTAGTTACATATTAAACATAAAATATCATCCAAGGGATTCACAGGAATTATAATCAAGGCAGATACTTTGTAAACAAACTGAACTTGCCTTGAATGAGCTGTTAGCTTTTAGTTTTTTTGTTATACCAGCTGATCGTAGTCATACATTAAATAACTATGTGCACATTTTGTTGCAGGGTTTCCCACTGACAATCGAATGAGTTTTCTTACTGGGTCGTGCAGTTACATTATTGCATTATTATACATTGCATAGAAAAACAAGCATGACATGTGACAGCCAAATAGAAAACAAAGCCATTAACGTGAGTAATACACCTGTTGAGTAAAATATTTGCAATGTTTTTACAGTGTGAAAACCCGTAATATTTAGACAGAAGAAAGAACAATCGTGTTGCTGTTCATATTGGGTATGTGCTGTAACAGTCTGGATAGGCACTGGTAGAAATTAAGCTCACTCAGCTTTACAAATTTCCACAGTTCAAACAGGTTTTTCACCACTGGTTCCAAAAATCCTCAACTTTTCCACCGACAGACTTGTGACCTCAGAGAGCACTACCTGACAAAGGGGAACATTGTAATAAGCCAATTAAAGCATAATATAATGAACAGCCTCAACCAATACAGATTTTTTATTGGTGTTGACTAGTGTTTACATCTACTATACTCTACCACATTAATTGGGGTTCACTCCTGGAAATCATCTCCAGCCCCACGGTTTGGTATTCAGCCACCCACAAGGTGGTCCAGACCCTAAAATCAGGATCCAATGTTCTACATGAAGATCAAAAAGGGACTAAATGCAGTTAAAAGATTCCTTTCAGATAGTCTGACAGTCTTTGTCATGCAGATCTCAGGGGTAAGGTCAGACTTGTGCTGAAAACTCCTGGTCAGTTAATTCAGTTAATGTAAATTTAATAAAAGAACCCAGAGTATATCTGCACAATCCCATGAAAACAGGGCATTGTTAAATATCCTGCTTTTTTCTGCCTTTACTACTTAAAGTTGTTTACACTATAAGCTGCCTTTATCCATACAAACATTTGTTTATTTCTTTAATTCTGTGAACGGAGCTCATATCCCTTATAAGCCCTCATATAAGGGGTTTATACATTGATATACATTGATTTATGTATATCAAATCACAAATCATTTGCCTTTCAAATAGCCTGAGAGCCTCAATCATCTAGTTTGTGAACTTAGTTTCACATAATTTATAAATAAATGTGGATTTGAATGTATGGACACAGCCTTTAACATGTTTAATATCCTTTTTATTCATCTGTTATTAAACACTGTACTTTTTTTGGCTTTTTCTTTTTGGAGAAAGCAGGAAAATTTTATGTTTCAAACCAGGTGCGACATCCTGCAGACGCTCTACTACCAGCAGGACACAGAACAGCAATATAATTCGCTAACACATAAATGAGGTGTGCAAAGAGCATTAATTAGAAATTCATTAAAAATTCAGACTCACTGGCAGGTGTGCAAATAAAGGATTAGGCCGACATCAATTATACCACATAAGAGAACATTTTAATTGCAATTCCTGATTTACAGAGGGAAACAATCAGGCTTCATGCAATATGCCTGATTGCTCATTTCGCTGAAAAATAATGAGGAAAAACCTCACCAGGTAACACTGTCCTCAGCTTTATGTTGATGAGAACTCAGAGCATTGATTTTTATATTGCTTATACTCTGTGTGTCTCTCTGTCTCCATAAAATATAACAAGTCTGTGTGCACATAATTCACAAAGTGCATGAGAAATTAGGAAACATGGAGCACACCTGTGTGTTCACACACATAAATACACATCCACTGCAGTTTGGCATTCCCATCTGCTAGTGTTGGTTGAGAAGTTCCTGAGCAGCAAATGTTGCGCTGTTATGACTAAAGTTGGCGAATTCTCCAACCTCTCCTGTGTTCCTGATTACTGCATTATGGCATCTGCTTAATTAGCTTGGCTGGTGTCATGTGTAGCACCCGAGGGGGTGTTAAAAAGTGCCCTTCCCTCTTGCTCATTATCTGCCTCGATTCATGTGATGTATAATCTCTCCTGACAGGCGTTCGTATTGACATAGGGGCAGCTGTCAGCGGAGCGTGGTCATAAAGGGTGCATGCGGAGTAGAAACCGCAAATAGACCAGATAGGTGGAAAAGCTGCCAAAATTCTACACAAAACTGGTGTTTCTGCGTTTTGTTTTGGATCCATCAGCATTTCTGCAGTCCTAATTATACAAAATTTAATTTTATGGTTGAGAGCTCTTTGGGAGAAGAAACTGATAGCAGGCAATGCATTTTTGATTACAACAGGTAATATTGAAAGTAACCTCCTGCTGGGTTCTTTCCTGAATTGGCAAAGTGTCCAAGTCTTGGCTTGGAATCGGCCTGATCATTGCCATATGTGAAATGCTGATAATTATCTGCAAAACAGGTCGTCACAGTTTTTCCATCCGTTTTCAGCAAATCAGTTTCTTATTGCAATAAGGAGAGTTGGCATTCTTTATATTTATCACATTCTGTCTCAATAGACAAAAACATATATTTTGCTCTTTAATGATAGGTTAGCTATCCAAGATGTCAAAGGGTCTTAATTCAAAGAAAACCTAATGCTTTTTAAATGACAATTAACAATTTCAGTCTTATTTACTCTTTCAAGTGAACTCAATACCGACCAAAGTCATTTTTATATGGATTTTAAATTTCCTTGACATAATATTTTAGCATTTCTGTGGCAGTGTGGGATGAGTAAACCTTCAAATTTAATATCCAACTTTTTAATCATAAAAGCTGTAAAACTGACCTCAAACCAGGTGAATAAGAAATACCAACCAGAACTTTACATTTTTTTCAAATTACTACTACCACACAAAACTGTGTGGTTCAAAGTTTTGTGTGGTATATATATATTTTAAAAATATATATTTTCTTTTTGTTGAAGTTTTGCTTTGAACATCTCACATGGACAATTTTCTACTAGTAAATGGCTTTTTTGTTCTTGCAAATATTAAAAGCTTATTTTTAATATCCTTCAGAATGTCAGGGTTTTGCCAAAGCCCAATTCAGATTTTTTAAGATCCTAGTTATCAATCCATCCATTGTCCAACACCTGCTTGTCTTGCGAGGTTTGGAAAGTGCCCGTCTCTAGCAGTTTTTAGTCTCATCCCAATGAACAATTAAGGCTTCATATATCTTTTGCCTGTGATTGTCTTAATCTTAGCTGAACAACTGGTATATGAATTTTTAGAGATATTTCAAAAAAAAAATAATAAAAATACTGGGATGCTACATCAAGCAAATACCCTGTCTGCAATGGAGCAGCTCCAGCTGATGGCAGCCTGACCTATTTTCTGATAAATTAATCTTATAATAATTTGACTACCTATGGTTACTCACCAAATATACAGTACATAAAATCACAAATATTTTATCACGTATTTTGCTTCCATCTGCAGACCTGCAGAAACTGTTATCCATCACTGTTTTCTAGTTATTAACATCAGCTACAATTGGACAGCAGGAATCATTTCCATGAAATATCAACTTTTATTAACCAAAGGACAAGAGAGTGAATAGTTCAATATAGGAGACTGCCTTCAAAAATTGTCTTAGTAGAGAAGAAACCCTTTGATGTAAAGCATTTCTATCTGCGGATTGTCTAAGTTTCTTTATTCATTACTGAAAGAAGTAAGCTCAATCAATCATACAGCTTCAAGTAGTTGAGTAAACAGAGTTTGTGTAATGTGAGTTGTAGTCCTTTAACTTGCAATTTACTTTGACTAACTCCTCAAAACAATGACTTGGTTGCTCCATTCTCTGTTTTCCAGAAATAGCTGCCTCCACAACTTTCTCCCATCATTTAATTTGTAAGCATAGTCAGAGCTTTGAGTATCTCAAAGAGCACCGTTAAATCCATCATCTGAAAGTAGAACAAATATGACCAAACTACAAGTTAGTAAGGCTTGTACTTTGTAAGACTTGTAGACTTATAGCTGAAATTGATGAAATTTGATTTAAGGACACAATTTGTGTGTGTTTTTATGATGTAAAGTAATGTGCTATACAAATAAACTTGATTGGTTGATAATTATTGAGGTAAGAACAGGGAACACATGTTAAGGGCTGACACTATAGCTGAAGGTTGGTGGAATGAAAATACTAATAAGGTAACATTATCAATTATACTATAATTGTAAATATTAGCAGAAAGTCACTTGGTGGATGTGTTGTGATATGATACTTTGAACTCGTCACTTAATTTGTATTTAATATATATATATTTTGCCTTCAAAGAGCCACATCTGTTTTAAAATGTGAAAATCACCGTTACCTGATATAAATGAAAATGTGTGTTCATAATGGTCAAGTGACTATTATACCTCTTGAAACTAAGCAGATTTTTATCGCCCCTCACATAGAACTCCAACATATGTTCTATTGATGGTTAATGGACCTGTTTGTGCTATGAGCAAGAGACTGGAGAGAGCAATTAGTTACATGTGGCTTTGATTAGCACCAATTCTGCTGCAGAGCTTGAGGGAGGATAGAAAACAAAATGCTAAATTACTGCTGAAGCTCTTTGTGACAGAATGCAATAAAATGGAAGAAACTATTTAAATTCATGGTAATAACAGGTAAATGTGAACATGTTAACTGTAGCACTGCGCCCATGGCTAAGATTATGCATATTCTACCTACAAGCAGCTTGCGCCAAGCAGTGCATATAAAACTGAAATAAATGGCTACAGATGCATGAACTTGCCTGAAAGAGGTTTGCTTACTCTGTGATCTCATTCTTAAATGAAACCAATTTGCCTAGAAATTGGTTCTAAGGCCTAATGTTGAACTCTGCACATCAGCTATACAACACACACACACACACCCACGCCCACAGTTAGCTTTTCACACACACACACACACACACACTTTCACAGTCACACTGCTTCCACCCTTTCCCTCGCTGCAAATCATGTTTGACTTTGAAGTGCTAATTTTGGAAGTTTAGCCAATTTTTATTTGCTGCTTTGAAATGTATCCCCTAAGCTGCTGCACCAGCAATGAAATATACAGACCTTTACAATGAGGGATAAGTGACCAAAATGAGAAGCGGCTGGTTTTCTTCCCAACATTATATAACTGTGAATAATCCCCACATGGCATTTTCTCCTGTGCCATCACGGCCTCAATTTATATTTGGAAATATTCTGCTTTTTTTTCCCTTTCTTTTTTTTTTTACTTTTTGCTTATTCTAATCTTCCTAAAGTTGGAGCCAATTTAAAATATGCATTATAAAATGATTATTACTAACACTTTAGAATTAGTATTTTGCAACAAGAAAAAATAATACTTCAAGGCATTGAGAGAAATCTATTATTACAGGGTGCTGAACTTTTGGTGAACCTCAGAAACAAAATTTTCTGTGTATTTATTTGCATCCAAAGGTTAAACATAAGGTTTTTAATGTGGCAATTATCTTCAGGATTCCACGGATCTCTTTATGGAGAAACATTTTAAGACAAATTAAGTAATTATGAGTATTAAAGGTATTGAAATTACGAGTATACAGCTAGAGACTACTGAGAGTTTCCCTTCATGATGGAAAACAAAGCCCACACAAGAAATCACCTTGTTATTGTAATAGTCGTATTTACTATTGCAATGGATGCAAGGGTGACCCCAATCACAAGCCTTTTTTACTACTTTTATTGGGAGCTGAAGTATTGTACAGTAAAATAAGTTGATCAGATTGGCTTCTCACCAAGCAGCCCAGCTTAATAACGTGGCAAGCAGAGAGCTAGAGGGAGAGAAGATTTGGAATGAGGGCCCCTTCACTTTCCAGAGCTGCTCTGCTTTAAAATAGTCCTAGAGTTGGCAATAAATTGTTTTTGTAATCAGCTTTCTGAAAAGCTTATTTACTGCTTGTTTTGTGTTTATTGTAGTTCTCAGAATAAAATATAAAATTGGATTTTATTACATGTGCAGTTTTCTTCTCTCGTAAAGAATCAGCAGAGCGTGCATCACCACATTGAGTGTGGCTGATCCATAAAGACATACAGTATTGTTATCTTGGTTTGATGCCGTCTTTCTATGCTCAGATCAATGGGATTGGACTGAAACATTTCATGGGTAAAATTTTCAACAACAGCAAAAGAGTTGAATGTCTGTGCAAAAGAGTGATAGAATTATAGTATAAATAGCATGTTGGTTGGATTGTGAGAATTGTATACAACAATACATTTCATACAAATTAAATGGTTTGTAAAGATGTACCAGAAGTGCAAAATGAACTAGTGAAATGTGTTCTATAAGGACACTAAAACTGGGTTTTGTAGGGTAAAGTTTGGAATACAGTTCTTTATTAAGTCTTTACACCAATTATATACACAATAAAAAATACCCAGCAATTTTTCAGACCAACATTAGCTCACCAGCAAAAGAACTTTTGTGCTTCCAATATTTTGTAATCTATAAATAGTTTAAAGTTTAGCTAACTCAAGTGAAAGGCATATCAATAGTTTTGACTTTATTAACTTCAATAAAGAATCAGACTAGAGGTATCTGGGACAAAAGTTTCTGATTGAAAAATTCCAAGTTAATGTTAAATTAACTTATTGGCCCCTTTGGATTATTGGTTAATGATGCACCAGCTGGATTTTAACTGTTTTTAATTCATTACATCAGACTTAACTGAATTGGATTTTAGTTAGATTAAATACAATAGAAATAAACCGAACCTTTTTCCCTCCTGTGTTGCCTCAAGATAAAACTCGATGAGAATTGTAAGTAAATGAAATAAGGTGGCTTAAATTGTCAATGTATGCTTATACAAGCTATTCATTACAAGCTGGATGTGCCCTCTTTCTTCTCAATGTGTGTCGTCAATGATTCCCAAAAGGACAGAATTGAAAAATTCGTTAGCCAGCCATATAGTTTTCTACATCATCAGTTCAGTTTAAATGAGCCAAGGCCTCGCTTGTTTATTGCTCTTTGTGTGGTTCAGCTTAAACTCTAATTTATTGGTGTTGAACCGCGTTTACTGACATCACTTCTCAAAAGTGTGTGCACCAATAAAATTATTTCCACAACAGATCTGTGAGTGTTAATAATCCAGCCCTGGGTGTGGGCTCTGAAGATCACAGCCATTCGGAGATGGTTTTCAGTCATGCTGCATGCCTACAAAGATCTCTCTGAATTTTCCAATTGCTGCGTCATTCTTTGTGTTCAAAATGAATTTAAATTTGTTGAAATTGCATGCTAAAATAACCTCATTATTCATCTCTAATAAATAAAAAAAAGTAAAATAAACTATGTGGACGTGCTCTGATGTGGTACGTCTCCGTGTTTATTCTTTTCATGATATCACAAAGCTTAATAGCCTCAGAAATTTGCTCCCCACTCACTCACACTCTTTAAAAGCAAATGAAAGCAGCATCACAAGCAAAAAAAAGAGACTTTGATTCCTAAAAATTTCACTCTGCTTCACTGACAGTATAATCACAGGGAATAGTGGCTCAGTTTCTGTATATGAAGTTCAGAATAACTTCGTACTCCTATTTAGCCATTATTGTGGCGGCAAACAGTTACAATGAAATCCAAATTAGATCTCTGTAGCACTGACATACTTTCTAGCAGCAAGTACAGGACGCCTCATATATGATTAATTAATTGCGGCAGCCTGCCATCTGTGTTTTAACTGATTAAATAGCTCACAAAGTGGGATGCACCTTTTGATGTGAACCTTTGGGGAGCTAGTTCTGTCTTTGTGCTTCCACCTTGATTAAGCACAATACTCCTGCACTTCCCCTGGCCCTCTTTTTCAAAGTCTCTTTAATATGGAAGGAAAGGACACAGAGACATTTGGGGTGCTTTAAAATGTTGCCCATTTCTAGTAGTCGAGGCCCTGTCCACGTTATTTTTTTTCCTTTTTTAACAAAGTGAACGTTTCACAGTGTTGTGCTGGTGAGCATGCATCGAGCTTTGAGATAAAAATTGATTCCAGTAAATTCTCACCTGAGATCCATCACAGTGAAAGGCTTTAAAAGGTCACACATGTAATAAGTTCCTATGGTCTCAGTCCCTCCAATAATAGGCCTTTAGTCTGCCATGGAAGGCTGGTATATAGAAATAATTGAGTAATCTGTGGACCATTCAATTCAATCGTGGGACTCAGTGACAGTGCAAGGCCTGCTGGGCTGTGAAGAGGTTGTTCTGTGGAGTCTTTCTGTTGGCAGGGAAATAGTTTGTCCCCTAAAGCCATCCACCACCATCTTTGTAACAGCACAGGGGTCCTCCAAGCTCAAACTCATGTCATGATTTCCACCAAAAGCAAAAAAAAAAGTACAAAACATGAGAGAAAAAAAATGTCTAAGGGCTTTAATTAAATCCAAAGCTCCCCAGTTAAATTTAATGAATGCATGTCCACAAAATCTAATGAAGACCAAAAGAACTACAGGGTAAGTTTAATGAATGTTTTTTATATATGGGGGTCATTTAAGGAAACAATGTGAAAAAAAAGAAAAGAAATCTCTGCCATTGGTAATCTACATCAGAAACACAAGCTATATACCATCAAGCTTTCATTCCTGCAGAATACAAGCAACTTAAAATGTTTGTTCAAATCCACTTCACTTAAAACATATCTTTGCCCTAATATGACGATTAAATAAGTTAAGCCTTTGTTTAATTTACAAATGACCCTACAAAGTAACATTTGTTATTTCACTTGTTCCTTCAGGCAAATAATGTCTTACTTCTCTGGTGCAGTTTCTCCACAGATATATGTAAGAACTTGTTTACATTTATAGAAAAATATACACATATTTGCACAATAAGTGCTTAGAATACTGCTTTGATTAAGTATTTTGTTGTATGCCAAATATCAGACATTCTGCGCATTGATAATATATTTGGTCATTTAAAATGGATGCCAACTGCTCTTTATGCCCACAACTAAGGTCAAATTTTGGTGGCCATGATGTTAAAGCTCATGCAGAGAATAGGAATACTGTGTGAAAAAAGAGAAGTGACACTTTGAGATTATCCTTTTTTACCACTAGTTACATTTTTTTGTATTTTCTTTTTAAGTTATAACATAGAATAAGCTTGAGATACATTTTTCTGTCTGAGATTTGCCCCTCATAGTGCTTATGTGTTATGAAAAACAAACCAACAACAACAAAAAAAACACAATCAGAAAGTCTTACCATGGGTCAATGGATGGAGCTTCCTCCTTATAGAACAAATTTACAGTTCCAAATCCAATCAAAAATCAATTTGACACAAATGCTGTCATCTGCATCACCCTGAGGGTCTTCTTTGTCTGAGGCCTTTGCAACCTGCAAACAAAGAATGAATGTGCTAGGACAGAACTTCCATTTGTACGTTGCCAAACAGAAACAAGAACATTAAGTCAAACCGCAAGCTGAAGAAGAAATACAACAAGGACTAGGAAAGATTTGTTTTGGAGTGGACATGAAACTAGCAGGATAGTAGCTTCATTGTGATCCCAGAGGCTTTGGTAAACAGTGCAATACACTGAACAGTAGTAAAGGAAGGCAAAATCTAATGCCCATTCTTGTTTATTTAAATACATTTATTACGCTCAGCTAACTCATATTATTGAGATTTCATTCATATTTCTCTCCCAACTTACAGAAGTACTAATTCCTGATTCTTCTCTTTCTAAAGAGGAATTTGATGGAGCTTTCTCCATTGCTAATTTATATGATGCCTCCTCTGCTACAACCCTTGAGTGAAATCACAAGCATCATCTTTCTCCACCGCTGAGGTTTTCTCTCCTATAAAACATTTTTCTGAAAGGAAATGGGACAAACCTTGCAGTTGTGACAGCTGTCTTGAAATTAAAACACTTCAGGGGGATAATTTGATTACGACACGTTGTTGTATTTTACCAAGCAGCTAATGGCAATGAGAGAATTACACCAGAAAGTCTGGAAACGGTAACAGCCATTCATACAACTTACAGATGTCACAATAGTCTTTACACATAATTTTATACTCTGCAAAAGCTGTTGCCTCCCATCAAAGAAGCATTCTCCCCACATCCACAGCCACACATGCACGACATGACAGATTTAGAAAAATGAATTAAACCAGAACAGATGGGCCTTAAAAGTAAAACAAAGTAATTCAATCTGGCTAATGGGAGGAAAGCCACAAACTACTCAGTTCTCCGACTCAGAAGCTCGGCTGAATTGCTTCTCCAGCTTTAATGCTCAATCCCTATGTCATAGTGTGTTTCTGTGTTCCCCATGCATATTATAAGACATTTAAAAGGAAAACACTGTATATTTACAAGACAAGCCCCACCATGTGCACAGACAGGAGCTATTAGTGCCTAGACAAAGGGGGAAATGTATCGTAATTGATTGTTACAAAAGATTGCCCTCCTCAGGAAAAAAAAAAACATTAAGCTATTTCAGAAGCGCATTTGATGCCTTAAAGTGCTGTGCAAAGGAGGCTCTTTCTGCACTACACATTCACGCTGACATGCAGTTTGCAAAACAATTACCATCCGCTCTTGTTTGATCTTTGTCCCCACTTTGGTTCTTTATAAGTGTGAGTACAACTCACTTGCCAACCATGCGTGCAATAATGGCTTCCATCAAGGGATGTCAGCTGTCAGAAAATGGAATACGTATTTCCAACACAAGTTTAAAAACTGCATGAAGGAGTCGCTTTTAACACCAAAATGATATTCCTGAAATAATAATGAATTGCCTTTACAGGTTTTATCTGTGTGGGCCTTTTTGTCCTAAAGTTGTTGCCTCAGCATTGGAATTTGAATGTTTGCAACTTGACAAAGTAAATTCTTAATTGTAGAATAACCATAAAAAATGTAATTTTAGTAATACTAAAATACATTACTGTGAAAACCAATTCATTCAATGACACATACAAAAAACTGGCTCAATATCTGCATTTAAATGACAGATTTATCACAGGAGATCTTTGTATTTACATCAGAGTAAAAACTTAAAGCATGTTGTGTCATTACTATACATTTGCACAATGACAATGCACTAGCTGGCTGTGTTTGCATACATTTTATCAGCTTATTGGATGCTCCCCATCACCAAATGACTCACTCACTTGTAGCTGTAAAAGTGGTGTAGGTGTACAACTCTAGCTTGTGAGGTGGTAGGAAATAAATCTGATGAACCTTCGAATTGAAGATGTGTTAATCATGCGCATTTCAGCGAGAGTAAAGAGAACGAAGCAAACATGTAAAATAGTGACTAGGCTGTTAAAGAACTGAACAAAGGACATTCATGGCCTTAAGGACAGCACAAATTAGTGTCTAGTGCATAAAAAGTATGCCTCAGAGGAAACCTGCTTTGTTTAACTGGTGAATGAACATGTTTAAAATCTTCTTTGTCCAAAAGTAAAAGTTATAAATACATTTCTATTCTTTACAACAACAATAAATTAAGTGATACAGAAACAGGAGGGGCTTATTTCAAAATCCAAATTTTCTTCAAAACATTTTTCTCTCATTGTGTAAATACCTGGATCAAAACCTTAGGAAATGTTTAACTCTGTTAAGTACATTTTTGTATTCAAAATAAGAAAAACACTTTGTTGAGAAGTTGCTGAATAAGCAGTCTTTCAATCACACTTTCTGTAATTAACCATCATATAAGTATCTATATAAATGTTAATTTTGTTTATAATCCATGATACACATTTAGGTACTTCTCTTGCTAGTTCCCAGTGCTGCAAATAATACCAACAGTTCTATTTTTTTTTCCTTTCCATGATCTGACAAAAAAGATTTACCACTTAAAATCACTTAATGTTATTAAGTGATTTTCTTGTACAGTGCAACTATAGTTAAATAATTTCTTTTGTCTTTCCCATTATGATGGTAGCCATTTGTCATGTCATCCACATAACCATGAAGTTGTAGTTTACTCATGAATTTTTAATGAGCATTCTGATCAAGTATACATAATATGAAGTAAAAAAAAATAAAAAAAATCTAATTTTTATTGTCCTGCTGTATAAAATTCTTCCAAAAGTCAGAACTCCATTAGCTTGACCATCACCACTGCAATTCTCATCTCCCTTCACTGCTCCATCTGGGTTTTCTCACGTTCAGCTGGATTTCTCCAGTAGAATTTCAACTGGGCCAATCAGCAAACAGAAGGAGAAGTTCTGAATGATGACGCAGATTTCCGTTTTAGAATTGTACTCTGCCTATAGCAGAGTACATAGCTAAAAATGCCATTGCTAGTTTTAGCAATGGTAGCGGAGGAAGTAAAGGCCAGTCAGTGCATGTCTAAATATTGAATTAGCAACAGCCATCTTGTTCTGCTCAACACTTCTCTCTTCACAGTGGGGTATGTTTGTTAACAGTGCAGGCTCTGTAGGCAATTTCACTACAGTATGGTTGTAATGCACCAGCATCAAACTTAGCAACTGAGTAAAATTTTAACTTCAGAGTCCATACCTCCAGCAAGCAATTGTTTCTCAACAGCTGAACTTAAGACCCTCAGTACAAAGCAAAAAGTAGAACAAGCGGCTGGTTTTTACCAAGCTGTAATTCCATAGTTGTAGATGTGAGAGCGTTTCTCAGTGTCCAGACTTATAGATCAAACTTGGGTGGGATTCTTCCATTGTGCAACACATATGGCTGTCCATGGGTGAAGAAACAATTTTCCTCTTTATGGATTTTACTTAATTTTAACCTTACCTTTCTGTATTAGTAAAGAAATATCAGAATAACCAACATCTGCATTTGGATTTTAGAAGAAGCCTAAAAGCATCTCCATGAACCAGTAATATAGGTTCATCTTTGAAGAAAATATATCAACCTGCTGGGCTCCACACAAACTTCCCTACCTTACTGTTGACAGTTTTTATGAGTCTAATGCACTTTGTGATGTATAGCATAATAACCCTGGCTATGACTTTAGGGCCTTACTCTTAATATTGGCTGCCGAGTGGATTAGGCAAAATTATTGTAATGAGACCAAATTTCCATACAACAGCAAAATGAGTTCATTACTCTAAATTATATTGGTGGAGTAACCAAAAGATATTGATGGTTTTATTAAGCAGGAATTGAGTTTCAGCCTTAAACAGAATTAAGCAACCATGCAGACTGCAAAATGTAGTAATAATTACATCAGGTGCTTTTGGAAAAGGTTATCAGAATAGCCAGCACTGATTCATACTCATGAGGAGGGCTTCAACTCTTGGAAGCTTTTAGTTTTCTGACATTAAAAAGCTCCATGAATTCTGCACAGGTGACTATCATAGAAAAAAAACACTGCAAAATTGCAAGTAAAAATCAATTTTTTTGAAACATATTAGCTTATTAATGCTGGGCTTTCATTTTACACATTAACTATGGAAATAACTGAAGAGAACGAATATATTGGCTTCCTTTTCAGATGAACTCTGGCAAGGAGTTTCTGTTGTTCCAAGCTGAATGTGTTAATATTGAGGGTCTGTCTGTGCAGCTATGGATTTGAATGTTTTTTAAATCAATAACAGGCATGTGGAAAAATGAGGATGTCTCACGACAATCTGTTCTACTTAAAGGAGCCATATTATGTGTTTTCCAGGGTATCAGTGCCTTTTTAAAACACAGTGAAGAAACTTACTTTTACTTGTTATACACATAACTTAAAAGAAACTTGACTTTGCAATTTTACACCTCTGAAATTGGCCTCTGTCTCTTTAAGAAGCTCCTGCTCTATCTGACACTGCACATCATAACAGTACTAGACCATGATGCAGTTTGAAATCTGCTGTTTTACTGCATGGAAAATGATCTACACGTTTTGGACATAGAATTGCAAACATGGCTGTGCAAAGAGGTTTTCTCTGAAAAGAGGCCACTATGCTGAAAGAAGCTTCTACTGTTGTATTGCATTGACATATTGTGGGGTTACTTGAAAAGGGGCATACATGGAAGACACAAGTCAAACTCTTTACAGCTGAAAGAAGAAGGGTGTGGGTAGGGTATGGATTTGAATGTTTTTTAAATCAATGTCTGCCCATGTCAAAGACTGGTAGATGGCTTCTAAAACAATCTCAATGAAATTATTTCAGTAAAACTGGAAAACATTAGCTATTAGGGTTTTTGGTGTCTTAACAATTTTTTTGTTTAGATTTTTTGTTTAGTAAGTATAACAGGGTTGATTTGTCTCCATTTCCAGAGATAAAGAATTAGATTAAACGTGGATATGTGATCTTTTTTTTTATGAACTCGGTATTCAATTTGGTGTCCTTGTTTTTTTTCTTCACATCACTGTATGATGGATTGGAAAAAAATAAAAAACATAAACCTTGTATTTTACACAGTTAAACACCCAATTCGCTCATTGTTGATTCTGAAGCTGTCGCTCATGTATTGATTAAACAAATTAACACTACTCATTCATCCCAAGGTTACCGTCTCTCTCGGTGGCTGGGTGTGCTCTGCAGCTGTCCACAGAGGACTGCTTCAATGCATCCTCTACATCAGCTGATTATGTTATCTATCAAGCCCAGCTGCCACTGCCCATTTAAACCTTTGTCAAGTCATGCATTCAGCGTGGCTCATAGCAAATCACATAATTGAACTTTTGTATTCTACCACCTGAACATCATACCTTGATTTTTTTTTTTTCCCCTTTGGTAAAAATACAGAAGTAAGACTGTTGCACATAAGAAAAGCAGAAATCGGCCGCTGTGCTTGAACTGATAGAAGCTGGCGTTGTAGTGCTGGCGATGAACACACTGGTGTCGAAGAGGACATTGTGTTTTCCTGTTGTGGTTAAATCTAGCTAAAAATAAAAAAATTTAAAAAAACGACAGAGAAACAGATGCCAACAGCTTTTTTTTCTTGTTGCCAAGGCACAAACAGGATGCTGGCAGCTACAAAGATTCAATTATAAAAAGTACAGAAAATAATTAGAAAAATAATAGCACTTGAAAAAAATGCCCCTCCAGAAATTGAGCATAACAATAAATCCGTTAATTAGCTCATTAATATTCAATTGGGGTCAGTGGACTTAATGGAACCTTTTTCATGGGCCAAGGAAATGTTTAACACTCAGTTTTTCCTGTGCCTGTTCTCATTATCAACTATACACAGGCGGGCCTTATCAGCCCTCCAGATGGCAAGGAACAATGCAGCGCCATTATCGTCTTACAGCAGCATGTGTGCCTTGTAACCGGTGTGTGCCTGGGACAGTGAAGTATAGATACTGAGGCATTTAGTGTAATTGATATGTGGTATATATCGTATTGTTTAGGCCTGTTTGTTTGCTCCGCCGGTATTCAAGGCGAGAGGAGAGGCAAAGATTGATTTTCACCGCAGCCACTCCCGCTCTCAGCACAGGTCACAGATAACTTGTCAACGCAGTTTTTTGGGGCTGGTGTAAAATGCATCAAGGCTAAAGTCTCTGGGGCATTGTGCAGGATAGGGAGTTTCATCTCTGCAAACACAAGCCCTCTTCATTGTCGTTACCTCGTGCATGAGACAGATGTTTTATTCAACAAGTAAACAGTATGGCAATATGTCCTGAAACCTTTTTTGCTCCGTAAGGTTTCCATGTGAAATGCTTGTCTGTTTTTGATAAAAACAAATTAATTTAAAGATGAATATTTTAGCCTTAAAAAATGGACTGGAAGCTCAGTAATTTGGCTCCAGTTCTACTACAAAAAATTGAGTTTCTGAAATTTGGACAATGATAAAACCACTGTTTTATTTGCACACTATAATATTGAAAATATAAAATTTTATTTCAACTAACGCCTTTCACCCAAAGATGCTTTATACGGAAACTGGATTTCAAGTATCAGGTGATCAAGGCAGTTCTTGATTGGGGTGGGGGTCACTGAAGATACCCTCAAACTCCAATCTCTGTTGTAAATTAGCTGCTGCATCAGCAATTGTCTGTGTGATATTGTTAGCACATGGCTAATCACATGCCGTCATTCAAAAAACAAAAATAACTCCTCAACATTACTGAATTAGTATAAACCTGGAGAGATTGATGTAATACATTTCTACATTTAAAGGTGTGAAACATTTTTAGTCATTCTTTAGAAAAATGACTAGACAACAATTGCCATACTGTGATATAGAAAAGAACTGCAATTTCCAAACTGTGGCAACAGATGTCAACGGTGAGTATAAACCACTACATTTGGGGTCTTGAGCTCATCTCTAAACATACAGTTGAAACCGGAAGTTTACATACACCAAATAAATTTTTTCTTTGTTTATCTTTGATGTTAAGGGGCTTTATAACCAGTTTGGCTGTAAGGTTAGAGTTATTGTCCATTTGGAAGGCCAAAGTGGGACCAAGGTTGAACTTCCTGTCTTGAGATGTTGCTTTAATATTTCTAGATAAATTTTCTTTCCTTCTGATGGCGTCTATCCTATGAAGTGTGCCAGTTCCTCCTGCAGCAAAGCAGTCCCACAACATGACGCTGCCTCCAACATACTTCCCAGTTAGGATGGTACAAGCAAGTCCTTGTCCCCATGTGTATTTGCAAAGGGCAATGTGGCTTTTTATGTTTCCTTCAAAGAAAAAGCTTCTTCATCGCTGAAAGACTTTACGGTCCATGTTGGTACAAGGCATGTTTCACGGTGGATAAGGATAATGTCTTGCCAGCAGTAGCCAGAATCTTCACGAGGTCTTTGGCTTTTGTTCCGGGGTCAATCTGCACATAATGGATCAAAATATGTTCACAGAACTTCCTGAGTAGCATAATGACTGGACATTCCCAATATGTCAGTACTTGCATATCATTGTTTGAACAGATGAATGTGGCACTTTCAAGAATCTGGCAGTTGTCCAGTTGAACCAGACGTGTGCAACTCCACAGTTCTCGTCCTGTAGTCTTGACTGATTTCTTTTGACTTCCCCACAGTGTCAAACATGAAAGAGTCGCATTCCAGGTGTGGCTTTAAAATACATCCACAGCTGCATCTCCATTTAACTTCAGTGTATCAGTTAACTTAGAGGTTTGTGGAAAGAAACCCATAAGGTTTGACTCAATTTATACAGCTTAAAAGAAAATTATCCCTGATTCTGACCAAATGTACAGTATGTAAACTGTAAGAAATTTACAAAAAAGAAAATAAAAGTTATCACTAAGTTTTCTGGCATTTAGTAAATAGTAATAGTTTTGATAATTGTAAGTGACCTAAAACAGTTTAGCCTGATTTAACTTCAGACAGTGAAAAATGTGTCTTTTTATTTGGTGTATGTAAATGTCTGGTTTCGTAAAGCAGGTCAGATGTTCTACTTCTGAGTAAAAAAAATAAATTAAAAAAAAGAAATATGTTTGGCAAGTAGATTTGCTTTGGGTAAATAGTGTGCTCCTTACTTAAAACCTAAAGGCTAGCATGTATCTGTTCTCTATCTTTTGACTCGTCAGTCGTTCAGTTTACCTGAAGCTGTGTTTTAGAAAAAATTCAACTAAAACCATCACCAGAGAGCAAACAAAGGAACAAAAAACATTTAGAAAAAAAAGCACTATCAGAGTGAACAAGAAAGCATAGTTTAATTAATGTTGGTAGAATTAAAGCTAAGCTGTAAATGCTACGTTTTTTTTCCTTTGTTGGGGTTTTTTACCAAAATGAGTGAAAAATGCTTGGATTTAACAGTTTGTGAGCAAAGGAAGTCTGCTGGGAAATCCTTATTTGCTCAGAGAAAAAAAAAAGGAACTGATACCACTTGTAACAAATTGTGAGTGCATTTATTTTTTTATCAGCATTTTCCATGACACTGTTGGATTAATGTCCCTGAATTCAGAGGATGAACCACGACACTTATTTCCCATTTATGTGTTCCATCTTGTATATCAATCATTATGTTTACAACATTTAAATGTCAACCTTTTTGAAATCCAAATCCAATTCTGGGTAGCTTTTTAAAAAGAATAAAGCACACACATGAAAGCTGAAGAGTTAAATTCTGACTGTTTGAAGCAAAGGTTGTGGATTTTGTTTGGATAATGCCTTCAGCAACAGTTCTTAGCAGGTCACTTTGCTGACATTTTTTTTCCCCTTGACATTAGAGATTATTCAAGTAAAAGACAAGACTGTGATCTCAACATTGAATTTTCTCATTTATACTTAAATAAAACACAAAATGAAAAACAAAATTTTCAGGTCATACTCTGACAGTATATAAAGAAGGCTTAACTAAGTGTTAGAAAATACTTGAACACAGTGAGAAATACCCGACTTAGAGTAAATGTGCTGAATGTGTTCAGGCTATCCCACAAATAGAGGTGATTCTAAATCATTGGCTTTAGGGTTGCAGCTTGAGAGCCCAGGTGTCATGGATAATTCCCACTCAGATATCCAGAGCCTTTGCTATCTCACCCCACTCTTCTTCTGGCTTACTTCACCTCTGTTTAAGAGACAAGCTGCCATCCCATTGATCCCCCTCCCTCCAAACAGCTACCAAATGCCACCCCCATCCTCAGACCCAGGTACAAGGGCAGACAATAAACTTATGGGTAGAAGGGAGGGCGGCACTTCCCGCTGAGTGCAATTGGGATTTAAGAAAGTTAAACACTTCTCAAGCACAAAATTCCAGCATGGGCAGCAGACAGGGGATTCTGTCCTAGACCATTCCACATCCACCTGATCAGGAGGTCAGTCCCATCATCGTACTTCTTGCCCATTTTGCACTCTCACTACTTGTTAGTAACTCTGAAATCTCTCTCATTTACTTCCAACAGTGCTGTCGACAGTTTTTGATGCTGGCTGAGGCTCTTAAATCATAGGCGGTTCAAATTTTAAGAGCTGTGCAACCCAAGAGGAAAAGTAACAAAAGCACCAACAATAAAGACAAAACAGTTTATCATGTGTAAACAGGGACTGTAGTCACCTAATAATGACTGGGTAGAAGTAGATTCAGATATGAAAGAAAAGCACAGTTTCAAGTGAACCAAATTTTTGAGGACAATTAAACTAGGCAAAAACCAAGCTTGAATGTGTAGATTGTGACAGCTCTAATGAGCACTGTAGTATGTAATATTTGATTCTCCTGCCACACATTTGTGCATCTACCGTGTCCTTAAAGGCAGGTGTGCAGCCTCAACTTCTAGTGGTCATTTGGCATCAGTGACCACTAGACATTCTGATCCACTTTTTGATTATTTTCACTGTCTTGCCACCAGGGGCACTAATGCACTATTTGGCATTAAACTTTATTCTCTAGATCAGTGAGCTTAGACAAGGAGAGATGTTGACATCACAACAAAAGTAATGTACCCTGATGCGACGCAGCAGATCACTAAATTTTATTCATCTCAGTACCCACACGGTGCATCAAAAGTGGCACGAATGATTCACCAAAATTCATGACAATTTTTATTGTCATGAATTTTATTGCAATGGAAATGGGCTGCAATGGAAATTTCATTGAATTCTGTTCAATGACAATAAATGCTATCTATCTATCTATCTATCTATCTATGACAAGAAAGAGAACCTTATGACCAGAGGCTTCTGCAGCATTCAGCACACTGATGTCAGTGGTCAGATATTTGCACAGAAGGTACAAAGTGATGGTTACTTTAGTAACTGACTTAATTGTACCAATGTACAAATTTCAATTTCAATTGTACTGACCTAAGTTGGCAGTAAGTCACCAGTTTGTGAATAGAATAGACTTTATTGATCCCCAAGGGGAAATTGCTCCTTACTTGACAAGCTTTTCCAATCTAAGGTGCTAAATATTAATAATACAAATATAACCATATGAGATAACTTATATATACAGTATATATATAAAAGAGTGATGTAAGTAATTCAGTACGACTGAAAATATATGAATAAATTCATATTTAAATCTTTAAATAAATAAATAAATAAATCTATCAGGCATACAAAAGTTGTGAAGGATAAAAACTGACTTAGTAAATAAACAAATGATTGATGGAACACACTAAAGCTCGTTTTACCGTTATCCCATTTAGATACAATGCTTAATTTATAATAGTGGCCACAACAGCTTTGTGGGTCAAATGTACAAACACCAGACATTCACAAGTAATGAAACAAATTTTGCTGTGGTAAAGAAACACTCTGATTGTTGTGGAAATTGTATTTTCCAAAGAAGTCAAGAAAAACTAGACTGAGCTACACAGTACTACCAGAACTCCTTTGTACTCTGATCCATTAGACTAACTGAAAATGAATAAACAAAACCATCCCCATGCACCTGTGCATTTACTTCAGCTCCATCAGTGACTGTTTTCATTGGCAAGTCTTCCACCTAATAGATATCCAAACCAAAGCAAAGTGCATTAATTACAAATGTAGAAATACTTCAAAGTGCTTCAGAAAAACAATTTCCAAAACATACTTCAAATACAAAAAATGGAGAGATTAGTAAAATGTAAGGATAAAATAAGAAAGTGAAATGCATTCAGATCCAGAAATGCTACTGCTCTCCGGTTCTTTTACAGAAGATAAGGAAAAATGAACACAGTTTTCAGTTAAACTAAATAACTGTTCAACAAAACACATTTTGAGAGAAAGTTATTAGTGGAATGGCTTCCTCCATATTTTTTAGATTAAAGGTATTAGCACCTTTGTTCATTTTTGATGCAAATTTAACAAATCCCCTCTTACAAGTTATTAGGCCCTTCTTTTTTCATTTGGTGTAAAACTAAAAACGCACCCGCAGCAGGGCTATGATGAATGCTTTGCCGTTAAATTGATGACATCAGTGTTAATAGATGCTTGTGGGAATGGACTCACTCAGAAAAACGACAGGTTTGCGCTAACTCTCCTCTCTGGTTCCATTAAACTGTGGGAGAGACAGTCCACAAAATGAGATAATCTAATTATAAGAGCACCAGTCCAAATGCAAAAAAGCAGTGACAGAGATATGATAGTTCTGTTAGATCCTTCCTGTTATGTTAAAAAGATAAAATATTGCAAAAGACAATAATATATAAATTCCTGTTGGTCAGTAGAGTTCATTTTAATTGGATGATTTTCTGGGCTGGACACAGTTTTTTGTAAAATGAATGGTCCATAAATTTTCAAATGGATTAGGGTCAGGGATTTTAGAAGGCCTTTCCAAAAGCTTGATGTCAGCCTGCTTTCACAATTCCAAAACCAGTTTAGATGTGTGTTTTGGATCATTGTCCTGGAAAATAACGGCTCAAATAGATCCTTAAAAAGCTGTCCTACAGCCATCATGTTTTCATTTTTTCAACTATCAAGAGACCAAGGAAAATACTTTGTTGCTTGTTTGCCAGTGCATGTGTTTTATACTTTTTTTTTTTTTTTTGCAACAAAGCTGACAGGCTGAGTGCCATCTATTCTCTTTTCTTTAAATGATTGTTTTGGCACTAGTGGCCTTTAGTGAATATGGATAGAGAAGAAGAAATCATGTAGCAAATGGCCGAAGACGGGGATTCGAAGCCAGAACAGCCACACCAACCTCTGCACATGGTCCACACATGTTGCAGACTAAGTAGCCTAGCAAAATGATAGCTTCCAGCACAGTCTGGGCTTTGTCCCTTTCACTTGGATTGTCTCAGGACTAGTCAGTAAGCAGAAGAATTTGTGAACAATAGCATTGATTTTCTGAGCCATTTTACTGAGTCGTTTTAGAATTGCAGTCTGCCTGTAGATTTAGCAATGGCAGAAGAGAAAATGAACGAAGCCGATTGATTTGTGTTGGCCACGCTTCCAAATATTGAATTAACATTAAGTCACCTCGTTTGGATTGGTACTTCTCTCTTTTCAGTGGAGGATGGTTCTTTACAGGGCAGGAAATTTCTGGTAAACTTTATAACTGAACTGGCGCATTACATGCATCAGGGGCAAACGTTGGCAATTGGGTAAAATTAAAAACCTCAACACAGTCCATGCCTCCAGGAAGCAATCGTTTCTTGATTGCCAAAAGCCCAGATCCTGCCCAAAGCAAATAGCATGGGACAAGGGGCTGGTTTTTAACCAGGCTACCAACTAAAGCATCCTAGACAGGTCACCAATCTGTCCCAGGACAGACAACCACCCCTACACAGAATCACACCACAGTCCAAAAAAATGCATGGCTTTGAGCTGTGGGAGGAAGGTACAGTACCCTCAGTGAACTTGTGGATGCACAAGGAAAACATGCAAATTGTGTGCCAAAATGCCCTCGCAGGGATTTAAACCTAGCTCCTTCTTGCTGCAGAAAAAACTGTCAGCAACTGCTCTGATATGCAACACAAGTACCAGACACAGAAACAGCAGAAGGACAAAAGGAGGATCTGACAAATATCAAATAAAACTGGGAGATACAGTGCATGTTCTGGGTAGAGTAATGGACACAAGGTGGAACTGAGTGGAAACTGCTTAGAGGGAAGGAGACTAAGATAATGAATGTTCAGGAAATGAATGGAAGGGAAAGACTGAACAAAATTAACGCACAAAGGGAACGCATGATTTATGAAACTAAATAAAAAATATAGACACAAAATGACTCACAACTCAAAGGTGATAAATATGTCTTTTTCATTAGGATAATGTGACCTTTAAGTAAAAGCTCTGAAATATAATTTGTTTCTCGTACATTATAACTTTGACACATAATATTAGAAAAAGTTTTTTTTTTTAAAAGAAGAAAATCTCAAAGACAATACATGAAACATCTGGTTCTGATTCTTGAACCAGATGAAACATTTCACATTTTTAACTATAATAGAGAAAATGGATCTACTTGTGCCGTCCTCCAGGCTTTTGAAGGTTGTATTTAATATTAGCATCAAACAGCTACACGAGGGAAGGTCAGCTGCCTGGATTCTCTGACCACAAGTGGTTTGACGACCCTCGCAAACACGCCGCAACCTACAATTGAAAGAGTTTTTCTTTATTGTTGACACCGTGTTGCCCAAGCTCCTTTTTATCTATTGAAACATGCAAGTCTCCAGGAACACGACCTGCAAAGAGGGGTGTTTAAGCATATCAGCTCTACAAAAACAGCCACATGTTTACAAAGACAAGACAAGCATGTTACGTCCTAACAATGCGGCACTGCCTCCAATCCGCTGCTCTCTTTCACTTACAACATTACATACCCTAGGGGTTAGCAGACCTTCCTTCATGTTCAAAGATTATCTGTTAATCCAAAATGTGCAGGAGCATGAGACGACAGGAAAGGGACCAAAACTCTGGGGGAGGCGGGTTGGGAGACGGAGGGAGGGAAGGATGCGTGGCTTTATTTGTTTGTTGGCTTTCTTATTAATCCATTGGAACAGAGTGAATTTCCCCCTCTTTTCTGGGCATGTGTTAATGTTTTAGAGCCATTAAATGGAAGATGAAATTTTCAATGGATAGCATGTAAAAGTATTAATTGTAAAGACCATTATTTGGTGTCCATGAGGCTGAATCAGCTTAGCCACTCCATTCCCCCATTTGCATACAAAATGCTTTATTTTGGCAATCAATGAAAGTGCTCCACTGTATGTGTGGCTTATCACATGCTTGCAGGAAATGGATTCCTTAGCCATCTCGTTAAATTCTGTTGATGCAGAACAATTTGAAACATGGCACAGGCAGCAATGACATTTAAAGATGCCTTGGCTTAATTATATTTTGCAAACATTCGGGCTGTTTGTCCTCGGGGATAAAGCGCCTCCACTACAAAGTTAACTTGTTAATAATTCAAAATGAATCTCTCTTTTTGTTGAGCACCAATCATTATCTCCTATTAGAGCTGGTTAAGGGCATTCAAGGTGCCTCAAAGGCTCAAGGGAGACATGCTGCTATTTAATACTTAAAATGAAGTGCACGCATGTCCTACAATGAAGTTTGTAAAATTCAGCGGAAAATAAAATGCTTGCAGTTTCAAGATATTAGCTTTAGACTTCCAGAGGAAAATATGTATAGTGTAATGAAGAATTGCTGTAGTTAATTCGCTGTCTGGAATAATCTCGTCCTGCAAATTAACATCGGAAAATTAACATTCTGGTGACTGACAGCTGGTCAGTCTGCTAGTAAATGCACTTTCTACACTGTTTAATTATGTTTGCAGAACAAATGACTCATAAATTGTAATATATTTGTTGCTATTCCCTGCTCCAAGCCCAACGTCTTAATTTCCGTGCATACATAGGGAAAAAATTGCAATCACAAGGTGGAGCACACGTTCATGTTCTCCTTAGAGAGAGGTGAGAATGTTTTGTTCATGTCAGCCCACAAAAGCAACACAAATTTAAATTGCATCCCTTGGTGATAGTCCGTCATCCTCATAGATATAAATTAAAAGGCGTGCAGACTGGCAAACGCACAGCTAAAAAGACAGTCAAGGTCTGGCCCATATTGTGAAACACATTTCAACTCCATTAATCCACTTCATTCACTTCTCACAGCTGGCTTTCTTCTTTGAATACGCTAAACTAGAAAAAAATGTGACAGTGTGTCCTTCATGACACTCAAAGCCAGGTGCATCCCCATCAATATCAGCAAAAAGAGGAAAAAAATTAAACCATCTCAAAACATATACTGTAGAAGTGCAGTGATTTAATATACTGCCATAAGCCCTTGCTCCTACACTCGACATGCAATTTGGAAATAAATTGACTGATTTAGATAGAGGCACGGGGAGGAGAGGGAAAAAAAAAGAGAAAAAAAACTGATGTAAACCTGGTTCGCTACTATTGAGTAAGGTGACATTGCGCAACAAATCACTTGCATGAATAGAGAAAGAAAACGATTTCTATTTCTAAAAAGTAATTTTGTTTGGGGAAGGTGCGTTGATTGCCATGTGTGTGAATCTATTCCTTACTCGGCTCGAGGAGCCTGAACATTTTACACAAGTCAATGTTATATTTTGCTGTTAGCATAATAATCAGAAAGGCCAGACTTTCATCCAAAGAATAACAGAATCTCATTTATTCCAAGTACATAATAGAAGGCCAACTGCAACAGCCTATCTCTCCCATTCTTTGCATATCTTGCTGTGCGGGAGCAGAAAGAGTTGACTTTTACAGCTGCAAAGTCCATTGTGTTTTAATTGAGCCCAATGAAGAATAATTAAGCAATTACAGTGTTGATAAGAGAGAGGCATAATAAACAGATAAAAGACAAGTGCTTGTACACTGCAGAGTGAATTGGACATACCTCCGGTATGGCGTCACCATGAGAAGACAAAGGATCAAAGGCAGCGTCCGAAAAGGGCCAGCAGCCTGTGTTTCCCTCTTTTTTAAAAAGCTTGTGGCTGAATGTAGTGAAAATGCTCGTGGTCGGACTCAAAATTTAAGACTTCCCAGCTGGATTTTGGGAATGGGAGTGCACTCTGATATTTTCTTCACTCTGACATTAGTGGGTTTTATTTTTTGAGTAATTGCACAGCTTGATGTGTACTCAGGGGTTTCCATGAGAACGATGAAAGTCTTATTTCAACAATGCTGCAATTATGGGGGGAAATATGGAAATACATTTTGAGCCAGTTCACAGTTGAGTTGGCTGGAATAATAGGAGCAGAAAACAGAAACAGGGAGCAGGAGCGAAAATGGCAATTTGAAACTCAACTGTCTTTAAAATAGCAGTCCATAATGAAAAGTAATCCTTACATTCAGAATCCCTAATACCCTGGATGTGTCAAATACTGCTGCACAATTCATCTTACCTTGAAATAGTCCATGGTACCACAATTTTCCAAACAGTGGTATCTATTTTATTCAATATACAGCAGCCATAATCTCTGTTGGCATCATATGCTGGTTGGCAGTGATAATCTATAATCCATTCATCCAGAGAGGGTACACAAATACATATTTGTTTCCTGGGATTAAAAGCTTATGGAGGGTGTATGGCATGGCCAATAATGTTCATCCATGCCAGCTATGACAGCATTTTCAGCTGTATTGTGGATAAAGGATTTGCTTTTAAGTCACAGAGCAGTATCCAACAGTATCTGAACAAAAAAAAAAATTAATACAGAGAAGCTACAAATACACATCTCTTTTTAAGATTTAGGAGTTCCACATCTGCAAAAGTTGTACACATTTAAAATGGCCAGTTAAAATTTGTGCCTGTGGTCAGGAAAAAGGGTTACAAACCCCAAGCTCATTGCAAACCAATTCAAACATAAAGCCAATTATTCTCAGCATTAAATCTGTAGATGCATACGCATGGAGCCTTCTGTCAGTCGCTTTCATTCATTTCAGGAGTATTCTTGTCCGTCAGCAGGAAGTATGACAGAACAATGCCACTGGTAATCGGGGGGTGGGAGGGCGGCAGTGTGGTGCAGTATAGCTAACATGAGAACAGTGAAAGAAACAAAGAAGAAGATGACAGAAATTGTGAAACATCTCTATTTAACAGTCACAAAACAACCTTCACTTACTGGAGTCTCTTTTAGTTTTCTTTTTTTCTGAGAATGCATTATCAAGATTTCCCCATATTTGACATTATACACTGAACTTGGAAGCTGTCAGACAACCTTCTATTGGATATAGTGACTAACAACAATGCCAATGTGCATAGTGGCACAGTTAGTAGCACTGCTGCATAGCAGCAAGAAAGTCCTGGGTTCAAATCCCAGCCTAGGACCTTTCTAGAGTTCATAGAGCCGGCATGTTCTACCCATGCATGTGTGGGTTTTCTCCCACAGTCTAAAAACATGACTGCTGGATTAACTGGTCACTTTTAAGTCCCCTTAGTGACTGTGTGTATGCTTGGTTGTTTGTACTGTATGTCTTTATGTTGACCTGTGATGGATTAGAGATTTGTTCCCAGTGTACTTTTATGTTGTTGCATTAACACGGTGCTATGTACACCCAAGAGACAAGTAACAATGGAAAAGTCTCCAACTCAAATTTAAGTTAATATATTAAAGATTTACAAAGTGATTTATTCAGGAGGAGACACAGACAGAAAATGGTATCTGAGCAGTGAATAGCTAACGTACCATATAAAAGCGCTCTGCCGAGAGCTCAGTTTGCCAGTATATCACCATAGTGACAAAGAAGATCTAAACACAAAAACTAGAGTCTGAAACCAGCTCTGAAGTTCTGGCAGCATTCATAGAGGCACTGTGATTTTTGCACCTGTTCTGACCAGCGATTTTACGCTGATGTCCACAGGGGTGCATTGGCATGTTCCATTTAACAACTTTATGTTACGGAGTCATGCTGTGGTTGTGAAAGGGTCACTTCTTACTACATAACCAATCAATGTTTTCAAATGTCATTTTAAGCACAAAATCGCTCCACCAAAGTTCTGTAAATCTATCTGCAGTTAGTTTTTTTTTCACAATATGTTGTTTAGTCCTAAAAATAAATTTCAAGCTAAAGCTACACATGCAGCTGGTGGGATGGAAGTTAAAATCCTGATGTGCAACAACACAGCTGCAATTTTCCCTACCATGCAAAAAATATCACTTTGCCAATGAACGCAAATGACTAAGCAGAAATTTCATATCAACAAAGAACACATTAAAACTATGAACAGCTTTAAGGGAATTGCTTTCATACCCAACAAGGTTTATGTTCACAAACAGCAGTTGTGCCTACCCATACTGTATTCCTATTAAATAGGCCAAATGACATGACATTTAATAACTGATTACCCACATTACACTTTGCACACCAGGTTTTTTTTACTGCCAGATCTCCATGATTTATAAATGATTTCAATAGAACCTGTCTGACAACACGATGGAGGCCAAGAGCACTTGAAAAAAAACTGATCAAGAGCTGATATGAAGAAGTTATGGACAGCGCAATGCACTGTCCAAACTAAAACCTTTCAAATAGTCCCTCTACAACTCAAAAATCACAGAAGAATCCAGAACTGCAGGAGTACATCAGTTAACGCCAGTGTTTATGATTCAACAATAATAAAGACTGAGCAAAAATGGCCTTCAAGGCAGCATTCCAAGGTCAAAACTACTGCTGACTGAAAAAGAACTAAAAGGCCATTTTACATTTGCTAAATGTGCCATAATATCCAAGACTTTTGAAAAAACAAAAGTGCTGTTGACAAAAATAAAAACTGTAATTTTAAAATGTGTGTATCCTGGTACAGTTTGAAATAAACAAACTTTTTTATAAGAACAAAGAAGCAAACAAGTGTAGACCAAAATTCCTTCATAGCGATGTAAGAGATTAATTGCCCGTTCTTGCAAACACCATAACCGCCTTAAAAAAAATCTAAACTACCTCTTTAAGCATAGCAGATGAATACCATTGACCAGCTCATAGCATACAAACATTTCCACAAAACTGTTTATGCTGTCACAGCATTTTGTATTTCACCATATCTGTATAAAAGCTCTACTAAGAAAACAATTTCTGATGTACTTTACCGAGATAAAATTAGGACCCATGTGATGCTGCACAAATGACAGCACTTGTGGTCTAGAGTTATTTACCTCATTTTTGCAGAATTTCACTTCACACCGTAAAAATGACAATTCCTACCTATAGCAGTAATACTTTTATTTCCTAAATTTGAAAGATATTTTGAAAAAAAAAGATAGTGAATTGAAAATAGAAAGTGCACAGTAATCAGCAAATCAGATGTAGGTGTAAAGTGAAAACTCTTTTCAAGTTTTATGTAAACCTGAAAACTGCCACCAGCTGTTAATTTGTTGTCGCCATATATAGTAAAGCTAATCTGAAACAGGTCAAGTTAAAACAATGACATCTGACCAAGAGGTACAATCTTGAACAGTCACACTGCAGTCTCAGCTTCACAATCACTAAATTTCTAATCTTCTTTTAAAGTTTTTTTGTATAAATAAGGGGTGATATTTAGAAAAAAACAAAACTTTAACATCATTTAAAAATTAAAACCAAGAATTTTGGTTTTAACTGAAAGCTATTGGATCTCATCTTAAAAACAAAAACATTAAATAAAAAGCTAAGAATAATTTGCATGTCGCTGCTCAAAAATATTAAGCTGTCTACCTCTGACTGAGTGTTATGACAGTGAATCCCTGTGGGTTCTGGGAATTGCATAATAAGTGGAGTTGCATTTCATTATCTGCATAATAAAGAAATTATGCAATGGTTTAAAGATGGCATAAAAGGCAAATAGAAATGAATGTGACCCTGGGGGAACTATGCAAAGTGTCCTACAATATCTATTCCCAGACTAAATGTTTTCAGAGCAACTAGCATGTCCACATAGTATATTTATGTAATTGTGTGAAAGACAACTTAATGTGATGGATGTCAGAATGGCTCAAATTAATTTGTATTTCTTTATAAGCCATGAAGTACATTAATTTATAAAACCGCTATACCCCTTGAATTTTACATTATGTCACATTACAGTCAAACTTCAAAGTATTTTCCTGCAACTTTCTGTGATAGATCAACACAAAGTAGTGCATAATTTTAAAAAGATTTCTGATGTACATTTTCTTTAGCCATTCTCCCCACCCCCAAGTACTTTGAGGACACTTTTTGTCACAAACACAGTCACATGTTTTCTGCCAGTTTTACACATCAAAGCACCAATGCAGTGAATCTGAACGGTAAACTTCAAGTCCATCCATCCATCCATCCATCTTCTTCCGCTTATCCGAGGTCGGGTCGCGGGGGCAGCAGCTTCAGGAGGGAGGCCCAGACTTCCCTCTCCCCGGCCACTTCTTCCAGCTCTTCCGGGGGAATCCCGAGGCGTTCCCAGGCCAGCCGAGAGACATAGTCCCTCCAGCGTGTCCTGGGTCTTCCCCGGGGCCTCCTCCCGGTGGGACGTGCCCGGAACACCTCACCAGGGAGGCGTCCAGGAGGCATCCTGACCAGATGCCCGAGCCACCTCAACTGGCTCCTCTCGATGTGAAGGAGCAGCGGCTCTACTCTGAGTCCCTCCCGGATGACTGAGCTTCTCACCCTATCTCTAAGGGAGAGCCCAGCCACCCTACGGAGGAAACCCATTTCGGCCGCTTGTATCCGCGATCTCGTTCTTTCGGTCATGACCCAAAGCTCATGACCATAGATGAGGGTGGGAACGTAGATCGACCGGTAAATCGAGAGCTTCGCTTTTTGGCTCAGCTCTTTCTTCACCACGACGGACCGGTACAACGCCCGCTTAACGGCAGACGCTGCACCAATCCGCCTGTCGACCTCCCGCTCCCTTCTTCCCCCATTCGTGAACAAGATCCCGAGATACTTAAACTCCTCCACTTGGGAGGAGTTTAAAACTTCAAGTCTTACTACAAATTCCTAATTGGATTTAGGTCTCGACTTTGGGCCATTCTAACCTACAGTGAAGTCAAAAATATTCATGCTCATAAAAATTTCATTTCTTCCTCAAAGATTAGTGGAAAAATCTTTGTTGGCATTACAGCCATTAAGTCTTATAAATGCTTGTCAGTTTGTTAGATGTTTCCCTTAATATTTTTTGACAATTTATCTTTAGTAACAAGCTCCAAGTTTTGGAGGTTGGAAGGCCTCCTTGCCATCACCATAATATTTAGCTCCCTTCACAGATTCTCTACAAAATTCAAGTTGAGTCTCTGGCTGTTGTCCAATGTTACTATTACTTCCAATCAGAAGAAAAATATTGGTACACTTAAAAGATTACTATAAAACCTTAGCCTTCTAGTAGTAGGTAATGTTTAACTGAGCTGCAATTACTTGTTTAATCCACTTTCACCAGCATTCTGCATCCAATCATCTGATTATCAAAATGGATTTATAACATGAGCTGCAACAATTCAAATTTTAAGCTCATTTTATTGTTTTAGGTCTTTAAACAATTTCCAAGTTCAGTTGATTAACTCAGTTTGTAACATTTAATCAAAACTGCTGTCTGTGTGAATCTTAAAAGAGAAAAAGTGCAATTGACTCACTGAGATGTACATTTTTAGACTAAACAGTAACATTCAAAGCTTTTTTTAAACTGTAAACGCTGCTTGTTAGATCCATAAGCTTTGTTTCCTCACAATTTTATTTAGCTTATCAGAAGAGCTTAAATATGCATAACATTTTGCTTTCACAGTAAACCCAATAGCTACATAGGCTTTGTCATATTTCCTTGTCTTTTTCTGCCATCACTTGCTGTAGTTGCCTCTGCCACAATTCTCTTTTCACCATTACAAGCTTTTCAACTTTCCATCCTCCATCAGTTCTGCACACTACAGATGGGCAGATTGATCCAAAATATTGGTCATATCGATACCAAGTCGATATTAATATCGCATCAATCCTAGCAGGGTAGGAACAATCCTTCAGTTTCATTTTGGAAATGTTTTCCATTGTAGTTTCTCAGGTCTATATTACCCATTTATCTAAAACATTGTTTTGATTTGCTTTCTATTTATAATTTATTTGCACTTTAAGTAAAATGCACACAAGTTTCCCTTGTTTTTCTGTTGTTTCTGTTTATCATGTTAATATTTTGAAGACACCTATAAATTAGAAACAAATTCTGTCCTAGGTTTCAATTGCATAATTCAAAGCGGGGGGGGGGGGGGGGGGGGGGGGGGGAATCACAAAACACCTAACACAAGTGTGATGGTGTATAAAACTTGGATAGTAAAAAGTATTGATATCTTCATTGGTGATAACGTGTTTACTTGGTATTGGATTAGTACCAACATATGCTGTATGGCACACTTCTACTATACACCTGTGTGACTCTCAAGGCTATTTTGTCTACTGGGATGACCAGGCAGCCTGTTGATAAGTTTGAGCACTGCTGCCACCTAGTGACTGGAGGCTTGTTTATTATTCAAGTATGACTAAAGACACCACTCCAGAAAAGTTACCCTGCCTCTCACACCTCCCACTATTTGACATGTGCTGCTGTAAGGTAAGCCTGCAACTCAGTCTTGAGCCTTTTGCACTCTCTTCCCTTTTGTTTTCTTCTAGGACTGCCTGTATCTACCTCAAGTATATACAAGGCACAGTAACAATAATCGGAATCACAATATCAATGTTCTCAGCTTCATTATTATAAATGACTGCTTCAACTAATTTAAATGGGAAACAGTATTGTTTGTGTTGTATATCCACATTCTGCCCCATCTGATGGATATTTACAGGTAGAAGGCTTTTTCTGAACAGCTAAAGAATAGAGACTATAATGAGACTCATGGCAGTTTTTTTTTCCAACCATGTAAATATCACAAAATTCTGAAACTACTGACATAAAAAATGCATGTTTTCCATGTTGAAATAAAATAGGTTTAGTATGACTACAGTCACCAACCAATTTATTAAGTACATTTGTTAATTTTCTTATCTAATGACATGGAGGAACTTTTGGCATTGCATACCTAGATGCAATTAGATTTACTTGCTATGTTCAAACTATGGAGGTATATTTAGTGCAAAATAAACCTTCATGCTCATCCAACTAATCTGCTGCAACTGTCTGATCCTGTCGATGCGGATCCAAAACTACAATTTCAACGGACTCCACAAGCCTCTCTCCCTTTCTCTTACTGGGAATTAAATGAAAACATTACAGCAAAGAATGCTCCAATATTCAATTGGAAACAGATGAAAAGTCCTCAAATTAAATATCACTTAACATTAGTTATCCAACAAGTTTTCAATTGCCAAAAGTACTTCTGTTCATTTACTGGTGAATAAAATATGCAGTATATCTGCAAAACATCAATTGTGGTGGTTTAATTTTTACTAGAACCTTTAAGTTTTAGCACATGAGAAGATATCTGAAAAAAATACCAGAAAAAAAAGTTAAATTCAGCTGCTGAGGAGATTTGCAACAAGGAAAGTCCCAACAATAAAAATTTTAAGGGAAAAACCTTAGCTAAGTCACATGCTATTTTTCAAAATAGCCATCTTCCCAATTTTCTGGAAAGCAGACAAGAGCAATAAGAACCTAAGGAAGTTCTTTACGCTGCTGCAGCAAAGATCTGGAATGGGATGTGTTTGAGTTTGTGTAGCAATTCAAATACTTTTAAATAAATAACCTTTTGAAACTTTTGTCATTTTGGTGTAAAAATAAAAGAAGTTCCAGATAACCAACGTTTCTATCTGGCATTCAGACAGAGGAGTCTAAAGCAGAGTAGTTCTCTCAGATTGATATCTGTGTGTGGTTTAAAAAGCAAGCTTACCATATGAAGTCAGCAGTGATAACATGCTACCATTTGTAAAAGCAGTATGCCTCTGCACATCACTTTCAACTTAGAATATGCAGTACATCTAAAAAAAACTTCATGAAAAGGTTCAACATTTTTTGTAACTCATTTCAGAAATGCATTTCCTACAGTTTTTATGATTGCAGCTTACAAATAATAAAAACCCAAAATTCAGTGCCTCAATAAGAAAGAGTATTTTAAATCAAAAGATTAGGATTCTAAAAAGTATGTCCATTTCTACATATCCAATACTCACTTGGCCTCCTTTCGCTTGAATCAGTGTGGGTTAGCACAAAGGTGATCAGCCTGTGGCACTGCTGAGGTGTAATGGAACCTGTTTTGATAGCGGCCTTCAGGTCATCTGCATTCTTGGTTCTGACGTCTCTCATCTCCTTCTTGACAATACTCCATAGATAGTTTGCTGGCCAGTCAAAAGCAGGAACACTGTGGTCATTGAACCAGTTTTTACATTTGGCAGTGTGGGTAGGTGCCAAGTCCAAATGGAAAATAATAATAATTAAAAAAAAATCAGCATTTCCATAGAGCTTTTCAGAAGGGGGAAGCATGAAATGCTGTAGAATTGCCTGGTAGACTGTGGACTTCAGAAAACACAGTGGACCAACACCAGATGACACAGCACCAAAAACCATCACAGATTGTGGAAACTTCTCACTAGAAGCAACAAGGATTCTGTGCTTCTCCACTTTTCCTCCAAATCCTGGGACCTTGATTTCCAGATGAAAGGCAAACTTTACTTCCATTTTGAACCACAGATCAACAGTCCAGTTCCTTTTCTTCTTAGCCCAGGAATGAGGCGCTTCTGATGTTGACTTTGGTTCATGAGCGTCTTGACATGAGGAATGGGAGATTTGCAGCCCATGGGTTGGATTCATCTGTGTATAGTGGCTCTTGAAGCACTGACTCCAGATTCAGCAACTCCTTGTTAAGATACCAAATGTTTGAATGGATTTTGTTTGACATTTTGTTCAAGACTGCAGTTATCGCTGTTTTTGGTGCTCCTTTTCGTACTTTTTTCTTTCAGTCAACTTTTTAAGAATATACTTGGACACAGGACTCTGTGAACAACCGACTTCTTTAGCAGTGAACAGTTGGGCTTTATATCTCATGGAGGGTGTCAGTGATCGTCTTCTGGACATCTGGAAAGTGTCCTCCCCTTTATTGCTAAATTAAATCTACTACAGCTATTTTTGTGGCCCTCTAGACTCAATATCCTGCAGTCCTAGTTCTCTCCCTGGTGGTGGTAAATACCCCCTCAGCACGTTAATGTTCTGCAGAGGTCTGCTAACGAGTCATCATTTGATCCAGGTGTGTTGAACCAGAGAGAGAACTAAAGCATGCAGGATACCAATTCTACAGGGCAACAGAAGGACAAAATCAAGACAACAGTTGTGTGCTTAAATATAATTTATTTTTTACTCAAATTAAATAACTTTTTATGTGCACAGTGGAAAATTACTTCAGTGTTAAATATTTAAGTTTTAGTAGTACTCATCGAATGTAGAGGATGCCGTAATATTAAAACAGGTTTTTTTTTAGATAGTTTATCAATACATTCTGCAACAACAACCCAATGAGGACAATCCTAATCTTGATGTGTCCCTAAATGAGTTTGACACCGCTCATTTAGAGGCTCAAAACACCTTTGGAAGTTTTTTGTTAATTAGCTGATTAGAGTTTCCATTGTTGAACTTTTTCACAACATTCTAGTTTTCTGAGACACTGAATATAGTTTTTTTTTTTTTTTTTGCTATAATCAAAATGACAAGAAATAAAGGCCTGAAATATTCCACTCCATGTTTAATGAATAATATATTATTCAAATATTAGTTCCAGTTTCTGAAATATTAAACTTTCTTTTTTTTAGATGTACTTGTACAATATATAGCAACTTAACTCTATAACAATTTCCATTAAAAGCTCAGAAACATGCATCAAGTTTGACCGTTCTGTCTGTCATCGTCCTTACCAACAGGAAGCTCATAAACAAACAAAGACCCATCAGTCCTATTTTGATCAATAAAGTTTGGGGTAATATTTTATTCATATTTGCTGAGCAGTTCATAAAGAATGATAAAGAAAGTTGCAAATTACTTCTTTTAAATATAGATGTTAGGCCTTCATCGCAATAGGTTAACACAACCACATGAATTAAATATATTTATATTTTTAAATAATTTATCTGTTTCCAGCTAAGGATAAGAGTTATGTTTGCTTTTGGTGCCTTACTAACCTCACAAGAAAGGTGATAGAAATACACTGACGTTACAAAATCTAAAATATAACTTTAAGTCAACGTGATACCAGTATGACCTTCATGTTTTCCTCTTTGACATTATAAGTTCTGCACTGCTGTGAGGGACTGGCAACCTTTCCAGGACAAAACCTGCTTCTCACCCGATGACCACAGGACACCGGCACCTGCACCTTTATGACCCTGCAAAGACAAGTTACTAGAAACAATGGATGAATCTATGGAAATAAAAAAAAACTTGGTTGTCAAACGCAAATCAAACAATGTAATCTGAACAAAATCTATCTTGTGTCTTACACCAGCTTTCCATGTGATGTTGTTAAAAATGTCTGACATATGTAATTATTACTTAGACCATTTCCAGACACGTCTATATTTAGCAACTACATTAAAAAATATAGTAAAAATTACATTGTTACTTCACTGTCAAGTTGATGAGCGCTTGACTTGAATTTGTGGTATTTTTGTAACTGAATCTGTGGTGCCATCTGCTGGTCTTTGATATGAAATGCACTCCAGAGAGGGAAGTGTTAGGAAGTGTTATGTTCACATTGCCTCATTTAATATTTGTATTCAAAGCTATAAGTTCAGTAACATTTTATGATAACATAATAAATATTTAAACCATTGTTGACTATCACATTACTCTGTTTTCATCACAGACAGTTAAACACTCAGTCATCACTGTTTTGCATTGATTTTATATTGTTAATGTGATTTATTTGCTTCTTTACTTGCTTTTAAGTCAAAACAGAGCATTTACCACTTAAATGAAAATTTTGAAAGTGTGCTCATATATGATTCATTAAAACTAATTTTAATTTAAGTGCTTCTTAATCAGTGTCACTTGGTTCTAGACATCAGACCCCCAACATAGCATGCGATTAATGTTTCCAACACACCTGATTCAAATGAGTGTCTATTTGCAAGGTGAAAATATGAGCTAATCCCCCAGAAAATCATCTGAATCTCACAGAACGGAAATTTTTAAGAGGGAGAAGACCCATGAACCTGAACATAGTCTGAAGATCATTTTTGAAAGTGTGCTCACATCTGATTTATGAAAGTTTGAGAATATAATTCAGCTCAGTCTGAAAACAGCTGAAGTAACATTTTCATTATCCAAGTTTGGCTTGAATCAAGCTTTGAATCATAGCTGAAGAAAAATCTGTTGTGATTTCTTTATAACTTTAACTGATAATTCTCCCCATATCTATATTGACTCAGATGTGCTGCAAATATATCCAAGACTTACCACTGAGTGCAGCTACTCACTTGTTTTTTGCACAAAAAAAAAATTGTATGACCTAATTTGATTATAAGTTTCTTCCAATAAGTTCAGAACATTATTTACTAATAGATTTATAGCACCTTTCAGTGGTCCTTGACTTTGCTAAATTTATGACTGATTTAATAAATTCAACTTGAAGCATTAAATCAAGGGATTGATTGCTTTATTATCCATCTGTGGTAGTTAAAAGTCTATAAAACTATACAACAAGCAGCTGGTTTCTGTTTATAGATTTACAGCCCATATTTCAGACAGCGCTTGAATGCAGCTTCTCTAATCCTCACTAATCTGGATGGAACATCATCACATGAGAGCTGACATCTGGGGACAGATTCTCGCTTTTCTAGTAAAGACAAAATACTGGACGGCAGTCATTTTCTGAGGCAGAATGACCATTACAACTTGCCAGAAGGTTACCCTTATATCATGCTCTGTTCTTTGTGTGTCTCTCTTCCTGCCCAAGATGCTTTTACCCAGAGGAAAAAATGAGAGGGGCCAGTCTGAGGGTAAGGCAGTTTATCAGGTCATCATCCAACCTACTCCATCTTGAGTCCCTCTGTTGTTGTTGTTGTTGTCAGCTAGTACTCTACAGAGACTTTTCCCTACTGTAAATGTGTTTACTGTAATGGTTTTTAATATATGTTCATGTGGTAAGAGAAGTTTATGTGCAGCGCTGGAAAAATAAAGAAAAATGTGCCGCCTAGAGATATCTCATGTTTAATATCCAACAAATTTTATTATCTGGCAACATTAACTTGAGTCAACACAAAAAAGCAGCTTCCAAATGACAATTTTATTTAAAAGATTATCCAAACAAAATTGCTGCTATGGATACCCACCGCCAACAAGTGTGAATAATGTTTTAGTTTGATTATACCTGTTACAACTGGGATTGATTATTGCTTGATGAGTATTCTCTATAATAGAACTTATCTGACATGATGAGGACAAAAAAGATCCCAAAAAGCAACAGATCATGTTCTGATGTATAAAGAAGATATGAAAAAAATCAAAGTCAGTCACCCTGGAGAAGATTATAAAGCCTTTTCTAAAGCATTACAATAGGACTCTAGAAAATGAATGAGAGCCATTCTCTGATCCTGGAGAAAACATAAAGCAGGGTAAACCTGAAAAAGAGAGTCCAACTTTTAAAATTACTCCCGGACCAAGATAGCAACTCATATAGCACCTCACGATATAACTCAAATCAATATTTAACACACATCAGACCTAATTTGCTTCAGGTTAGTTCAGAGTTCATGATAAAACAAAAAGGAGACAGGGCAAAAAAGCTATGAGTCCCTCCCAAACAACTGATGATGCCCAAAAGTTTTGGGAATTAATTTCTAAAATTAGATACGTTTTTTTATTTTTTGCAAGGTGCACATCCAATTACCTCTGTTGTTAAAGGGTGAAAGGTAGTTTCTTTATTGATATTTCTGAATTTTTTTTTTGATTGATGATCATTTATCTCAGACAGACATTTCACCATCAAAACATAATAATAATAAAGACTTTCATGTTTTCAAGTGAAAATGCAATACCTTACTATCAAATGTACATACTCATATGCATGTAAATACTCCACTTATTCGGTAACTGAGTCTGAAAAGGAGTATGATGACGTTTAAGTTATATAATCATACCCCTTTTCCATTCATTAATTCATTGCATAAATAGTCTTCCTGTTTCCAGTATCCTTTAAAAAAAAACCAATAATAATAATAACTATAATAATATTTCCTGAACCAGATGAAAGTAATACATACACCCATATATATACATATTCATCTACCAGCATATATACATAAATAATATATACCTATTTACACACCCACATATATTTACACACACATACACACACATGCGGATCTTTGTGACCTAAATCCATACTGACTCTCAGCGAGTAGTTGGTGTTTACTAACAAATCTATACAATCTAGCAACAAATATTTATTCCAAAATTTTGGAGAATTGTTGAAGTAATGAAACAGGCCTGTAATTTGTGAAATGATGTCTATTCCCAGATTTATATAGTGGGGTTACTTTTGCCGTTTTCATTTGAAATTATGAAGCACTTGTTTAAAATATTACAGCACCACATCTTTCATTTTAACATTTTGCATTTTAAATAAGCAGCTCTTATTGAAAAAAATAAAACTAGAAAAATGTAGCTTGGTTTTTATGAAAATACATGTATGAGTAATTACTCCTACATATATTTTATTGAAGGTTTACTGCAAAATGTCATTTCAAACATGCCTGAAAAAGAGAATGATAATATAACTATATGCTGACAATTAACAAATCTGCAACTTTCAAATTAGCTGGTTGTGTAAACAAAAATCATTAAACACAAGTTTAAAAAGAAAGTTAGAGTAATATATGTTAAATAAATTCAAGCAGTGTTTGAGTGATTGTTTTTTACCTCCTGCAGTTGGACCTGGGTTTTACCCTCCTGGGATGCATCAGCTGTCAGTGTCAGACGACCCAGAGCAGTGGGAAGTGGATTCTTCTCGCTCCCTCACACACACTGTTGAAGCCAGGGTTAAAGTTCAAAGTATTGGGTGGGGCAAGAAATACAACCTGATGGCTCAAGTCATACCCACATATGGCTTTGGGATTCTGCTTTACATCCTTTATATTATGTATAAGGTAATCACTGCAACATACCCCTCTAATTGGTAGATTATTGAGTGTGGGATGAATACGCCTTATAATGATTCTTATATTTTGTTATTATAAGTATAATAACTTATAATAGCTAAATATTTAGTTATTATTTAGTTATGAGTATTATAAATATAATAACTAATAGTTAATAACTAAACTATCATTTTGTTATTATAAATATAATAACTAAATATAGTTATTATAAATAACTAATTAACTGAGTAAATATACTCAGTTAAATGTACTCTTTGCTGTCAAAGCGATTATGAGTTTTATTTAAACTATAAAGTGTAACAAAAAAAAGATGCTTTGCACAGCCCTAGTAATCATAACTGTATGTTTGTTCACAGCTAACATGTAAGGGAAAGGTGAATAAATCAGGGATCTATTCAACAGACAAGACAAAAACCACATCGAACACAAGTGGTAAGTTCTTTCAGACACAGAAAGTGTTTGTTAGCTTTGAGTGTGGCTCAGACTTTTTGTTTGGTAGTTTGATGGTGTAAATTTCACATGGGAGAGTTTTGTGTGTTTTTTATTATTATTATTTTGTTCTTTTAAGAGAAATATTAGGAAAAACCAAGAGCACAAGAAAACTGCCAGAATTAATTTTGAAAGCACATGAAAGTGATCTTGATTTTGTTTTTAATCATTTGAAATGATTTGTAAATTTTGTGTTTTTTATTATCACACTGTTTATTTATATTAATCCCTGTATTCTCATGAAATGTTTAGCTGCTGATTATGAGCTTGCCAGGCTTCAGGAGAAACTTCTGCAAACAGAAATGATGCTAGACAGGATTGTCTCAGGGAGGAGTCATTGTTCCTCAAGGTAAGGAGCTTCTTTCCCCCAGAACATCCATTAGTCACAATTACAATCAGCATATTGAAAATGATTGAAACATATTATTTGATGGTAGACTAGGCTAAAAAGAAAAAGCAAAAATTGAGAATGAAAATAACTTCAAAAGTAGTAATATTTTCAACTAGAAAATATTACTACTTCAGTATCTCTGCTACTTTACAAGAATAAATTCCTTGTAAAGTAGCAGAGCTGCTGCGCCGGTAAGCAGTGCACTTTCTATGGCGATATTCAGTTAAAAAACAAAAACAATAAGTGGGTAATCACTCACTCATGAGCCTCAGAAGATAAAATTGATATTTCTAAAATAACTCACTTTTGGGAAATCCAAACTGTTGAAGAATTTATGAGCAAAAATGCAGCTTGTGTACCTTATACTGCAGTTTTGTAAAAACCTGACAGCTAGCTCTTTATAAATAGTCATGTTGCCTGAGATTCTCGAGTTAACTTGTGCTGCTTTATAGTGGCAGAAAGCGAAAGAGTAAAACTTCAACATCAAAGAAGGAAGAAAAACTCCTGAGGCAACTCCGACAGATCACACTGCTGATGCAGGAGGGCCGTTTGGAGGGAGCCTCTCCCGAGATGGAGGCTGAGGAGGTCCCCTACGGTGCAGATTGGGAAGGTATGTGCTCAAGTATAAATCCTCAAGCTCCTCTAATAATTTCAGAAAATATGTTTGAGGAGCAGGGCTTACCTCCAGTGAAACCGCGAGCATTTTATTTATGTAAAGCTGACTATTTCCATGCTCCTTTAACACAGGCTATCCAGAGGAGACTTATCCAGCGTATGATGATTCCTGTGATAGACATAAGTATGAGACTATTAAGCTGGAGGAGAATCCCAGCCAACCCACTGCTGAGGCCCTTGCAGAGAGGATGGAGCAGGAAGAGGAAGAGATCATGGCCAGGAAACTCTCCATTGTGGAAGAGGAAGATGAAGAGGAAGAGGAAAAAGGGGAAGAAGAAGATTTAGATGAGGAAGAAGAAGAGGATGAATTAGAAGAAGTTGGGGAAGTAGAAGAGGAAGCAGAAGAGGACAAAGAGCTTGAATATGTGGAGGAGGAAGAGGAGAGGAAACAGTTGCTCATTCCTGCTTCTCCTGGTATTGGCAGAAAGCAGGAAAGAGTTGGTTTGGAGGTGAGCAAAGAGTTGCAACAACACAGCGGAGGGAAGAAGCAAATAACCTTCAGTGAGAAGAAACACGTGTTCCACTACCCCAAAGAGGATACCTACGAGGAAGAGGAAGAAGAAGAGGAGGAGGAAACAGAGGATGAGACAGAGGAGGATATAGAAGTAGAAGAGGAGGAAGAAGCAGATGATGATGATCCTCTGATGGAGGCAGAAAGCCTGCAGTTTAGTTGTGAGGGCTCTTCAAATCCAGAGGAACAAGCAGAGGAAGACGAAGAGGAGTATTTGTTAACTTTGGGACCAATGGAAGATGAACATCTGATTCAAGCAGACGTCCCAAAAGAGGTCGGACCGAATGTCCTGAGGATGAGAAACAGAAGAGAAAGAGAAAGTTTTACAGCAACCTAATTCTGCCCATGAAATAATCATTATCCCTCACATGTTTAAACCACCAAAAATCAAACTTATTTGAGAAACATCATCCAATGATAAAAATGTTGTAAATGGTTTTCTTTTGTTCACTGTAGAAAAGTGTGATCAAATTTATTGATTTATGATGACTGAGCTTAAAGACCTGTCATATAGGAAAATGTATTTTGTTATTTTTCTAGTTAAATGTAATTAATTTAAAGAAACTAAGTGTGATTACTATCCATTAAATTCTTCATAATCCATCACTAAAAGGAAGAAGGAACATGTTACATACCTAATTTCTATTTTGAAATACTTTCACCTCCGCTTGTTTTTGTCACTTATCACTTATTTGAAACATTGTTAATTCCTTCTTTCACATATTTCTCATCAACAGTAATAACAGAGAGCAGAAGTGTTGCTGTAAATGACACTTATCAAGCAAGTATCATCACTAACAGGGAGTCTGAGAAACAAAACTCTTGTAAAAATGCAACACTCTGCTGACAAGTACATGTAACACATTTCAGAAACAAGCTTAATAAAAGAGTAAAAGTCACCACATTGCATAGGATTTGAAGTCAACATCCTCATAACACAAAATCCAATCCACCACAGATTGCTGGGATCTTGACTGATGTTCCTGCTTTTTTGAGAACATAAGATGAATATTTGGCTCCCCCTTATGGTTTGGTTTAACTGAGCACTACAGATTATCCCAACTCCTCACTGAATTGATGCACCTGCAGGGAAAATCTATCAACTGTCTTTGCTGCTAAGCAGCAATAACACCAAAGACAATGGCCACGACTTAGTGAGAAACACATGATTTTTTTTTTTCCAAGTAATGACCTAATTCTCAGCGTGGAGGGTAATATTTTTATAAATACTAGAAAGTACTATTTTGTTTGTTTGTTTACATCATGTTTGTTAAGAAAGACCTGTGTCATAGCTTGTTTGCAAGTATTTAGGTATGTCTACTGACATTTACAATTAAACCTGTAAGTGTCCACCATCGATTCCCATTGTGCACCTTAAAATCATCATATTATTATTCTCACCTGTGTTCTTCATACTGAGGCAATTCATTTATAGTCCACTCAGCAATTGACTCCAAACTTGGAGCCGCAGAACTTGTGTCCTTTGTTTTACATTTGTCAGAAGTCAGCAAACCAAAGTGTTCTAGTGTTTAGCTGGATAATAAACAGTTTGCTATCCACTTTACTCCTAGCCCCCATGACGCTTTGCGGGATTTATGAGCGCGACTTCCGCCGCAAACCGGAACTGCCATTTGTTTACATGTTAGCAACTAGCTAACTGGCTTTCGTCAGAGCTTTTAGGCCATAAACTATGTGGGAACACCAGCTATCACAGCTTAATTGTGGCAATATTGTTATACCGCTACATGCAAGTTTTGCGGGGAGGGATGGCGACTTGAAGAAATGGCCGCAAATAACCCGCACTAGCATATTTAGCCACTTCACTGACTCAGTTGCTTCGGATGCAGATTTGGGTTTTCTTCCCTTGGCTTTTTATCCACACAGTGAAACGAGCATACATAAAGCATTTTGGGTTCTCTGTTCAAGTTTATGATTTTTAGCCTAATTCTTTTAGTTTCCTCGTCTGTCGGTAGGTGATGAAAACTACCGCTTATCACAGAAACTCTGCCTTTTTGTTTCGGGAGCACGTTCAAAACACACTTGCTGCTGCAGCCACAAATTAAACTTGGTCTGATTATTAGAGTGCAGCCACGAAACGCAGAAGGGCATCTTACGACACTTTCCAGTGGCACGTTGCTCTCTGTAACAGGTTGATGTGTGATTCAGTTCGGTTCCAGTCATGTTGGGGGTGATTATCAGTATTGGTCTGAAGCGCAGCAGCTCCTGTCATTTCTCTGCTGATCTGCAGTGACACTCAGCAACGGAGAACCTCGGGGTTCTGGTTCTGATGGACAAAGTAAACCCAGATATTTTATTTTGTCTTATAGTAATGGCCCAAACTATAAAGTTCAGGAAGTGGTCACACTTGCTGCAGGCACTTCCTGAACTTTATTATTTTTTAAATTCAAATGAAAATTCACATCACACCAAGCTAATATTATGTAGTTCTGCTGTTTTATACGGTCAACAAAAAAAACTGCAGCGCAGACCTCTGACCAGCTTCGCTACTTTTCTCTTGTTTATTACTGTCAGCTCTTCAGAGAAACGAGCTGCTAACTCACTGTCATTCCGTTACAAAACTTACCGCTGTGTTCCTGTCGCTCCCCGCGATTAAACTCACAATTACGATCCTCTGTACGCAGCAGCTCTTTGATAGCAGAGAGGCATGTCCGTAAACAAGTTTTACTAAATATTGTACAGTAGCCGAAAAGAGAGATGTAACTTCTATCATCACAGAAAAACCCTACAAATAACAATGAAATACTACTACTTCCGGTGTGCGCCGGAAGTAAGACCCATAATCGTTTCCACACTAAGCCTCCCAGAAATAAGGTGGATATGGTTTCAAAAAGACAGCTGCTACTTCTCTAACCTGCAGCAACACGCCTCTTTATTTCTAGACACACATATTGTGGTTGGTTTTCCATTTCTAGTTGGTCATTAACAGTAATAAGGACAGTCTTCAACTACAGCTGGGCATTTTAATTACATTGTCACAAAAATGTTTCTGTCTTCACAGATGATTTCAGCTAGCTGTTGTTTTAGCTCCAATGTTATTTTTACTGATCATGTTGCATCAACACAGGGGGATGTTTCAGTCTTCATAGACATGAAAGTAAGAATGTAAATGTGAAAATCTTGCACATCACTGTTTTTGCACTAAGCCTATTTGATGCTATTTGATATCTGTATAGAGAGATACAATAATAATAATAATTGTTATTATTATTATTATTATTATATATAATAATATAATCATTATATTATTATAATAATATAAATGCCCTAATTTATAATATAGGGCATTATAAATTTTATTCATAATGCCCTATATGTCAAGTTGAAATAAATACAAATTCAAACATCGTTCCTTGTTGCAGCCACATTTGAATAGTCAAGGACCAGAACAAAAGAACAAAATTAGGTTATTTAGCAGCCTTTATGTTTTTGTCCCTCTGATGACTCTAAAATACAAATAGAAATATAAACACCAAGAAAGTGGCACAGATGAGAGGTTTGAAATCAGGGTACAACAGTGACAATGTGATTTTATATGCTTGGTTTAAGTCAAGCATTGTTGTCTCAGACATTTCTACAATCGGTGACATAGTGAGAATGCTCTGGTTTTTACCACAAAAAAATAGCAGCTGAAAACAGGGATATGACAGATTTTTTAAATTTTACTGGTATGAAGAGACGTTGCTCTCTAACTTCTAAAAAGCATTATCAACAACATCCAGAATATTTCATTTGACAGACTGTAAGTTTATTTTTCTCATGATCAAAGGACTTTGTTTATACCACCAGAGTAAAATTGTACACCATTTACTGTACATAATGATGAGAGCACTGAAACCGGAAAATGACAGAACCTCCCGAGTCCTGGACACATATGAGAAAAGCAGACTTTACAGCAAGAGTATCAACCATTTCGAAATAGAAATTTCTAATATAACACAACTGAATACAAGAATAGCACATTTGTTAAAGATCTTCTCAGAACCCACAGTAACAATAGCGGTATCAGCGATTGTTCTTTGCTGTCATTCGGCATATTTTTTCAATGGTTGTAAAATAGAAAATCTACTACTTTACATTTGACAAAAAGAGATTCTGCCCTAGAAGAAGCAAGAGGGCAAATATTTTGAGTAAAAATGTGAGCAGTGTGTGATATATTGATTTACTGCCAGTGAGATGAGGAATGTATTAAGCTCCTTAATGGAGTATAAAGTTCATGAAAATGTCAAGAAAAAGACATGTGTTCAAACAAAAGGTGGATTCACCCTCTTTGTTTGCTGGCAGAAGGTCATGCTGTGTTAATAAACTTTGAAGGAAATGAGCAGTGAAGTTGTGAAGCTAATTATAATTTACCTATAGACTGTCTGAAACATTGGAATAAACTATCTTGAATCTTCTGTAGCCAAATGTGTTCATCCATTCTGAACATGTCTGAGGCACGCTAAAATTTAGAGCAATATCTTCAGTGAACGCGAGGATGGCAAGAAACACATAGATTAATTCAAGTTCAAGTTATTTTGTGACCAAACTTTAAAACTGGAGTTCATCTTCAAAGGCACAATAAAGTATGTACAGCAATATATCTTTCCATCACATAATTCAAAGTAAAGTGCACCATCATCCTGTACATTCACATTGAACAGTGTGACACAATATGTGGTAGACAGCACTGTATAACATGCCTTTATCCTTTTCAAGTTGGAGTCTCTAATTGATTCTTTTGGAAGTAAGTGATTATTTATTTTACTTTTTTGCAATGACGATTAATGCTTGCAGCACCAAACAGCCAATACCGATGAAGTTGTTACAAATGATTGCAGAAAATAAAATTACCATGCATGAAATATGGAAATAACAAAATACTCTGATCAGCATGTTATCTTTGATCTACCAGGAAGAATTCATGCACAACAAGGATGTGTGAGACTGTGCTGTAGACTACAGAAAGAAAATACACGGAGTTGCTCAAACAAAACTCTTGTGTCCCTGTTAGTTAAAATGTACAAGTAAGGAAACGTTAAACTTCTAAAGCTACTACATAAAGAAACAGTGCAGGTTTTTATAATGCAGTTGCAGTATACAAAATTACAATATAAGTCGAGACCAATTCCTTTGATTTTTACCAGTGGATTACTTTTTGTGCTTGTTTTTTTCCACAGATCATGACCATTTACCCCTTTTCGACTGCAGGCACACATAGACACCGAGGACTTGAAGCCCACAATGTATTTCGCAGTATGCAGGAGTTCCAGGGCATTGGGTGACTTAAAGATCTCAAACCAACCCGAGGGATACACAAGCAGCCCTTAAGGACAGATAGATCATCTCTTCTTTGAACCTCAGATTTGAGTTTATTCACAGGCAAGTTTACTGTCAAAGCTGGAGAGGGCAATGGCAAAGGCTTGCAGCGCACACATTGGGTAGTTATAGTCCATTGTGAAGACGTCCTCTGCCACACGGCCGAACTGCATCACAATGTAGTCAGCTGTAAAAGAAAACGTATGTTTTACTCAATCGACACTGACACACAAAAAAATTATTTTATGTCCTAGGAGTTTCAAACTGTCAGTAACAACAGTGAGTGAAAGTGAGGAGACAGAGGATGCTTTGCAGAATCAATTGACACAATTACCAATACTTGGGTTTATTAAGGAATGTATGTTGGGCTTGAATGAGGATGGGTGATTGTGTTGTTCAGTTACTTGGCATATGGTATGCAGATGTCCCAGAGGCCCCATGTTGGAACCAGTGGGTAAATAAAGACACCCACACACCTTGTGTCATCTCACACTATGTTGTAAAGATTGAGCTCCATGTGGTGGACAACGGCAAAGCAAGACAAAAAGCCATGTGTATATTCAATCACTATCAAACTCTGCAAAGTGCTATGCTTTATTTTAGTTTTTCTAAAAGTTACGCTTTGTGTCTGGTGATCTTTCCTTTCTGCCTAATTGACTGTTGCTCCTGCAACTGCCTGTGTCACATTGTTGAAGTTACGTTGCCACCAAGTATTACCTTTATGTGCTTTCTATCCATGAAAGGATCTTCCAAAAAATCTAAACTTATAATTTAGGTAAAAAGACTAGGTATACCCAATTCCCAAAGAGCTTGATAAACTAACTCTTAGTAGTAAACACTTGCCCTTTGTATTTCTGGATCAGTTTCTAAGATTTTTTTTACAACACATGATGTTTGTAAATTGCAGCTCTTTTGATGTCACTCCAAAGAATTTCATTTTAATTTTATCTGAGGTCATGACCTTGATTGGACTATTGTAGCACCTTGGATTATTTTCTTCTGGTCCAATTTACTATTGCACTGCATTGGTTGTGTTTTGGACCACTGTCCTGTTGGTGACCCAGTTTGGTCCAAGGTTTAGCCAACAGATAGACTGACTCCCATCTAAATGTAAAAAAAACAACTTTTCCATACAGTGAGGTTCCTGGTTAACCCCAATCATGACTCATCTTCCACCATGCTCAACAGTTGTCACAAAATGTTTATGCTTAAACTGCGTTTCATTTTAGCACAAAATCTGTTTTAAATGCAAACCTAAGCTGTGCTGCCATATGTTTTTCAGAGAGAAAAGGCCTGCTTCTTTCCCTCTTGAATCTGATGGAAGAAGTGATGCTGTGCTTTGTTTTTCTCATGACAGTATTTCACCTGAAAGTTATTTTGCTCATTTATTTTTTTTTATTTTGCTGTTATCTACACATTGTTCTCCTCGGCTGTCTCACAAAAGCCCTGAATAACTAATTGATAAAACCTTTCACAGCTAATAAAATGTTCTGTTAATGTCTATTTCTTTATCTGTTCAACAATGTTGCTTTTTACAGGAATAGCTTTGCTGACGTCACAACATCTTTTTAATTTGTTACATTTATTGCCCTCATTGCTAAATTTACTCAATTAAAATTATTTGCCCTGTGGTAATACCCACTCTGTAAAGTGAGCCAACGAAAAGAAAATCAAACTCTGAACACTATGCTCTCAATGCATTACTGAGAATTTACTATCATCTCCCAAATGTAAAGTGAAGTAAACGTTGGCTCTTACGGTCATTGTCATGAATGATTTGAAAGTTTTTAACAGAAGCCTGCGTGACTCTGCCGTGGAAGTTCAGAACGTAGGACTGAGTGTCATCATTCCACACAGGTGTTTTGTTGTGAAGCTCAATCACACTCTCGGTGTTCTTGTTCTGCCACCTGGCCAACAATGACTCATGCTCCTGAAATGAACAGCAAGCAAACACCTTCATAAACAGCCATTTCAGTTTTATGATCAATTATAAAACTATTACAGGGAGTTGGATAGGTTAGCACATATGCGGCAGCGAGACCTACGTTACGCGGCCGAATGGACACCCTCTCGTGGTCCATGTTCATTCCCGGAATGATGACGCTCATTTTGCGAGGCCCTTTGAATCCTAAAACATTGGTTTCCTGTATTGAACAGATGATAAACTGGTAAAGATACAACAGAAGCATGCTTAAACAAAAATGTGCTATGTTTATTATGTACAATCCTACTTAATATCAAAATACTAAAATAAAATGTTTAAAACGACAGATTTAGATTTATTATCCAATCTGCAAATATCTGCTACATTAAAACTTGGGGTGAAAAACCAAAAAAAAAAAAAAAAACCTAAATAAAGATACATTTAAATATGTTCATGATATTATATAAAAATGTTATTTTTGCTTAGATAAAGCTATTTTGGATGAACTTAACATACTGTAATCTTTTTCACCATATATTCCTATTCCTTACCCTCAGTATAGACATATACTGTACCTATACTAAGGATATATTTAAGTTGACCATAATAAGAGTCTCGTTTAGTTGCATAACAGTAAAATCATTAAAATTTTAGTATTTCTTTAATTACTGCAATCTCACATCCCTCTTTTTCTGCATAATATTAAATGTTGCATAATTGCAAATTGGGTAACCATTGCATTTCATTCTCAGAATATTTATACTCACATAGCAAATGGCAGCTAGTTCTTGGCGAAGATTGCTGGCTTCGAGGCTGGTGGTGCTCTTCATGGGGTTCAGACCATTGTCATACACAGTAAACTTAGTTCCCATGAGGTTTGACCTGCAAAAACAGCACTATGCATTCAAGTCTAATTCAAGATTTAGTGTGTGATTGATGTGAACAAAACATATAAAGAGCAATTCAGGAGGAAATTGAGGTGGCATTTCCTAGAGGCTGTATGTAACTAGCCCTTTCATGCATGACTTATGATTCTTTATGTCAGGATTTTTTTCCAAACTGTTTTTGTTTTTCGTAAGGCATAAAAAAGGTGGGGAAAATAATTGTAAAAACAATTTTTCTTCTAGGTGATCAATTGTAATTTTCTCCAAATACAAAGTTGTTATTTGGAAAATACATCAGTAGTATTGACCTGCAATGGTTACTTGAGGTCACAATATCTTTTTTTATCTGCAAGGGTCCTCTACAATAGAAGGAGGGACTGGGTTGGTCGGCATGCTTTTCGTCTGTCAGCCATATTGGATTTAACTACAATTCTGCAATTCTGCAGAAGTAGATGATAGTGTATTTTATGATGCACCAGTGTACACTTCAGAGGTCTCTGTGCATTTATAACATAAAAATCCACAAGAAACACAAGAAAATGACTTTTATGTAGCTGTCTGCTGTAGTGACCGCTATGTATGAAAGGGCTGGAGTATATTGGTGTATGTATTTATTCAAAGCTAAAAATGCTCTGTCGGATCATTACAAAAGCTGTAAAAATGTGAAAAGGTGCCCTCATGTTAACAATTATATTAACATCAGATTAGAGAGAATTGAAAAAGTGTTCATTTCTAATTTCACTGTAAGTGTTCTCACATGTTGTAACTTGTAATTAGAACATTACAGGATTGCTGTAACATTGCAACAAACTTCAATGTATTTTACTGGAATCTGATCTGAATGCCCACACAAAACCTGAACTAAATCAAATTTCTGAAGCGTTATAATCAAAGTCTAAAAATTTGCATTCATATCCACAGTTCTAAAAGCTGAGTCTATGTCTCCTTTAGAAGGCACACCTCACTTAGGTTCTCACAAGAACTCCTGAGAAATTAGATGCAATAGTTCATAAAAGTATATATCGCAATCATTTAAGAAGGATTGTAGTTCTAGTCTAGAGGTTTGAGCAGCGGTCAGGCCGCCTCTGAAGATGAAAATGCGTAAAGCTATGATTGAGTTTCCATGGAGCTGCTGGTTTGATGTTCTCTCTGAGGTTCACAGTACAACACCCCATCAATCCAAGGCTGTAATAATTATTTTTAATCAACAGATCATTGAACATTTTAACAAAGAACAATGACTTGCAATCAATCACATTTTTCAGAGTTATGCAGCTTCTTTGATAAAACCAGATGAATGAGCCACATTAATCTCCACTAATGAAGGGTTCTTAAAAATGCTATGTTCAATTGCCATGATCAAAAGCTAATTTATATCAGCACTAAGAGATCTGAAATCAACCAGACATTAGTTTTCCAGTGTTCAACATTCCCTACTTTTTCAGACTCAAACTTCAGGCATTCTCAGTCTATAAATATGGAAACTACAACAACAACAACAAAAAATCCTGTAAGGAAGGCACACAAATGAATGATAAACAGAAGAATGGATGAACAGACGGATGGACGGACAGATGGATGAATAAAAAGATTAATGAAGGGATGAATGGTTGGAGGAATTGTTTGTATGACTGCTGGAAAGTCAAACAGATGAATGGACAGATATAAATACAATATTGTATTTTTAACAATATCATGTTGACAGTGATATTGACAAGAAATAAAGTCTGAAAATAAAAATACCCTTTCAGATTCTTTCTTGTTTTCTATCTTTCCGCATCTATCAAATGCGGAAAGATAGAAAACAAATGGCATACATTTCCAGTTTTTCCAACACCGCCCAGAAACCCTGGTTTTAAAAATTGCACCATTAAATGCAGGCTGGAGTGCTGTCAGTTTATGTAATGTCAGTGTTGGTAATTTTGTGTGATGCTGCAAAACATCCCAACATGTTTTTAAAGAATTCACCTCAGTTTTCCAATGAAGCTCTCCCCTCCACGAGACAGATCAGTGGGATCAATAGAGATGAGGTAATTTGAAGTTTTACTCTTTTTTCTTTTCCTTCCAGCTAAAAGGAATACCTGGGAAAAATGGAGCCAGAAACCAACAAAAAAGAAAAAAACTTGTAAAAAATACAGTTGCATCAACGCATCATTTAAATCCAGGAAGTAGATTTACATGAATGTTGTGAAATAGACATTTACCACACTTTTCCACACTTTTCAGCAAAAAAAAAAACTGACACAATCTACCAGGAAATGCTCATCTCACAGCTTTCTCACCTTTTTGCCATCCTCCCTCTCCAGGTGAAGATAGTAGGTAGGATACATTCCTCTGTCCATGCCTTTCTTGTCCCTGGTGATTCTGCATTTTACTCTGACACCCTGTGGTGCGGGTCGCAGAGAAAACTCCTCCAGATCCTCAACATCAATGGCAGGTTCATTTGTTGGTGGAGTGGGTGCTGAGGCCACCTCCTGTGGAAGACAGCAGCCCACTGAGGGTGAAATGGTGGTCGGGTGAGTGATATGTCATTAGAGAGTGTTGTTAAAACAGGGTAAGGTGGCATAATGAGTCTGAAGTTCAAACTGTCCACAGGGACAGAAAATGAGCACAGTGTGCCTAAAATAAAGATCCAGTGAAGGAAAGAAGATTGAGTTGACTGAAGATGAAGATTAGACTAGCAGAGAGAAAATACGGGAAGTGAAAGCTGTAAACACAATGTCCAGACATTAATCATTTTCATTTACAAATGTTGAAACATGCAATTTATTGTTCCAAAGGAAGTAAATATCCTTAGGGCCTGTACCGCTCACAGATTATCTGACTACATGATTTTAGATAAACATTATAAATGCTCTGCGACAGACTGGCGACCTGTCCAGGGTGAACCCTGCCTCTCGCCCGAAACGTTCGCTGGAGATAGGCACCAGCATACCTCCCGACCCCACTGGGGACAAGGGTGTAAATGGATGGATGGATGGATTATCACTGCTAATGCTAATCACTTTTACTCACGTCATGTCATCTTCTTCTCTTCTAATGTAAGTTGCGTTTTAGTTGGCCATTTAAGTGAAAATAATTTAATTATTTACCTATTTCTGTAATTTTTTTTCTTAATTAGAGTTTTACTTTGATTGACTGTGAATTTGTCTACTACAGTAATCGTCTTCTATTTTTACATGATAAGGAAGACTAAAGAAACTGAATTAAATTATATACACATTACAAGATAAATACAATTAAATTATAAGATCTCAAATGTGCACCGCATTTTATCTGATCTTGACAAATTTTTATCCAAATAAATGTTTTGAGTCAAACATTTCTGAAGGCGGGAAATTCAGGAAGCGACGTAATCTCCATTTTTTGCAGCTGACTTCCTCCTGGTGTTTGCTGTATTTCTGCCTTGGATTCACAAAGCAGGTTGCACTAAACACATGCTCCACAGGTCCAGCAGATGGGAGCAATTTGCTCTTGTTTATATGTCAGCATGTGGACGACCTCCTTTCAGCAAGAAACTGACGAGATGCAGGGTAATGAAGAAAGAGATGAAGAAATCGTTTTCCTACTACAGTGTGATGCGTCCATGAAAAATGCTTGAGGTAAAAATGTTGCAGGTTATAAAATTATTACACCTATCCTTTAGAAAAATATTGCACTAGTTACATGTTTCCACTAGTTCCCATTACATGAGAATAAATAAAAAACAGTTGTAAGTGATGTCATTGTCCTACTTTAACATAAGAAATAAAGAAATGATCTGCTTTTTCTTACATCTAGTTTCCATTACTGGGTGCTCACTTGACACCTCTGTGTTCTCTCTGTCTCAGAACAACAGGTAAGTGGGACAGAGATCCTCAGTGCACCTTACTTAATTAGCACAGTAAGGACAGATCTTCTTCAGCGTGTGTTTGTTTGACTTCTATTTATTAACCTCCAAAAGTGAAGACTCTAATTAAGTGAAATTTATACAATTTAATGCAGACAGGTTTCAGTTGAACAAGGGATTGATTCCACCTTTGTGACATGTCTTCAGTAAATATTGTTCCTGCGCTTTCTGTAAAACTGAAACAGCTCTGTTCTTTGTAAATCCAAAACTATTTCATTTGGCAATATTTTTTTTTACAAAAGGAGAGAAATCCTTTTTTTTTTTTTACAGAAATAAGTCATACATTTGAGATGACATTCCCCTTCATACATACACAAAGACTCATTTAAATGTGGGCATGCCAGATCTCCCTTTACATCTACTTTCGTAATTACAACATGCACGCTGTGTGGGTTAACCATTTTAAGTCTCTATTATGAATTTGCTCTTGAGGTTTCCCAGTGCAGTCCTGCATCTTTTAGATGTGTCCATGCTCCAACACAGTTGAATTAATAGCTTATTTTACCTCCTTATTGTGTCTTTAGGTTCTGCAGGGAATCATTACTATATTTCTTGAATCACTCAAAATCTGAAACAGGCAGGATACAGGCTGGACTCCCATGGTCTAGTCGCTGAACAACTTGCCAATTTAAGGTTATGAAACACAGGGAGTGTTGATGTAAATTGTGCTGGAGAGAGCTGTTTTCAGGAGTATGTTCCCAGATTACAGTAATCTCAAAGGGGTATTCTTTGAAGGGCTCAGTATTTCAAGTGTGCTTCCTGTGCCTAAAGACTACTTTATTTCCTGGAGTCACACAATTATGGGGTTATTAGTAGCTGAAAGATCTTGCCAATTGATTTGAGAAAACATCAGTACAGCAAATAAACACAAATGATGGGTCCCAAAATTACAAATGACTTTAATTACATTAAACTTTAATTTTCAATTTATTGAACTTCAAGCATAAAACTGCTAGGAGTGAAACTGAGCAATGTAATAAACTTGCGTTCTCTCTGCTCATTATTCACAGGTCTATGGCAAATGTGCCATAGATGACAGGCAATCAGAAGATAGGGAGGATGTGAAGAGGGAAATTCATTTTACCTTGCATGACTTTTTGCTGGTGGCAGAGCCTGGTCTTGTGTTGCTATTGAGCTGTGAAGAGCTTGAGCTAATTTCATCGTCATCATCCTCTTCTTCATCAAAATTCATACTGCTGGAAATACCTTTGGAACACAGAAAAGGAAAAACTGAAAAATGAAAGAAAAATCACCAGCAGGATTGCACACTCTAGACTTATCTAAACACCATTAAAAAAATTCTACCCGCTTTAATTTAAATGTGGTAATTTAATCAATCACATTTATTTAGATAGCACATTTCAGAAACAAGACAGTTCAGAATGTGTCATAAAAACACAATATAAAAAGTCATAAACGACATCACATACTGTAGTCAATAATTGAGAAAACCTGTAACAAACATTACATTTTTATGAGTGACGTTATCAAAATCAACCACACACATCAAATATGTTGGTCAACGTTTTATTTCATTAATTTATGGTTCAATAGCAACAATAAACTGATGAGTTTTTAGTTGAGATTTAAAGGAAGTCAGTGTTTCAGCTCTTTTGCAGTTCTCTGGAAGTTTGTTGCAGCTTTGTGGCGCATAGAAGCTGAATGCTGCTTCTCCACGTTTGGTTCTGGTTTCTGAGGATGCAGAGCAGACCTGAACCAGAAGACCTGAGCGGTCTGGAAGGTTGGTACAACAATCGCAGATCTTTAGTGTATTGCGGTGCTAAGCAGTGACTTATAAACTAACAACAGTATTTTAAAGTTTATTCTCTGAGCTACACAAAGCCAGTGTAAAGACTTTAGAACTGGTGTAATGGCATGTGAAATTGTGTCTTTTTCTTGGGATTGTTTACAACATTTAAGAAACTAGTAAAAATCAGTGAGCGTTTCTCAACACCTCAGTTAGCTAAGTTTAAATGTAAACAACAAATGACCTCCACTTTAAAATGTGTTTCATTTCCAATGTTAACATTATTTCAATATTTCTATCCAAGTTAATGTGGGCATGTGCTTAATTTTGTAAAAATAAGAGAAGCAGCCTCAGGATAAACACAGACTTATGTTTTCTCAGAAGACCAAAAGAGACGGAGCGTTATTTACCAAACAGCATTGTTACCAGTTGCTCCAATGTGCCTATAAAATACTTCGTTTTTTTCCTGTGACCTAATTATCACATAAAAAATAAAAATATTACATTTGGTTTTGGTTGACTTGCTACTGCACCACTTCCCTAATGAGAGCTGGAGAGTGGAGATGAGGAGTGTGACTGACAGATGAGAGAAAAGAAGAGCAGCAATTATCATCAGACAGACGTTTGAGGCCGAGTTAATGCAGTTCGTCACACATCAAGAGTGGAAACCCTGAGTTGGTAATTGCTCCCATTTATTTCGACTTTATGTGTAGGGTGTATGTTCAGCTGAAAAAAATGTTAGGCTTCCCTTCAATCCTAACGACCATGCTGATATTGTATTCAGGGTCTGAAGAAGATGGGTTTTTATCAGGTGCTCATTTGGACACGTGACAATTACAGAGACATAACACTTAAGGAGCTCTGCACATTTGTTCCTCATGTTAAAATTTTTATTGATTTTACAACTGTCTTTTTTATTTATATAACAATATGAGTCTTTGCTGATTGTTACAACTAATATCAGAGGTCAGCCAAGGAGAAAATGAATAACTCAACATGATGTCTAAGAGCCCCACTTTAATTTCACCTGCATAGTCAATGTTTTTGAAGATTTCAATCCATTGTCTATAACCATTTATCCTTGCTGGGTCATGTGGGGACACTTTATTTCCAGTGGTCATTTGAGTGTGCCAGGAACTACAAAATGACAAATAATTAGAATAATCTACGTTTTGCTGGATTTCAATAAGCAGCATCTCCCTGCTGTTGAGAGATTTCATGTCACTCAGAGTGTGCTGTGAGGACGATAACCTGTCCAGTATTTCAGTGAACCAGAATGCTGTGGATGTCATTAAAGACTTTTCAAAACAACAGAGGTTTTACCTTTCTTCAGCATGGTGACACGAAGGTCCTGCTTACTCTGTGACTGAGTGCAGCTCATAACCGGCTCTGCCTCGCCCTCCTCTGCAGCAGAATGGCCCACCGTCAGGATCTGGATCTGACTGTCGTCCTGCTGGGCAGCCGGGCTGTTGATCGCTGCCAGGTCATCATTCACCAAGAACAAACTTTGTTAAAATGCTTCTCAATAGTATCCATTTCATTTCTGCTTCACATATCAAAACATCTTTGCAACTGAAATACAGATTTTCTGTTCAACCAGGAAATCGGCAGAAGCATGTCAATATTATAATACCTGCTGCAAATGATAGATAGAAACAACAAGAAATTGCAGGTAAGTGATCTAGGATGTACATCAAATCTACAACTGACATTTGCAAACTCGTGATCTTTGATCTGCATGTTTCAGCCTCTAATGAGTCTTCCTGTCACATGTCATTGCAGAGCTTAGACACAGACAAACAAAAAACAGAAAAGCTACACTGATTATGTTTGCTGCCAGGAGTAGTTTGAACATTCAGCTCTTCAACTGTGACTGTTATCCAAGGACCCAAGGATAACAATTACAGTTGAAGCAACAGGATCGAAATTACTTTGTCTCTTCTGTTGTACACTGCAGTAAGTTGTAGTAAGGAAATGTTTTAAGTGTTAGTCATAATGTTATATATTTCATGGCCTGTTAATTTGATTTGTGGTAGGCTAACCTTTGTGTTTGCCCTTCCTCTCCTTCTTTTCACTGCCTGTCTGCGGAGTGGAGCTGGCCGATGCTTTGCCCTTTTTGGCTGAGCGAGGCAACTGAGCGTCCGAAATCACCTTCACCTCCTCCCGTTCAGGATCTTGCACTAGAAAACATTCAGGTGGAGAACAGAAATGGACAGCAAAATTCAGGAAATTGATATTTCAAACAAACAAAGATTAGTTTATGTCTAATATTTCTATACAAATAATATTTTTTTTAGTTTCTCATATATCAGCAAAGCTCTCTCTTTTCTTCTTTGTTTCTTTCTCTCTTAGTGAAAACTGAGAGACTTCATAGCTCTAAGTCAAAGAAACTAGATCTTTGGGCTGGGAAGATTCTGTAAATGTAAGCTGAAGTCAATCTATTGCTACCTCCATGCAAAAGGAATAAAAATACAAGCTGGCTTTTATTGTGCATAAAATAAAAATAATATTTTTTTGTTGTACTTTAGAACAATGTTTTGGGCACCTCACATATTGTCGAAAATACACTGCAAATGTTTCACAGCTCTAAAATCAGCCTAATTTTGTTTTGGATTACGTTCATTTAGTAAAATTCTTACAATTGCCTGATTATTAGGAAATCTGCACCTTTACATCTTGAGGTAGTCTGTAATGGATTTTTAATTTTAATATGTTGTGATTTTTAGTTTCCCAATTTCCCTGTATGGTAATGAATTCATTTTTATTCGGGTCAGTGAAACATTCCCACTGCTGTTTCACAAGGACAAGGTCTGATTGTTCCAGACTTTCCTCTGCTTTCATCACAAAGTTTTAGTTCTTTTCTCCCCACCCCAAATATTTTTCTTTTCCAGGCATGGCATGTTAAAATAGTTTTGTAAGATCACAGAATACAACATCCTTGGCCTCTTTCAAAGTTTCCTTTCACATTACTGATGCTAAATTTTACGGTCAGAAGACTCGAACATTTTTCTACTGACGACATTTCAACCAGGTTCGCGTGACCATCCTGCTGTTACAGTCAGCTGCCGCAAACATTTGGAGATCATTTCTCTGATCCTACAAGCAAATCTTTTAGAAATTAGAAAATTAATTTTCCAGGCAATATATTCTGTTCAGAGCTATATAATGCTGCTTAACAGACTCTGTAATGAGGTTTGCCAGTTATTATTATGGAATATAATAATAACTTATTATGGAAGATAATAATAATAACTACTATTTCAACTGTTTGAAATAGTAGTTAATCAGTCAAATGTTCTCACAGGCTACTTAAGATGTGAGACCTTGTTCAAAATAATCAGAGCACAAATCTACTGATTTTGTGCTCTCTGTCCTTCCATTTTAATTTAACTGTTCAAGTTTTCCACATTTTTATTTCATAGAATGGTAATGAAAGTAAACGGTTTTATGCCAATCTGTATTCTGTAAGACCAAATTTATGATCTGTTCTGTTTTCTAATTCTATCTATGAAACTGGAATTGATAATCATGTCAGAAGATTACATCTTTTCTGGCTTAATTCTAAGCAGGAGAGTTTCTGAACATTATGGGTTTTCTCACCATGGTAGATGGTGCTGCTGTTGCTGCTGAGGTATGATTCGACCAGCGGGGCCTGTTCTTCGCTCTGTTTGGTCCGACGAGCGCGGGACCTCCCGTCCACATTGGACTGGACCATCAGAGGCTCCTGTCTTTTCTTCTTCTGCTTCTGTTCAAGGAGGGCTCGCTGAGGTTTTGAACACAAAAGCATCATCAGACCAGAAGTCAGATAACAAAGGAACAATTTAGGCAAATAGCCCACATTTTACGAATGTTAACATGCAAATGTAAATCAAAAGCTTTATAAACAAAGGTGTATGGTATGGCATGCAAAACAGAAGGTTTCAAAAGGTTACCACACCCTAACTTTCTACAAAAAAACCCATAAAAAATAAATATGCCGGAGGATTTTGTTCAAGTTATTTTAAGCAGCTATCTGCACATCTAAAATTCAGTCAGTCTTTTCAAGCATCTTTGTGAAAAAAAAAAGCAATCCTTGGAGGAAGCACCTTGATGTGTCTTAAAAACACCTTCAGCAGTATTGTGAAGTAAATACTTTCGTGCGTCAGAGCTTTTTGAGAGCCACATAAAAGATCTTCCTAGTTGTATGCAAGAGGATTTAGTGCTGCTTATCAGTGTTTTCTGGTGAGCTGTTTTAGTTGCTTACATGCAAGTTGGAACAAATCTATTAAGATGTAGAAACAATGTTAGATGACTGGAAATGTGCTGTCAAACCAAATGATCTGATTCTAAATGGATTCTGTGGCTTTTATCAGGACTAATTATACCCAACTAGAACTATTTAATTATTAAAGGTTTCCATTAGAGAAAAAATTAGATTGTACTGTAAGACTATGAAAAAAAAACACTAAATCACGTCACAAACTAAACAGAAATAGCTTTGTATGACCATTTAGCTTTCATAAATGTATCTATAAAAAGGCACATTACCATTTCTCCCTCTCTCCCATGAAATTAGATTAAAATTTACCAAATAAGGCTAACCAAATTTATTTCTAAATGCCAGAATAATGAAAAAGATTTGTTATTGCTTTCTTTATATCAGAAGTTTGCATACATAAAGATTATTTTGTCATTAAGCTACTGATGAAAGCCAAAGTTATGATGTCACAGCTTTGTAAGTTTCCTCTTCTCATATATTTGAGTTAAAGGGAGGGACACACGTGTATTTATTTGGTTCTGGGTTGGCCTGTGGTGGCCTGGTGACCTGTCCAGGGTGTACCCCGCCTCTTGATGGCTGAATATGCACAGTAGCACCCCAGCGCCCTGAGTGGATAAGCGTATGTAGAAAATGGATGGATGGTTATATGTTCTGAAAATTTCTGTTCCTATAATCCATCATGTGTGAGAACTAGCTGTTCTACATCGTCCTGCAAAGCTCTTTACAATTAAATTCACATTGGTACAATTTAAAGAACGTTAGCGTGAAACAAGCAAAAGAGACAGTAGGTGGCAAGCTTTCTATGACTCAGTTAGAAAGTTAATAGACAGAACCATGTCAAAATGCAAAGGAATGTTGAAGTGATACAACTTCATCTCTGTTATTCAAAAAACAAAGTCAGCTTGCATGAATGCCAAGTGAAGCAGCCGCATGCAAACCCATCAATTAAATATGACAAAACCAAAAGAAAATTTAAAGAACTCAAAATGTATTTATTCAGTAATTTTCTCTTCCTTGCTAAGGAAGCTTTGATAAACAAAGCTCCTTACTTTGTTTATCAAGGAGCTGAGACAGGCTGCCTGAGAGCGTGTTAGGTTACAGTGTTGCTTACAGGAAACAACAACATCAGTGTCAGTTTTCTGACTGCCAAACATCAGTTTGACTGGGGATTCCTGGACTCTCCAATTCTGACTCATGGTCCTGTTATAATCTGTTGTGTTAGAAAAAAATGCCTGTTGAGAAAACATTTAATGAGAATGAAAGGCTTAATGTGGGCAGTGGCTCAAGACCACCTAGTGTGTTGTTTTCTTCCTGTGCTGAAGAAGCACAAACCATCTCATCAGAAAGCCCTTTAGGAAGATAACAGAATCCACAGTGGGTTTTGACTCGAAGTTGACTGATGGAGCAATAGCAGCTTTTGATGATAAATCTGTCCTCCTGTGATTGATTTGTTTTTCCTCTTTTATCAGAGCTGTGAGAACATCAGAGGCTCACCTGTCTGTCCAGTTTCTGTTGTCGGAGGTTTGTCCCCTCATCGTCTAAAGTGCTGCAGAGAAATGAACAGAAGAAAAAATAAACAGGCTAGAATAAGCACTTACTAAAAAACAAAGATACCTTCATGAACAGTGATGTAAAAAAAAAAAAAAAAAAAGCATTTTAATAACTTTCTATGCTTTTAGTTTTCTGTCACATGGAAATGTTTCTGATCATCAAGCAACTTAAAAATCTTCCAGAAGCTAATTTTGGAAAATGTTTTCAAGTATAAAAATGATAAATCCTGGTACAAATAAAACAATGTAAGAAAGTGGATAAAGTAAGTAAAATATTAAAAAGTATAAATACAGAATGGTGCATGTGAGTGAATATATTACCGTGAACAATGCAAATACAAGTTTAAAAAATCTATTTATATTCACTAAATACATTACTAATGTATGAATGCTCCAAAAATATCTTTTCAAGAACAGAAGGAATAGACAAACTTCAGACTAAAGGAGAGAACGCAGGCTTCAGTCCAACCATGACTCAACATAAACCCTCATCTGAGTTGTATTTTGTATCTGCTATCGCTCATAAATGTAATTCTACGATGCAATGGATCAATGACAAATACAATTTGCTGACTCAAAAAAAAAAGTTTTCAGGAAGTATGACATCAGTCACACTGTGATGACCTGAGTGGAGTGTAACTCTTCCCAGCAGTCCTCTCAAAAAATTATAGTTTTCCAATAAACCACTCATGGACCTTACCAAGCTCCGCCCACAACCGACCCACGTGACCGCAAGTCTCACAAACAAAGCCTCTGTTTCTATGTAAACATGACTCGATTAGTGCATCATTTCTACCGGATTTTCACAATATATCAGCTACTAAATGGACAGAGGAACTAACAAGTTCATGTCATCATCTGGGAGGAGGTTACTGGTTTCTCTGTCACAAGCTGGTTGCAAACCTGAGGCCAGCAGGTGTCAGTCAGTTATGGTAGATCTGAAATTTGGTTTGATGACGTCAATATGAGAAGCTACAGACTGACAGGAGGAACCAAAGAGCTCTGTAAAGGTAAAGGCAAATCTTCTGAAGTTGGGATATAATTAATTTAATTTCACATAATTACCGCGGTAGAAGCCATTTGTTTGTTAAAATTTTATGAAATCTATTTGTTCTATTTGATGTTTGTTGTGAATGAAGTAAACTCACAAAGGAACGAGGTAATTAGTCCAACGTTTAGAAACTACAGCGGCTGTAATGCGCCACAGCAAAGGGAAACAAAGGTAAAATAACCTGAACAGGTGATCAACTCAAAACCACTCCTACCTTTTTACTCTCTCTCTCTTTGTAGTTTAAGCACACCTGTTACCGTGGCAACCGCCTGCGCCCCGCAAAACGAGCAAAGATTACGTTAAAAACATAACATTCAGTCCGTTACGATATCAAGTTTCCAGGCTTGATGTTTATTTCTCGATTATTAATCAGCGCTTCCCTGAACACAGCGACGGTTGATTGACTAGCTGTACTTGGTGCTAGCATGGCTAACACGAGTAACAGTTTAGTCCAAAGCCTTTTCTGCTCAAATAAAATCTTTAGTGTATGTCAGATACAGTAGACATTGCATATTGATCTGTTTAGCTAACGTGAGACTGTGTAGCAGACAGGCTTCAAGGTGTAGAAGTTGTATCAGTTCTGCCATTATGCTGTATTTAGCTAACGGGAAGAGTGTGTTTGTGAGACGGCCACGCACGTGACCACGTAGAATGGGCATCAGCCAATGAAACGCGGCCCCTATGGTAAGGTCCATTGTCATTGGTATTATTTAATATCGGATGCATTGGAAGGTCTCACAGATTTGTCAAGAAAATTAAACGCATATGGAATATGTTTCACATATGCAATCTGAGCTCTGTATAAAAAAAAAGGTTCTGTCTTCATTTGTATTTGACTGACTTTTTATTTATTTTACACAGAGACAACTTTTATTAACATATTAAAAACATGAAGAAATTAGCACAAAAAAAGCTTAATTTCTGCCCGGTCTCTGGACAGGGTGATGGAAATCAAATATGATTTAAAAGTTTTTGAATAGATGAAAAGTGAATTGGTGACCACCATTGTTGGTCTTTCTGCTATACTGTTATGCTATTGTCAGCCAAGCATAACAACCTTCTAAAGGACTTATAATCACACATAATTATGCAAAATAGAAATTTTTTAAATGCAGAGTTGATTCATTTGAGCTAAATGCTGCAGCTCTTTGCCTTTTTGACTTTCTAACACTAAGTAGACAGTTTGGAAGTGGCTGTTAAATTTGAGAAAAGAACACCTAGTGATTTACTAGAAAAAATAATCTCAAATGCAACATTTTACATTTGCAGGATATCAGAAACGCCAATGAACTGTATTTAAATGCTTTTGATTTGTTAATTTTGTTCAAGAATTTCCCATGAAGCAACACACTATGACCATTATTTCCTCTTTGCTTAACATTTTTCTATATCCCACACTTCACACACTAACACAAAATGTTGTCAACTAAATAATGACATTTACAAACCAGCTACCTTCAAAGACAAAATGATGACAATTCATAGCTGAAAACAAAGCCATAAAATCCTTGTACAATACCAAAAATGAAGAAAAATGTTGTATCAAAATGATCATGAGAATCTTTTTCTTACAGATTTCTTACTGTTTAGGTTTAATTTCCCTCACTTAACCATCTACAGTTGCTTCATGTGACATCAGATGAAAGAGTTGTTAAATATATTCCGCATAAATAGTGATTTTCACAAGATTCTTTCTGCCATCCTCTTTATCGTTTGCACTCAGCCCCAATTCTTCACATTCGGAGCTTCAACACAGAACACTGTGACATGCGTAGGGAATTAAGACGATAAGGATTTCTTAAAAAAATTATGTTTCTTCATCTGTGAGCACAGCTTGAAGGCATAATATTTGAGAAAAGTACACTGAAGTTCCTTCATAAAGATGGCAAAATGTGCCATTTATGTGCACATTTTGTCTCTGCCTGTTAAAGTGTCCCCTGTTTGAGCAGCTTTTAATTTAAACTATCCACTAATGTGTCTTTAATGTTAGAGTTTGTCCACATGCCTGTCTGTGCTGCTGGCACATGGAGGACTCCGTGAGAGGCATCAGGCTGAAAAAAACACAGATCAAGCTCAACACAATGACAATGAAATCTAATTATGAACGTATTTGTGACTATGTGTTTTCCGCCAAAGCAGTTAGACTTTGACTGAAGCCACTATAATGTTGTTAAAGATTCTCCCTGCAGACAAGAACAGTGTTTAATTTATAAAACGTTGTGCTTTATCTTTGTAGTAATTAAATGTTTACAATAGTTTTTTATTTCCATGACAAAGTCTGTTCAGCTCCTGCATATGAGAAATTTTAGACTTTACATGTCTAAACTTTATATGAAAATGTACAACAAAATCCTGCAGAACATTTTCATTTCTAGTATTCTGTCAAAGTCTGCATTAGGTAAATAAAACAGTTGCCCTCATTAATGAAACAACAGGATATTTATGGAGCAATAGTGATTAGACTTTTTTTTTTTTGCCTCCTTGCATCCAGTTTTCCCTCAGAGCTTTTCACTCACCAGCGACAAACTCAGTCGTTGTTCATGCAGAGGCCTCGGAGAAAAAACCTCAGTGGCTTTAATTAAAAAGATTTATGCAGAAGATTCAGAGGGAAGGAACCAGAGCAGGGGAGAAAAGATGAAAGACTGTGAGGTGGAGGTGTCCCTTGATGTGTGATGAATGGGGGAAATTATGTTAGGGGTTTTTTTTTCCATCATCAGCTCCATCAGAATTGGCTTGTTCTTAACATACATTCAGGTTAAAAACAAACTTTTTACATCAGGTTTACATGTTATCATCCATCCATCCATCCATCCATCCATCCATCCATCCATCTTCTTCCGCTTATCCGAGGTCGGGTCGCGGGGGTAGCAGCTTCAGAAGGGAGGCCCAGACTTCCCTCTCCCCAGCCACTTCTTCTAGCTCCTCCGGGGGAATCCCGAGGCGTTCCCAGGCCAGCCGAGAGACATAGTCCCTCCAGCGTGTCCTGGGTCTTCCCCGGGGCCTCCTCCCGGTGGGACGTGCCCGGAACACCTCACCAGGGAGGCGTCTAGGAGGCATCCTGACCAGATGCCCGAGCCACCTCAACTGGCTCCTCTCGATGTGAAGGAGCAGCGGCTCTACTCTGAGTCCCTCCCGGATGACTGAGCTTCTCACCCTATCTCTAAGGGAGAGCCCAGCCACCCTACGGAGAAAACCCATTTCGGCCGCTTGTATCCGCGATCTCGTTCTTTCGGTCATGACCCAAAGCTCATGACCATAGATGAGGGTGGGAACGTAGATCGACCGGTAAATCGAGAGCTTCGCTTTTTGGCTCAGCTCTCTCTTCACCACGACGGACCGGTACAGCGCCCGCTTGACAGCAGACGCTGCGCCAATCCGCCTGTCGATCTCCCGCTCCCTTCTTCCCCCATTCGTGAACAAGATCCCGAGATACTTAAACTCCTCCACTTGGGGCAGGACACCCCCCCTGACCCGGAGAAGGCACTCTACCCTTTTCCGGCTCAAGACCATGGCCTCGGATTTGGAGGCACTGATCCTCATCCCGGCCGCGTCACACTCGGCTGCGAACCGCTCCAGCGAGAGCTGCAGATCACGATCTGATGAAGCCAAAAGGACCACATCGTCTGCAAAAAGCAGAGATGAGATCCTAAGGCCACCAAATCGGATCCCCTCAACACCTTGGCTGCGCCTAGAAATTCTGTCCATGAAAGTGATGAACAGAATCGGTGACAAAGGGCAGCCCTGGCGGAGTCCAACTCTCACCGGAAACGAGCCCGACTTACTGCCGGCAATGCGGACCAGACTCTGACACCGGTCATACAGGGACCTGACAGCCCGTATCAAAGGGCCCGGTACCCCATACTCCCGGAGAACCCCCCACAGGGCTCCCCGAGGGACACGGTCGAACGCCTTCTCCAGGTCCACAAAACACATGTAGACTGGTTGGGCGAACTCCCATGCACCCTCCAGGACCCTGCCGAGGGTGTAGAGCTGGTCCAGCGTTCCACGACCAGGACGAAAACCACACTGCTCTTCCTGAATCCGAGGTTCGACTATCCGACGGACCCTCCTCTCCAGGACCCCTGAATAGACCTTGCCAGGGAGGCTTAAGAGTGTGACCCCTCTATAATTGGAGCACACCCTCCGGTCCCCCTTTTTGAACAGGGGGACCACCACCCCAGTCTGCCAATCCAGGGGAACTGCCCCCGATGTCCATGCGACATTGCAGAGTCGCGTCAACCAACACAACCCTACAACATCCAGAGCCTTAAGGAACTCCGGGCGGATCTCATCCACCCCCGGGGCCCTGCCACCGAGGAGCTTTTTAACCACCTCGGCGACCTCGTCCCCAGAGATTGGAGAGCCCAACCCAGAGTCCCCAGGCTCCGCTTCCTCAGTGGAAGGCATGTTGGTGGGATTGAGGAGGTCTTCGAAGTACTCTGCCCACCGGCCCACAACGTCCCGAGTAGAGGTCAGCAGCACACCATCCCCACTATAAACAGTGTTGGTGCTGCACCGCTTCCCCCCCCTGAGACGCCGGATGGTGGACCAGAATCGCCTCGAAGCCGTACGGAAGTCTTTCTCCATGGCCTCTCCAAACTCCTCCCACGCCCGGGTTTTTGCCTCAGCAACCGCCCGAGCCGCATGCCGCTTCGCCCGCCGGTACCCATCAGCTGCTTCCGGAGTCCCACAGGCCAAAAAGGCCCGATAGGACTCCTTCTTCAGCCTGACGGCATCCCTCACCGAAGGTGTCCACCAGCGGGTTCGAGGGTTGCCGCCGCGACAGGCACCGACAACCTTGCGGCCACAGCTCCGATCGGCCGCCTCGACAATGGAGGCACGGAACACGGTCCACTCAGACTCCATGTCCCCCACCTCCCCCGGGACGTGTTCGAAGTTTTGCCGGAGATGGGAGTTAAAGCTCCGTCTCACAGGGGATTCCGCCAGACGTTCCCAGCAGACCCTCACAACACGTTTGGGCCTGCCAGGTCTGACCGGCTTTCGCCCCCACCACCGGAGCCAACTCACCACCAGGTAGTGGTCAGTGGACAGCTCCGCACCTCTCTTCACCCGAGTGTCCAAGACATACGGCCGCAGATCCGATGAAACGATGACAAAGTCGATCATCGAACTGCGGCCTAGGGTGTCCTGGTGCCAAGTGCACATATGGACACCCTTATGCTTGAACATGGTGTTCGTTATGGACAATCCATGGCGAGCACAGAAGTCCAGCAACAGAACACCGCTCGAGTTCAGGTCGGGCGGGCCGTTCCTCCCAACCACGCCCCTCCAGGTCTCACTGTCATTGCCCACGTGAGCGTTGAAGTCCCCCAGCAGAACAAGGGAGTCCCCAGGAGGAGCACTCTCCAGTACCCCCTCTAAGGACTCCAAAAAGGGTGGGTAATCTGAACTGTCGTTCGGCCCGTAAGCACAAACGACAGTCAGAACCCGTCCCCCCACCCGTAGGCGGAGGGATGCTACCCTCTCGTTCACCGGGGTAAACCCCAACGTACAGGCGCCGAGATGGGGAGCAACAAGTATGCCCACTCCTGCCCGACGCCTCTCACCCTGGGCAACTCCAGAGTGGAAGTATGTCCAGCCCCTCTCAAGGAGACTGGTTCCAGAACCAGAGCCGTGCGTCGAGGTGAGACCGACTATTTCTAGCCGGAACCTCTCGACCTCACGCACTAGCTCCGGCTCCTTCCCCACCAGAGAGGTGACATTCCACGTCCCAAGAGCCAGTTTCTGCAACCGAGGATCGGACCGCCAGGGTCCCCTCCCTCTGCTGCCACCCATCCCACACTGCACCCGACCCCTTTGGCCCCTCCCACGGGTGGTGGGCCCATGGGAGGGGGGGCCCATGTTTCCTCTTCGGGCTGAGCCCGGCCGGGCTCCATGGGTAAAAGCCCGGCCACCAGACGCTCGCCATCGTGCCCCCCCTCCAGGCCTGGCTCCAGAGTGGGGCCCCGGTGACCCGCGTCCGGGCGAGGGAACACCAAGTCCAAAGTTTTCCTTCATCATTGGGGTCTTTGGGCTGCTCTTTGTCTGGTCCCTCACCTAGGACCTGTCTGCCTTGGGTGACCCTACCAGGGGCATGAAGCCCCAGACAGCATAGCTCCTAGGATCATTGGGACACTCAAACCCCTCCACCACGATAAGGTGGCAGCCCATGTTATCATAGAATTCATAATTTTCTTTAGTTAACTTTGACTGGTTATGTTGCTTTATTTGCTATGCAATCTGGCAATGCAGCTGTATATGTTGCTATTTCTTAAACTATCTTGGTATTTAATCATGACCCTTGGTTTTAAACAAATATATTTTGCTGATGTCAGCCTGCAGTGGAAGAATACATCCACATATATCTGTAAAAAAAACAATCCATGTCTGTATAACACAATATGTTCTGTTTCCCCTTTAAAGCGATTGTGAACTGTTTTTAATTAAATGTTTCGAAGAATAAAATCCCTCTTTTTGTTAGCCTGGGATTTTGTAATTTAAAATGAATTGAAAAGGGCTGTAATAACAGCAAGCAAGCTTCTGTTTTTGCAAAGCTCTAGCAGACAGAGAAAATCTGGAAAAGTATGAAAAAGTATGAAATGCTGCACTGAAAGCAGAGGAGTTTCACACCAGTCCTGCTGAATCAAACCCCAGTGCATTGGCTCAGAAAGTTTGGTTCACTTGGACAGGTGCAGAGGTGTATTCAAACATAGAGGCAAACTCTGGTTTGTCAAAAAAATCTGACGACTCCAAGTAAACCAAATGCAGAAAACAAACTATAACACAGGGAATTGTGAGTAAATGCAACTAAAAGAAATGCTTGTGTTGTTAAATAGCCTAGATAAATGTATTGTTGCCAATAATATACACAAATACGTGACATGTTCAGATGAAGCAGCAGTTCAGGAGAAGAAAAGGACAGTTTGTCTTTGTATGAAGAACTAGATGCACTTCTTGGCATTCTCAGCGCCACTACAGGCAAAGAGGGTAATATGTCATTCTAAAGGTCTAGTTCCTTTGATTAACTGTATTATGAAAGAAAGGTCAAACTGGCAGGATATAACAACCCCATTCGAACTGAGTCCCCCGATCTTACTGTGTCTTTGGTGTGAAAGCAATCTTGGTTTTCTTAGCTTTTGTGGTTTGCCAGGCTGCTAAACTGGTTGCATAAGAATCATGAGTTTCTCCTCATTCTGTCCATTTCAAATAAATGTCAGAAGCATCTGAAAAACCCCTTTAGAAAAAGGTTTATTTATTGTACTTCTTAAGAATGGCCAAAGCATGAAAGAGTCTCTCAGGTGAAGCATTGGTCAGTAAATATTCAGCGTGCTGCAGATGACAAAAGCCCACGCAGTCGCAATAAAAATGTATTTACTGCCCACTTTCTGTCACACATGCTGACAAACAAAGGACTCCGTTTCTGCAATTAGAGCAATCGAGAGTGAAAATGGGCATCAGACGGGAAGATAATGACACAAACGTGGCTCCACTGGTACAGATCAAACCACTTCTCACTGTGAAAAGAGTCTCTGGTCACTGGTTTTCAGGTTGATTTAAATACTGTAATCTGGTAACGGAAGCTGTGCATGAGATCTAACACCAACTGGACACGCTGAGTATACTGATGTGATATGGCACTGACAGATGAAGATTTATTTGTTCTGACTGGGCCTGTGGAACAACCTGAAACTTTCCAATCGAGTATTCAAAACATTTAGACTGGTTGACTGCGTTCAGATCCAAACCTTCTTATGTGACCGAATGAAACCGCGTAAACGCTGAGAGTTCTGCTGCAAGGGGAAGGTTTCTTTAATCTGAACTAAATTAAACACAATTTGGTTGATTTGGACTTAAGAAATGATTCTGAATCCATTAAAAATTTAATTGAAATAGTGGAAGTCTGACTTCACAGGCACCTTCCTAACAGCCCTACCTACATCACCACTTTTCACACATTATGTGTCACTGCATGACTCGAAAGTGGTCTTAATTTTTCATTTGCACGGTGCCAACCATGAAATTTGATGGTGTAAAGGAGAAATGAATCAGATGGGGATTGCGCAGATGTAAATTGGCCTTGAAGGAGAGAAGGCATAAATAAATGGGATTTCTTTCAGAAAGCCATATTAGATCATAATTATTTTTAATAAAATAGGACTTGAGGCATGTTTTTCCACAAAACAAACAAACAAACAAAAACAGTCTCTCCACTCCTGTCCTTGAAAGCTGGGAGTACATATTTCAAAACACAGAATAAGAGATTTAGCTCTTCAAAGCTAAAAATGTTCATCTTGTGAATTTGCAGTGACTGTCAAAAGAGGACTCTTCTTTGTGTGCCTTTGTCAGATATGCATCCATCGTTTTGGTCAGTTCTGTGAATGCATGCTCTGTGTTTGCAACAGAGTGCTGCTGTTTCCTTAACCTCTGTACAGAGGTCCCTGCATTTTTAGAGGCAGCTCCAAATGAAGCCCAGTAAAGGCTAACAAATATCTCGGTATAAAAATAACTCACATTATTGTTAATATCAGCTTTGCAGAAAACAGTTATCTCTTTAATCCGCTGTTTAAAAAAAGAAGTTCCCAAAAGAGGAGTTATAGAGTATTTTTTTTCCTGTTTCGTATGGTGATTGCCTAAAGACAGGTTAACACAACCTTAAATTCATAATTCATAATAAAGTCACACACAGATACTATTCGTATCTTATAGCAACCACAAGCCAATGGCATCATAGCAAGCAAAGGAAACCATGGTAATAGGTTCTCAATCAGAGCAAAGAGTCAGCAGACTGCACTTGAAATGATTAGAACAGTTACGGATTTGACAGCAGGAGTCTGTAAGCTCATTAGGGCTCCAATTTGTTTGTCATTTCCAAAAAATCATTTTGTTATCGGGTACAAATGGCAAGAGTGCAACATCTGCAGTAGTAAAACTCCAGGTGGTATATACAACACACACATGCACACCCCCACACCCACGCACACACATCTCACTTTTCTGCAAAATGGAAGGAAGTTACCAGGTGATTTAAAGGATAAAATAAACCAAAAATCATGGAGATCTACGAATGTAACACTGCAGCTGAAATCCATGACACCTCAACTGAAATACTCCGGTTTAATTAGACATGTTAACAGAAAACCAAGACTAACATTTTTCTTGCCAATCTACTCTAACTTACTTCATTCTGATTGATTTTTCACTAAACAGTAAAAAAAAATAATAATAAAATGTCCACCACTCTATGAATTTATCACTTTGATATTCCTCTCATCATTCCTATTTTTTTTCATCTGGATGATCACACAGATACACAAAGATTTTCCTTTAGCAGACAAATGCAATGTTCCTTTTGCATGCTCTGGAGAACGCACTACGGTACCTGTAGGGAATCCAGTCAGAGGAGTGCTTGGAGCTCATTCTGTGTCGACTGCTGCTGCCGTCTCTGCAAGGCTGACGGCCTGCAACAACCAGCGAGAGTAGCTACGAGGTCTGAGCACGGCGATCACAGCCACAGAGCCCGCATCTCCTGTTCATCCTCTGTGCTCAGCTCTCTGCTCCCAGCCTGTCTCTGTATCTCTGCTTCTCCTGCAACTGTGGAGCGGTGGATGATTTAAAAAAAAATCCACTCTGACGGCCACACGCTTCCCTTCAGGGCTGCACGCCAAGCACTTGAAATAAATTCTTCTCGTCCATGCGTATGCCTCCAGTCAATGCCTCTCCTCTTCTCTTCTTCCATTCGCTGCCTCTTCTCTTTCTCTGCACTGGCTCTCTTTCCTCACTCTCACTCTGTAGTCTGAATCTCCCTCTGCTCCTTTCCCTTTAAATCTCCCCTCCTCCCCTCCTTTATTCCCAATCCAAATCCAGCTCTCTGCCTGTTTGCCCCGATCAAACTCCCGTTATCTGTCTTACAGCATCACCTGCAGCAGCAGCAGTGAAAGTGAAGACTTTAGGGGGAGCGGGGAGCAGAGACTGTCCTCTGCTTTGCTTTTTTGATAATCCCACCACGCTATTTCTGTACCGTGCCACCCACTTATTCTCGTGCTACCCTCCACCCTTTCTTTCTACAGTCTGCATCTTACTTGCCTCCGATCTGTGCTGCATAAGGCATGCGAAGCATGGACTGGGATGTGTTTTCTGGGCCATAATTTATTTATTCGCAGCAAAGAGACATTAGCATATGAGTGTGCTGACCAGTGCCAACAGCCTTTAATTCAGCACTTTCCACAGCCAGACAAAGGCACTCTGTGATAGTGCCACAGCTCAGAACCTCACTCCGCACACATCTGCTTCCGCCCTCCCTCTGCCACCCCTCACTGTCTCTACACAAACACACACTCCTTACTGTGCTCTCTGGGTTATTCAGGAGTCCATCCATAGGCAGTTAAACAGAGCAGCTTCCCTGCAACGACGCTGGATTACAAGGAGTCAATTCATGTCAGATCTGTAAAGTAAGCAAGCTCATTGTGACTGTGTTCGCTGCATGTATTGATCTCTCTCTAGTCAAAAAAACCCAGCAGCAAGATCTCTCTTACATAAATAAGCATATGACTCCACTGATTACTGAGTTCAATTAAATATTTCTGAAGCAAACACAAATCACCTAAAAGAGCGGAGCTATTTTTTATACTGCAAAATTCATTTTTCCAAGGTCAGAACAGTGCAGATCAAGATAAGTTCACCCTATGATGCTTAATTTGGAATGCAACCTTAGTTGTTCTTCAGTTATTTATCAATGCTTTAAAACAAACATCGCTTGTTGAGTCTACAGGTTGAGTGCCAAATGAAACCAGCAAGAAAATAAAATAGCTGTGAAAGCCTGGTGAGCCCTAAACCAGAGCCAAATCCTAATGTGTTAAAACTACACAAATTTCCCCCACAAATCCTTAACCAGGCTGCTGGGATTATCACAGAAGACTCTCTTCTGTAAAATAAGAGATAATTTACCACATGTCTCTTTATGAGACTTACAAATCCTTGGTGATGTTGGAAACTGGCAAAAGACATAAATTGTGCATTTATTTGCCAAAAATAAATAAAAAAGAACTAAGAAACCTTGGCAACATAACAAAACCTTTGATATTATACCATAATGATGAAAAGCCAGTACCAGTTTTTATGTCAGGTATAGCTTACTGCCAGTTGTGCTCTTATAATTTTTTCTGTTTCTTATTTGTATATGTTCCTTTGCGCAGTCAGTGCAATGTAAGAAAATGACTGATAATGCCAAAGTTCATGTGTGTCTTGAAACTTATGAATCAATGCAATATTAAAGAGCTATTTCTCTGTTGTTCAAGGAGCCTGGGCAGCATCAAATTAATAATAATACGCTGAACACAGATTTACTTTTATTCAAATTATAAAAACATAAACACTAAAATCCCTTCTTGACATTAGAGCCAACACAATTCACAGCATGATTAGACATACTGTGAATTATGATTTGTAAACTATTAAGATGAAAAACCTCGCTTTTAGTTTTCTTAAAAACTCCTGCTGAAATTCACTCATTCACTCATATAGGTTGTCATAAGATTTTTTTGTTCAGTTTTTTTGGTAAGCGGTGACATAAATGTTTTGGGGCCTTTTTTTATTATTTTATTTCATTTTTTTCCTGGCAAAAGAGCTTGTGCATGTTTGATTGGGTCTTACCTAAAAGGCTGCCAATCACCAACACTGGATAAAGCTGTGGTCTTCTCAAAAACATAAGCAGACAGCTGAATGATTTTTGATGTATTGCAATAGGTTTTCATTAATACAAGGGCTGAAAAAGGGGATTAGATATTGAAGGGGATTACATTTTGGTACAACATTGGCTTTTTATGCATGTTCTACAAGAAAGCTGTAAAAAATTGAGCTTTGGGAGATGCAGATTTTAAGGTCAATGACTTTGCATGTTTTTAGATCAAAACCACAGCTGGTAATGTTAGGGAAACTGAGCAGAGGTGGTGTAACATGGTCACTAATCCAGTCAAGTTTATATATCTATGGTCGACTCCCTTTCTTACAGAAAGGTGTCATTTTTCCATGTTTTTTGCTTTCCATCCTTTTACTTAAGTTACAGTTTTTGACTGGCTTTTTGGTTAAAATAGAGGAGGTGAAGCAGAAGCATTAAAACGATAAATTTGTTCAGCACAAGGACATTAAGCACTTTCAAATTGTGTGGCCTTAAAAGAGGCTATTTCAAATTAGATTTTTAAAAAAACAAAGTGTTCAAGAAGCAGGGCAGTGTAAAGAGAAATGAGCTGACAGACTAATTGTGAAAGGTCTCATTCACTCCAGTGAGTATTCAGAATTCAACCATTTTTTATACACTTCATCCTGTTAAGCATCCTCAGTTCTCCACCACAGAAAGTAGCGGCAACATGAGACTAGAAATTTAACTTCTTTTTTGTTTGTTTGCAACCCTTTAAAACTCTCAAACAGTGTATTTCCGGTCAAAGTCAATGTTCAATTCCTCATGCTTTCAAGAAATATCTTGTGGCTCTTCAAAAAATTTAAACCAGTTTATCCTCCAGCTATTTGCTTATATTTCACACCTTTAATCCACAGACCGCTGTTTGGGAGATTAAAAAATATAAAACATGCATAGCAAGTTAAAAAACATTTACACTCGTCACTAAGGCTGTAGCAATACACTAATCTCAAGATACAATACAATATGCAATATTCTGTTCATGATATGACATACAGTATATCACAGTATTCAGCAAACAATACAATTCTGTGAATTTTTTAGATTTTCTGAAAGATTTTAGAGGGACAGAGTGATTTTGGTGACATTTTGCCAATGTTCCATAGACTTCGATTGAATTACTTGAATTACTGGTGTAATAAATGCTGTTTTTGTTATAAATATGTTATACATTTGCTTTGTTTAAATGTTAATTGTGTGGATTTGTGTATTTGGTTATGCAGGAAAGGAACCTTTTTTGTCTCATTCACTTATTATTAAATAATGTAATTTATCTATTTCATTTCATTATTTAATTAATTGTAGCTGGTTGTTTCATTACATGTCATTTTTAATGTACATGTGCAACTGGGTAAAAATGTCATGTATGATAGCTGTCATTCAATTCATGTGGATTTGACATAAAACTCAAAGTAAGATTTAATGTATCGATACTCGTGGATGAAAAATCGATACTTTCTGAGGAAAAGAAATCGATAAATATTGTAGAATTGATAAAATTATACAGACCTACCCTTCACAATTATCCATGAAAAAATCTTTCCATGACTTACAGTTTTTTGCATGTTTCTCTTGATATTTTGATTATATTTCTTTGCTAAATGTTTTTGAGGATGTCCATCCTCACACTGATCTTAAAAATTCAAGTCAAAACAATGACCAAGTCACTTCAAAATTGTAATATTACTTCCACTCAGAGGGTTGGTAAAATTGAAAGATTACTTTAGAGCTACATCTTAGGGGGGTATCTAAGATTTTGGATTGAACTATACTTCAGACTGGTGACTATAAATCGGATCTTCAGAGAACAGGTGTGACCATTATCACATCACTATCTCTGAGTGACTAGAGACAGTGAATTCAAGTGTGATAAACCACAGTTAAGTTTTAACAGGCCCGGCAGCAATCACTTTTTCACACAGTGCCAGGTAGGTTTGGATTTTTTTTCTCCCTTTATAATAGATACCTTCATTTAAAAACTGCATTTTATGTTTACTTGTGTTGTCTTTGACAAATATTTAAGTTGGTTTGATATTCTGAATCATTGAAGTGTGGTAAACATAAAAATAAATAAAAAATTAAGGGGAAACGCTTTTTCACAAGACTGTATATGCTGCCAATAACATGTATGCTCGTGTTACATTTGTCTGTAGTAGCTTTTGATGTAAAAACAGAAGAAGATAAAAACTTGAGCCCTTTGTTTGGAGAACCAGTATACGCTCAGCTCCCCATTTATTGCCGAAGGAAAGATTTTTGAAGTTTGGCTGGAGTCGTGAGAGAATTGTAAGTGGGTGGAAGACCAGCTAACTTACTTAGTGACTCCCGTCTTTTCTTTCTTCTTTCCCGTCTGTCCCTGGGCTAGCAACCAGCATGAAACAACAAAACGATAAGATCCTCTTGACAAATTAAATTTTTCCAGGCCCACAATTTGTCCCCTGTTTTCCCAGAGGCATTTTACTGTTTGGTAACAAGAGGCCAGCAGGACCATTAATTATAATAATGGACCCGGCATAAAAGACACACTGATGTCAAAATGGATATCTGGCTTATGTCTGCCTGTCTCAGTCAGAATGATTGAAACACAGCTGCAAAGCACACAGCGTTAATAATACAACAACCTCATGAGTGAAACAGCAGATGTACCAACTGATGAGGGACTCTTTTAGTGCTAATAAGTAAATTTTATCCACTAAAATCAATGGGGAAAAAACCCTCTGCTATGGCTACATATTCACAAGCTGTTAAAAACAGAAAGCCTGTTTCCAGCATTCAGAACATTTTGTATTCCTAGTTAAATATGGTAGTTGTTCTCTGTACTTTTGAGTTTACAAGTTGCAAGGATCCAGTCTATGGTTTTAAACACCATCCACCCAGGCATCCTCCAACAAAAGCTAACACAGCAAACTGTGTTCACCATCATCTGTCAGTGGATCACCAGCCTTCTGACTGATAAGCAACAGCAGGTCCAGCTGTTGAGCATCTGGTCCTCCACAAGGACCATCAGCGCCAGCGCCCCCTTGGGGTGTGTTATCTCCCAGCTGCTATTCTCTCACAAATCCTTGAACCTCGGGGGACCCATTTGTAAAATTTCTAAATCCCGCAGATGACACCACTGTTGTTGGTCTGGTCCGAGACAGTGATGAGCCTGCGTACAGGCTGGAGGGTGATGAGCTGGTTGGCTACAGAGGTCAGAACCACCTGAAGCTTAACCCACTCAAGACTGTTGAGATGACATACATAGAGTAGTAGTAAAAGATCTAAAAAAACAACGACCTATGCATTGACATACATAAATTTAAAAATGAGGAATACACATCTATCGTTTCGGAAATGGTTACTAAGCAATTGTTACGTCCACCAGGCTCATTTGGTGGGGTAACATTAAAGGAGACCACACAAGGATTTTCTGATTAAATGAAAATGGAATTTATTAAATTATACTAAAGAAATAACACCTGAAAAGAAAAATTACCTGAAATGAGAAACCAAAATAAATTAATGCAAAACCCATAGCCAACCAGAAATAAGCAAATGCAAAACAAACCTAACAAAACTCAACCATAAGATACAAACCAAACCAAATGGGGTTCTGAGGAGGGAGAGGGAAAAAGCCTCCTGTCTGTTGCAGCATGGCAGCTTTTAAAGCAGCAGAGCACCAATCAGGGAAAAACATAACACCTGCAGAAGGCCTGCCTCCAGAACCCTACAAGGAAAAAGGGCAGAGACCCACTGCAGCCGTAACACAATTTTTAAGGCTTTGGGATTCCAGTGAACCATAGTTTGAATAATTATTCACAAATGAAGAGAACATGGAACCTTGGAGATCCTTCCCAAGAATGTCAGACATATCACAATTACTCCAAATGTTATTCAACAACTAAGCTAGGAGGTCACAAAAGAACTCAAAATGGCATCTACCATTATGAAGATCCAAAGTACATCAACAAGATCAGAATGTCTGAAGAAAAATAAGTAAGGGATTGGAAATGGTACAGAAAAAATTCCCGATTTATATAAAATAAAGTGTATTACAAGTTATTACAACTGTATTAACTGGTAGTTAATACAGTTGCTGCCAATGTAACCCAAGCATTTGTTAGTTTTAAGGGCTATTTCTTTTTCACATAAGGCCAAGTTGGCTTGAACAACTTTTTTTCTTTCTGAAAATACCTTTTTCAATATTGCCTCTTATGTGTAGAGAATCCTGGTTTAGCTCTTAAGTTTAGCAGACTTTTTCAGGATAAGACTCACTACTGAGTCACTACTCAGACATGAATGGGTTAAGAAAAAGACGAAAAAAAAAACTTTCTCTGAAAATGGTTATGTACAAAAATGGCATTGTAACAAGGAGAAATGAATGTTTCTAAACCTTCACAAAGCCTGGAACTACTGATTGCTACTGCTTTCACAGATTAATTTACATAGTCTAATATAAAGAAAGTATTGCATAAACGTCTTTGATATATTTTCTTTGCTAATATATTTCTGTTTCACACGATAGAACGCAATTACTTATATTTATCCATAGGTAATTGTGGAATAGTTTACAGGATTATTTATGTATTTGCCATTTCAAACCTAGTCAGGGGAAATATGCCTTTCTCCAGTTTATCTGGATTATTGAATATATGTTTCTTTTTTTCCCTCCCTTCCCCACTTTTTCCTAAAATATCTGTAATGCTAGATTAATTAACTAGAGAACAGAAAAAGAATTCAAATTAGAAAATAACTCCCAAGAATAAAAGAAAAAAAGTATATCCTAATTTGCATATTAATCAATTAAATTTTTGTTGTGACACCAATTGACTGTGTTTTGTTTTGAACATATCGCTTTTAATGTATTCCTAATTGTTTGTTTGTTTTTTTTTGTTTGGTTATTTGATTTCTATCGCTGTTATTCATTCTATTATCTGGTTAATTATTTTGTAGATCAATGCCCTTTTGTGCTTTTTGTCATTCTATAATGTTTGTCGTATATACACCTGCTGGCAAATAATAAGTATATGTGGGGAAAAAAAGAATATATGTCTAGGTCTAAACAACAAGGTTTTGGGTGAGCCTATTAGGACTGAAAGAGTGAGTCACAGACCACATTACGTCACATCACTCACAAGAGCTGCTACCCTTCAGCCTGGAGGAAAGCCAAGGGATCAGGTTAGTGGAAGTAAAGAGAAGCCTGCATGCATCAGGACTTAGACAATGGATGGCATTTAATAAGGCTCACCTGTTAAATTATGCACAGACATAAAACAGCTGAGCAACAGAAGGGGGAGTTGCCCACAGTGGATATCAGATGGTGCAACATCTTGTGAATAAGTGCAACTTAATGTTGCACAGAAGTAAGAGGTTTCTGTGTGCCCTCTTCATTTCACCAAATACCCAGTTCCAGAAATTGTTATACATAACAGTTTATAAGAAATAACTATGTAGATTGCAAGTAAAAATGGTTTTATCGAGTTTACTGAGTTACAACAAATTATACCCACAAGCTAACTGAAGAAAACATATTTGACTTTAAAGGATTTCCTGTACAAAAGCCTTCAAGGATTTTCACTTGAGTACATGATTGGCAGATGAAAAACACAATGCGCAAACATATGTCATTGGAGCGCTCACTGAAGAAAACAGATAAAAAAAGAACTGCAAAAGGAAAAGAAGCTTTTGTTCCCTCCTATCCTTGGATAATTAACAGAAACCTGGAAAACTGTGATAAGAGCGTGCAATCAAGCTTTGTCAGTCTACTCGAGAAAGTTTAGTCACAATTAGTCTACATCAAATTAAGTTGACCTGATGTCCATATACATTGTATAAAAAAGATGCACTGCCCTCTTTCCTCACTGCCTGACATAATAAAGGTCAAGTGTCTTTTTCATGCACTATATGTAAATGTTTGATTTCAACTGTATGATGTAAAAACTAAATCCCCGGTACAGTTCGAAGAATGCGGGGGCATCTTTATTTTAAACAGAGCTGTAAATTCCAGAGGCAAATAGAAACACAGTGTTCAGGGTTAGAAGTGAAAATTAAATCTTACAGCTTCAGTGATAGAAAAGGGTGTGGATTTGTTCTTGAAAAGAAAAGGGAAAGAATTACCTCACAATTCTGTATTTTAATTAAATGTTAAATCACATTTTCTCTTTCGTTATTCCACTGATCCATCTAATTAGACATTTTGCAGACAATTGTGCACTTTAAATGTAATTATGTTTGAATGCATTGCTGAAAAACAAACTTCAGAACGTGACTGACTTGCTGCCTCACATCTACAAACGCATGCAAATACAAATACACTCTCATGGTTCTTGTATCAACATAAATCCCTGCATGACACTGCACAGTGGCCATCTGAGGGTATGCATAAAACATGATTTGGGTTAGAAAATGTCACGCTGGATAAAAGTGTTTCCCAGAATCCCGCTGAGGCAACCAGATGGACTGCTTCAACACACCAAAGTTCCTCTCTATTTCCCCATTCAATAATGCAGCTTTATGTCTACATGAAGCTACATTCAGTATATAGCTTTCTTATTAAATAGCACAGAACAAGCACATGCTTGAATCTTTCTAAAAAGACTTCTGCAGGTGTTACATTTTGCAAAGGAAGAACTAAAAGTAAGATAAATGAAATACAAGACAAATGTGAGCTATGGATGTCCCAATTATGTCTAATGCAAAACAAGCCGAAAAGTAAGTAAGAAGCCCATCACTGAAGACAGCATGTTGTTGATAGGTTTTGTCTAAATAGTGTAATCAAAGAAAAAAAAAACACTGTAGTGTTAGGAGCAACAAAAATGAATGAACTCTGTAAAACCTTGTCACACACCTTCGAAAATTGTGATCACTGGCAAAATATTTATTATTATTAGATAAACTGAATATGCAGTGAATATCTATGTAATATATCTTACTCAAAATTTCTGCTTTGTAGCAAACATGTAGAGACTTCACTTGAGCTCCTTGTAAATATCCAGTTATTTGTAAAATATTTACAAATGTGACTTAGTGTTGAGCCACATCTGAATGATGGCCAGAAACAGCAACAACTGCTGTCAAGCATTTATAATAACTGGTCCAATTTTTTTGTTAGGCCTCACCATTTCTGTCAGATCTAAGTCCAAAGTTTGTCTTAGTTCTTAAAAAAATATTTTGTGTTCTTTCTTGTGAACTTTTTGTTATGATTTGGATCATTGTTCTGTTACATTAAACTTGAATTTTAGGAGGAAAAGTGTACATCACAAAAACAAGTACCTCTGATGGTCTTTTCGCTACCTTACTTTAGAAAATATTTGCTAAAAAATTGTAAGTGTAAAGTTTCTATGCGACAAAGTTACTGGATTAACTAACTATATATAGTTAATCTCTGAAAAAGGGAGGTGTGATTAAAATGTGTTTCAAGTTCAAACTCACTAACACACGCAAGCAAACGCCTGACTAGCCCTGGCAGGTTAAAATTCCTATATTTTATTAGTCCTTATAATGAGATGTCAAAAAAAGTACCAGTTTATAGAAGATGCCCCTCCACCACCTGTTGATGCAGTTTGGCTGTAAACTGTTCTACTTCTCTCCAGCTTATAGAGGCTTGGAAAAATTTGTTCTGCAGAAATGGTGTGGAGGGGCTGCACAGAGGCGCAGTTGGCAGCACTGTTGCCTTGCAGCAAGAAGGTCCTGGGTTTGATTCCCTGCCCAGGGTCTTTCTGCATGGAGTTTGCATGTTTGCATGCTCCGGCTTCCTCCCACAGTCCAAAAAACATGACTGTTAGGTAAATTGGTTTCTCTAAATTCTCCCTAGGTGTGAGTCTGTGTGTGCATGGTTGTCTCTGTGTTGCCCTGCGACAGACTGGCGACCTGTCCAGGGTGTACCCCCCCTCTAGCCCGGAACGTTAGCTAGAGATAGGCACCAGCACCCCTCTCAACCCCACTAAGGGACAAGGGTGTTAGAAAATGGATGGATGAAATGGTGTGGAAAGGAGCACCACCAATCATTTGTAGTATGGTATTACTGATTTAAACAGTTGCAAGTTATGAACAGGATATCTACAACTGATTAATTTGCTAACATCTGTTAGTTTGATATTCCTCTAATGTTGCTCTGTGAAGCGTAGAACAGCAGAAAGTTATGATATTCTTTATATTTTGAAATTCTTGAATAGAAAATTATTGTAACAAAATAAAAAGCAGTTGCACTAAAGATGTTTGAAAGATGTTCAAGACCAACTATAAAATCTTCTAAATCCAAATCTAAAATAAAAGGGAATAACTTTAAACTTAAACTCTAACTATGGTTTTATTTTTATCTTCATCTGTCCTTTCAGTAATCCAGCTAATAAACAGACAAACAAACCCAACCATATAATCTCCCCAGCAAACGTAACATGATATTTGCTAAACATTACGTAACACTGCATTAAGAAGACTCAGACACTGAAATCAATACCTCTGTGCGACAGCCAGAACAACGACTATATATCTTGGGCGTTGTTAAAAGGCTGTTCACATTTAGAAACCACTCGTATCCAGGGGCAACAGACCGAGGCGACATACCGAACATCTTAGTCTAACCAGAGGCACAAAATCCTCTGTAGAACGATGAATCATCTTTAAAAGTATCTCTTTGTTTATACAGATTGGTCCTGATCTAGACAGACAAATTATTGCTTAAAACTTGTAATAAAGCTTTTAAACTCTCTCAATTGCTGGGACTAATTATATGTCTTTTTGTTCAACAAGGAGAACAACCCTCAGTCGGATTTTTCTTCAGCACAAAGAATGCATTATCTGATTTTACTGGTTCAAAGGATACAACTATATCCCACACAGACTGACGCACGACAAACACCTCACCTCACTCACAAAAAGACAGCAGAGAGAGACGTTAAATGACAGCGTCGCCTTGGCTGATGCTGTACAGTGAGTCTTGCATCTATCTTTAGAGGAGTATATACATGTGACTCACTCTTTCTGCTCATATTTTTCTTGGTCGTTTTTCATCTTATATTATTACTGGCAGTCCCACACACAAACATCATCATTAAACTGGAAACCTCCTTATAACTACATAAACCTTTCTATGTTTGTTGTATATACACCTGCTGGCAAATAATAAATATATGTTATTATAAATAATAAATATATTGCCAAATTTACATTTGGCAATCAGCAGAAAGCAATGACTAAAAAACGGATTGTCGTGGTAGAGATTTCATGCTTGTGACTCTCACAACCTCTTATAAATGCCAGGGGCCATTAAAACACCAATCAAAACAACAATCAGATTCCTTGGGAAGATTAAGTCCACGCAATATCCTTAAAAAAAAACAAACAAAACTATTAATATCATTTTTGACATTTTTGTGAGCAAGCAGAGCTGATGAATATGTTAGATCCAAATGGATAAGCAAATAGATAGAGCGTGTGAGATAGATGTGGTTGGAGCGTGAGTGAGTGTTGTTCACGTCACTTCTGAACTCAGCCTCTCTGTGAGGAGGCTGACGTTTCTCCCTGTAAGTCACACTGCCTCATCTGCAGGGTCGCTCTCATGGCAACAGCTGACATTGAACATCATTTAAAAGCTCACCAGTCGGCCATTTATCCATAACATTTGCCGGTGGGGAAGATAAAAACACGCAAACAAACATGCATTACTGCACTGTCAGTTGTCACAAGTATGATTAATTAACATCTTGCTTTGCCTGCAGGGCGCATCACTATCATGCAGCAATGAGGAGCAAGAAAATAATAATTTTCTTAACCTGATGGAGGTGCTATTGAGCTCTAATAGAAACAATTGTAGTAACTGATCATGGACACATGGCTGTGCTGTAAGACAGCATAGCATTTATATTCCCTGCCAAATAACTCACAGCAGCAGTTTGAAATGGGAGCGTTTCACAGCAAACATTTGCCTGGAACTGAGGGAAAAAAAGATGTAGGAGATTAGCATCTGCAAAGTGCTGTCATGAGTCAGATTTTGTTTTTTAATATTGCTCTCATTTCCAAAGATCTCTTTAATTTTAGAGAGAACAGCATAATAGGACAGTATAATAGGAGTACTGTGGTTCTAATAACACAAGAAGTTAAAGTTCCACTGCTTTGTTCAACTGTGACACTGAAAATCCCATTAACAGGCTTTCATCATATTCATTATTTGCTTTTTAAATGTGTGTGGGTGTGTGTGTGTGTGTGTGTGCCATCAGAGTAACATGTGTTCTGGAGGTGTCCATTGATGTACAAACAATCATGCATGTGGGCATCCCATTATGATAAAGCTTAAAACCTTCCTCTGAGTGAATCCTAGACTTATACAGGAGATCAAAATATTATTTTCTAGTTCAAATAGAAGACAATTTGTATGCATTTTTTTAGCTCTACACAGTAGGGAAAAAGTTCATCCCAAATACTTCAAAATTTTACATAAATCCAGCCAAAAGAAATGGTGCAATGGATGGCAGATGTGACACACTGTTTTTTGAGAAATCATAAAGAACTGATACTTGTTAAATATCAAAAAACCTTCAAAGTAACAAGTATCACACTGTAAGATCATGTAAGAAATAAATGCTTGAAGGATCACCTCACAAACACGTCACAGATATCAGTCCATCATGGTCTTAATGTTTTATCAGATTCACACCATCATGACTGGTAGAGGGGGAAAAGCAAAGTTTGCAGGGCTATTGTTTTTCTACATGCTTTTGCAAAAATGTAGTATCACTTCACAATTTATGCCACATTGCCTCACCATAGCAACAGCTCTAGAGGCAGATCACACACATGTCCACCAGAAGTACAAAGGTTTATACAGGGAAGGAGCTTCATAAAAGAACAGCGAAAGGGAGTGGAAATAATGTATTTTTTATATCTAAGCCTTTTCTAAAAAATTTTTAAAAAACTAAAACAAAAACAAACATGCACATTTCCACAGAAATCCACAGCACAATCGTTTTTATTCTGACCCAGTGATTAAAGAAGACATTTTTAATGGATATAATGGATTTTTAGGGGTTGAACTTTGGAGAGTTCATTGAGACATTCTTTGATAAGTCTGTGTGTGTGCAAGCAACAGAGGCACAGTTCAGCTGTGTGAGGTTCTATATAAGCCTAAGCTTCCCCTCTCAGTTTGTTAACCATGCTGACTTCGGACATTAACCTAAGGCTCCTGCTCTAAAACTTATGTAAAATCAACTTTGAGATGTTAATCATCATGTCATTTCCTCATAATGACATTGCTGGAATGTTGCTTTGATTCTTTCAAGAATGTTTGAGGAATCCTTGAATCTCTTGTGGCAGTCATTAGGGGGTGCCTAAATTATTACTAAAAACATGCAACTTGATCCTATTAATCAGTGCCATTGCTTTTAAGCTATTTTGTAATTTGTTTTAAACTTGTGCATATGTTTTAATTTGTTTTACTTTTGTGTACCAGGTTGTTGTTGTGTTGCAGAGTTCTGCCCAGGTCCCTCTTGAAAATGAGATCTGGATCTCAATGGTGTTTTACCTGGTTAAATAAAGGAAATAAATAAACAAGTAAATAAATAGTTCAATGTTTACCCAAAGAACCACTTTGAACCTCCTGCTCCATAATTCCATGCGAGTCTGCTAAGCTCATCATTCAAATGACTTCATAGTCCGACACTACTAAGAACTATTTGTAAAAGGAGGAGCAATTTAATTGAAAGAGTTGGAGCTTCTTAAAGAGACAGAGGCCAATTTCAAGTCATCAAATTGCAAAGTCAAATTTCTTTTAAGTCATTTTGGATATATGCAGCATTTTTATAATAACTGAAGGCAACAGTTTCTTGATTATGCTATAAAAACACCACTATTTGTCTAGGAAACACTTAATAATATGTCTGTTTAATGCTGGGAGATGGAAATAAGACATGCAGAGAACTGCTCAGTCTGCCTATCCTGTGGATAATTAACTGAAGAAAACAGCAGATGTATATTTAATTTACTTAATTTAAGATTTAATCAGCAAACATTCCTAAACAGAGTAAAGATTTTATTAAAGAGGAATATAATGGTTGACCCTGAAAATTAATTATAGGTCTCCCCTAAGAGAGGATAAAACTATGTTGGCGGGTGTAAACATTTCATATTGCATGTACTTCTCTGTTTTGTTGACCTGTCCAGAATAACAACTAGATAAAGACACCAGCCCCCCCTGTTACCTGCAAGGATAAGTGGATATAAATTATGGATGGATGGATACTATCGGTATACACTAAGTGTTTTAAAAATGACTGTGAAAGAATATTGCATAAGAATTTTGTGTTCACCTATAATGGGATAAATGCTGCAGTTACTTAAACTGCCTGCCTCTGTCAATCACAGTCCCTACCACTGTGGAACAATCAACAGTAGTGAATAAAGATCTGTTTAAATTAATTTGCTTTTAGATTACGGTACATCCTGCAGTTTGCAAAATGTCGGAGGGTAAATGTGGAGGGTCACTTGATATGCTGTCTATCTCCAGCGGTCGTTCAGCCTGTAGCCAGATGTAGGCTACATCCTCCACAGGAAAAAATGTGATATATGGATTTGGATATGCCTGAACACTCGCCTAATCCTGCTGATGGGAGCAGCTTAGCAAGAAAACCTGCCTTTATTGTGTATTTCTGATTCCACGTTAAGGAAAAAGGGACAAACCAATAATTGTAAACCTATAATTTAGACAATGAGAAAGACATATAATTAAATAAATAAAAAAAATACTGAGAATAACTGAAAACACTTGTCTGGAAAACAAATATAACACAACTACTGGTTAAACATCATTCCACTGTATATCCATCAAATTTACAATTTATCACTAGATGTCCTGCTGATAGAAGAATTTGTACTTCAAACTTAAACCAATATTACAATTTTTTATTATTTCTATTGTTTTCTGTGTTTGTGTTGTTTCTTTCTCAGATCAGCCATGTTTCCGAACACAGCTGGATTACCATGTCTCCCCAGATTCCTGCTCTAAAAGCACACCTGCTGCTCAAAGGGCAACTCGGAACTAATCCACTTTGATGTGAAAGAGAACCAACAACCTTTTCTGTTGGAAACTAACAGCATCAAAGTGGCAGGGCTGAAAATGCAGTAATACCACTTAACAGTGATTGTGATTTATGAACGGAGGCAATCCTTTTTTTTTTGTTGACACTGCCTTTTCAAGTTTAAATATAGAACAATTGTTTAAAAAAGTTAACTTGACAATGATTAGTTTTAGAAGGAAATTTACGTATATATACACGTATTTGAGGTTTTCCATTACACCTAGTTTAAAAGCACATTTTTTACATTTGAGGTAAAAAGACAAACCTGCTGAATCTCACTAGCACAGGACTATTTTCAGTAAATGTTCAGAAACCTGCATTCTTGCATAAACAGCTGGAAATTAAAGCAATGCATTGAAATTAGAAAAAAAACACTGGTATCTGTTTTATGCAGTAGAAGGTAGGAATAAATCCCGAAAGCCCACAAATCAAACACCTCCACATCCTTCAACAGCACACTCTTACAGTGCAGGAATCATCATCTCTGACTCTTAAGAACCAGAAAAAATACAGTGTTACTTAGGGATGCTTCAGAGCTTTCTAATGGGCTGGTTGGTATTCGCATCTAAAATATTTCAGTGTACTGCAATAGGGAGAAAAATAAAATCTTTTGGCACTGTCTGATTATTAGAAGTGGAGGGTGACTAAGCAATGGACTGAACAATAAATGCAGTTTCACGGGGGACTTGTTGATCTGCAGAATTAAAGGATTGAAGAACGATGCTGCAAAGATTCCTTTATCAGGAAAGAAAGGCAATTAATTTTAACCTCTTTTAGTAAAGATAAGCTGTTAGCACCAGTGAAACATTACATTAACATACCATAGCAACTATACTGTTAATACCAACAGACATATTCACTAGACTCATGTAAGAAGGGGAACAAAATATCTCTACATGCTCAGAAACAGGATGAAAACATTTATTTCTGTTGTATGTTGACTGAACGTTCTGTTGCTTGTGAGTCAAATCTACAGTATATATCCAGTAACAAAAACTATGCAAGAGTATGTTTGTCCACCATCTCATGGAGTCAAATTTTCCAATATCTAACAGACTCATGGAACAGATTCCACTGCAGGCAGAGTGAACACTCTCACACTCACCCCGTCTGGACATAGCTGTTACTTTAACTACTTTTCTGGGCCAGGCTGTAGCAACCACAGTACAAACCCGCTAGCATACGCACTGCACTAAAGCAAAGCAGTTTTCATCAAATGCAGTAAACAAACAAGTCTGAGGATAAAATATATTAGAAAGAGTCTAAGGTAAAATACAAAGCTTTGACCAAATATTTCTCTTCATATGGGAATGACATAGCCCAGCCATTGCCTTTCTATGCAATTTCGCTCAATTCTAATCTTGCTTCACAGTTCAATCTGGGCTTTATCCCGCTGACTTGGATCCCTCTGGTAGAATTCCAACCAGGCCAATCAGTGAACACAAGGTGAAGTTGTAAATAATTACATTAATTTTCTGTGCTGTTTTATAATTGCCTGTAGTTTTAGCAATGGCAACGGATGAAGTGAACAAAGTCAATGAAGTCATTCAGTCTGTGTTGACCACGCTTCCAAATATCAAATTAAAATTAATAGCCGCCTCATTCGGCTCAGTATTTCTCTCGTTAGTGGAGGATGGTTGCTTACAGTGCAGGCAACGTCCAGATAAGATTCATAGCGCCAAACTGGCGCATTACGACAAGGACAAACGTTAACAACTGGGTAGAATTTCAAATCTCAACACAGTCCATGTCTCCTGAAAGCAATCGTTTCTCAATAATTGAGAGCCCATACCCCCTGTACAAAAGCAAAGTGTAGAATAAGGGGCTGGTTTTTACCAGGCTATGAATGACAGGGGATTTATCAGTTTTTTTTTATTAAAGTTGTATGGAATAAATATGACCAATTAATATTTTACTCACATTTTTAGTCTAAATTACTCTCTGAAGATTTCCACACAGTAAAATGTTTGCTTTAGGTGGTTATAAAAAAAAAGTGGGTTCAGTTAGCATATGCTTGAGGGTGAAGGAAGTGGTGGGATCCAGTGCTACATGTTCTCCACTTACACTAATCATATGGTGCCTTAAATCAACAGTTTAAAAATACAGCAGATAAAGTCTATATTGTCCTACCAGCCTTGAAAGTAAACATTTAACAGAGAAGCGATCAAATAAAAATGATGGTCCAATTTTAGTTTATGTACAAGTTGACAGTAGCACTCTAGCACAACTAGTTTCCACGGGAACTTCTTGAAGTGCCAATTAAAATTTTTGTATTACTCCAAAGGTAAGAAAAAACATATTTTATTGTTTCATGTTGATATATTTTTACCTAGGCAGATAATCATTCAACAACATATTCTTTAGTGTTGCTGAACATGTTGGACTACTTTTGGCAACTATAACCTATGTGCCACCATGAAATAGTTCCTTTGGCAGGCATGGGCATCAGGGAAAGTAAGAGTCCAGCCAAGTCTATTAAAGAGATGCAGAGTGTGTATGCCTGGTTTATGCTGTTCCTGTTTATGCTGAAATACAACATCCCACAAAATATCCCAGCAAATATCCCAGCATAAAATAAGCAGAAGATCATAGATGGTCATAAAGCTATGGTTTAGATATGACTCTGTTCCAGCACACCTGATTCAAATGACTGCATGACCTCCTCTGCAGCCACCAAATGCTACAGAAGCCTGTTAATCACTCATTCGTTTAAGTAAAGTGCTTTAAAGCAAGGAGCAGAACAGAACTACTTAAGGACCAGGTTCGGAAACCACTGCCTTAGAGTCCACAATGGAGTGAACAAGTGAAGAATTAAACATTGCGCTTTTTTGGGATTTTTTTCTTTTTTTCAGTTTGAGTGTACTTCTTGGTGAACCACTTTGTTTCAAACAGCTCTACAAAGTTTTATTACACCATCATTTTCTGTGACTCATATTCAGAAACAGCCTCCACAGTGGCCCAGATGGACAGTGGGTTCATGTTTGATAAGCATTTTATTGATCTTTAAACTAATTCAAAGTTCTGCATCGGATCAAAATCAAATTCAAGCACCTGCAGAACAACAAAACATTTATCTGGAAGACGCACAAATAAAGAAAATGTTACAAAGAAAACACGGGTCTAACAGTGAGAAAATAAATAAATAAATTGGAAAAAAAGCAAACACTGACTAATGGCCCTCCCACACAATGTCCAATGGCTATTTACACAAAAACATTAGGACAATGGAAAAAAATTGTCTGTTTTTGATTCTGAATGAATGAATGAATGAATGAATGAATGAATGAATGAATGAATGAATGAATGAATGGATGGATGGATGGATGGATGGATGGAACAGATAACCAGTGAAAAGATCAAGCTTCTCCATCTTCTCCGTGTGCTACTATTGTTGTCTGAAGAAATGGACCACGCCCAGTCAAAAACAACCAATCAGAGCCAGAGGGAGCGTCCTAGCGTTGCTCAGTGCGCTAATGGGGGAGAAACAATTTACCGTTCTGCCATCATCGTAGGCCATGCTAACTAGCCTGGGTGTTGGGGGGTGATGAGAACTAAGGCCCTCCTCCTGACTCTTTTTGGTTGTTTATAGTGGAGGAAGGCAGAGGAGCTTGATTTTTTTTATAGCTAATCCATCTCATACAGTACTATCATGACAGTGACAGTTTCAACAAATATGTAAAAAACTATTTTTTATACAAATTACACACTGCAGATTTAGGGCTACACCATGTTCATCCATCTGTTTCTTAAATACCAAAATAAAGGTATAAAAGGCCTAACCTCCAATTCTTGTCTTTCCTAACGTAATTAACATGTGTTTAAAGTTGAAAACAAAGCCTAGAGAATAATTTCAAGATAATCTCTATTTTTGTTTAAAAGAATTAAAATGTAAAGATCTGAAGGCTCTGAACTGCATTTTGTCAGGCCACCTTGACCTTCATCTCTGGGATACAGTGTTTGCTGAGTAGGTGCCAGGACACAGTGTATTTGTACATGCTGCTGGCAGAAGAAAAGGCTTCAACATGAAACACAAAGACTACAAAATCCAGCAGCAAGGCACAGTAAAATTCACAGCAGGGCTTAAAGATGAATTTGAAATCAACCTAAGAAAGTCTTTAAGTGGAGGACATTTAAATCAACTGTGAGCATGCTCATGTAAGGCAGTCCAAGCAAGTTCACACAGAAAGCAGGCACAGAAAATAAGTCTGTAAAAAGCCTAAAATCATCAGACCTACAGCTGACTTCTGCTGCTGTTAATATAAAAGTACTTCTCAATCAAAAAAAAACAACAAAAAAAACACTGCAAAACAAAGTTTACTTTTCCATGGAAACATTTTCTCTCAAAGATGAAGACTTTTGGAATATAGTCCTTTGAAAAGATGAATCTTAACTTAATTTTAAAAATAATAAAAATAATTGAAAATAAATGATTAAAAAAACATTCCATAAGAAGAACCTCATACCAACTCTGAAGCTTTGATCTGGAAGTGTCATGGTTTGGGGATGCTTTGCTACAGCGGATCCTGGCCAGTTGGGCCCAATTCATTATTGGTTTATAAGCCCAAACCAATAATAAAAGATGCCGCTTACCTGTCATAACTCCAAATACTATGAATTTTACAATTATTTTTATTTTGTCAGAGAGCGGTTGAGAAAATTAGACAATCTGCCTGCTTTCTAAAATAAAGCTGTACTCTATTTTAATAAAATACTTTTCTAGTACTTTTCGAGTTTAGCCAGAATGTGCTTCCCGTATGTGTACTTGTGCAAAGTGGCAATGTGAGGCCGGATCTTGTGCATGATGATTTTCCGCTGAGCAGGTTCTGGGCAGGTACAACTTTATAAAAAATAAAGTTGTACTTTATTTTTAATTTAAAAATATATATATATTTTTTTTTAAATAAAATAAAGTACAGCAAAAGCAGATCTGGACCGTGCAACATTGCAATGATTTTTTTTACCAGAAAATCCACAAAAGACAAGCCAAGAATTAAGACATGAAAAGTCCTGATATTGAGTCAATCCCCAAATCCTGACCTCATTGAGTTGCTGTGGGGTAACATTGAAGAAAGAGTAGGGCAAACTTGTGACCAGTGTCACAGACTGATAAATTGTCAGAAGAAACAGCCCACTCAAGTTATCTCAGGCAGAGGGGCGGACATTTGGATTTTATCTTGATAGTTTTTGTTTACTGAATAAAAAAGGTGATATTGTAAAATCAGTTTCCTGGATGTGAGTAAAACAAAACATTAAACATCAATAATGTGGAAATTTATCAACAAATATCTGAAAGACAGTGGCTCAGGCAAAACCCTTTGTGATGCCCAAGAATATAGTCAGAATATCAATTAGACTGACTAAGCCAACGTATATTTAACATTGCCAAGGTAAAATCTTCTGCTCTAATAATCAATGGAACTGCAGCTACATTTTACAGCATCCATCAATCCGGACTCCTGCCTAAGTCAATGAAAGGCGAGGAGTGTTCCCTTCTTTAAAAAATGTTTAAAGAAATGTGCCATTAGCCGCTGAGTGAACTCAGAGCAATCAACCTTCACTTGAATGTGTAGCTTTCCCTAGTTGAGAAGCTGAAGTCACAGACACAATCAACTGGCTGACTGCCAAGGTTTGGCTGACACTATGCATACAAAATGAACATTGCTTTTAAATTCCCATTTAATTTATCATAAGCTGTTAAATTTTATATTATTGACAAATCAAATATTATTAACGTCTGTAGATGTTCTGAAAACTTTCTAATAGATAGATAGATAGATAGATAGATAGATAGATAGATAGATAGATAGATAGATAGATAGATAGATAGATAGATAGATAGATAGATAGATAGATAGATAGATAGATAGATAGATAGATAGATAGATAGATAGATAGATAGATAGATAGATAGATTTTGTAGGTTGGAAATGGAGATTTGTCAGTTCTCAAATAACACACATGCAGACCCTGAGCCTTTCATTTACCAACGATACGGTGTGATGCTGAAACCTCCCATTTCCCAGCCCACTAGTAAATACTAGGGGGAGGAATTCCCACTAAGAAATGTAGCTTCATCTTTAAAAAAAAAAAAAAGAAAGAAGAAGAAGAAGAGTCGGCCTTCCTGGACCATGAAAGCGAAACGCAACAGACCTGACAACGGCTTTAAAAGCGTAGACAGCCCAAACCAATAATAAAAGATGCCGCTTACCTGTCATAACTCCATCTGCTGTAAGACATGCTCCTGTTGCTGCTGACTCCCTCCATTACAGCCCGCGGGGACGTGGAGCGGTCGGAGCGGACGATGAGACGGTAAATAAAATCAAAGCCTTCAAGCCGTGGAGGGTCGGTGAAGATCTGGAAGCGCCTGTAAGTGAATGGCAGGGAGGCTGAGCGCAGCTAGACCTTCTTCTGTGGACTATACCACCACAGAGAGGGGAGCGCAGCTGAACGTGTCGGAAACCTGAAACAGACATACTGATGGAGCTGAATAAACAGGTGGTTCCTAATGTTGGGGTCGGGACCCCACAGTGGGTCGTCCTATACCAAGTGGGGGTCACTTTAAAGGCAAGTTAAAAGGCTGTTTCAGATATTTATTTTTCCAAAAAATTAACTGCAGGGTTAAAATGAAATCACATTAAGTGAAATAAAAATAGTTAATTGTTTTATTATTGATATTTAATCGATATAACTCCATGCAGAAAGACCCCAGGCCTGAATCAAACCCAGGACCTTTTTGCTGTGAGGCAACAGTGCTACCTACTGCACCAATTATGCCTAATTGGGAAATACAAAGCTAAATTTGCAATTGGTAAACTACTTAACAATTAAAATATTAGATGCAATAGAAGTGAATACTTCAAAAGCAGCTAATTGTAATATTAAGCCAGCAAAAATGTGGTGAAAATATTTACATTTGTAAGAACAGGTCGTACTCCTTTATTTCCAAGTGAGAAAGATTTTTTTTTATTTACAACAAAAGGAAATCTGTCAGAGAAGCCTCTTTGAGTGATGCTGGAGCCCTCTGTATCAAATTAACAAAAGTTATGTGACTAACAAGCAAAAGTTTGAGGATTTTAATAACTTGAAATAAATGAATTTTATGTACAATAAACCTATCTTTGTAAATAGAATAAATACTTTCCTCAACAAATTCAATTTATATATGAACATTGGAAAAGTTTAGGTTTGTTCTCATTAAAACAATCATTTACACTCTAAAATAATCAAAGCATAAAATCATAAAATAGGCTATATTAATAAATTAAAAAAGGAGTGCATTCCTTTAATCTAAACTTTTGAACATAAACTATGCCAATAAACATCCAGTAGACCAGTTGGATGTTAGCATATTATATAATATATTATATAATAATATTATTATAATATACTGTAGTTGGCATATTATGCCAACTATTAGGCACAATATTGCCTAATAGTTGTTTTCATCTCTGCGTGTGGTCTGACAGCCGTCTGCTTCTCTATAAACCCTCCAAATGGAGACATTAAATGTCCTTTCGTAGGTTATTTGTTTTACTTTAAACGGGTTACCATAGCTTTAGAAGTGTGTTTGGCTATGTGGATTATTACTTTGGAGAATCCTTAATGATGCTTTCAATATCGCCATATATTCTAGTTTTTTTGATGGAACAACCTGAAAAGGCAGAAATTTTGAAAAGGTTGTAGACAAGGTGTGTCTCAATAAAAAATAACAAAGAAAATGTATTCAGTAATTAAACTTAACAGTGTAACTAATATGTTACATGGATTTATTGGGTACAGAGTAATATATTTGAAGTTTCTATTTCTGTTTATTTTGATGACTGTAGTTGGTACTTAAAGTCTTCTATTGCATTTCTTGGAAAATCAGAATTTTAGATTAGAGTTATATAAATACATTGAACCTAAACCAGCAGAAGACACAGTTCCTAAAATTCTACTTCACTGTGGAAAATTAACTTAGTGAACTTATGTTTGGTCTCTGCGATCTTTCTCCAGACTCGGACACTTGATTCACAAATGAAATACAAAACACACATTCATCTGCAAAGAGGTCTTTTTTTATCTTAAGCCTAGGAAAGTTGCTACTGACATTATGTCTGGCTAAAGAGTGGCTTAATGTGTATAAGTAGCCCATGTTCTGGATATATCTATGTGAGAAGGCTTTTTAAGGAGTGAATGCAGCAACAGTCCACACCGCATAAACCTCCATCAAACTGTTCAATAGACTTTGCTTCAAAATCTTCTCAAGGCTGTATTTCTTGGGCCTTTCCCTACTATACTTTTTTCTTTCACTCAACTTTCCATGATTATGTTTGGATAATCCATTCTATGAAGAGGAAGCTACATCAGCAACTACGTTTTGTGGCTTGCAATCTTTGTGTGCAGTAAACTAATGTATTGCACTACTGTATTAAATACATTTCTTTTTAAATAAACTGGTATTTGTGCAAAACCTCAGAAACGTGTTATTGTACCTCACAAGATATGAAATAAAACGGACTCTTTTGGGGTAAAAAAAAAAAAAAAAAAGCAAAGATAAAGTAGATGTGTTGCAAATAGAGCAATTGCAAAAACATACATATAAAATGAGATTGCTTCCAGATTCAAGCTTAATGTTTTCTGAACAATAAGAGCTCATATATGGTTTGCGGAATCACAATCGGCTCTAGAAACAATTTTCTATCTTTTCTGGCTCAATAACAGATTTTATTTTTGCAACAGAAGCTAGACACAGGGCAAAAGACACCAATGTGAAAGTGAAATCAAACAGAATGATGCAAATGCACACTTAAGAGTAGCGACAAGATGAGATGTGGGCATTTAAATCTTAATGCCAGAAGGTTGCATGATCTAAACAATCATTTCTATGACCTCCAAATTTAACCTGACATTTCACAATCAGAACTGGTGGTGAACACCTCAAGATAAATATATACTTATTTTGTGACCCAAAATGCAAAAAAAACCCAACCTTGGTTACATTTAGGTGAAACATCCAATTGTTCAGATTTGGGCCAGCAATCATTTTCACATTAAAAATAACCAAGGGAGTTAGATATTCTTCTTTACATATAGACACAGCCTGAGCTGTGAACATGTATTTACTTATAAACATATAAAAATACTCATCAACCGGTTTGATAAGAAAATAATGTATAAAAGTAGAGTAGAAATATTTAATCAAGTTCATTAATCCCATCATCTGATTTTCTTGTTATATTACAAGATGAAGGTATGTGAAACAAACAGCAGCACTTCGTCTGAGCGCCCGAACAGCAGCGGAAAGGAGAAGGCGGATCGCTGTTGCGTGTCTTCAGTGATTACAGATCCTGCTGCAGACGGCCGGTCCTACGAAATGCACCTCGAAGCCTCGGCTTGTCCTGGTTTTACAACCAGCAAACCAAACTGGGACAAAAATCAAAGCAACAAACTGACTCGAGAGCACAAGCAAATACATCGCCATGGTGTTAGAGGTGCAACAGCAATGTGAGCGCAATCAGAACTGATGAGAATGATTGGAATGATGAGCTGAGCAGAGCTCTGAAAGCCTTTCTTGGTTTACAACATGCTGATTTTTACATTGATTTACCAGCGAAAAGTTAAGTACAGATCACACAGTTTCACTTTTGTCTGAAACCATCCCAGTTTGAGGCTACACAGTTTGCTGCTGATAGTTGAAACCAGACATACAGTGTACAAAAAGACTTACCATTTTTTCCTCTCAGTGTCTGGTATTATAGTCAAAATCTTGTCATTTTAATTAATCATTCTGCCTCCTAAATGGCAGAATAATTAAATAATGTATTACTTTCTTTAAATTCAGAAGCTTTGATATGCACATATTACCTTTTGAATGAGAAGGTCCAGCTTGACGTCATAGCTTTGTAAGCTTCTAACACATCAATGCACAACATTTTGATTAAATAGAGGCAAGTTCTCTCCTTGTGACACCTTATACATTTTTAAAGAAATTATCCACAACATTAGGATGAAATTGCAGAGCTCCACAAAATTTGGTTCATCCTTGGATACAATATTCAGATGCCTGAAGGTCTCATTATATGGTTAAAAAAAATCCTATGCAAGTATAAACACCAAGGGATTGTTCCAACCACTATCTTGCTCAGGAAGGAGACATTTTCCGTTTCCCTTCGATAAATTAGCTTTGATGAAGAAAATGTGTATCAAACAGAAAAGAAGCAGAAAAATGATCTGACAAAAGATGCTGGTTGAAAGAAAATTGTACCAAAAATGAGTTGAAAGGCTGCCCTCAAGGAAGAAGCCATTATCAAAAAAAAAAATAAAAAAATTTGAATATGCAAGAACAGGGTGACAAAGCCCTTAGACTGTGTAGTCCGATTAGACAAAAATTTAGGTTTTTCTCTATAAAGATCATCATTACATTTCTGAGAAAAGGCCAAACAAACTCGATAACCAGAGTACCCACCGGAAAGTTCTTAGTAGAAAGGTTGTGTGCAAAGTTGAAAAATGTAAAAATGTCTTGTAAAATGTAAAAATGTCAAAGATTCTCACCCAAATCATCAAGTTTAAAAGGCAATTCCATCTAAACACTGAGTAGCTGTGCAAACTTCTCAATTTAAAGACTGAAGAATTTTTTGAAGTTCCATAATTATGATATTTAGCAAACAGAAATAACTTTGGTAATCCTAAATATAAAATAGACTTAATTTCTATAATGTCAGACACTGAGACAAAATTGTTATGTATCTTTTTATGCAGGTGTGGAAATGTCTGGTTTTAACAGAGATGAAGCCAGATGTTCATAATCACCTTCGAAGATTTTCAAGTTTACTGAATGAGGTTACACCTTTTGGGAGGAAAACTGAGGCGAACATGACGCGTTGTGTATGTCAAGAATATGATTACAATCATTCAATCTATAAGACTTGGGGGGGGGGGGAGGGGGAACAAAAAATTCTAATACAGCAGACAAGCCATATTTGGCAATTGAACTGAAAGCATAAAAAGGGGAAAGTTATCCACTGCAGAATGCCAGAAATATGTCTCAATATATCATTAAAGGATGTCTAGGAATTACATTTATATACATACATATTCAGTTTCTTATATGTAAAACCAAACTCAACCTCACACACTGCACTGTGGTGATTTAATAGATTAGAAATACACTTTGAAAACCACAACAAATGTCACATATGTACAGTAGCAGATTAGCACATGGGGAGTAAAGGTGGATATGGCACAACATACACAAAGCTTCGTAAGAGAATCTCTGCTCTGGTCAGACCCTGGAAACTAAAGAATTGTCATTAACATTCTGGATATAGATTTCATTCAAACTCGGTAGCAAGTACAAATGTCACTACAAGGCAAGAGGAGTCCTTCAGAGTACAAAACATTTAATTTGTCAGGCTGATTTAAGAAGGCAATGTTTAGTGTTGGTACTCTCTCGTGTGGATTAGATTGCAGCTGAAGGTAGAGTGGTGTTAAAAATTTGGCATTGTCAGTTATCCCATAGCGATGTCCTGGAAACAGCAGTTCCTGGTCCAAGTTAACCCAGAAAAGGCTGTCTGAAGTCATGCACATGGAGAAGGCAGCGGTCACTCATCCACTTAGGATGTAATGTCAGGCAGAGTGGGGGGCGGGGGGAGGTTGATTAGCTGCATGAGTTAACAGTGATAAGGCAGACTCAGACGATCACACAATGACAGCCGGTTTTGTCTTTCTCATTTCTCGTAGGCTCCGGCGACGGTGGACATTCTTGTTCTTGGAATTTCCTGTTAGAAAAAAAAGGTGAAAACTGGACTGAGAACTTTTGGATTGTTTCATTTAGAAGATGAAATGGCATTGATGCTTCACTCACTGAAGAATGTTTGAGATCATCTTAAAAATGTATAACCAACTAAGCATAAATAACAAAAAATAACATGGTGACTAAACTTAACATTAGTATTTAACTTAACTCAAGCAAATAAGTTATAACTGTGTCAATCTGAGTTAATGCTTTTTGATTGTGTCATGCAAGAAGGCTATTGCTTTTACGCAGAGGTTACAGAACGTGAAACTTTCTTACACTTGTAGCGTCACAAATGTTGAAGAAATCTGAACTTGATGCAACTATAATCACACTCTGACCAAGACTGTGCAAGAGGCCTTCATCAAAATCTTACATTAACCCAGGGGTCTCAAACTCCAGTCCTCGAGGGCCACTGTCCTACAGTTTTTAGATGTGCCACAGGTACAAAATACTGGAATGAAATGGCTTAATTGCCTCCTGCTTGTGTAGATCAGTTCTCCCAGCCTTGCTAATGACCTAATTATTCTATTCAGGTGTGGTGCAGCAGAGGCACATCTAAAAGTTGCAGGACTGCGGCCCTCAAGGACTGGAGTTTGAGACCCCTGCATTAACCGGTATATACATCAATACCAGTCACATAATGATGTTTGAGTTAAACCTCAGTGAGTTTTGAGCTGAATGTACTCGTTTCCCTTCTAGGACCTCGAGTTAAACACTACTCCCAGACAGCTTCATTGTTACTGAAATCTCATCATACTAAAATTACTAGAATATATTTTCAAGCAGCTCCTGAAACACTGCAAACACTTCTCTGTGGCTCATACCCAATGACATCATTGTATGCAAGACGGAAGACGACAAGAGAGAAGACCGATTCAGAGAAACCCAGATCCTGAACCAAGAAGCCCAACTGAATCATCATCATCATCAAAGTTGGTCTAATTGATTTTAAAATTGGGCTGTGTTTTTGTTTACTTCAATATTCCTAACATTTGATTTGCCTTTGCACTCCCAGCTTCAGAGTGACCTCTAAGGAGGTCAGACCAGCTGAAAAACAATGCTTACAATCCAGTAATGAAACTGTAATCAGTCATCTGACCCAAATTTAAGTTTAGCTGCCTCTCATATTAAAGCTATGTTGGGCATTACAGCCACTGTAAGTTGTTCTACTATCAGATCTTGTCTCATGTTAGAAGACTGTGTTCCAGATGTCACCAGAAAGACATATTTCATGCACACGTAAAAGGAATCTAATCACTGGACAAAACATGTCAGATGATTCGGTACGCAGTGATCCACAGAGAGCCTCCTACACACCCTCTGTTAAAGTCATGAAGACCCCAGAGGACCCTGTGTGCTCTCATAGGAGCAAGATACAGCCCTATTGTAAAAGAGCTCAATACTTTCCACTGGGCAAGTAGCGTCAAAAAAATAAAAAATCCACAAGAAGAATGCGTTTGTCACGAGGAGCCTGGCTGTAACACCTTTGCTGCTGACATGTAATCAGTGGTGTTGGAAAATTTGCTAAAAATACAGCTACTAATTACAGCCAGCTTAAATCAGCCAGTTTTCTGTCGGCTGTAATCAGGGTAATAACATAAAAAGGCAGAAAGTTATGCAATTAACTAGAGCTGCACAATACCAGGAAATGACTTGATTGCAACACTGTTGCTGAAAACTGTAATGAATGATAATATTCGTTGTAATTTATCATCATCATCATAATTTGCACCACTTTTATCTCTCACAATGTACCCACCAATGCCTAGAAGACTGAGCATTTAAAATATGCATCAGGTGTGGGCACCCAGAGGCCGTCTAGTTGGATAAATATCAGGATTTGGTTGATGTTGTGACCAAGTTTTGGTCACTTGTTTTACACAATTATTCAGCTGAAAGAGCTGATAAAAAACAGATCTGCTGGTTTTTATTGAATATTTCCTGGTTCTTCAAAAAGCATCAAAGACTCTCCACCATGGAGGTCATAAGGTGCCTGAGATGAAGTATAAATGAAAAATAATAAGGTTGGATTTTTCTTAGATTTTACAGTCGAAGATGAATTTACATCCTTTATGTAGGCCTTTACAAAGGGTATAAATAAGCTTGGAGAGCCCTGTAAATTTGACTGACCACTAGAGGACAGTGAACTAAACCTTCACAGACCTCTGCATCAATAGTACTGGAAGAAGAAGGGTCAACTTACCTGATTACCCTAACCAGCTCATGAAAAGCCTGGTCTACGTTCATACGAATTTTAGCTGAAGCCTCCATATATGTGACTTTTAACTGTCTGGCCAGCTGCTGGCCCTCTTCCTGGGTTACCTGTGGTGAGAGGTAGAACAGAAAATTGAATCTTCAAGAAAACAGCCCAAAAATCCTCAAAATAAATATTACAGGCTCCTCAGACAAATAAATAGTTCAACAAAACATCTACAAATGTTAATAAAAAGCAGATTTTAGTTAGTTTTGCCAATTGTTAAACTATTAACCTGACTAACTTGTACGTGAGCATTCTTTAGAGCCACCTTTATATTTTAATGTCCGAAAAACAGATATTTATGTGAGGTTTTTATTACAGATGTGTATTATATATATATAAATGGGATGCAGGTTATTAGATGGCAGCAGTGATTGGTGCAGTTCCAGTATTTAGAAATGGATGAAAGTCTGGCAGCGATGCTCTTTTTAACCAATAGGGGGTGGTGTGGATTCACCAGAAGAAATGATGATTGGCTGAATACCAACAGGGAGAAGATTCATCATTTCATCACACTCCCTTCTTCATCAGTCCTCCCTTCCTGACACCAGCGTGTCAACAAAATCTCTCAACATCCTGTTGCATCTCTAAAACAAGCTTGCAGCTGCAACACTTGTGCTTGAAAGCCTGCAAATCCGAATCCCTCAAGCCACATCTCCTCGGATGATAAAAGCACGTGCGAGTTTCGTCCGTAGGTGGATTCAGATCTCTCCAACCTGTTGGACTTACTTGTCTCTGCAGCTCCAGATCTGCCTTGTTGCCTACGAGGATCATGGGGAATTCATCTCTGTCTTTGACTCGCAGAATCTGTCTTTGGAATTTGTAGATTTCTTCAAAGCTGTAAATCAGATGACATGGTCTGTTACATATGTGTGTAAAGGCATACAATCATCTCCTAACAATGCAACAGTAAAAAAAGAAAAGAAAAGAAGAAGCATCCCGACCCACACGCACGCACATGTACACGCTCGAACAAAACCGTCGAACATGAGTGTGAGGTTGTCTGTGCAGGGTTAAACATGCCAGTCTAGAGGGGAAAAGAAGTCTGCCTGACTATTACAGCAGCGTAAACTATTTTTATCCAAGGCTCTGCCTCCCTCTGCCTGACCCGACTGTTGCCCCACTATAATACAGATGGCATGTGATGGCGGGCTTTCAACTTTACAGCAAATAAAAATGTCAGTCTGGGAGGGAAAAAAAAAAGAAGAGCAAAGAGGCAGAATGTAACCACAAAGCTGAGACGGCATTCCAGTCGTGTTGAGCACATAGTAAATCTGGTAAGACTTGACTAATATAAATGGAGGAAGGAAAGACTGTTTACAACATAAACATTGGCAGGGGGTTTAGGGTGGGAACAAGGGAATGCAGCTTTACTGTGCTGCTGTGCAGAGACATGACACAAGGGATGGGGAGCGAGAAAATAAAAGAAAGAAATATAAAAAATATTTAAACCCAAATCCTGAACAAGTAGAAACTTTTTTTTTTTTTTTTTTACCTGATCTAGTCTCGACAGTAATTAAAGCCCTCAAACAGAGCATGTCGTGCATGAAGGATTCACCTGAAAACAGTTTGGCCATGTACGTTTTGCAGCCGACGGCAGCCTGCTTCCTCCTTTCGCCTCATTAATGCTGCCCGAGCTCGTGCGGTGGCAGCGTAAACATACACATCGGTGTCACAGCTGTCACATGTGCAACAAAGCAGCAGGTGGAATAAGTTGTGCTTTCGTTTCAAACCCACCTGCTGTTGCCAAACCAGGCAAGGGGTGAGAATGACAGTTTCAACATGATGCGTTTTGTATCTTCGGCGACCTGATTTCAAAGCAGCTTAAAATGAAGGCGCCTGAAACAAAGTTTAGCAACAACCGCATGAGGCTTTTAAGGGGACTGTTTGTGCCTGACAGTGTTGTCAGTATATACATCCATACATGTTTTGAGTACATACAGTGCCGGCCAAATTTATTAGGACCCCTGGTACAATAGACATGTAAAAACCCAAAATGTATGTTTATACTTTTATTGAAGTGGAGTCAGATCCAATAGACCTATCTGGAGAACTACAAGATTTAATTTGAATATAATTATTTACAGGGACAGAAAATCCCAACATTAAGAAATATTTATTTTTAACAAAATCACACATGGTACATTTATTGGTACCCCTAAAAACATCTTAATACATGTAAATTAAGCATTTCTACAACTTAATAAGGATTCTCCGACTTCCTGTTTTTCTGGGGTATATTTAATAAAGATAAAATTTGACTTGATTTGATTTGGTAAAAATAAAATAAGAAATTCTGATGCGACTCTCCCTTCAAGTAAATATATTCAAGTAAAATTTTTACATTTTTAAAATAATTGATTCTAAGGTTTTTTTCACAACTTCATGAATGTGCAAACTGACTCCCGAGTCTTTCCCTGTACCTGAATTTGTTTCCATACATGTGCACACATGCTATTGTTTAAGCAGTAGGCAGGCTTTTAATAGAAATCTAAGGTAAGTGTGTAGGAGAATTAAACGAGAGCAGGACGAGGGCAGGAAGTCTTGAGAACAAAAGCAAATGACAACAAGAACAACAGCGAGGTCCGGAAGCACGAGCAGCAAAAGTTGGTGTCAATGTCAAATTTATGGTTCTTGTAGTGGAAAGAGTGTGCAGCTGTGAAAAGCTCACAGAGCTTTACAAAAAGAAGAAGAAAAAAAAAACACCAATAAGAGTGTGCGTGTGCTTGCTCAAAGTGAAAACTGTCACCTACCTTCCTCTGTCAGTGACTGAGAAGACGAGCAGGAAGCCCTCCCCTGTCCTCATGTATTGTTCTCTCATGGCTCCGAACTCTTCCTGTCCAGCCGTGTCGAGGACTGCACAGCAGCAACACGTGCACACACATTAGCAGAATAACTTGCAGCAGAAACAAACTGCTCAGAACCAGCGCCTCATTAGAAGAGGTAAAACAAAACAGAAACAAGCAAATGGTCGAATGTGCGTCTTTGCATTTACTCTAGCTGTGTTTGTGCTGCACTTACTGTCCAGCCTGGCCGGCCTTTCATCAATCACGCACTGCTTGGTGTAAGAGTCTTCGATCGTAGGATCATAGTCAGTGACAAAGTATGACTGCGTGAGAGAGAGAAGAGAGGACAAAAGAGAACACATGATTATTTAAATGCAGTTTACATCGCAGACAATTCTCAAATTACAACATCAGAATGTTTAGTTCTTTTAGCGAGTCGATATTATTGATTTTGATTTACTCCGGTTCATTTTTTATGGCTTTTGTTTACAGCTAATAAAAAGAAAACTAATTTTAATTTTGCATAGGTCCAATAAAAACAAATATTCAATACAGAACTGTCAGCCAACTATAAAGTATCCCCATGTGTTGTATATGATATTTACTCACCACCTAGTCCAGATGCTCTTTTTGCAGAAATTACTGCATCAGTAATTTGTGAGTCACAGCCCACACTAGTGACTCTCCCCCAAAATCCTTAAATATTTACAATCCTCCTAAGCCTCCAGTTATCCATGTTGATTGTGCACCTTTATCTCTACCTCACTTTTTTCTTCCAATCAACTTTCCAATAACATGCTCCCATACAGCACACTGAACAGCCAGCTTCCGAAGCATTGATCAGAAACTGGCTGATAATGCAGATGATATCAATCACTGCTTTACAATAGTCAAGTCAGCGATCTGAATGATACTCAAATGTAATAAAGATATGGAGAAACTGAATCATGGGTTGTCATTAGCTGTAGGGCTTTATTACCTAATTTAATCTGTGCGTAATGAATCTGTATAGCATCAGAGATTTGCTTTTTGAGAACTGGATGACTTAACTAAATATATTTTCTGATCATATTCTGATGTAATTTCACCATGTTTCAACTGACCTTCTCTATAGTTATATACTTTTGGAACCTAAACGTCTGATTTCTGAGGAGTCCACTGGGTTTGTTCCCACCAGCATACAGTTATAGTTATCAGATCAGTAGATCTTTGTTCTGAGCTTTTATTCTTCTGCTCCAAGCAGACATAATTTTGTTATTTCAACTAATGCAGCTTAGAATGACTATCCACATGGATGTCTGCATGGATGGCTTCAGAATGGGCAGACGTGGGAATAAACAGCCACTCTATGCTTGTGTTTTGGGTTAAAACAGCACAGACAGCCTCACTGACCTCTACCTTTCCTGGATCTCTCCAGGCAGAAGGCAAACATACTGTCTGCAGCCACCTGCAGAAAAACAAATGCGAACTAAATATTCTGCTACACAACAACCACATGCTCTGCTTTTCCCCCCCCACCACAGGCTGGTTTTAAGCAAATAACACATTTACAAAATGGTTTGCCGAGCTTCAAGAGCCACACAGCCTGCCTGATTCTTCCAATTTGGGGCCAGTATCTGGTCTTGTAGTAACCTCAGCTGAAAGGGTGGGGCCGGACAGCAGGGACGAGGACATGAAGAAGAAGGAGGAGTCATGCATTTTTTACATTTTTCCCATGTTTTGTTGTTCTCGCTCCCCTCAGGGACTTGTTAAGTGGTGACAGCTGAAGGGAGTGCTCAGGGAATGTCAAACCAACACCCGAAGACACGGGGAGCAATCAGTGCAACGTAAAAAGAAATCCAGACACAATTCACACTTGGGTCCAAAGAGGAGTCAAATTAAACTTTCCCCAGTCACACTCCAGTTGTCTGTGTATAGAAACTGTGTAATGTTTTACAACAGAGGCAGCAGGATGCTTATTTGGTGTTATTCAGAAGCCGAGGAGACAAGAAACAGCCTGCCCTGTGTTTGCAGAGCAACAAATCTTTGATGATCCTGAAAATGGGTGAGGCAGATTGAAACAGGGGAAAAAAAGCAACATGCCTAAATTTAGCAGTAAATCAACTTTATATTTTCATAGAAAATATAGTGTCAAAGTTTACCTCTTTGAATATATCTGCTATTAGAAGTTTCCCAGACAAATGTTTCAGAACAAACTCATTTTAACTTGAGACAAAGATAAGATGAGCTAATATAAAATACAGTTCTTAAATGCTTATTTAAATGACTATCCACACCAACGTGGCATTATGCGAAAACGTAATCGCTCCCCAAACCAAATAAGTGATTTTGCAGTAACTAGCAGCGAGTCTGAATTGTGGCCCACTCCTCTCTGCAGTACTGTTGGAGAGTTTTCAACCCTGAACAACCTGCTTAAGGTCGAGCCACTTAAATCAATCAGATTTAAGTCACTTTGAATAGGACCTTCAGTTTTTTTTTTTTTAATTCAGAGCTGTACATGCTAATGAGGAGTGAGTTACTAGGTCAACTTCATCAGAAGGTTCACCTGTTTTCTCCCCATTTGTTGATAATTTGCTCCAGTTGTGCTTAACTTAAGTCCAAAGACTTGAGAATGAATTTGTTTCTGATGTGTTCTTGAATTTCTTTACGTCAGAGTTCGATGCATCTACTTTTTGAGATCGTTTAGTCTACTTCATGTTGTCAGAGATTCCATTTAGGTGAATTTTTGGTGTGGCAAGAGGAAAAGGCATAAGTTATAATATTAGATATCAAATGCAATTGAACTTGAAAGAGCTGGTGCAGAACAACTTCAGCTCTAAGATGTTGGCAAGTTTACACTGGTAATTACGAGTCCTTCCAAAACAATTCTCCCCGCCTGAGACGTCTTGTACCTTCACAATGACTCCATTTTAAACCCCCATTATACAGTAGCGAACGTTGTGGTTGTCTCACTGTATGACCTACTTTCTGTGGAGATTTCGTTCTCAGACAGATGTCCCTGCATGCCTGCCCATTTGAATTTGTTGAGGCAATAAATGACCAGATGTTCTGATGCAGACCTCGCAGCGAAGGCAGCTAAGGCATAATACTACCACTACTGTGTTCCACATATCACAGATATTTAATATCAAATGCATTTTTAGGATTCTTCTAACCTCACGCTGTTCATTTATAGAAATAGATTGAGTTTGAATACTTTGTTGACTAAATATGTTTAACCATCAGTGTCTTAGTTTGTGGTTTTCAGCAAGCAGCAAATTAAGAAAGTGGTGGTTTCTTTCTTGAAGCCTAATGGCACATAATGGTTCACTGAGCTAACATTAAACACGAAAGACTTAAAATATTCTGAGTGACATAAGAGAACCAGTGTGCTCTAATATTTGCGAACTCTTCTAACACTGTTATTTGCTTCAAGAAGAGTTTGTGTTGACCTCAATGTTGATTGCAAATTTGAAATCAAGTCAGATAAATAAAAGCTATTATTGCAACATTTTAAATCACAACTCTTTAGCTTATGTAAATTAACTAAATTGAGGAAGTTTCACAATAATTACAGGTGTATTACTATCTTAGTTAAATTATAATTTAATTACTGGGTTGTTTTTATTTATTTGTAGTTGCTAGCAACAACTACATATTGTTTCCTTCTCCCCCACTATTTGCTCATGTTGTTGCATGAGGTGCAGAGATTCTCTTCATCACATTCTCCTAGCGTCTCTGCTGCCTGTAAATACGCTTGCCTGCCTCACATCCATTCATTGCTGTTCAATAATTCAGCAGTATTACTTTGCATCCTTAAATGCACTGTACTGCACTGCTACCGTGCCTTCGGAGCTGACAGGTCAGAGACAAAAAGAAAAAAAAAAAATCCATGAAATTTTTTTCCCCACACATTCACATATATCATTATCTATACAACTCTGCTACCTGTAATATTAGTGTCTGACCTCTTATGGTCTTCTGTTAACCTCTTGATCATATTTTTCTCCCTGGGTGGAGCTGAACATTTCTCTGGCCTCCTCAGTCCTCCCTTCCCCACACCTCTTTGTGTTTGGGTAGCTTAGCTGCAGCTTCCTGCTCTAACCAAAGCGATTGTTTCTTTTCTCCTAATAGATGACACCGTTTCTGCATCGCTGCCTACATTGGCGCTAGCGATATCGAGGGCCGGAGTCCAGCCTGGCTGGGTTTCAGCTGGGCAGCGATGGGCTTGGAGAGGCAAACATGACTCGAGAAGACTACCAATAACTGAGTGAGAAATGCCAGTTTGAATCAAATCCAGTAATTTGACCTATAAAGTCTCATTTGGCTACAAATCTAACCTGGTATAAAAAAAGAAGCAAGTTTTAGACATCGACATGTTCAAACAGAAAGAAAACAAAATGTTGATACTGAATGAAGTGATGTGCAAATAACTAAATTTCAGTCCCAGCCAACTTGGTTGACAAAAAGTATGACAAAATGAAATAAATAAGGAGGATGTTCTAGAACTATTTTAAAGTTGTAATTATTTGCTGTTGCAGCAGTTGAAATAGCTATTGCTTTGTTGGCTTTAACTAACAGCAGTTAAACTGCTTTTTTTTTTTGTGGTAATACCATAATACTGTGTCACCATGACGCTTTTACTTGATGTTATCAATGAAAATCTGATAAAGACCAACACCTACTTAAGTTCATTCTTCTAGTGGAGCATCTAGATCTAATAAAAACACAATTGAAAAAGTTTTTTTTCTATTTCATATACTTGCAACTGAACCAGATGACATTAGAGTTATTTTAGTAATCTGTAAGAATGTATCACATGCACATACCAGTGAAGCAGACAGATTTATCAACACATTTTCAGGAATACACTGGACAGTGTGATGAGATTAAAAATTCACAGAACCAAATTCCCTCTTGTTGAGGAAAAAGGAACAATCAACCAACAATAAATACATAGATAAGTTTAACTGTCATTCAAACTGAGGAAGCAATCACAGTTAAACACATCTACTTGAAACACGGCCAACAGTGAAACAATTAGGCTAGAACCAGCCCAGACTAAGGATGAACAGGATTGTATGTGCTTTTGTAAATCCATAATTATTATCTTTGAGATTTCTCCTCTTGCTAGCAGCAGCAAAATCAAGGTAAAGTACAATCAATCACCTTAGTACAATCACAAATGTATGAGCAAGAACAAAAAAGCAACAATGGCACACAAAAAATAAGAGTTTTGGGGGGGGGGGGTGGGGGGGGGGGGGAATAGTTGCAGCAAACCATGTTACAGTTTAGATGTCAGTGGGAAGGTGGGTCAGGCTACACTTGGGTCCCGGTCTGCTTTGCAGGAAGGAAACTCCACCTCTGGAGCCGACTGCTGGTCCGGCTGAGCCCTCGGGTAGCACATGATGTCACAGATGACATGTTCTCTGACCCCACCCACCAACAGAAATCAGAACATGGTACTTTTATATCACATACTCTCAATTTTGTCCTAAATACATAGCCTATGGATCACTTAGTTGTTAGTCTTTTTTGTAATCATTACACTAGATACTTTGTTATTTTAAATATATTTCTCATCTTCTACTGTTCATAAAATACCAGTAGAAGAGCACACATATATTTCTACAAGTCTATTTTCCTTTTATAAAAAGGTTGTTGGTTATGGTTACTCTTTTATGCTGGATTTATTAAATGTCAATTGAATGAATGGGGATTACAAAGTTGTATTACAGTTTATGGTAGTTTTCTTTCATCTATATAAAAAAACGTAAAAACTAAGTGCAAGATGTCATTAGCACATTTATTTAACAATGGTTCAAATAAAAGATTTTCTAAACAATAACTCATTTAAAGATTAGCAAGATTTAGAGAATGCATTAGCAGCTTAACAACCAAAATTGGCATCAAACCATTGTGTTTGTGTATAGGTTCATTAAACTCAAATCAAATATCAGGATTGGGAAATCAGGTTTCACAAAACCAGTTATTGTAACTAAATAAAACTTCTGCTTGCCAGCCATGAGGAAAGCAAGAATGAGTGACATATGTAGGCGTGTAATCAACATCACGCTTGCACTCGTGTGCACCCACTTCCTCCCTGCACAAACAGCTTCACTAGCGCAACATATAGATCGTTTTCCATCCCTGTCAGTTATCCCACTTAGTTAAAACCAGCGCTTTGACTTTAACCCAATAACATCCTTACCTTCAAAGAAGTCTAAATCTCAGATTTATCACAGACACAACTGAAACACACCCCTATGGTAGACAGTGGAGTCTGCCTACGAGGCTTTCGTAATTAGCAGGAATACTCAGCTACAATAAGTGGCCGTGGACACAGTTGCGAGTTACACATGTTCAAATGCTGCATGAAAACTCAGAAAACTTCACTTATAAATAATCATATTTAATTGATATTTAAAGGCTAAATAAGAAGGATGCATTAAAATGCATCAGTTATAGAGCAAAGGGTATCTACGAGTATCTGCAGATTAAAATAAATCTAAACACTTCCAGACTTCTTTTCAGCTTTCTTTCTGCTTACTAATTTACATATTTTAGTTGTTTTTTTTTACTGGTGAACATAGTAGCTTGTCGACTTTAACAGTTTTCCTCAATGCTCTTACATACAGTATACAACTAATGCACCTCTAAGATGTAGCCAACAACTTTCTATCTTATACTCATACTGTCCTGAATCTTCAAAATATTGTTTCAATGACCTCAAAATATTATTCTCACAAATCTTGTCTGAATGTATGTAGATAGCCTAACTAATTTCTATAATATAAATAATCTTATGTTGCTAATTAAGAAATTCTTCAAAACAACCCATTATTGGTTAATTAAAAAACAAAAACAACAAACAAAAAAAAAAAACAAACAGAAAAAAAGAAGAATTTTTTTCCGAGAATCACTAAAGTATAATTTAGAGCGGTCTGCACATGGACACGAATGATTGGCCGATCAGCATCTCACTGTGATTCCTTCAGACAGTCATTAGACACCACAAGAAAAATAAAAGAGAACTAGCAATAAGTTTTGAGATTTGAGGAGATTCAGTTGCGTTAAATGAGGCAGTAAATATTTTGTTTGCTAATTTTATAAAATGTCTGTATTCGATTCTTTTAAACATTTTTTCCTCCAGGCCTTGGACATGCTCACTGTCAGTAGCAATTTAGTAGTAACTGGTTCCACATCCAATTAGGAGAGTCCAAGAAGATGCCATTTGATGCTGCCTTGTAACAGACTGAAACATAGTTGGAGCAGAAAACCAGACTGTCCTTTCCACTAACTGAAACATGCAAGTCGCAGAATGATGCAGCAATAATGTAGCTGATTCTGAGGTAATTAACAAGTCTGTCTGACTGAAGTAAGACATCTTTTAGTTTTATTCTTGATGGTCCTGATGTGAGAAGCTGACCAATCAAGTTAAGGAAGTTGAAACTCTTAATACCAAAATTAATGTTAGGTATTAGAATTAGGTGAAGGGGCAACTTTTTAAAACTCCAAGCAAACTAGTAATATTTAATTCTTTAAGAAATATTCTTCTTAGTTGGCATTCCTTGTTCCCTAACAGCATGCCTTATGTATTCTGGCTAAAATAATTTCAGTCAGGTACTTCTTATAATCACCTCTGACAACGTTTAAAGGAAAGTTGTATCATACTCCTCACTTGTTTCAGTCATACACATCTAATTTCTCCAACATAACCAGCTTATAAATATGGTGCATTTCCATCTATCAGCTTTCCTACTGAAGAGCAAGTACACAGGATGGAAGTGTAAATACGAAATACGGAACTATAAGAACATCAAACCATAAGCCCAACAGCATCACTAAATGCATTTTAAATAGACTCAAACGCCAGTGAATAAAACTAGGTCTTTAAAGGTTTCTTAAAATAATCAATATCCTGTGTAGATCTAATGTGGAGAAGTGAATTAAATAAATGAATCAAATAAATGAATTAAAGATGAGCGTCAAGTCTCATGCACACTCTCGCGATTTCTACTGATTTATGCGCCAGTCCTAGAAGTAAGTTTTGCTCCAATCCTTGATTTTAGTGAGTTCTTCATGGCCCAGTACCCAAAAATGTTACAATGTGGTTAGAAGTAATATTCTGTAACACTGATTGCTCTGCTTCTGTCACCAAACGGGGCCCTTGCTGTTGGTTCTGCTGACAGAGCAATTACAAAGTGCTACATACTGAGGCATCAGCACCAAAAGGCAGAGTGGTGGGGGCAGCTACACAAGGCTGGGGCTGGTGGGGCTGCCCCCATACTGACAGGTGAAACGTGCCATATGTAAGACAAGTTCAGGGGGCCAGAGCCAAGTGCGGCAATTTCAATTAAGGACCCAAAGTGCATGCCAGACAGACTGGAGCCTTCCAAGTCGCTCTATAGGCCAGACTGAAAAGGAGTGGAAGACTGCGCTGATAGCACATCGTGGGCCAAGCAAGTCCACATTCTTGATCAAGCTTTATCAGTGCAAAACAGCAGAAATATCTGCTGTTTTAGCAGTGCACTATACATCAACTGGTAAAGTAGGAGGTTATGAAAAGAGAAATCTGGCCAGATCAGCCGTGTATCACTTCCTGTTTCTAAATGTGATTAGCTTGAACTTTTTGGGGGCTTTTTGGAGCAGCTGTCTGTAATCAAACAGTCACCATCAGGGTCTAATGCTAAACAGATGAAAATAATGACCAATCCCTTTGTATCTTTACAGTTCTCCTCCTATTGCTTCATGAAGTTTCACACGGGTGATGCAGGAACAGGCGCAAGGAGCATTGTTTCGTTGAGTACCGAGGAGTACTTGAAGTGAGAAATAGGGGGGGGAAAATAAGGCAGAATGAAAGGTTTGAGGGGGAGTGAGACTGTAGGCTCCATGGAGAAGGAGAGCAAAAGAAAAAAGAGGGGGAGGGAAAAGCATTAACTTCCTGTGGAAACACCCACTTTTCCCATGAGCTCATAGAAACTAGAAAGGTCACATATTCAATACCTAATACACATGGAAAGAAAGGGAGAGCAAAATGTGTTCGCCGCCTTGAAGAGCCACAGGGGAGCATTTAGTTGTAACTATGAAAGATTTAAGACTTAACACAAAATCATCAAAAAAAATCATTTTCAAATCCCTCAAACCATTACTGTAAAGCTGAGCTATGCATCAGCGGTAATAACATTCTCACAGGATGGTTACAGCTACAATGCAGTTTGTGTATAGCACCATAATTTGGCCTGATGCCGAATTAAATGAGGCCATAACTCCTATAAGATTGCTTCCTCCTAATGTGCAACAGATCAATAGGCTTTTCCTTTAATCACGGCCGTGTCCTTAGATGCCAGCAGCCTAGTGAAACTGCCCCTGCAGACAGACCCTTGGCATAAAGCTCACATCCATCCAGCACCAATTACCTTACTACACATTTAAATCCTGGCACTGTCAAGTAAGGGGACAGTTTAATTTTTCTGTAAAAATATTTTTAAAATGTGTTAAACAGATTGCAAATGTATTTTGTCTTGGATATCAATGAGGAACAAGCCTGTTACATGTTTTTTTAGGAGTTGGCAAGCACACACATTCAGTTGCAACAGAAAAAAAAAAAGGGCGACGAGTGCTTATATTAAGTGTGCATCGACCTTAAATACTGAATTTCTGACAGTAGCTATCTGTACACATGGTATTCCAGCTGCATTAGCAGTAAAGCAGTCACAACTGATTCTACAAACCCATTAGATTTCCCCTGGAATGTAAATTATTCATTTTGAGTTCAAAGCACATACAATGTGGCCGCTTTGTTATTCTTCAGCGTCTTCTTCTATCAAACAGAAGAACTGAAAGCTCAGGGTTGTCCCTTTTCAATAGGACCGGTGCATTGCAAGAGATATATTTTATGAATTATTTAAATTTCTGTGCCAAATCAACAAGTTAGAAGACCTGAAAAATCAATGTCCAGACCTAAATTAGCAAGCAGCAACACAAATGGTCAAAATCTATCTAGACATAGCAATAAAATTTAATCAGTTCAGTTCTCTGGGTTTTCTAACATCATTCCTTGGCATTTATATGTTTTTATGATTAATCTAAATTCTTAGGATCAGAAATTTTTCAAAACAACAATGCTTACTTCTATCTGGACTTCTCACTTCCAAAACACTGAGAATGTATTGTAGCATGAGGTTCAAAGAAACAAAAATAGGTAAGAGGCTTTTGGAATGATTTGTTATTAAAAATAATATATGTTTGTTATTTGATTATAGAAAGCAACATTGTTTATTGAAGTACAAATATGAACAACTTCCTTCCAGTCATGCACAAGGGAGCAGCGTTTCGCTGTGGTAGAACCATAAGCAAAATACTGTTGCATTATAGTAAATCAGTATGCTGCCGGATGGCCCAGTAAGCACAGACACCAGTAAAACTTGTGATAGCACTCATGTGGAGAATAAAGCATGGGCTAAATGTCCCAGCAACCAGGCCAGCTCTTGGCACCATCAACCCCCTGCTCTCTTCTAACCTCTTTGGCATTAAAACTTCAATCACGCTGCTAAATATCAATGCATGCTGGACTCTGAACACTTCTGAACCCGCTCAAAGGCTCAGAATCAAAGAAGTGCCATTTAAAGGCCTTTCTTCCAACAGATCACTGGGCTTAAAGTGGCCTACTTGCACCATATGAGTCACACAACAAACAGTATCTTTATCTCATTTTCATGAGCAGGTTTTGTTAAATTAGGGGTAGAGGATGAAGGAAATGCTTCTCTCACAGGGTATCAAAAAGGCTACATTGACAAAAACATAAAACCTGAAAGTTGATGATGTTACTTCCCAGATAATGCCTTCTCTAAAGGCTCAAACTCTGATTGGCTATCAGTTTTATTTATTCACAGGCAAAGTATCAATATTCTGAATAGAAATGTATTGTGTTCAAAAGAAGAAAGGATTTTGTATGCCAGATCAGGATTTGACTCATTATCATTGTTGAGCAGCTTCTGACATTTTTGGCTAGTACAAATATCACTGCATGGTTTACATTTTCAACTGGCCAGATTGAATCTACAGCTATATAAGGAGAACAATGTGGGTCCAAGTACAAAACCTCAAGGGAACCCCACTATATTTTCTAAAGCTCTATTGACTTCTACACAGCATTTTCTATTTGACAGATATTAATCCATCCAATTTCTTCCTTGCACTGAAAAATGAAAATGGCTCAAAAAAATGGTTGTTAAAATCTTGTGGCCAAGAGTAACACCCCTTTTTTCCCCAAAATTAATGAATACAGTTTCTACATACTCCTTATCCACATAGCTTTCTGTTTTTTTCCAGGAATACTGCAGCCAAAGTGGATGGAAATGTGAATGATCTTTGTTTGGATAATCTTAAAGATGCTTAGCTATCCCCATTTCTATTTATTTAGAAATGACTGGTAGAATATGGATTTTTCTGTACTCATATCAGTTTTCCTGCCAGATTTGAAAATAAGCACAACTAGTCTCTCTGTTGTTGGCACAAATATTGTGGCTGATAGACAACTTAATCAGGGGTGTAATTGCAGCCAGTGAGTCTTTATTCCTTTAGAAAGTTTGTACCTAGACCAAATTCATCGTGTTCACTGAGCAATTGTTTAGACAGCCTTGGATTCTGTTATTTCTGTCATGTTAATTGTTCCATCAACAGGGCAATTTACATTCAAATTAAAGAAAAAAAATACACTCAGGTTATTGTTACTATGCAGTTAGAATGACCAGATTTGTAACAGATTATTAAGTTGAAGTCCTATTTAACAGTTAAAGTATTTATACTCTGTCGGCTAATTCAGACATCTTGCTCTCGTTGTATATAATATCTGTATTAGTTTTTGTGGAGCAGATGTAAAATCTATATTACAACCACAAGAGAATGAACAGTTACTCCCTAACCAACAGTGGGAATTTCCCGATGTTTTGCTCTTTAGTAACTCCTTGTTAAAAATCAAATCCAAACCAAGACCAAAGTCGCATGATTATAAAATCTACAAATGAATACAAACAAGTTGTTATGCTAGAATAGCCACGTCGTGATCCTTCAGACTAGATGCAGTACAAGAAACAGCGAACAGAGAAAGCCCCTCATTATGCTAACACTCGCAAACAAAACTGTGGTGTTAGACAGTATTGTGCTTTGTTGTGTTTTTGGTCCATTTGGAGCTTTATTCAGTTCTCCTTCCTCTGCTCATCTTTGTGCAGAAGTGCCGTTGCACACGCTCTCAATAACAAAGCGGCACTGTGATGACAGCCGACTGGGAGGACACAAACTACTGCAGTGGCCGAGTGGACAGAGAAACTACTGTGTGACTTTTAAAACCCATATAAAGTCATTCAGAGAAGTGTGGCTGGCAGCCTCTGGTTTTCAGGAAGACCGTATGACTGACCGCATAATGGGATGCTGATCGGCTCTGAACAACAAAGCAGTCAGTGAATACAGAAGTTGTTTCTCGGTTAAATGTGTTATATTTAAAACCAAACAATACGAATGAAGCAAAAACCAACATGTTTCTTTCGCAGAGCTCATCACAAAGATCAATTTCTAAAATAAAATTAACCATACAGCAGTTATAATGATTAATCCATGTTTTTCCCCTTCGGGTCTCCTCTGGTGAAACTGTTGAACCCTTTTTTTGCTGCAGAACAAAACTTTAATATGGCGTGATATGTTTTTGAGGAAATATGGCCACTCAGTGACAACATATCAGACAGCATTACTGGCAAGCGCTTTACAAGTCAGCGTCTGTACAATACAGGCAGCAAAAATTTTATTAGTTTAGCAGGCAGTTCCTTGTAAACAGACCTAATGGACACCATCTTCACTCCTTTCAGATCTGTCTGGTAACCGTCGACCAACATATAATTAACACTAACATGCTGTGCCTGTCACTTTCTTGTTGTACAATTAGAGCTGGAACTGGTTATTTGGAGATTTTGGCTGTTTTAGATTCAATTTCTAAAGGCACCATTTTGAACAAAGAAAATAATTTCTAATGAAAATTTTACTTTGAACGACTACGAGTAAATCTAAAATTCAACTATTCTAGTTAAATAAACAAATATTTGCACAAGTGATAAAGGCTGGCACCATTTTTTGTTTACCATTTTGTCTGTCCTTGTTTGGTATTTTCTGCTTTCTTTTTTTAAACCCCTCTTAAACCTCTCCAAAAAAAAAAAATAAAAGCCCTACCCTAAAGCTACCCGCAAGTCAAACAAATTGCTGCAGATCCTTTATCCTTTTAAAATTTCTGCAATTTGACCTAGAAGTTTGCAACTTACTGCACATGTGATGTAAAATTGCTGAGATTAATAAAAAGTTATTAGTTTTGTCACCACATCTCAAGTTTTAAAACTGTCAGACCAAAGAACAAACATTTTCGACAAGCTCTCGATATAAAATAAAATTGCAACTGGGTAGAAATTGCCATTAGCTCCCAAGTCTGTTAAATCTGAATAATTATTCATTTTATTTTAACTTTATGCATATAGAATTGTTTGGATTTATATGTGACACAATAACAAGCAACACAGTAGATATACCTTGACATTTCTGTTTTCTCAGATTTGATTCTTAAATGCCTCACAGATTCATAAACGGCTTACATCTTTCTAACCCTAATATGGCTGAATATATGGTCATTGCAATTATATCAGCAAGTGCAATAGTAATAAGTTTGGAATGCAATAATCATTGATTAAAATATTCCAGAACGTTTCACATTGCATGCAAACTTAATATTCAGCCAGTTGGATTTTAGTCACACATTAGCAGATGCCGACATCTGAAACAGAAGACGGTGGCCAAAAGACTAAAGGTTGCCAATTGTTGTAAACATGGTTAAGAAAGGAAGACAGGTGGGAGAAATCTGGATTTTATTGCAACTGACAGCATCATAGCAATATATACCAATAAAATGACAATATCGCAGCCCTATTCAATCTACAGTCACATTAATAGAGAAAAATAAAGAGCTTCTAGGCCTACGTGGGAAAACCTGCTTTCTAGGCTATGGAGAGAAACTATTGCATCCTTAGCACTAGTATTTAAATTAAATTTTAACTTCAGGACAAATTCTTTGCCTTGTACTCGTTAAAGTGAGTTCAGCCTTTGCATGGAGGACTGAGCTCCGCATGTATTTCCTAACATCCAGAGAGGCGTGTCTGTGAGAGGACGATGTTTTGGTTTGGAAGAAACATAAACACTCTTTAGGTCAGCTGCTGATCGTCAACTCGTGTGCCGCCTTAGAGTTTAGGCTAAGGGACACCAGCTGGTGCTGCGGACGGGGTCGCGTGCAGTTGCTTTTGAATCGCTGCTGCAACAGTCGCACAGCAGCTGGGCCACTGACTCAACCGAATATCACTGCATCGTGTATGTAAACACGTGCTCTATGCTCACTGAACGGCTTCTCTTGATGTGATCAACACAGGGAGAGAGCGTCAGAAGCACGGCTGTTGGGCCCACTTTCATGCTCACATTTGGCCAGCAAAGCAAAGATCTGCCGTCACCTGTTGAAGGGGGAACCGTCTCGTTTCAAGCCTCATCTCCTCCCCCGACGGACAGCAGGTGCCCTGCAGGCTTCTGGACGATGTCTGCATGAGCCGAGCCAAATGCCCACCAGCTGCCCGGCAGCCCTCAGCATCAGCAGCAGGAACAAATATATGGAAAGAGCTCTGAGAGGTGATCTAAACTGGATGACTGCTGCTTTACTAATACCAATTGTGAGCAGTAGGTGGGCATGTGTTGCTAAAACAAGCCACCAGTATTTCAGTTTCCCAGAGGTAGAGTTGTTGGTGTTGTTAAGTGACTTAGATGTGAGACCCGATGCTGTCACCAGTAATTCTGCGACTGACCGATGTATGAACACAGAACAATAGCCAAAAACAACATGGAGGAACTCGCCGTCTACAGTCTGAGCTGACTGTGATGTGAGTCTGGAGCGGCGCAGGGCATTGGAGATGTATGAGGAAGCATACAGTGGTTCTCAAAAGTGTCAACACCCTTTATAGCGTAAGAGTTTTAATGGAATAAAAAATGTGACCTAGAAAAGTTATTTCAAACACTTTTCACCTGTAATGTGCAAGAAAACTTCAATTTTTTTCAATGAAAAACATAAAAAACTAAAAGTTGGAATTATCTGGTCACTCAACCTTAAAATCATACTTTTTGAAGATAATTTTGACTCGACTGTACCATTAATTTTTTGTCTATCTTGACAAAAATTTGTGCAAAAAATTCCCCAAATCTACCAGATTCCAAAACTTTAGTTTTCCCATCACAAGCTGATTTTTAGTTGATTTGGATCAGTTGCAAAACTGAAGGTTTTGACCACTAAACAAAACCCTTCAGCATAGTGCTGCCACCAACATGTGAGTAAGCAGTTCTTTTCATTTTTGTGCCAAACATGCCGTATGCACTTGCAGCCTTAATTCAGGGTGAAGTTCAGCTTCATAAGCTTTTAACATTCTTGCACAACTTTTTTGATAGATTCTGACTTCCAGTTTTCTTTACACTCAGAGCCGCATATTTTTCATTTTACCCATTAGGTTGTTTGCCACAAACTGCATTTTTGGAATTCAACTGAATGGGAATTACAAAGTCATTGGCAGTTATGTGTCAAAACATATGCCCCCAATTTTTATAAAACTCACAACCAAATTCATCTGACATCACAAACAGAGAGAATATTCTTGTCAAAATGGCAAGATAGCTTATTAAAAAAATATACCGAAATTAGTATAAAGACAAAGAGTTTATGCCATAAATATGAAACACAGAAGGTGTTGCATGAAAATTAAACAAAAATTTTGTCACAAGAAAAAAAACTCGGCACCCACACAGCTTTTTGTCATCAATACAAATCTGTTACAAGGCATCCAGCAGGCACTGTATGGATTCCCCTGTGTTTTTTTATGTAAACAGCATAATAGTACGAAGAGGAAATGTGGCTTGGAGGCGAAACCCTGAGGCAAAGCAGAAAGCTGTGACAAGTCATAAAGAAATTAAGTCCATGGATGCCAACGCTAGTCAAACTACCATCTTTCACTCTTGTCACTAACAGTGAAGAGGTGTGAATGGCTGTTTGTGCATGGTTCAGCTCTGCACATTGATCAACTGCATGCATGCATGTGCATCACATTTTGATTACAGAAACACTGAAGTGAACATTTTTGCCATAGTTTGATACAAATGAATTCCACCAACTAGCACCGAGCGCAACTTTCAAACTTCTTGACAAAAGATTCTTAGAAAATATTTTCTTCCCACTGCATTGTTGATGAAAACAGTTAAAATCGCAGGCTAAGTAACTACTGTTAATTTGGTTAACTGTTCCTTTTCTGGCTTAGGTAGAGACATAATTTGCACAGTCAGAAAAAAATAATACCAGCATCGTCGTCATGCAAATGTTGCTAAACAATTACAATTAGAAGAAGCAATCAGAGATTTTGTGTTAAAGCAGAAACTAAGGGGGAAAAGCAGTGTGCATGTCTGCTCCATAAAAATGCAAAAAAGTTTACATCTGCTTTAGAAAATTACAAGAGCCATTTTCTTTTGACTCCAATGTGAACAAGTTTAGACGGTCACTGATAAGCCAAGGCTCATTTAGGAACTGCTGACAGACGTCCACATTTATTCATCTTTTAAACAAAATCATTAAAAATTTTAATAGAAGAAATAAGAATGATTTATTTATAAAGAAAAACATGAAAAACTATAAAGCACTGATAAAAGACTGATAATTGATAAAAGAATAATTAAAAAGCTTAAGACAGACACATCTGTCTTCAATTTTGTCGTGTATTCAATCAATGTTAAGAATTCCTATTATCTTGCTGACAACTGAGGAGATTTAAGAATGTTTCACTAAACAGATAAGCTGCTAGTTCATAATCACTGTGTGAAGACTCACAGTGTCCTTCCTGATATTTGTTTAAGAACTAATTAGTAACTTTCTCTCTGAAAATTAGGACAAGTTCTTCCACATGGCGCTTTCTTTTATAAGAACAGAGAGTCAAATCTGAAACCCAAACACTTGGTCTAGACATGGAAAAAGTTAGATCTTTATTAAAAAGTAGTGGTGAAGGTTTAGGTTAACTGTAGCTGGGACAGTTATGCAACAAAAGCAACATGTCACTCAACTGCTAAAGAAAAAAGGAGGAACAATAAAGAAGACAGTGCTTAGTTTATCTTCTAGGTCAATTATTAGGTTTTTGTGCATGTATTTTAAAGGTGAGAATTCTCTGGAAAGCATTGTATATTTTAGAAAATGTTAAAGGTGCTCTGTAAAAGTATATTTTCTGTCCACTAATAAATCTGCACAAACAATACAGTTAGGAAATTAAGTGTGGTTTTCCACTGCAGGATTTCAGAAATATAATTATTTTTCAAGGCAGACTTAAAAAAAAAAAGATCCTACTATGTGTGTTTGGGTTGATTTGATGACATCACCAAAGGCTCTAGAACAGGATTGTTCAGCTGGCATATTATGTAAATAAATATGCCATAGTAAATATTATGGAAAACATTTCACTGGCAATGTGAGAACCTAGGCCACAGTTGTTGTTTTTTTTTGTTTTTTTTGCTTTCATTCTGAATTTATAGTAACAATTCCATGCGGCTAATAAAAAATAAATAAATAAATAAAAAATGGGCACATCTTTTCACTGAACTGTGCCAAATATAGCAAAAGCAAAGAATGACCCATATCTAAGTCTTGATGCTGTGAATAGTCAAAAAATGTCCAAGAACTAGATGAAAAATATATCCTCTGAAATATTTGAAAACTGTGTGATAAAGCCTGGCCATCGCTGTTTGATGTATTTCAACATAAACTCTGAAGCCCTACTGTATTTCAGTTGCAAGATGATCAAACTCACATGTTTTTGGCAGATATTGACTGATGAGAGCCAAGACATGACGGTTGCCACAGAATTGTGTTTACGTTGCCAGGGAAACAAAACATTTGTGAATATTTTTTTATCAATTAGTTTTTCCACATATTCGCCACTTCTATGATCACTAAGTATCTTTAATAAAAATATCTGACCATTTTATACTGTACTGATATCCTTCACAAACTGGCGCTGTGTTTTTTAATGGTACCAAATTTTCCTTAATGACATGCAAAGCTCTCACATACAGCTCAAATATTAAGCAACGCTTGTGCAGAATACAAGTTTTCTTTTTTTTCCTTCTTTTTTTGAAGATAGAAGAATAGAAATATCCTTTATTGTCCCACAGTGGGGGAAATTCAGCAGTTATGAAAAACAGCGTACTCCGATTCAAGCAATGTCCAACTGCGTAGAATCACTTTTTAAACAAATTGCTCATATTGTGCACGTGTATTTGTGTTTTAAAAAGACAACAGACTTTTAACAGCATATGAAAAATAACTGATAATTTGTTTTATAACTTATGGGAAGTTAGTAAGGCATGTTTGCGGAGAATCCTGCAGGTAGAATTGATCCAAATAAAAATATTTAAAACAAAACAAAAAGGAAAACTAACCATGATATGCTCTGAAATTGGAAAACTGTATCTAAAATAAGTTTGACTAACTTTACAAACATCTGGCATTGACAGTTCTGATATGAGTCATGTCTGTTCTCTTGAAGGCTGCAAATGAGTCAAAGTGGTTTTAAATGCTTTCTTTAAACCTTTCCTCTTGATTTGCAGGTTTAAACTGCCTTACGTTACCCCTTAGATTTCATCATTATCAATACGAGTGTGTAAAAAGGGGACTGATCCAATACTCATCTTTATACTGTGGTGAAACTGATGGAGTTATTACAGAAAAACAAATAAAGAACTAGTTTTTAACTGCAAGAATACAGAAGAAGACCACTGGATGAGGAACCACGCAGTGCCCATTGTTAGGCAAGCTGATGTAAGTCATCAAGTAAGGGCCACAAAATATCACAACAACCAGATGTTACAGAGGAACAAGAACTGTCTATTCATTTTCTATTATTGATTCTGTAATTCAAAAGTAATCTAACAGAGGTTCCTCCCCCATCTATTCCAGGAAACATATATATATCTTAAATAAAGACAGTTTCTCAGTTTCTTCAGAACTGATCGAAGGAAAAAATTGACACAATCTTACCACAATCAAAGATGATAATCTTGATGTACCAAACATCTTGAAAACTTCCGTGGTTTCATAAACTGAAGATGTAAAGATGGCAGAAATCCAGACTGACAAATAAGTTCAATTTGAAGATGAAGGATAAAAATCACTGTGAAAACACAGGATACCCAAAAAGAGCCTGAGAAAGGGAATTAAATTATTTTTGTTTTAAAACTTTAACTACGTTGTTAAATTTACATATTTGTGATACCATAAGAATCTCCCTTCCACCTGAACTGTACTGATTCCAGAAGTAATGTCAGTTAGAAGAGCCCCAGCACCTAATGGACAGGACCTCTCCATTATTCACTTCATGTTCATAGACACCAAACAGTGTTGTAGTCAAGACCAAGACCAAGACAAGACCAAGACCAGAGTGTATCGAGACCGAGACAAGACCAAGACTTTTAGGGTCCGAGACCGAGACAAGACCAAGACTTTTAGGGTCCGAGACCAAGTCAAGACCAAGACCGAGGGAAGTCGAGACCAGCGCCCCGCGCTGCATGGCACAAAAAAATGTGAAATATGGTAAACAACGCTCAACTATGAACATTGACTAAAGAGCAACAAGAGCATCATGGCAGACATTACAGCTGCCACTTTGAACGAAAACAATCAAGGAGCAATGCGCATGCTCTGCGTGCCCTTTCGTTCTTGTGTTTTATGTATTTCCTAATTAAATAAATATCAATGTATATAATTAAATAAAAATAATGATAGCTACTGCAGTGCACGCAGAGCATTACAAGAACAAAGAACGGCTCTCAGTGAGGCTCCAGTCCCACCTTCTTGACGTGACGTGCGGTGAGGTTCATAGCTGGTGAGGCACTGACTTAATCATAATCAGATTTACAGATATAGACCCCCTGCATGTTATTGTTTACCTGAGGAAATTCCCCTAATGCGCACAACGCTGGAGGGCAAAAAGACAATTCTTTTAAATGTCATGCATAGTCGCGCTGCCACCGTAGAATAATTCCGTTAACTCAATCAAACTTGGACATGTAGATATTAATTTCGTGCTGTGCTCCGCAGCAAAGGGGAAAACCGTTAAAGTACAACTCAAAACCACTCACTTCTCGCTCTCTGTATCAGAGCAGCTACGCGCAGACTCGTTGCCATAGCAACTGACAATGCCACACACAAAAAACGCAAAGAGCAGAACATTCAGTCTATTGCAGTAGTATGGTTTTAGGCTTAATGTTTATTTTGCGATTATTAATACGTGATTGATGTGGTAAGAGGAGAAAACTATAAATATATCGCTGCACTTGATTTTACTGTATGGCTAGTTCGCTGTTACTGTCTCTTACTCTGCAGTTGTGGAGTCACAATGTCTGGGATCATGAGCGCCCCCTGCCATGAGGCAAGAGAACTGCCTGCCTCACCTCGAATCTGTTCTCTGCCGTTTCTGATCGCTCCTCAGTACACGAAACATGTTACACACACAGCTGGTGACAAAACAACACTTTAAATCAGTTCCTATATTAAATGTTTTTTAGCCATTTTATTGGCGATGTGCAGACAGGAGGAGCATGCTCTCATAGAATGGCAGCCAGTGCAGTTAGCGAGAGGTTGATCAATCCCAGGTGAGGCTCACTGCTCTTCCGAGCATTTGAATGGGAAAATGCAAAAATTCAGCTATTTTGAAGAGAAAATTATCAGAATTGGTTAAGCTAAATAAAAAATAAATACTTTATAGTACAAAACACAGGGTGAAAATGGCAATATAACTTATCTTATCATTATATTATTCTTTCATGATGACAGGTGAGGCTCTGCCTCCTGCTGCAAGGCAACAGCGCTACCAACTGCGAGACTGCAGCCCTGGGGGGAGTAACAGAAACACGGAATTGGTAAATCACGTTATTGCTTGGAGTTTAATCGGTGCATTTTGCATCCAGTGAAAACAAACATGTTAACAAATAAACTGGACAGTATGCTGTAAGTTTAGTGATATTTCCACAGTTGCGGTCTTGATTGGTCTTGAAATAAAATCCAGAGTCCTCAGCGCCCGAGACTGAGACAATCAAATAATGATCTCGAGACCAAGACCAGTCTTGAGTACTACAACACTGACTCCAAATGTTTTTAATTTGACCACTTCACAATGAAGGCCTGACATAACAAATCACTTAAATACAAGAGAATGTTGGGATGGATGTTATGATCCTTACTCCGTGGCCCATCCCTGATGATTTGCTCTCGCTGATAAGAAGTAGTCTTCCTCCCAGGAAAGTTATTTGTTACTCATCGGCCTCGAGCAGAAGGAATGACCTGCTATAATGTAATGAATTATCCAACACAGGCAGAATTCTCTTTGTGGACCTGAAACTCCCTTTTGAATGGACATTCCTATGGTGGGCTGCGGGACAGTTTGCCAGATTCAATTGATCTGCTTCAGTAATAGGACAGCACTTATCTGTAAGCAGACTAGAATTGCAGTGAAGAGGGGGGAGGGATGGACCCAGCAAACAAGACCTGAACCCACTCAGAGTAAAGTCATGGCAAAAGAAAAGTAAAGCATCTGTTAACCACAATGAAACTACAAAGAAACATTTTACATATAATGCCATGAGAGTATATGAGTATAAAATACAGGGGTAAGAATTGGCAGAGGAAAACTGACCAAGAGCCACTTCTTACTATAACTTTAGAAAAAAAAACACAAGCTATACAAGAAGAATAAATCTTCTCTATTATCAAACATTTTACAGTTTCTCACATTTAAATACAATGCAAAAAACAGGTATGACTTTAGACACCCGCATGGGGAAGACGCCATACTCGTATAGCTTATATTTTGTTTAAACAGTCGTAAAACTGAAAGCAGTTCATGCAGTTATCTGACCCATGTGAATATGTTTATGTGAGGTACAAGAGTTTGTGACCCTGTTTTAGTATTTTGCATTCTGTATAAGTCGCAGCCTGCAGAAACACCTTTTGCATTGCCAGCAATGTGTTTAATAGCCAATGGAGCGATAAGCCACTAAAGACCTAGCTTTGTAAACTCCATCTTCCCTGTAGGAAGGCTACAGGTGTTCCTTATGTTGTGATCACTGTTTGACTCTCCCTTACTGCAAAGTGACTAACAGACACTGTAGGTTAATAACTCAAGCTATATTTCAAAAGTAACAACAAATATAATCCAGATCCTGGACTTTGGGATGAAATGAAACAGGATCTTATATCTGAAAAGAGAATATTGGACCGCTTAGCAACAGTCCAGTACTACTACTACTTAGTTAAGGAACAGCTCAACAGAACGACTTGTCAGGGCTGTTGAGCTGAACTCCTGTTGCATGTTCACCTTTTTTCTACTGCACATTTTCCTTCCACTCAACTTTTGATCGTTATGTTTGGATATAGCGCTGTCGGTAGCCAGCTGCAAACCCATTTTATAAGTCTCAATCTACTCAAACATCTTAATATATTAACACAGTTCACTTTGCGGTTCTAAAGCTTGTTGTGAAAACAACTCAAGGGCTTATTTGCTCAAACTCTGCCTCTGCTCTGTGAGAAATCAACAGGTGAGCCTCCTACAGAGCTAGACAAACAGTGGCCTCTCATCACCTACTCTCACACAAACACACCCACGCACACTGTAAAGTTTAGACATCACAAGCGTCGCTCCGGTGTTTAAAAGAAAAGAAAGACATCAGAGGATGAGCTACACTAGTCAGAATCAAAGCGGGTAAACAAAAGAATGCTACTAACACATTGCAACACCCCAGACATCTTTTACAATTTTGTCCAGAAGTTAATGTCACTACCTCCACATGTAGCCAGAAGAGCCGTCATCGTAACCTATTTTTTTATTAATTGAAACTTTGTTCACCAAATAAAAGATATGTGTAAAATCGCTGAGAAGAGAGAAATCCACTTTATGCTTTTGCTCCAACTCCAGCCTACATTTTTCAAAAAAAATACTCTAATCTGTCTAGACTTGATCAGCCAGGATGTTTCGCTCTAATCCCCACTGCCGAAGGCTGACACTGCACAAATAGCGGCAAGCCTGTGAGCACACAAACATCCTGCTGTTACTCAGCAGTGGGATCATAAGAGATGTCTCATAATAGAGCCGTCTCATGTCAGCAGCTTCTCTGGTTACTCTGAGTGGACTGAGCCGCTTATTTGATTTGCCATCTTTGCCGGAATATATATATATATATGTTTTTAAAAAAGTACACCCCACATGTCTTCACATGGTCACCATGAGTCATGTTTTCCCCCCACTTGGGATGCTTCCTCCCTCACAGAAGTCAAATCATACAAGTTAGCCACTGCATTCGGCAACTTTGTCATATGACTCAATGCCATGTCATCTAGATGCTTTTCATCTTGAGTCAACCGCCTGGCAACAGAGAGGCCGGTGGTTTGATGGACCTGCCACTCTGTTATTGCTAGCATCTTTTACCCTCTGACTCCAAGAAAGCAGTCCATTTTTGGCTGTCTCAAACTCTACTCAGAAGCCTTAAAATCAGTAGGGCATTGTACGCCTCAGGACACTCAAGTGACTAAAATGTGACCTAAGAAACAAAAAATACTGAGAGTTGGCATCAGATAAATCAGCTGATGATGCAGCAATTTCACCAGCTACTTTGACAATTTATGATCAAGCATAAAGTGCCTATGAACTATGCCTATGAGTTATTAACTCATGTTTATCTAGCTAATCAATAGACTTTACCAATAACTCTACCAAAGCTATCGTTCACCATATGCTTTTTTCTACTCAACTCAAATTAAATGACATCACAATCTCAATCTTGTTACAATTTTCCAAAGTAAACTAAAATGTCTTAGAGAAAAATGTCTTACAGTAGAAAAAACATACTGTAACTTCTTGACTATAAGTCACTGCTTTTTTCACTAGACTTTTACTTATTGAAAAGTACAGCACATACTCAAGAGTGGAATTGCCTAAAGACTCAAAAGTGACATTGAGAGTGACAGCGAAAGAGAGACAGAGGAAGTGTGAGGCTACTTTATTCCAACACTGCAGACAAATACTTTAGTGGTTTAAGTGTGCAAGAAGAGGATGAAGGCAGCGATCAATGACTTTTTCTGGTAGGCCATTGTATTTTCTTAGGCAGCCATGTTGCAGGCATTGTTGAGAAAAAGTATTTAAGGTACAGTCATCAATACATATTTCATTAAAAGTAAAGAACAAAAATATTTCTGTGTAAATATCTCATGCTACAACATGGACACCTGCAGCTTACAGACAAGTGTGGCCTATGTACACTTTTTTTTTGTTTCAAAGTTAGTGTGTGCAGCTTATATTTAGGTGCACTCAATTGGCCAGAAATTAAGATATTTGAAATGTTCACTTTTTTGTCAAACTTTGCGGAAGTTTGACAAATTATGACAAGAATTGCTGACATTCTGTAAGGACTCGAATTACACCATGTGTTAATTTCTTGTGCCCAACTTAAAAACAGCATTATAGCTCCAGGTAAGTGATGGCAACACTCCTGTTACATTAAGATATAACAGTATGTAAATTCTGCATCATGATTATTATGAATAAATGTTAGTTATCAGCATAAATATAATTAATAAATCATATATAATAGCCATAGAGAATTTCATGCAGAACATTCCATTTTTGATTACTTTTTGTATACCATGTCACTTTTGCAGTTTGTGTTCTGCTGTTACTGTTTTGGAAGAGCAAGGGTCCCAGAGAAATGTTGACCAGCTGATTTTTGAATCATTAGTACTTTGATATGGAGGTAATTTACAGGTATTTCTGGACAATGTTTAAACTACATTGAATTTATTTATTCATTTGCAAATATATATATTATCTGTCCTCTAACAGAAAATGCCAACATGGGATAAAATGTAAAATGATGGAAATACAAAAAAAATGTTTTGACTAAAATAAAATAAAAAACTTTTGTGCCATTTTAATATAGCTGTTGCAGGTGAAAGAAAGCAGTTGTAACAAATGGTCTTAGTCACCAGTACCAACACTGTATTGATTAGGTAAACACCAAATGATCAATTCTGAAATGATCAATAGTCATGCAACAAAAATTCATTTAATGAAATTTTATGAAGTGTCTTTATGTACAAATGACAAAGGATGTAATGGCACATAACAGTCAATTTTGTCAAAACTGCCACTAAATTATACACACACTCATTTGGGTGATTCAGGAAGCAGGTCATGTTTTTCCATACAAGCCTAGGAGGTCCTGAGAGCAGGGACTTCCTTTGCCAAAGGGCCAAATTCCACATGGTCCATGACCATTAACCCACCCAGGGTGACTCAGACCCCCCACATCCCCTTCGCTTCACAACAACAATGCATTCTGCATAGAGTGAAAGTCTTGACTTCACAACCATGTGCTAGGTCTGTGTAACTGCCAGGAGACTTCTAGAAACATCAGACGCTGGCTCCGTTTCTGCCAGGGATATGTGAATTTTTCTTTTAGATTCAAAAGATGTGCAAAGAAAGAGCAAAACTAATACGAGGGGTATATATACTAAACTAAAATGAAATTGGTTGTGTAGCATTACTTCCCCACTTAAATTCATCACAATAGTGACATTTTAAACATTTTATTATATCATCAAGGAAAATGGGACAGGTCATGTTGAACTCGTTCACTCAGCAGGCGTACACCATTCGAGAATGAGCTTTTAACTTGATGTCTGTGGCTGTCAACCTGAAAGGTTGAATCCTGAAAGGATTCCTGAGCTTTTATGTGAAATTTGAGTTGACAGAGAATTTCACCACAGAATTGCTTGTTATGCGACATTTATAATAGACATGAAGTATGTGATTTTACACAAATTAAAATATGTTATCCTGGTGTTGTTACCACTGTAGAATGTTAGATCAAGGGAAATTTCTTGTGTGTAGCTTTACGTGACCCCCTAGTTCAGTTCAGTACAGTAAACACAGAAATAAATCAGTACCACAGTTATTGCTTTTGACTTGGTATGCACTTAATGAGCTTTTTGAACACTCATTAGAATCCACACCCTACCTACCCCCCCCTAAACTCACACACTTTCATGAGCTTTTCGCCCCCCTTCTCCAACTCTGAAACGTGTGCCAGCCCACTATTGTCTGACAATGTGGAGACATGCAGCTGCCTGCTGTCTAGTCTCCTGAAAGCCAGAAAGAGAATCAGTGACACACTGACACACGAAACAGGGGTTAGTGGTGCATGGGGGTGATGGAGACACACAAGTCAAAGGCATGGACCAGTCATAAAGAAGTCCACTCCTAAGTGTTATGGAGACCTGGAAAGTCAAAGTGAGTCAGGCTGTGTTTGGAGTGTGCTGGAATTTAACCAGAGGTAGAGGGAGGTGAAGAGTTTACATTCCTCCTCTGTTTGGCATCTATAAATTCTAATCTGGGCCATAATTGATAAAGTTATTGTGGTTCAGGTAGGCATGGGCAATGGCCAATTCAGACGACATTGATTGATTGATTGATTGTGATCTCTGGCTGATTTATTGGTGCATCTCTGTCAGGCTTGTCTGCTTAGGGAGATTCTGGACTTCACGGCATAGCAGAGATGCCACCCATGGCTTTGACAGTTCTAGTTTTAGAAATGTGTTACCTTAATATGAGTGATGGTTGGGGCTCCTCTAGTTTCCAAACCATGACGGTTCATGTTTTGTTTTCTCTCGTTTTTTGGAAGTACTTCCAAATAGCTGAATTTGCCTTTCTTGTATGGAACGAAAAACCTTCATTCAGCCAGCTGGTTGGAAGTGCACAGCAACAGGTGTGTGAGGAATAGACAGACTCTCCTCTATAAAGCCAGAGAAAACTCTGCGCTTATTCTGGCGGTTCGTTAAAAGAACTTTAAACTGCAGGAAATATACGATGAAAGATTTAAGCAGATTTGACTATGCAAATTTTTGTAATTGATCAATACCTATTTTTAGGAGGTGAGGTAAGCTTTAATTTGTCCATGCTTTACTATTTTTGCTAACTGGAGGTGCTTGAAAACAAGTCAGTCAGTAGCTGATAAAACTTTTAACTATAATAAAAGTTAATCATCCTTAAGTAGGCACTTTGTACTGACTCTTTTACTCATTCAACCCAAATCAGTGTCGTTCCTGGTTGGCAGCATAGCTTGGGCCTCTCACTGGCCCAAATCCAACAGACCACAGAGGAAGGAGGACAACTCTGTCCACGAATGGCATGAATAACAGCGAAGATACAGTGATCCATGTCCAGGCTCAGGTGATGTAGCTGGACACGAACTGCTTATGTTCAGATCTACCACACGCTGTTCTGTTCTCGGTCCCAACGTGGATTTCTGCTCCGTTTCTCAGCTCAATCTGTCCTCCATAAAAATACACCCAAAACATATTGACCAAATCTGGCTAAACCCGCTGAATCAGAGCAAACCTGGGATATCAGCAGTGAAGTTAAGCCAGACCGCAGCCAAGCATGCCGGCACTTGGCGTCAGCTGGACGAATTTACAGTAATTTCTTGAATCAAAAAATGACCAGGAAGAACAGCGCCGGTATAATACTGTTTTATCCTACTTAATTTGTAAAAAGAAAAAAAAAAGCATTTTAGAAACTTTAATGGTTCTTGCTTATTTTTGTGTCCTTTCATACTTTAAGCTATCGGCTAGTTTGAACAGTTCGGGATGAACTCAGAATCTGCTTCTTTGTGTAAACTACATAAAAAATGAAAATAAATAGGACATCTACCGAGCCCTGCAGACCCGTTTTCTTTCTGTTCTCACTGAAGCCTGTGTGAACTGCAAACTGGAAGTAGTGCTCTCGGAAATCACAAATGACAGCCGTCTGTCTCCCCCTGTTTTAGTCTTACCCACGGGTCTTAAAATCTTCGCGTTGACCCGCATCAGGCCTCGGTAAAGTATTGAGGAGAACAGACCCGGGATCTTTGCACTGCTTTCCCGTGCCTGGCCTCCTCCACTCTCCGTCCCCGTTATTTCACCGTGGGGTTTTTTTTTTTTTTTCCGGGTAAAAAAAAAACATCAAAATGTGAGCCAATGCTGTTATTGTTTAAGCTTTTGACGCCACTCACCTGAATAAACTGGATAGTCAAGGCTGATTTCCCGACGCCACCGCCTCCGACCACGACCAGACGGTACTTCTCCTGCACCGAGCCGTCCTTCCAGCCAGCCATCGAGGACACTTCGCGCCGCCGCCGCTGCTGCCGAAACACCAGTGAGCAGCAAACACCCACTTTCCCCTTAGTAAGCTGAAGCAGACGAGGCCCTGCAGTGGAGGCACCAGAGCGCAGAAGAGGGGACAGGCCCGTGTATGTGCTGGAATAACTCGTCAGTGTAGTCCGTCCACTGTTCGGGTGGTGGTCGGAGAAGGATGAAGGAGCGACGGCCGCCTGTCCATACGCCTGACCGCTTTCCAGGCTCGACAACACTGCGCTGCTCAAGATGTGGGTCCGATACTAGGTGTAATCAAACAGGCCAATACTACCGTCTACCGCAAGGGGCAATGGAGACTCCCCCAGGCACACTTTCACGCTCACACCAGCCCTCCCAAATATCATGCACCCATCCATCACATTCTTGTCCCCAAAGACATGTTTTCTTACTCATATACTCTGCATTCATAATTTAAATCTAAAGCAGAGTAGTCAACTTTTGAGCAGAGTGTGGAGTGAGACAAGTGTCCGGGTGGAGGTCTACGTTTAAAAGCCTAGGATGAACAAATTTAAGCCAGAATAGTTTAACTCTGCGTCACAATGGAGGAAATGCCTAACAGTGCCGTCAACAGATAATCATTAATCCTCCCGAAATGTTAAAGCTAAAAAAAATAACTAAGGTTTTATAAGTTGCTTTTCTCTAAATGTTATGTAATAAAAAAAGTATATTTTCAGGCATCACTTGCGTTCATCCAATTAAAAACTATTTTAGTTTATTCTAGGTATCACTGCAAAACAAGCGTTTCATTTCATTTTCAGCGATTTATATTGAACCCGAAAATTAGATTGAAATTCTTATGCAAGACTAACTTTACAGTGTGCAAAAGCAGTTTGTATGTCATAAAAAGAATCATGTGCTGTTATGACAAATCATGTGGCAGGTCCTAACTCTTGTCTGCTGTAGCGCCACCCAGTGTCAAGAAGGAAGGGAGAAACTCTGCTGTACAGACGCTTAGTGGTAAGTTTAGGAATTTGGTTAATTTTTTAGTAAATTCATGTGATTTATATAAGCATTACCAATGTAGGTATAAATTAACTTACATTTTAGCTTAACTTCTGGGTCACAGAAGTGCTTTTGCAATAAAATGCAGTATTTCTTGTGAAGAATGTTAATTATCTGGTTTGAAGTGTAAAATATTTCTGAAAAACAGAAGTTTTTTTCAAACAGACCAAATCAGTTTGCTCTTCCATTTTGGTAGCGACACTCACCCTAAGATTGATATGCATACTAAATAAATAAAAATAGAGGCCCCACTTTGAACACAGTAGCTGGAAAGCTGCAGAGCTGCCAGACGGCCCACTGTTTATTTTCACAGCTGAAGTTCTGACCTCAAAGCAACCTTGCTGCCTTTATCTAACCCCCTGGAGGGACAGATTCTCCAGATACTTTAACTGTATGAGCAGGGCTGTGACCCTGTGGCCAATTCCCAGAAATATACCTTTACTCATGAATTATAAACAGGAGGGCAACTGGAACATTGACACCTGCGCAAAAGCCGTCGCCATCTCATTAACACAACAGTATCAAAACTTGCAAATTGCTGATTATATTCTAAACAACTGCATCATATTCTACATGAACCACATGTATGCCTTGGATTGGTGTTTTAGTCCCTATGGGGGTACTGACAGGACAAATACCAACTGGTTTCACACTGTGCAAGATATCATGAGAGGAATGTGAGGAATTCTAATTAGTACCTGGAGATATGAAGCTAGACACAGAGTCCTCTTTCTTCAAGGGCACAACCACCTTTAGGCAACTGAAACCATTCTCTGGAATCCGTTATAAACATTTATTTAATTAGAGGCAATTGTAACTTCAATATATATTTATTGAAAATTAACAAGGACAGGAAAAAAAGAAAACAGATGTAGCATTTAGAGAAATGTAAAAAAGGAAAATGGGGGGACAAAAGCAGCTAAGTATTAACAGTACTGACTTCTTAGGGAGATGCAAGGGTGGCAAGACAGATGTCAACAGAAAAGTAGACATATCAGATATTAGCCTTTTTTTGAGAGAGGTTGATCTTATCGCCGAGGCTCAGTGCCATTCCCTGTGGAAAGAAAAGATTTATTACAACACACAGATAGAAAACAGAAACATGAAAAATAATGTAAAAATAGGTAAGACATTCTCACATTCCTTATTTGTACCCATTTCTACATTGAAGCATTACTTTAATATTAAGCTATAATACAACGCATCCATATGACTTGAATTCAGAGTCAATAAATTCAGTCAAGCTTTTAGTTCCCAGATTAATACCAAGTCAGTGCACAGCAGCTGTGACCCACCTGACTTTTGGCCCTAATGCGTATGTGCCCGGTGACCGGTGCATCAGGCCCCAGGTGAATGGGCTTCTCGATGCTGACATTAGCCAGGGCATCTTCCCCAAAGATGGAGCGAGCATACAGGTTGGCGGCCATGAAGCCACAAAAACCAGAGAGTGCCTGATTTATTTCAGAAAACAAAAGAAAAGAGAATGTGAAGAAAAACTCTTCGGCAACAATGAATTGATAGAACTACCTAAAATGAATAGCTCAGGGATGACAAATACAAGAGATTACAAGCAAGCAAATACACAAACATCCCAAAAAGTATTATGTTTTTTTAAAATCAAGCAGACGACAAAAAGTTTAATTTTTTGTTTATAGTAACTCACCTTTTCAGGAGTCAAACACTTCATGTTAGTGGACTTAAGGATATGCTGAAGATATTCATTCAGATCAGTGATGTTGGTGTTTACTGTCACCTACAATCAAGACAGGTTTTGGAATTACTTGTTGTTAAATGGAAACAGAATTTCTTTAAATAACGGGGGGAAACACCTGAAATTCCCAGATGCTGTTGATCTATTAGAAAGGCAAAGTTTACCTTGTTTTCCCATTCAAACTCTGCCCACATCTGTCTGAACTCTGCATCTGTGCAGGAGGCTGGCTGGATGTAATCCATGATGTCAATATGAATGTCGCTGAGGACAACACAGTTTCTGTCGCTAGCAGCTCCGGACACATCATAGACTGCGGAAAAAGAATCAAATTAAAAACACACACCAGCAAAAATATAATTTAACTTCCTGACATTCCTCTCTTACCAATGTTGCCAAATATAATCCCATTCTCAGTAGAAGCTACCTTGACATTAGCCTTTATGTTTGCAAAATCATGAGGGGCCAGAGTTAGAGGGGAAGGTTTTTCAACCAACTTGAGATCCCCTGAGGAGTAAAATAAAACGCTCAATTTAGAAGAATACAGAAAAAGGAAACAAAACCAGTTTCTCCAGCTGAGAAGGGAGTTAATAAAACAAACCTAAAGTGGCCAACTCAAGAGTGCAGTTCTGAAGAGTGTCACTTGTTTGGTTGACCACCAGCACATCCAGCACAATGTCATACTGGTTAACATGGACATAGGCTTCAGCGTACACTGGGTCTGAGAAGCCAGTCAGCTGGGTGACCTAGTTAGACAAAAATGTATTTAATCATCATGTTTGATGCAATTACTGAAATATCCTTCTAACATTCATTTTGAGAAGATTTTACTAACAGCACAACAACATATACAGGAGCAATTCATTATATATTTCATAGCATAACCTATAACTTGAAAAATATAATCATGTCTCAATAGTTCTGTAATTTTTCCTAATGTCCAAAAACTACAGCGCCCTCTGTGGTTAATGAATAGATAGGTGAGCTTTTCAAACAACTCAATCTCTATTGCCAAAGTGTTGTCCTCGGCATGCTGCTCAGCAGAGCTTTGTGGTTTACCTTATTGAGTTTTGATGCAAGTGGGTCAGCAGCCTCCTTCCTCTGAGTGTTACCCATAGCAGCCAGCAAGCTCAGCTGAAACTGGTCCTCCTTAGAGGTCATCTCATTTTTGGCTGTGAGTTGCATGAAGGAGATCGGGTCGTCTGCTTGCACAGTCACGTTTCGTTTCTCAGATTCTTTCTGTGATCAGGATTAGAAACGCATTAAGGATCAGCCTTTATCTGCTTCATGATCATAGCTTTGAAATGTGTTGTGTACTAGTAGAGCATAATTCAAAAATATCTGGAGACACTTGCTCATTTTAGGTAAATGACAAAGTATGTGTTCAAACTTTAGAATGATGCAGAAGATACTTGGGTGATTCTAGGTGAAATGTTGCTGTTATCACTTTCTAGAAATCAATACTACCATCTGTGACTATAATTCTATGTTGTAGTTAACAACATGATCTAAGAGCAAGAATAGAGGTGTCAAAACAAACTGGCTACAAATATTGCTTTTGTTAAAAACAGAAGAAATTTCAGTGATCATCTTCCTGTCATATCACTGAGAAATGAATACAAATGATTTACAATTAAAACATGTCCCAAAATGATTGTAAATTCTCATATTGTGACCAGAACTGTTAAAGGGCTCTAATGGCATCTTTATTAACGTAATAAAATAGGACACACAGTTGAAAAAGTTGAATGTTCAAATGTTTAAGATTTTGGCAGTCTTATCAAAATGTTGATCAAATTTGTATGTTAATGCCCATCTTTTTTTATTATTCTCATAAAACTTTCTAGAAATAAATTATTTCAAAACAACAGATTATTCAGCAAAAACAAAGCACATCCCTAAAAAAGCAAAAATGTTCAACATAAATTTCCCTTTAAATCTACAACTAAGACCAAGCTCCTCTTCTAAATCTAGTTTTAGACATTTTTTTTTTCTAACACATGTTTTTATTATTGCAACTCTTTAAAGTTCAGCACTTTGCTCTGTGCTTGCTTTTATTAAAAGCGCATGACAAATTAAGTTGACTTCACATAAAAAAGAAAAAAAAAAAAAACAAGAACAGGAAAATGTGATTTCTTCCTGAGCCTATGATTCTGAGGAGGTTAAATACAGAGTTCAGCCCAGTGACTCAACCGCCATTACCTTCTGTGACAGCTTCTCCTCCTCCAGCCTGACGGTGAGCATATGCGACAGGGATCTGCGGCACTCCTTGTTAAAAATGTCATTCATAAGTGGTGAGCACTCTGACAGAACCTTCAGGCACAACGAGATGCGCTCCACATCATCATCTGTAATTGGTTTCTTGGGCAGAGAGGACTTGCCCAGGTGAAGAACTGTGACCATAATCAGCATGGCTTCAGCTACAAATGACTGAAGATTCACAGAGAGGGGGAGGGATTAGAGAAATAAGCAGATGGCTTTAAAACAAATGAAGGGTTGTATAAGTGACTTTATAGGCAGAATAACTTACATTTTGTTTCTTTTTGTCTTGAACAATTGAAACGTAACGCAGGGCCAATTTGGTGAGTGTTGTGGCCAAGGAAGCCGCTACAAAGAAGTCTCCATCCATTAGGAATCCTCGGAGTGGTGGTCTGGAAAAAAAAATAAAAATACAGACTGAGACATACAGGAAACTCAAGAAAAACAATCAGTTCAAAATTGTGGACTTGTAATCCAACTCCAATGTGCAAATTTTACCTGTCCTCTTCTTTTTTTGAAGGCCTGGAGGAGCTCAGGGCACTCTGTGTCACATAGGTCCCCATCTCCGTCACCAGCTTCTGAGCTGGAGCTGCACTTACTTCATCCTCTGGTTTCAACTCACCCGTCTCTTTTTTAATCTCATTCTCCACTATTGGGATCTGTCCAGTACACAGGTAAGAGATTTAAGCCCATTTTAATAAGACTAAAATTTATCATAGCCAATCAGTAACAACTTAAGAGACATTACTAAGCACACACACCTCTCCTAGAGACCTGCGTACTTCAGTCATCACACTCTGGATGTCCTCCTTAGTGCTGCAGTATTCTCCTAAAATCCAAAGTGCTCCCCTGTAGATCCTGGAATAAAGCAATTGTGACAAACATGTACAGTGAAGCTTAGATGTTGTGAACGAAGCTGTACTTAGTCTAACACTTGTTAGACAACAAGTGTGTACTAACAACTCAAAGGTAAAAACTCAAATGCATTGCACAAGCAGTGCAACTGTGCTTAACATGCACATATAGGTGGAACATCACAAAAGAAAATGAAATCAGCATATCCACACAGCATTTAAACAGAATTCAAAGAATAAAATGCTGTAAAATTTTCTGATTGACTGCTGCACTTGATTAAAACACAGTGGACCAACACCAGCAGGTACATGACTTTCTAAACTATCAGTGGCTGTGGAAACTTCACAGTGGTCCTAAAGCAGCCTGGATTCTGTGCTTCTCCACTCTTGCACCAGACTCGGACTTTGATGTTTAAATAAAATGCAAAATTCACTTTCTTCTGAAGAGTGCTTTGAGCAACAGTCCAGTCATTTTTTCCAACTTCACCTAGTGAGGAGGCTTTAGACATAGTCTCTGGCTCAGAGTCCATGACTTGTCAATCTCCCTTAAACGATTGAAAGGCCACAGATTCACACAATCATCTCAAGGCTTCTGTTATTTCTATGGCATGTGAGCCTTTTTTCCACATCACATTTATTCCATTTTCAACTTTCCATTATTAAGCTTTGATAAAGCACTTTCAAAACTCAGCCTTTTCTGGGTTTACGCTCCAAGTGGAGGGTATCAATGACACTCCACTTGAGCAGTCTTCCTCAAGATTGTGTAAGTCATGCCAACATTTCTGTAAACATTTTTTATTGGTCCTTTAATACTCAAAGAGCTGATAAACTTGGGAATTTCATTAGTTGTAAGATATAATGATCAAAATTAACAAATAAAATGTTTGAAATATTCTGTAAGGAATTTCTATACAAACAATATCTGACCCATCCTTTGTAACAATCCCATTATTTAAAAAAATATTTAAGGTTCCAGAGAGTAATTAATAAAAGTGTTTCTGAAAGCTTACTTGACTGTTTTAATGGCATGAAAAACCTCCAGCATCTTCTCGATGATCAAAGGTCTTAAGTTGTCAAACCTCTGGATGGCCTCCCTCACAAACTCCAGCACATCAGCAGCAGCTGCCTCATTAGTGTCACTCAGGAATTCCATCAGCTGAGATTGAAAACCATCAAAAAAACATATATATTCATTTGCGTCTCTGTTAAGCTAATTATACAAATGGAAAACAGTTTAGAGAAGATTTTCTCATGGTGTTAACATAAAAAAACTCACCACAGGTATGACATTAGCTGCCATGTCAGGGAAGCGCACGCTGCATGAGTGGAGAGTGCGAACCAGCAGCTGTCTGTACTTATCAGTGTCTTCATGCTCTGTTACATTGTTTGTTTTAATCACCTCCTTCTTCAGAACAATCACCAACTAGAAAGCAGACAGAAGTCGCAATATTTGCAAAGCGGTCTAGCTTCTGTCAGAGAAAAAACACCAAAAAAATAAAAACACCTGAAAAACAATAACACTTCATTTAAAACCGACCTCCTCCACGTTACGAGAGGAGACGAGGTCCAGGGCCAGCTGCAAGGTCTTCTTTCTGACTTCCAGGTCAGGGGTGCTGAGGACGCGCAGGATGTCCATCACTAGGTCCTGGATAAATACATAAATAAATAGTTCATTAAACTGATTACATCCCAACAGTCTCACATAACTAAGAATAAATTGAATGTTAAAAACATTTCAAAGTAAAAGATAAAGCAGCCATGAATCAACCTACTTGAAGTACGCGCTCATGAGTTGGATGGTCCTTCAGTTCAATCAGACGATCGAGAACAATCAGCTTGACGTTGTTGTCGCTCTCCTTGATGATCAAATCAATGTAGCACTGCGCAGCAGCCTGGGGTCCAGAAAATTACACGATAGTCAGAAAACATGTCAGTCTAATTCAACAACGTATCTGGTGTAAAACAACAATAGGGTAAAATATGTACCTTGATGGCTGTGGGAGCACTGGAGAGAGTAACAAGAGTCCCAGCAGCTTCATACTTAACCGCTGGACTGGAAGACTGCAGCAGATTGTAGATGCAACGGATAAAGCGGGCGCGCTCCGATGGATTTGCATGGCAAACCTAACACAGAGAACAGCAATAAAAATAAAAAAAAATCATTGTTTTTTTTTTTTTATTGGATACTTGTTTAATTCAGAACCTGAAATATATAAATCGGCCTATTTCCTACCTTGTATATCAGCTCCACAATGACCAGCTGCAGGATGTCACCGAAAGTATGAACCTGATCGATACATGTGCTGAGGTAATCCAGAGCTCGATCCTGCAGGAACAGATGATGTTGCTTACGTCTGCATAAACATCACAGCCTGCTACAAACAGACTATATGCTGAAATGCAACAAACCTGATCTGCATGAATCAGCATCATGAAGGCATTTCTCTTACAGCTGGCATCTTTTTCATTGACAAGAAAATCATGGATCAACTCTGGAGCATCTGGGATGAGATGTTCGAAGTTCCTAAAAAATATAAAGCAGCTCATTACTCACAAAAAATGACAAACTGCATAATGTGGATGGGTAAGAAGATATTCCCCTGTTGGTACCTATAGATGGTATAAATGGCCAGGACAGCATTTCGGCGGACGTAGCTGTGGCGGTGCTCCAGGCAAGCCCGGATAGCCGGCATCAGAGGCTCAAGTAGCTCAGATTCCTTCAGCTTGCACAGGAAACGGAGAGTAGAGCCACGGATGAACTCGTTGGGATGCTGTAGGTCCTGAAATTAAAAGAAACATTTGCAATAACTAAATGTGCAGAGAACAAAAGCAAACTGTTCTTAGTACATTGTAAAAAAAAAAATATATATAAGAATTTTTTCAACTCAAATGTTAATTTTAACTAATAAAATGTAAATATATTTCCCAAAGCTACAATTGAGGCGGTATCTTTAAAATTCTTGTTTTTTTAAAGACAAATTTAAAGAAGGAACAGTTTATGAATTCTATAAGTCACAAAAATGATAAACTACTAAAATCTGGATATTATCTGACTGAATCTTTACATATTTTTCTGTTTGTTTGAAGTATTGAGGTCCCAGTTAGCTCACCTTCCTGTAGGCATCACAGACCAGGATCATCTCCTGCAGCAGCTTGCCATCTGGAGTTGTTTTGGGAACAATCTCCCAGAAAACCAGCAGAAGCTTTTTTATGGTGTGGTCTTGTAGTGGCAGCACGAAGCGAATAATGGTCATCAGAAGTCCTGGCAATTTCTCGCCATTTAGGATCATGATGATGACCTTCTTCAGGGCTTCAGTTTTTGCTTTGATCTCACCCTTTTCTGAAGAGAAATTGTGTTCATATTAAACTCTATCAACTACTAAAAGAGAAATAAATACATAGGTTTATATGTCTGTATTTTTACTACAAGTAAATTAGAATGTAAGGAATGTTAAGATTACTGTGGTACAAAAATATGTCTTTTGCATTCCTTGTTCTTGTGCATGATTTTATACTACTCTCATGTTTGAAACAAAGTTTCATTTCATTTCATCTATGAACTGCAGCAAAAGTTAGGGAACTGGAGGTCATATTAAAAAGCCTTACCTAGATCTGTTTTTAAGCTGACTTCAGAAGGGGGCTCCGAGTCAGAGGCAACATTTATCAGAGTGTAACAAACATTTTCTGCAGCTGTCATTTTGCTGCTGGGTTTGTAGAGTTTTTAGAAGAAACCCAGTGGAAAAAGCTGTCTGGTAGATACCTATATGAACCAGAAAAAAATTAAAAAGGTCAGCAAAGGGCAGAGAAAATGCCAGTGCCAATGATCTAAATATTGCAAAAGAAAGCATCAACATTAACCGATCAAAGTCTGAACAAGGAAATAAAACAAATACAAAAGGTTGATAATTAAACAGAGTGAAGCACTGTGTAGTCTTACGCAGCAGCAGCTTGGAAATGTAAGGAATGGAAAAATCAATAATGTCAAGAACTATTAATTCAGTGGCAATGGAATTAACACAAAATACATTCCCACAACCACATTCTTGGAATTATACATGGTTCCTGTGAAAGATTACATATTATACAGCTAACATTTCAAAGAATCATTTATAGTTAAATAGTAACCCTTTTTCTAGATATTTTTATTCTCTTTAAGAGTTTGTGTTAAATTTCAAGGAACGAAAAAAAAAAAACATTCCAGTGAAAAGGGCTGTCAAACAGAAAAAATAAAAATCAAACCAACAGCACAGTTCTATTCCCGGGTTGGGCATAGAAATATATTTGCATATACATCTAAAAGTATGAAAAGCATTAGATCTAAATTTAACAATAAATATATATTTTTATTAAGTTTCCTTCTTAAGCTTAGTAGTGTTACTTTGTTGTGCATCTATTTAAGGTCTGGTCCTGACTATGCTGTTAGGTTGTTTAGGAGGCACTGGGTTGCTGCTAAGGCTAACTTAACTCTTATAATCAGTGATTTATTCACTATAGAGCACAAAAAATGTATTAGAAAAATTTTTAATCTAATAACTTTTAAACAACAACTAATATGAAATTGAACAGCATAATTAAGAATCTGAATTTAATCCGATTTTTGGTTTGTAATACCAAAACATTCACAAGCCTACAAGACATCTGAGGTCAAACTTGGATATCCTTCTAAAGAAGGATTTGTTTGAGTTTTTGTACTTAGGACAATGAGAGTTCCCTTTATCTGAGATTGCTTATGTGATCCCAAACTTTCCCATCTGACAGGTCAACTTGACCTTGGCCCAGATGCTGCAACAAGCATCAAACTACAATCTACTACTAACCTGTAAGCTGCTTAAAATAAGGCCCTCGGTTTAAAAATGTAATCTAAAATACAAGTTTGAAGTGCATTACTTTTACTTAAGCTTTGGTAACTGTTGCTTCATATGATGCTTCTGTGTTGAAAACGGATCAGTGAATGTTAAAGATGAATGGATACTCGTCTAGTTTATCCAAGGCAACTTCTAGTAGTAACTCTGGAGAACCACACAGATATAAAATCATAAACTGCCTTTTGTGACATGCAGCTAAGGGTTTTTAAAGTGATGAAAAAAAAACCAGAGCCAGTAACTGTGTTACCAGAGTTTTTAGATGTGAGTTTTGAAGTATTGCATTAGAAGCAGTTGATGGAGACAGCAGAATAATAATTAAAAGGGGGGGAAAAAGTGTTTTATGCTTGTTTGAGGAGGTTTAGGTATTTCCAAAAAAGGTTAATGCACAAAAGGGAAGATTGATTTGTTCCAAATCAGCAGACAATGACAATGGGATGGATACATAGCTGTGTGCATTACAGCTTATAGCTTTAGTTTACCTAACTTAGGTCACTAACATATGAAACATATTTTGCAAAGAGGTTTATAAACTTTATTTTTAATGGTACAATTATAATATTTAACATAAACTTATCCTTTAAGTACCTGCGGAATAACTGGACATGGCACTGGTACCAGGACCACTGTAAGGTGACTCAGGTGCCACATAGACACACTGTGTGGTCAGTTAATTAAATTTTCCATTGACTTATGATGTTTCTATATATTACACTAAGGCTGATATTAAAACAGTACTAGATGGAATATCTCAACTAATCTCAGTGTATATACTAATCTTTTAATTGCTTTACTTTTTTTATATGCATCTGTACCAATACGTTTTGCTACCGTCTTACACATGTTCAGTTGGCCGGGAGTTGTGCATTAAAGATCGATAGCACCACGAATTCTGGCACAATTTCATTAAATTGTCTTTAATTTTTCATAAACAATAATTTTACGGTTGCTCTCATAACAATATAAGGCGGTGCAAACCAGCTAAGAAGCTGCTAGCTAAAGCAGCTAAAGTTACACAAGTGCGATTTGCCGTCTTTGCGACAAATAGAGTTGTTTGCGTCAAAAACAAACAGCTGGGTGAGGGGAAATGCTGACAAACAACCGTAAACTATATAGTTAGTTAGTTACACAGCTAACAGAGCTTTGGCATTATACGAAATACACGAATCCGTAACCACTGTTAGCTAGCAGTAGCTTAGCTTTCGTCCAGTGTTGTAATGAAATGGAGGACGGTAACATTAGCTTGAAGTCTTATATGTTAAGATATGCAAAACAAACAATATCACTCATGTTTATGAAATATAAGCTGTGTAACAGCTATAACATATATCTAGTTATTAAAGGTGGCTATCAATATCAAACTTTAGTTATTTACCTGTGTAATAGCCTGAATAGCCCCCAGTTGTGAGCTGTATATAGGCTCTGCTTCTTCCTTCTGACGTGGAAGACAGCTTCCTGAGCCACATCACTGCTACCGTGCCCCGGAAGGCTCAAACGCGCAAGGAAAATCTAACTAAAATTTTAAATAGCTGAATTTTAAAAATATATCAGAAGGTTGCACTTCATTTTTAACTTTTCCGTTCTTCTATTCTCTGAATGAATATTGCAACATCTAAAAGGGAAATAAATAGATAGAACAAAGGAAGAAAAATTTTACTATTTCATTCAATGCTTCTGTTGTGACACAACAAAAGTAATCTTAAGACACTTAAAGATCGAAGTAGAACCAGTTAAATTTTTACTATGCTTAGTTCAGCCAAAATCAATTCATTTTATTCAAATGCATTAAAGAATACAAAAGTAATAGAAATACAACACTTAGAATGAAAATAAAATTGTACAGAGATACAGAAAAGTAAAAATAAATGTTAAGTTGCAACACACTGAACAAAAATCTGAACTCATGAATCAATGTAGAAATAAATATCACAGTTTTTGTATGTTACAAGAATTGCCTGTTTTAGAACACTGGTGTTAACAAACACTGGTCAACTGTACAAGATTGCTTGCTTATGCTGTTTGAATCTTCCTTTTTATTTACTCGGAAAATATTATCTTACTGAAACAGCTCACAGGATGCACAAAGCTGAAATATGACACTTTAATTGGACCAATGGGATAAACAGAATAGTTTTTCACCATAAGGCAAAAACATAAATTGCTACAACCTTGTAATTTCAATTTCCAGAATTGTTTTATTTTCATTACAACAGATTAAAGTAGTTTGTAGCATCCTCTAGTGGAAACTAACCTTAGTGCCACAGTAGATGCAAAAATATGTGAATATATCTACCTGCATGTTTCTCCTGTGTGGACAGAGATAGAAAGCATACTATTAGTTGCTGTGCTCTGGCTGCTATGATTGTACTCCTAACTGAAAATGTCTGAAATTGTCTCATTCAAAAGTTTACGTTCTTTGTTACATAAAAGGCATCCACAAAACAGGACCAGGGTCAGATGTTACAGTGAAAAACAGTCTTTTAACCAAATTTTAATTGTACTTTATTGCTTAAAGTTATTGCACTGTAACTGCTTAAATAAAGGTTATTAAAAAAATAACAGTTAAAAATCCTGCATGAACTACTTCAAAATGTTTGCCATTTCCTCACAAGATCACAGTGTCTGTAATATTCCAGTGATTCTCAGACTTGGCATTAAAACTCTGTTATAGAAAATGTCAGAAAATAGAACACATTATTAATGCAGGATTAAAATACACACAAACAAGCTGCGAGTTTCTTACTTGTTTCAAAGCATCAACCAGTTGTGGTAATTTCCAAATAAGCAATCACACCCACAACCCCATAAACCCTTACAAAATTTCTTTGTATTCATGGTAAAGGTTGTTAGTGTGTCTTGTATTGATTTGTTTTAGATTCACAGTTTCATCCAATGAACCGGCACATGTAAAAACCCTCTGGGGTTACAGTGGAGAGCAATATAGCCTATACTCAACACAATGCTTTACTTTTCTATTTCACTTACGTTTTAGCCGACATTTGTTGTAAGAGCATGCGCAACTAATGACATCAGAGGTAGCTCTTTAGTTAATTAGTGAGAAGTACCCACAACTTATGTTGTTCTAAGCTGATGTATTAGCAAGGGTATAGTGCCAAATGTTTTGCTGAGTAAATTATGTCTTTACTTCAAAATGTTGTGTGATTTTTAAAACATCTTGAAATATATGCAAAACACCAAATTCGCTACTGATTATTGTCCTCCAGTAGCCTTGTCAAAAACCAATAGTACTAACTTTAAAAACAAGTTGCCTGTGAGCTACTTTTAGCGTGACATAATTCTTAGAGGTAGAGTTTAGAGTTTAAGCTCGGATATTTGAAAGTAAATGGTTCCAGAAGTTTTGGCCATGCTCATATTTATTTCCTTATGCTAGATTATGTAACTCTGTCTTTGTGAAACAGTTCTATGGTCCGCAGTGAGTGTGGTCTGGTATTCTGAACAGTTACACCATACCCAAAATAAAAACATAGAATGAGAATGTGGAGATAAAAGGTTGAAGCGATATTTCAAACTTTGACAAATCGATAAGCCCCCAAAACAGCCATAAAGTTAATTTGGAAAGCTATCTGTTATCAAGATAGCTTTATGAATATGCAAAGATATGCAAAATCCATCTGTTCATTGACGCAGCATTGCGGTATTACTATTATTTCCTCATTTGTTGATGATGTTTTGTACATGCAGTTTTATACACAAAATTGATCGGTATCTGCACTGAAAATTTCCTGCGATATTTGAAGATTAAGATTTTATCATTTGATCAGTTTTATAGTTTGCTGAACAAAGTTTTTGTTTTTTTTTGCTTTAAAAGTAAACTCACTTGATATGTTTTTAGTTATCATTCAGAAGTATTTTCTGCCTTAGCCCGTCAATCTTGTTTAAAGAAACTGATTGTGCTTTTGATCCAAACCAAGGTTAGCAGTTTTCCAAGTTTTCCCAGCCTGGAGAGCACGTTGGTGACATTGCTGTCTCAGGCTCCCATACAGATCACACTTCACACTCAAGTCATGAAGTTCTCAGTTGTGGGCTGTAGGCGGCGACGGAGAGCCCAATTTCTGTAAAAACAACATCTCACCTTCTTTCTTTAGTCCAAGTGCTGGAACACGTTTGAGTGACCATGGAGCGCGTTTGCTGTCAAGTAGTTCAGCGTTAATACGCCGTGAATAGTTGGAAACAGGGGACCTTTGAGAAGATACGAGGAGCAGGACTCGAAGCTATGGCCGCACGGGAGGAAGGAGAGGTTTTGCACGGCAAACTAAGGCACCACGACGGGACTGGAAGTGTAAACAGCTCAGAGGGCTTCAGGAACGGCTATGTGAAGAGCTGCGTCACCCCCCTTAAACAGGACCATCAGAGAGGATTTTTGTTCAGCGTGTGCAGGTTTTGTAACGAAGACGTCCTCAATTCCAAACTGTTAAAGGTGTCTGCCCTGTACGTGGGCGCCTTTGTTGTTTTCGCCGTCTCTTTCCTCATTTCCAGGAGCTTGCAAAGTGACTCGGTGTGGGATTTGCGGACTTTTTTGCTGGGCTTCTCCCAGTCCGTCAGTCCTCTGTTCAGCATAGGATGTGCGTTCTTCTTCCTCACCTTTTACCTGAGGAGGAAGAAGAAGCAGAGCAGCAGATCGTGGCTCCTGTCACTGCCAGCTTCGTGCTACCTCGGGGATTTTCTGGTTCTGCGGTTCTTGCAATGGGGAGAGGACCAGCACCAGATGCAAATGGTGGGCAGGTTGTTGTTCGTGTTGGGATGCGTGGGTCTGCTCACGCTGATCCCGACGCTCAAACTCAAGCACAGCGTCCTCGTCCTGGTGTTCGCCAGCGTGGTGTGGCTGCTCTCCCTCACAAGTTTGAGCGGTCTGCCCGCACTGCTCAGACCGCTGCTGGCCTGCTTTGCGGGGGTTTCTGGCTCCTTGTTGGGAATCTGTTTCGACCGCTATTACCAGACGAGGGAAGCGCCGTGTGGGATTTCCAGCGCGGAAGAAAAGGTCCCGGTGATCAAACCGAGGAGACGGTCCAGTTGTGTTTCACTCGGGGAAACGTCGACCAGCTATTATGGCAGCTGTAAAATGCCCCGCAGACCCTCGTTGCCCTGCATATCTAGAGAGCAGGTAGGTCACCTCACCCCCCCTCCACCTCCCGCCCTCTGCAGGACCATGGTCTGTTGTTGTGGTTGCAAAAATAGGCCCACAGATAATCCACAACTGCTCACCGTGCACGCGAGTGGAAAGCACCCATGTCATGACAGAAAGCAGTTCGAGCTCAACAGAAGAAAATTATCAGTTTGCCACTACGATAAGCAAATTGTTAGACAACTTAAGTCATGAGTCAGTGTCATGTAACCGATTGATATCAGCGTCACTGAATTTGTTGTCTAAAATGACTGAAAACAGCATTGCAATTTCTAAAGAGTGACGTAGAAGGGCTGTCTCTGTTTCTATGTAACTTTATTTACATTAATTTAGATTTTTTTTAGACCATTCATTTAAGCAAAACATGTACCATGAAAAAGTTTGCAAGTGCTTTACGTGTAGAAAATTAAACCTATATTTTTTCTTATAGGTTTCAATAATATAGCTTTTATACTATTGAGCACAGCAGCTCAATAATATATTATGGTAACTGTCATCACTGTATTACCGTATGCAATATTAATGTTGAAAAGAGCTGCTTGGAATGCGGTGATTGTTAGCTAATATACTCCAAGTATTAGAAATTGTCCAGCAATATTAAAACTTTGCATGTCAGTGAGATGCTTAGCCTGATAAATGAAGTCTTGCTTTCAGAAAATGCACATAAATGATTTGACTTGAAGTCATAGTGCCAGAGATGCTAGATCACAGAATGTTTTGGAAACACACACGAGAAAGACAGGAGGGAGGACAGTGTGTGAATTTATTAGATCCGAAGTCATCATGTCAACATTTACCAATAATATCACCTTAGGATAACTTTCTAATATTCTTGAGGCCTTAACACGGTTACAATAAGCAGATATTCACTTGTTAATCAGTGGTATCTGGTTTGATTACTGCTTGAAAGACGTGACTAATAACTACATACATTATAGTTCTACTACACATTTCATCAGTGATTGTGGTTTTCAAAATATTTGCGAACAGAAAGTTTTCCTTTCTTGCGTAAAGACAGCGAGAAGGGTCAGAACTTTGTTTCAGCCAGCTGACTGGCAGTATGCAGCACTGTGTACCATGCTCTTCTTTCTCTGACATCTCATTAAAAGCACTTAAAACCATAAAAACTGCATGTTTCAAAGCTAGCATTTTTGAAACTAACATTTTAAAACTTTGGTATACCTTAAAAAGCCCTATGCTTGCTTTCGTAGTAACTTTTCATAGTTTTTGTGTTACAATTGCAGTCAGCTCCGTGTATGAGAAGAATATCACTTTGTCTGAATAGAAAAGATGCATTGCCCATTTTTAGCTTGGCAGAAGCTATATTGCGTTATCTAAGTCTATAAGGTCTGCTTCACACAGTCTTTTTCCATCTTCTTACATTTCCTACATTTCGTAAGGTTTGTATCAGTTAAAAATGAAGAAATCTAAAGCTTGTCAGCAGAATAGCAACACAGTCAACAGTAGAGCCAGTGATGTGGGCTGTAGTTTCACATGACTGTCGACAACACATATTGATGGGGAGCAGCTTAATCAGTCCCTGCCCGTCCTGCTGGCGAACATAAACTTGTACAATCTGTGAAAAGCCTAGTTGTGTACATTCATAAGATAATGGGGACACTTTCCATTGTGATGTCGGGAGTTTCATATTACATGCATCATGCCTCGACTTAAAAGCTTTCTGTACACAACTGTTGCCTTCATCTATACGTAAAGCACATAGATATAACTGTCAACAACGTATTTTAAAAACAAAGCAGGCTATTCTGAAGTAGATGCCAGGCCATCAGGTCACGCACATTGTTTGTGTCCTTCGAGCTTTGGGAGGAATGATAAGAGAACTAAAATTGCATGTCCAGATTGTCTCGGTTGTTCTGTTTCCCGTTTCAGCATATTTTTTTCTCCGTTTACCACATTGTGTTTCATTCTATTTGTAGAATAGCATGACATACTATAATAGTCCCTAAAATTCTATAGAAAAAGTTTTATCCAACCAAATGCAAACATTTTAGATCCAAAGCAAAAGTTCCCTTTTGCTTTGCAAAAGGGAACTTTATGCAAAGCAAAAAAAACCTCAGATCAGACAAATTTAAGCATATTACTAAGCAAAGAAAAAGAAACTAACATAAACTAGAGGCATAAACTAAATACACAGAGGCAGTTGCTGTTATGTTTTATCATTAGCTTTTGTGATGCTGCTTTTTAATTCTTCACCTCATAGTAATTAGCCTCTAATTTACCAGGTATACATTTAAAACAGTCAATGGCCAGAAAGTCCTTTTTGTTTTGTTTATCTCCTCAAAGCTGAGACCGGACATCAGATTTGACAAATTATTTGAGCCAGTCGTAACAACACGTATTAGCTGGTAATCAAAATAATCTAAACTTGTGGGAAGTTATCATCAGTTGTGCTTTGACATTTTCCTGGTTTTTCTGTATTTTAGTTAAAGTTTTTCTTAGAAACCAATAGAAGAGCTTTTCAAAAATGGGTTTGTATGAATCTCCTCCAGTGGTTTCCACTTGAACTGAATTCTTATATGTACATCAGTAAAAAAAAAGAAAAAGATATGTAAATGCTAGCTTTCTGATCCTGCATATTGATTGCTTATATATAATCCTGCAGAACACTTGTAGATGTTCGTCATAGTTGTTTTGTTTTTTTATCTACCGCTCTTTTGTATCTGTTTGTCTCCCCTGTTGGACACAGAACTACTCCGCTGGGAAAGATTGCAAACTTTGCACAAGAAAGTATCTTCAGTAGAATAACAACTCTTTGTTATATTGTGTGATTCAATTGCGATATTGCACAAAAATGGACAGCCTTTGCGTCAGAGGCAGGCAAAAAGCAAGTACAAAGAATCATTTTGAAAGGAGTCACTCTGGGTTCACTGGTAATGCTGTACATGTTCTTCATCTTCACACACGTTCTGCACACAAAGCAGTCCGTGCACCCTCTGCCCCCCTCTTGTTTGACAGGGTCACTGGTTTCTGTCTTTCGCTCACAAATACAGGAGAATTGTTCGTCCATTAACAGCAGCACGTGGTTTTTCAGGCACTGAGTTCATCAGTGTGGTAGGCATTGTTTTAGCATCATATTCATACAAGAGTAAAATATTTGTTCAGGATAGCACGTAAATATGGACCATATTTGAAAGCACTCATAATTTTAGAATCCTAACCGTCTTTTTTGAAAAATCTTGTCTTGACCCTTGGTTGTGAAGATAACTTGCTAAACTGTTTAATTTTGAGATATATTGTCACAATTTAAATATATTAAATGATGTTCAATGAGTTGTCTGCAAAGTTTTACCACTCATAGTCTGTGACATGATTGATAATGTCCCCCTCTCTCAGTTTCAGTGTGGTTGATGGAAACAGCCACTCCTGCCCTTAGCACATTGACACCATTGTGAACCTTCTAACCTCTGTGGACAACACGCTCTCCTCGGAGAACCTCTGTGCCAGAAGCATAAACAATGTGTTCCCACAAAAGGAAAGGATTGACCATGTCTAACACGTAGATTGGCTTTTTTTTTTAAAAAGAGTGATCACCTGCACGTCTTGTCTATAGTGAAAGCAAACTTCAGAGAAGGCGTAGAGTTCTCTAGAACTGCCAAATGATGGTTCCCAGACACTTGTTACAGACGAGTATTATGGTTGTAATAAACAATGGAGGACATGTGTAATGGATGTACGTGGAGGTCGACATTGTCCTGGTGGGGAACCTCACCGATGTGACGCAAAAGGTTATAATGGACTTCTTCTACAAACACAAATAGACCTCATGATTCATAGACCTGACATCAGTATAAGAACATTTCTGGATCATTTCAGAAGTTTCTGACGTAGGGATGTCCCAACCAGGAAGTTTCCCTTCTGAGACAGATCTGAATTTGTTATAAATAGGCAAGAGAGTCACTTTCTGATGATTTATAACGTTTATTATATTTAGTGCCATGCACTTGCTTGAAAATAACATTTTATCAATAGTAGATCTCACTTAGTGTTAATATGTTCTCCAACATGGATTACTTTATTCAAGACAGCTGCTGACAATACATCACATAAAATGTGTCCAACTTTTTCCATTCATTAATTTTTCTGAAAGAATGAATCTGTACGTGTTCATGCAACACGTACAGATTCAATAAATTAATGTGCTTCTCTTGGTGACGTACTGCTTGTAGATGTCATAGATTATTTTAGTGGTCTGTCATGTTGGGCTTTATTAGGAATTGCTGATGATTTGACTCATAGCATATTTCACTGCACTTGTAGGAAATTGCGTGTTGACACAAATTAGAAATGACTCTCCTGCTTCCTAAACTTAGTGCTTTGCTTTGAATGATGCAAAACATTATGAATATGGTTTCTTTCTATTGTTTGTTGTTTATATGCGATAGCTACTTGGAAAACACAAATTGAATAAACAAAATAATGTACATAGAGTATACAAGCTATTCAAAGTTAGAACTGCACATTATTTTCAATAGCAATTGCCATTACTGTATTAGTACCGTATTTTCTGGATTATAAGTCGCTCCGGAGTACAAGTCACACAAGCCATAAAATGCATAACAAAGAAGGAAAAGACATATATAAGTCGCACTGGAGTATAAGTTGCATTTTGGGGGGAAACTCAAGGAAACTGTCGACCTTGACTTGGAAGTCTGCTGGCAGTTTTTGGGACATTGTTGTCCTTGCTCTGATAGAGAGGCGATTGCGTTGCATGAAGCGATAACACCAAGAAGGTCCTCCTGCAAAGTCATTTATATTCTTATATCCTTGGCAAATACCTGGGCGTGGAGACGCAACTGCACTGTTGACAAGCCTCTCCCGGCAGCACGTTGTTCAAGCACCCATGTGCGAACTCGTTCCTCTAGCTGTGGCCACCTAGCTTTTAGCCCGCGATTGGCTTTTTTTGTACTTACTTTCTTACTGAAATGTTTTCTTTTCACCAGTCCCTTACAAGTTTCTCGCTAACTCCAAACTTTCTTTCTGCTGCTCGATTACCGTTTTCGGCTGCATATTTTACTACTTGCAGCTTGTAATCTGCAGAATATGATTTTCTTTTTGGTGCCATTTTTGTTAAGCTCTTCTCAGTTGTTTTTATAAGTTACCGCCAATGTTGAAATTATTAGCACAGGCTTAGAGCGCCCTCTTGCGGTTAAGTGTGAAAATAACGTGATAATAATTTCACGCATAAGTCGCTCCACAGTATACGACGCACCCCCGGCCAAACTATGAAAAAAACTGCGACTTATAGTCCGGAAAATACAGTATATGCAAAACTTAAGTCATAAAGGACTTCTTGGACATAGCATTTAGTAAAATATAATATGCAAAACACTGTGCATATCTCTAAAATATTTGGACAAGTGGATGGACTTTAAACTTCCTTTTCTTCTCACACAGGGGATATATTTTTTATGGCTGAGATGCTGAAGCCCACAGACAGTAGTGGAGAAACACTGTGTCGTAATGTGTAAACAAAGTTTGAAAAATGCCGTTTGATTGTATTTATATTGTCATCAAAATTTTCAGCAATACCATCGAAATAAAATGCATTTCTTTTATCACATATAACCCAGCCTTTATAGTTGAAAATTGGCTGTGCAGCTGCGTATGTTTTTATCATCATAAGCATTTTGGTTTTTGGTAACCTAAACTGGTTACCAAGAGTTCAGTTTTGTTTAAATCGTTTAAAAATGTCTGGATTGGGGCCCTGAGTTGGTACCTGGAACTGGATGAGAACATCCCTTAACTGTGCGATTTGACATTAAGACCATGCTGTTGTGCCCTGAGACTGATAAATGGCCAAACTGAAGATGCACAGAATATGAGAGAGAAAGTTCAGATTAAATTAAATTGTGTGGAAACTAAAAGAATCCTCAGAGCAGTGGGAGGCTAACATGAAACAATTTTAGCTTATTTTATCCATTTAAAATGGCTACAACTGAAAATAAGATAAACCAGTATTCGCTTAAATCAGGTTCTTCTTCGGAATGAGCAGTTATCACATCATTATTGGTAAACTCTTATCATATGATTGTAATGTATCTTGATCAAAATACACCCTAACTGTTGGTTTCATATATCAATATATTTAAAATTTAGTTTAAATGCCATTATTGTGTTGTGTTTGGTTGTACACACACAAGACTCTTGTTGAGTTTGGTGCTTTTATTTCAGTGAAGTCTGTCCAATCAATTTCCAAACAACTACACGACCTGGAAAAGCATAGGAATGTGCCATTTTTGATGCCTGATGGAAAATCCCAAATTTCTTCCTCCATACTTTAACTAACTCCAGCTGATGAGATGGGTTGATAAAGCCGGCAGCCTCAACTAACCTAACGTCGACAAGCTTAACAGTCTTCTGTGAAAATGGAGATTACATGAATGTTTCTAGTTTTATTTTTGGTTTTATTTGGACTGACAGAAATATGTTCACTCTAGCCAGTACATTAAATGAAATGCAATACTGAAGTCATTTTACAGTTCATACCACATACCTTCACTGTTCACTTAATGTTTCAAGCATGCTGTGTGTGTGTGGAGCAAACAGGCAGCAGCTAGGATCAGCTGTGTGTATCCTTTCCCTTACATTTAAGCTTATGCCCTAAAATAATTCTGTCTGGGATTTATCACACTGTAGTATCCAGGTGCTGTTTAAACTTTAAACTTAGCTTCTTCTAGTTTGTTTATTGCTGCAGCTAATTATTTGGGAGAAAACCATAAAGTAGAAAGACAATTTTATTAATTTATTTAAATATAAATCTGACTCTTCAACAAAGCGGCTAACTTTTTGTTACATTTCAGATTAATGGATACCTTGTGTGCCGATTGATTAATGTGGCTGCAGTAGTTCAGACTTGTGCCCCCAGCAATGCGTGCATGTTACAGGGTCCGATGACAGGATTGCCTTACTGGCTTGGTTGTGAAAAAAGAAAAACTGTTTGAGAGTGGTCATGCAGACATAACTTTCACCCACCATGGGTTACAGCTCACAGAAACCTGTGTCACCAACAGGTGTAATTTGGTATAGTCATCTGAAAATAATTTCTATACTTTGTGTGCCGCTACTCGTTGCCTAATATGCACAAAGTGATAAACTCTATCAGGGAAATTGTTATCCGTCAGACTACCGTGGAATACCTATGCTTCAGCAGGAGATGTTTGTTTTTGTTTTTATTTTCCTGCATGAAGCCCATCAACCTGTAATGAAAACCTGAAAATAATACTTTCATTTTTTTTGCCCAATGCATTTCAGTAGAAAAAACTATGTAAACATATCAAAGAAAAGACTTCTGTTTTCATTTTTACAAGCTTGCAAAGCACATGCAAACATCAATAGGAATTAAATGGAAATTTGAAAATAGATTTTTTTTCTGAACCTCACAGAGAATTTCACTAAAACTCACCTTGACAAGCCCTTATCAGCATATATTTTAGAGAAAAAAAAAAATCATTTTCATAGTCTTTTTTTTAATTTAATGTCTTTATTTAATTTTGTTGATTTTGTATTTTCAAATATTTATTTTTAAAACTGAGCTTTACATGAGTATAATATTAAAATCAAGCAAGCAAGTATATATTTTTTACATGCAGATGATGAAAAAAAGGTTAATTATGAATTGTGGAAGAAGACTAATCAAAAATATATCAATAGTTAATTTTCTGTCTGTTGCATGTATTATATAAATCTTTAACAAAAGCAACCCTGTATGCAAATGATGATATGTCACAGAAAAGGAAAGAAGCTCAGCTTGTACCAGTCACTGTGTCGTTTTTTTTTTTGTCAGAAGATGTTATTGTTCTAATTCTTGATAAACAAAAAGTCGCTGCACCAGTCTGAGCTCATAAGCTTGTATATTTATATGTACAGTGTGTGTGAAGTTTAAACTGCCTGGGAAACAACACCCATAGTTGTTTCTGTACTTTTCCTTTCCTTTTCCATTCTGGTATCACAGTTAATAGTGTGATATCAGAATATGTTTCAATCAGGTTTCCTTTATTTTTATTTTTTAACATTTTCAAGAATGTTCACTAGGGTTGCACCAATCAGCCTTTTCCATTTATATACCGGTTTTCCTTGACGTTTCACCTGCAAAAATTATTTTATAATCCAATTAAATATGATGAAATTTCAAGTTTATACATCAACATATTTGTCCTTATCCGATTTCTACTGAATGCACCAGCAAAATGCATCAAAGTACATTCTCTATTGCTTATTTAAATTACAAAGCGAAAATGGAGGGAGTTCTGTGTACTGGTGCATTTAATGAATAAGTATTCATTAAACAATCATCAGGTAAAATTTTGTATTTCACCTGATGATTACCAACAGAGCTGATAAAGAGACAATTGGCCAATTTCAGTCTTTTGTTGGTTAGTGAATTCCTAGCACCAACATGAAGGGATGAATTAAGTGTGCATTTATAAAATATACCAACTTAAATATACTGCTAAATTGTTGCAATTAAAACATTATGCTTGTCTAAGATGTTGATAAATGAGACAAATTATTTATGTAAAATACCAGAATAAAGACTTTCACACCTGAAATACACTCTCCAAATTGTGTATAATTAGAAAAAGTCAGCTAAATATATATATTTATTTTTGAAGAACATTTTGTGTTCACACTTCCAGGGTAGAAATGTTCAATTGGATTCACACAGAAGACCTCAGAGGCCATGCTGTTAGCGCTACGCAAATTCAAAGATCGTACACTGTTTTTGTGTGGTTCCACTCTACGGGGGCAGGCAGGGGTAAATAAAACACTTAATCCCCCCCCCCCCCCCCCCTTCTTTTCCCTCCCTCCAAAATGCAGACAAGAACAGAGGAGCAGACTGTGGAGGGGGAGGCTGCAGGGAGAGCGGTGAAAGCACAGGGCAGCTCTCAGCTGTCACGTTAGCTCGCTGTTAAGCCATGTGGAATGATATAACATTGACGTCACAACCGAGTGACGTACTACGAGGTGATTGCAAAGAGGAGGGAAAAAAAAATTAGAAGTCTTATTAATTGCCCAGCAGAAAATAGTGCCTGCCTTGAGCGATGATGAGACGGGCTGAAAAGATGGTGTACAAAAGGAAATGTTGAGATGGAATAGGGAGAACAGATAATTGGACTTCAGGTCGGTTTATGCATCCTGAAAATAATAAATAGAACGTAACGGACAGGCTTTTCTTAGTTTGTGTGCCAGAATCCTGCATTTGACTGTTTTATAAATTGCTTATATTTTGCTGGAGGTCTCCTCCATTTTCTGATTGTCGTTATATGAGCACAGATGCGTAAGTATAGCAAACCGCTTATGTAACCTGTAACAACTCTTATCTCATGAGGATTTTAGTGAAACTTTTAGCTGAGTTGGGGTGTGGGTGTTGCAGCATCAGTAACTAATCATCTGTCACCCAACTTCTAACAGTGACAGTAATTTGACATTTTATATGAGATAAAATCTTAGCATGACATGTAAGGTGTGTCTATGGTATTTATATTTGTTTTCCACATGTTTTAATTTGATGGGTTTTTTTGCCTTTTAATCAGAGCTGAAACACCGTGTGAACAGTGTGTATAAATTTCAAGAGGGGTGTGTGTGTGTGTTTGCATTGAGCAGTTTTATTTTCCAGTGCAGGCAGTTCTCCTCATTCTGGTTAGTGTATGTCTTCAACTTAAAGTGAAACTAGCTTAATTTCAGTAATTATGTTTCTGAAGTGTATTATCAACATTCCCCCATTTTTAAATTATAACTGTGTTTCTGACACATGGAGGTTGCGTCTTACGAACCTTTTGTAAATGTGGCATTTGTGTGGGTGTATGTTTGTGTTTATTTTTGAATAACTAAGGAACCTAAAATACTGACTCATATTTTTATTTGCTTTAATTTATATTTGAATTGTATTTTCTTAAAACAGTCTCATTTTCAGAGAATAGAAATTATTCTGAGTGAAGGAAAAAACTAACATTATTGTTTGTTCATTTCTGTAGAATATTTTTTTTTATTGCAGAAACCATAAAACTGGAATTTTAAATTTCTGTTCTGCTCAGCATTAATTCGGTGTTAGTCACAATTTCATTGTTATTTTTATCTCAAATACTTAGGGATAAATTAATAAATAAAATTAATAAAATAAAGTGGTTAGTGTGTTCTTCTAAACAAGGATTTGAGAGGCTTTTTTCTTTTTACGACTGTTTGATGAAATGTGGCTTGAGCTGAGCTGTTTAACTGATATTCCCTGAAGTTAACCTCCGTGTTTTGTAAGCTTGTGTAACAGTCGCGATGTTGAGACGAAGATGTCCCAATTTATTGCTTAGCAACACCTCCTCGAAACCTCAGGCTGCTTGCATAGTAGCTGTGAATATCTTCTAAATTTTAGATCAATATCTATTTTTTTTTAATAAACAAATATTTAAAATGTTTATGTTTTCATCTTGTGGCGACTTATGCTGGTTAAAACTTGGCTCCTGTTACTTCGCCCAGTTGGTGGCAGTTTCTGTTGGCCTTTTAATGCCAGGAGTACTTTTGCATAGGTGCTTTAAATGTTTCATTGCCGCGGCGGGGCCAGGAGAAAGGGTTAAGCTGAGCGAGCGAGACTCTGCGTTTGGCTGACTGCAGAGTGAAACAGGATGCAGCGACTACATTGTCAGCCTGCTGGTGTGAGTGCAAACAGATGAGGAAATGCTGGAGCGGGTACTCCAAAACTCGGGTTGCCCTGGAAACGTTTTGCGTCACGATCACCAGCAATTAGCTTGCAGCTCTTTAGTTTTCATGATAGGTCTAGCAGAGCTTAGCCTAATGACTCCGGTGTCAGAAGGGACATCTTTAAAAAATGGCCTCATGGAATATCAGCGGAGGACTTTGCTTCCTCTTATCTTTCCTTTTTTTTTTTTTTACCTTTTGTTTGCAATATAGCTAAAAAGTTAATCATATTTGGTCACACTTTTAGAGCTATGATAATTTTAAAATTGAAAACAAAATAGTTTTGCATGCCTCCTGTATGTCATTTTTTTTTTTCTGATGCGGTGTAATGCACTGCCCTGACACTGTCTTTGCTTATATGACTATTTAAATTTTTTCTGGATTTTTTTCCTCTCTGTAATCTAGGTCAGAGACGCTGACCCTTCGCCGTCAGCTAAGTTTGAACCAATTAGACACACTTATAATTTTTTTGACATATTAAACCAGGTGAATTAAAGTTAAATGAGTAGCCGCAGTGGTCCCAAAGCTGCTTGTATTCTGTCTCTTTCCACCTAGCAGTGGAGGTTTTTTTTCCACTAAAGGCCACCAACATTTCAGACAGGATAACTTCCAGACTTAGGATGTGCGGACTGTTTTCTTAGACCAGTGGAATAAGTGGCTAAATCCGACTGCTATGACATAGGTGGGAGAACCTTGGTTAAATAGCCTCTGTGGGAATTTAAGTAGATAGCAACGGAGGATGTAGTAAATTTAACTTGTATTTAAATTACGACATACCATAGCGTTTACAGACTGTTAATTGTTTCCAGAAAACTTTATGGAAATGACATAATCCTTCCCTTGGTTTCTCACCAAATCATGACTGAGTTAGATCTCTGAAAATTTGACTCTTTCACTCTTTAGTTTCTTTCCCCTTTGGTCATTTGAGTCTCTGTGTCTATCTCCTTCTGAGTTTCTGTCTTTCTCTGTGCGCCTCTTTTGAAAACGGTGTCAGCGCTGCTGCTTTTACACCAAAAGGCTGTTGCTAAGTGACGGTTGACGTCAGCCGCAGCTACAGAGGAGGGTTTGTGTGTGTTTAGCAGCTGAGGGCAGATCCCACTGAAAAGGGCAAAACTGTGAAGCACTATTAGTCACTGCAATGAAGACCCAAACCTGGCCAAACAGGATCGCCATTTCCAATAACTGTGCACAATTTGTTTGGTTGGACTTATGGCTAATGTAAATCTTTTAAAGGGGAAAGGTTTTTAAAAAAAAAAAAATTATTGGAGAAACTGCTCTCTGCCAATTCCCACCCCCATTTCTTCACTTTTTCTTTAGTCTGTCTCCCTTTTTTCTCTTCTTAACCCCTCCCCCAACACACATGCACTGAGATACCCCCCCATACACATACACACACACACGCACACACACACACATTTCCTATGCCGGTGATTTCTTTTGTCTGACAGAGGTGTCTAACTTTGCCTGTCAGTGAGATATCTGCATAGCAGGTTGTTCTCGACATGATTGACATTGTTTAAGGTAATCACTTACCAGGAAATATGCCTTGTATGCCGCCGCTCCTCTTCTTCTCTTTTGTGACTGTGCTGCTTACATTTGGCCTGTTAAAGTATACTAAATAGATTAAAATAAAACTTCAGCTCTTTTTTTCAGCACTTCTAAAGTACAGTCAGCATGAGAGCTGCTTCATTGAGTAAGTCAGGTTGCATGACTTACTCAATGCTATACGCATTAGAAGTATAGCTGTTGGAAATGAAAAAGAAACAGTAATGTGATTCACATAGAGTTTAAGATATCTGCATGTTTTCAGTAATGGTGACTTAGGAAAACCAAGCAGGAAGTTGAAGTCTATGTATAATCACTCCATACAGGAGCTGCATGATGATAGTGAACTATGTAATTGCTGTATTAGAAATGCATGCATTGATGAGGATCTTTGCATGCCTCCTATATGTCTTTTTTTTCTAATGCAGTGTAATGCACTGCCCTGACCAGTTGTGATAAATTAGCTTTTTCCTAATTCTGCATTTCTTTGCTGTCATTATGATGCTTCCAATCTCCCTACAACCTTGGTATACCTTGAATTTTAAGTCATACCTTTTTCACACCTTAAAGTCCTTAATGATATGACAGAAAGCTGTTAAAGTGGCCGGAGTCCTGCCCCTCAATCACCTGTTGTTCAGTAAAGCAAGTTGGCTGACTAAAAGATGGCTGCTACACTTTTCTGTTCCTTTCAAGAAAGACCAAATGCAGTTGTTTGGAAATATTTCTGGTCACAAAAGATGTTGCAGTGAAGGGGAACAAGGCTCACACTTTTCATAACTTTTGTGTTCTATTTTCAGGAGAGAAGTTATGGAATAGTTTAACAGATGAAAATAAGAAAAGTAAAATCTATACCTGCACAGCATATTGAATACCAGCCACGATATTACACATCTTGGATTCAATGTTTGGTAAACTAATATTTTTATGGCACCATGTATTTAAATTCTTTTTGCAAATTGTGTATTGGATGGGCTTTTTATTGTGTTTTATGCTCAAATTGATCTTAGTTGATGGAGTTATTGTGATGGTGGAAAAGAAAGGAAAAACTATGAAAAATTTGGATTAAATGTTAACAAAATTGTTATTGCAAAATTTAAAAGTAGTATGTTTTCTTGGTAAGCACTTACATCAGTTATATTAAATACACAAAATGAAAAAAAGCAAAATAAAAAGCAGCGGTTTTATCCAGGATAGTTATAACTTTGTAAGAATACAAATATTGGGGATTCTTAGAAAAGGAATGTCAACATTAAAGATGGAAATAAATATGCTTATTTAGATTTTATATGTTTATACTATGAACGTGAAGATGGTTTAGTTGAGATTAAGCTGTGAACTGTCTGTGTTGCATTACGGCAGTTACAGTTTATAAGTTCAACAAAGCACATGGCTAATTAGCATATTATCACAGATGCCACCACTGAAGGATTTCTGAATCCCTTTGTACTAGTTTCTGCATCACTAGTCCCAACACTATATATAATATCACTGAAAAAAGTGTAAAGATTATGCTAATTTTTACTTATTGTTGTTTGAAGGGTTTTTTTTAATGTAGTACGCTGATTTCACTTTTGGGGTTTATTCTAATTTAAATACGATGTTGTCTATTAGAAAATAGCCTTAGTATTCTTTATATAAAACAAAACAAAGTCAACGTGCACTTCATTATGTTTTTAAGAGATTTAGAATAATACATTTTTATTTAAGTTTGCTTTTAAAAAAATATACATAAATTATACACTTCAATGGAGTAAGTATAAGTTATTGAACTTACTACATTGAAGTGTAAGATATTTTTTTATAGAATCTGTTTTTATCTTGTATATCAGAAAAATGAACCTAAAGGTACATATTTTCTCCTTAGCTAAGGTTTTCAAGTATCACACATATCAGGGGACGTTTATTAACCTATAAGCACCTCCTCAGTTACAATTTATTTGTAAATATAAACACACAATAATTGTTGTTTGGTTAAATATAAAAGTAAATGAAATAGGATTGAGACATTTAATTAATGCATCAGAAATGCTCAAACAATATTCTTATTTAAGCAGTTAATCCTGAAACTCTCTTGCCAGCTGCAGTTTGACCCTCTTTGTCCTCACCTATCGCAACCCTGCATCCAAGGATCAGCTGAGTCAACAGTGGCTTTGCTGCCACATACTGACAGCAGGCACGCTGGCATGGCACCATCGGCATTGGGCTTTAGTTTACTGGGACTGGGGTTTTGTTAACATGGATTAAAGACGCAATATGTGTGTCATATGGTCAACGCACAAAATGATCATACAGAAAGTTTTGTGTTGCGATTGCTGAGAGACTTAGCCCTTTATTTGTCAAATGTTTGCAAGTGAAAAAAAGAACACAAAGCTTGAGGGAATTCGAAGTTACTTCAGTTATCCTACTTATTTTGGCACAAAATGCAAAAAGTGGATCATTCAAGCTGACTTTTGACAATTACTTAATGTGCTATTTTCTGCATTTGCAGACATATTTGAAGTGTTTTTGCAGGTAAGGTGTTGCTGCTGCAATAAACGTTTTGCATATAGCTAGAGCTCAGTGCCAGTTGTCATTACAACATGTTTTGTAGCGTATTTGATCTTCCAGAATCATTTTTACACCATACTTTGCTTTATGCCCCGATCAGAAAGTGGAATCAGACGGTTTTCCCTTTGTCACCTCTGATTGACAAAGGGAAGATAAGATTAGATAAGATTTTTTTCCTCTTATTCATTAAATGTTTGTAAACAAATGACTACCTCTAGTTTATTAATTTATCAACCAATGTACTTTGCAACTTTTATTGAGTTTAATAAAAACAATCTGATAAAGTAAAAATGCTCGGTTGCTTAAACTTACGGACATGTTAGTAATTCCTTAATTAATTTTCTATTGGGTTTGAAATGACCTCCTCTATCAAAAAGCCTGCAGCTCATTTCTGTTTTATTTGTTATTGTCCTCAAAATGGTAATCTAATTAAGTACGTCATATAAAATGCTTTCATCTCTAGTGATTAAAATGTCACTGATGTAAGCACTATGACATTCTACGTACATACATGAAAGTGAACAATGGGAACTGCAGTGAATCCTCAATAGTTTTTTCTTCAATAAACATGTTTGATATATGCAAAGCTATCATGGTACTAATGTACAACTAGGCCTGTCGCGATAAACGATAAATCGATTAATCGTACGATAAATTAAAGCTATCGACGTCATTTTAATTATCGGCACTATCGTCTCTTCCGACCTTTTTCTCTTTAAGCTAATGAGACTGAATGAAAAAAGGCTCAACTCCGGTGCCTCCCTTCCTCATTTCCTTAGTGTAAAACCCAGCGCACACTACACGATCTTAGAGCTGTCGGCCGATTGTCGGCCCATTTTCAAAACCTGACAGACCCACACATTAGCCGACAGAAATCCTAGGTATAACGGTTCAATCGGGTTCGTTCCTGCCGTGTGGTGTCCAACAATGGGCACAAAATAACGGCTACAAGTTCAGTTAACTAATTTTAAAACCAGGCATTAATCAATGCTTTACTACAATCTACCTGCAATGCATGTGGCTAGTGTCAGCGTAAAGTCCTGACTGAATGAAAATCATTTTAACCTATTTACGTCACGTTAACGAAGAACAGCTGAAAAGTTACCGGGTTTATCAACTGCGGTAGCAATTTCGCTCCAACTCCTCCTCTTGTCATTTCTATATTCTTTGCATGTTGAATAAACATTAATGTTGTTTCCACGTATCATCTCCAATGTCCGCTGGACTTCGGGTTGCGCCGTGTCAGCTGTTTGGGATTCCCCGATGTAATTTCCCATCAGAAAACACGGAGGAGAATCCACGCTTTCTGATTGGCTACCTGTCACATTCAACAGGCTGCGTTAAGCGCCCAGTCGGGAAAAACCCCTGATTTAGATCGGAGCGGCAACGACGATCTACGATAACACACCACACAATCTTAGAAAGACCAAAGGTCTAAGATTGTTGTAAGGGGAAAAATAGGAGCAAAAAATCGTGTAGTGTGAACTATTGCATCAGGTAGTCGATCTGTCCATCTTCTCTATTTAAATCTAATTATTACTGAAGGGTAATATAATATACAGACTTCATAATCTGCACTCTTTTGGTTGAATGCAGTATTTATTTCCACTTTGGCTTTATGTTTAGTTTTTTTTCCAAGTAAATTTTTTGTTAATGGAGACTGAGAATCCATTTTATTTTTGTTTTTGGTTGTTTTGTTTATTTTGTTTATCAGTTCCAGTGTTAAATATTCTTTTGAAAATAAAGTGTATCTATCTTTGGCAGGAAATCGCATGCATTATTACGTCATTTCCATTACGTCAGTGTAAAAAGGTCTTCAAACAATATTATCGTTTATCGCAATAATTTTTGAGACAATTAATCGCTCAGCAAAATTTGCTATCGTGACAGGCCTATGTACAACTATATAGCCATAACACTAAAATACCTAGAAAGTTGTTATGATAAAGAAAAAAACAAAAACATTTCTTGCAGAAGCATTTGCCTAGAAGTCCAAGGCAAATGTGGACAGGTAACTTTTTTTTTCTCTTTAAGTCTGTTTAGTAAACCCACTTAAAATTTGTTTGTGTCACTCACTGGACAGTCACTTCCAGTATTTATGCATTTCAGGTGATGTAGGGCAGCACCTGCTGAGTGTCTCCTTTCAGGTTTAAAATGCTGATCCCTGGTGGTTCCGAGGAACTGACCCAAATGCTGTCAGGACAACTCGCTGATGCTGTTCCTTCCTAAGATGGGATATTGAGGGAATAGCAATTTAAGCTGCTGTTAGTGGCAGGTGACTCTGTGTTTAAACTTGCCATCTGTATGTCAGGAAGAGTAGCTTTGTTTACTAAAATGAAGACAAGTGCAGTACAATATCTTGATTTAACTTTGATGGAAGATTTTTCTCCATTTCCTGTCATGTAACAGTTTATAGCAGTCATTTGAAATGCACTATGCTCATTTAATCAAATGGACGAGGCTGGGTGGGGATTTGTGTTTGTTGAATGCAACAATAGCCGAAGATTAGTATCTGCAAATAAATGAAATATCCTGTGCTCAGTTGTTGCAAGAGGAATCATGTGAGTGATGCGTCTGGTGATGAAGGTTGTCCTAGAATAGCCTTCGAATACCTCTTGTGCCAAAAGTCTGAAATATGGATTTTATTTTAGTTTAAATATTTTGAATAACAATTATGTAACCTAGTTTAAAATATGTCATTGTAGATTAAATAATTTGAATGCCCAAAAGGAAAGTGTGTTTTCACTTGCTGTGATCTAGGGTTGTAGTTTGTTTCATGCCATAACTATGTCATACGAGCTTAAAAATCAGAAAGATGAAAGAGGAGCAAACAAGGAGAAACAAGAGTAGGCAGGTGTTATTGAAAACTGCAGTTAAACTCAAAGAGCCTGCTCATCAGCTAATCATATATTTACATTTAATAACCTCAAAAAGTCAAAATTTGCAAAAATGGCTTTCTTGTAATTTTTTTTGTCTGGCTCTTAAACAGTCTTGAACCCCTGACTGCAAGGGCAATAAGGTTTTTTGTGAAAGAGACTGGATTATTGAACTGCACAGGTAAGGCTTCATAAAGTAGTCCATTACTACAGATTCTTTGAAGACCTCCGTAGTTATGGGACAGAAAATCTCTAGTGGTAGAACAAAATAATTGTACCTGTGTTGAATTAGATGATCCAATAAAGTGTCCATGAAGACAAAGGTTGATCCTTGACCAAAATTAAGGTCTTAATGTGATACCAACTACTGTCCAACAACCTTAAGATGGTATGTGTGAGAAAAGGACTTAATGGGCAAAATGTTCCATCGGAAACCTCATCACCACAACACCACAAACCTTCCTGTTTGGACTTTGCAAGTTAGCATCAAAGACAGGACATTGTAATGGGAAAGAAGTTTTTTCTGAGAGAAAAATGGTGTGGACAGTCCTGATGGCTGAAGAGACATCTAACTGCCAGTGGCTTTTTGAAGATGTCGGTCTTGTTTGAGGGCCCTCTTCTTTGTAGGCCAGACTGGGTCTTTCAACAGCACAATACTGCAATTCATCATGACTCTTCTAACAGTCTAGGTCTAGGAGAATAATGTCCCTCTTCTGGACCATCTTGCATATACCCCTGATCTAAGTCCCACTAAAAACATTTGGGGATGATGGCAATGGAAGTTTACAAAAACAGTGGTCTGTTCCAAACTAAAGTCTTTTATGAAATCATTTTAGAGCAACATTCCCACCAGCCTCATAGAAACACTCGCATCAACTGTGCCTGAACAAATTTTCTAAGTAATCAACAAAAGCAGTGAGGCTGCTCGCTACTTAATCCTGTTTTAAACTCTTGTAGTTCTGTTTTGGGTTTTTTGATACCTAATTATGGTAAACCTTTAAAGAGCTAACAAACAGCCTGTCTGAGTCAAAACATAGTTTGAAATAAATTATAAACTTTGTTTTGTCTCTCACTCCTGTTTGTTCTCTTTTTTTCAATTTGAAGCTCAACTTATAACCTTTGCAAGACATTAATACTTGCTACTTTTATCAGTTTTGATCAAACTGGTAAAATCCTGAATATTGCCAGGTGTATAAGAGATTTATTTCTCTTTGGCCATGTTTAATTTGGACTTTTCCTCCTCATTTTTTGTCATAAGACTTGTAAGTTAATAGTTTGGACTCTTTCTTTTATTTTATGTCAGTAAAGCAGCATGTTCTTTATGGTTGTTCTGAGAGCATACTGTCCTCATGGCATGATGATAGTCCCGCTTCATGTTGTGTGCACCAAAACACATGGGCTCCATAATGTGAAATACCAAAATACCCCACCCATATACCAGGCCGGAGGAGACAGTTTTTATCTTTTTGGATGTCTGAACAAAACAGATGTAGAGTGTTGTCTTCATGGAGAAGGAAAAGGATTTGGTTGTTTGGTTATACTGGAAAACTAGATATGTGGATGCTTTTTTTTGGGTGATTAGCCATTGTTCTTGCAAACTGATATACAGTACAGACCAAAAGTTTGGACACACAGGTGTGTCCAAACTTTTGGTCTGTACTGTATGTAAGCATATTATTACATAGGGTTTCATGTGGTCTGTCTTCAGGAATTTCACATTTGCATATCAGCAGACATACTAAAAAAAAGTGAACCCGAGAGTTAAAATACTGTAAAACAAATGTATTTGCCAAAACATTCTATCTTGATTATCTAATCTCATTGCTTTTTATTTGTGGTAGTAAATTTTTTGCACTACGTCTAAAATTCCTACCGACTCTATGTAGACATGTACCCCGCGACGATAAATTGTTTCCTGTGAGACGTCTTTGAGAAGGACATCCGTGATCCTGACCTTTATTTCTGTGATCCTACCCAGACCTTCGCATAAAGATCAACAGAGCAAAGAAGAACAAGCGGAAACATGTCTGCAGTTACTATAGAACAGCCAACCAGTTTCTCGCTGAGAACTTATCCAGACTAATGAGCCGAATTTGGTGAAACGATTATCATACAGTATTTTCTCCTTGTCGGATTATTTGTTTTGATTTAACTTGAATTATCCGGCTGATTGACTTTGAGATGAATTAGAGCGTCCCATTCTCTATTGAGTTTAACCTTTAATGCTGCAAGTGTCTAATGTGAGGCTCCCTAATACTACTTTTGTAGCAACTTTGAGGATTGCGACATCTGAGAAGGCAAAACAAGAAGCTGTCTGCAGCCTGTGTCGCTCACTGGCTTGTAAATGATTTACCTCACCTCTGTTGTGGTCTCTTCTCTCGCTGTTCCCCTCCGTTTCCCTCTCTCCCTCTCTCTTTCTCTCTCCACTTCCCCGTGAACTCCTCCTGCTGGTGCTCGGCCCTGATGGATGGGGTTTGTGTTCACATGCTTGTTATTGGCCAGAGCTCCAGGGCTCAGGCGTTAGGTTGTGTTTATGAGAGGAGCCTGCACTGATTCCATGATAAAACCAGATGTTCCCTTACAAGGCTTCGAGCCTTTCCTCGTCGAGCTCTCATGTCCATATCAGGTATAACCTTCCTGTTGTTCTCAGATCTACCAGCTGCTGAAGTATATGTTACTCTGAAACTCCTTAGTGGTCAAAAAAAGTTTGTGCAAAGGGCATGAAGCATGTCAAGTGTGCTGACCCAGTACAAAAAGTCATCTTTTATTGCAGTTGCATAGAGTGATATTGAGCTTATTTTTTCTCCTTTCACATCCTCTTCAGTATGTGTAATGAGAAGATAACATTGGGTCCTTGTCCAGCCTTGTTCGTCACCGATCCAGTTCTTTTGCAATCTGTAATTGCTTTTACGACTGTTACCATAGGCGCGTTTAAACTAGTGGCTATTTTCTTTTGGCTGTTTGTTGTTCTATGAACGTCAACACATGTCCTGTGTAACTGAATGGAATGCTCCTTTGTGTTTCTCATTTTGGAGAGGAGCTAAGAGAAATGGGCCTTCCTGTTTTATTACACAGAGGCCCAAAATAATAAAATAATAAAAATAATACCTCAAAATAATAATAAAAAAAGCCATTAATTAATAATACAAATTTCAAAAACACTCTGAATCATCATATAAAGCCCAAAATTATTCATTTTCTCATAGATTGAGACTTAAACTAGTAATCTTTTAAAATTAATAGCATGTTTCCTCTTGACTGGAATAATATTAGTATTGAAATGGCCTGGCCAGAGTCCCAAATCTGCTAAAGAATCTAAGTGGGGAACTAAAGAATAGGGTAGTGGTGGGGAGGCCTTCCAAAGGTTATAGACTAAGGCTATAGAAGATTTCGAACATGCCATTTAAAATATAAAAATGAAAAGAAACCAATCATTATTTCCCTCCCCACCCCCAAATTTTTCTCCATTTGTTTATCTTTTTATAAATACCCATTTCATTTTCTGCCAGGAACAAATTTAAATAATTAATCATTTAAATTTGTCAGGGGTCTAAAAGAATTTGGGCTTAACTGTAAGTAAGTGTTGCTTCAGAATTGTTGTGCTGTTTTTTGTTTTGCATATTTTTGCTCAAGGAGATACTGTATATAGGGTGCTCTATGCTGGTAATTCAAACCTTCTGTGGTTGACATAAAGACACCAGTTCTAGCATTTTTCTTCTTTATTAATATAAATAGTGTAATTTTTTTGTGTTAAGATAAAAATGTTTAAGTTCATAAATATTTATAAATGAATAAGTTATGTCAATCAGTTATGTGTACCCCCGGTAACCCAAACCTCTCCATAAAAGAAGTTGCAGTCGGACATTTTCAATCAACACGCTATATAGTAAAGTGTGATGCAGCAAATCCATGGTATGAATGTAATCGGATCTTATCGTTTTATTTTAGCTGGCTCAGGTTTGGTTGGCAAAGTTTATTGTGTCATTGTACGACTTGATTGTAAAACTTAACAACATTAGTATTTTAGAAGGTTTCAAAGAGAAAGGAGAGCAAAAGTGCACAGCTTAATGAACAGACAACCTTAACTTCTGATGGAATCACGTCTGTTGTAGGCGTCTGTGTCAAATAGACTTAAATAATTAATGTGAACAAACATCTCGGTATAAAGCTTAACTGGGTTTATGATTTTTACTTGGAACATGACAGCTTGGAGACGGTTTAAAAGAAAACTCTTGGATTGAGATGACCTTTGTACCCTGGCACATACTCAGACTTTAATATTGCTAACCTTCAGTGCTTTAGTGTAAACAAAACCTTGGATTGACATCGACAGCAGGAAGTACAGCTTTAAGAAAAGAAAAACAGGCTCCAGGTACATGCTGTACCAATAAAATAAAACTCATTTTGTTTTCCTCTTTTCATATCTTCAAACAACACTAAGATTGGGTCACAAAGTGAGCACCTATTTTATTAAATTTGTAGTTTTAGTACTTGGTAAAAATTTAATATTTTTTTTTATGACCTTGCAAATTAGCGTCAGCAGAAAGAACTTTTGAGAAGTAGCATTCGTAGTATGCTACTTCGTAGTAGCATTCGTAGTATGCTGCTGGAAGCCACCGATCTCCAAAGGTCACCCTATCTTGTGCGATAGTGATGAATTGCTGCATTTCAGGTCATCAGAAAATGTGGACCCAGATAAAATGTAACCTGCCTGCATGGCCGGCACTGCTCACTGTCTACCACTATTTATAGGGGCATGATTTACTGAGTGGTTTCTAGTAAATATGGGGCCAAAGTCATGCCTGGATGAAAACCCTTTATGTGTGTTATATGAAGTGGCATAATTTTTTTTCTTACTTAAAAGTTTTTAAAACATCTTAAAGTAAATCTGGCTCCCATCTGCAAAGCCCTCTTTGCGGTTATTTTTAAAATCCTTTTCTTCAAAACACAGAGGTTTAGAATAGAAATGGTGACACAGCCAAGACACCAGAGTCTACCTGACAAGCCACTGCGACTTTAACAGGCACCCTTTTAAACAGTACGTCCAAACAAATCTTCAGCAACTGTTTCCTATCTTTTAACAGTTTATACATGTGGTTAACATTTTCTGACTTTTATTTTAGCACAGTCTTTATAACAAAAAGGAAAGGGAAGCAGAAACAGCCACGTTGTCACTCACATTCAAATAGAACTTCATTTGTTTTTCTTCTTATGTGGTATGCAGACTGTATTTTGCCAGCATTTGGTAGCTTCCTGCTGAGTTTGGGTGTCTCGAACAGTAAAAAAAAAAAGTTTCAGCCTGTTTGAGCATGAAACATACCATTGTGGGAAAAAGTTCATCAGTGACGCACTGGGGTTGACCTTACTCATATTGTGGCATTTTTGTTGTTCCTGCATGTTGTTTTTTCTCGTTGTGAAAGCTCCACTTTGTGTGATCAGCAGCAGCAGCAGCAGCAAGCCTACAGAAATGCACGATATGAGCCAAAGCTAATAGTCATGCACAGACATTTTCATTAATAAGATAACACTTACTTATCTTCACAGTTTGTCTTATTCTTTAGGTTTAAATTTTTACATATAATTCTGTCCTCTATCTCTAACTCTTCAGTTTCGAAAACTATTTCATGTTGTTTGACGTAATTTATTTTTAAGAAAAATGTGAGAAACAATTTATTTGAATATCCAGTTGATGGGTTGTTTGTATTATGTAGTACATCATAGGTCAAGAACATGTTCTTGTACCATGACCCATTATCCTCCGTCTGCTGTCTGTTAAGTATCCCCAGCATTAAGAGGGTAGTTTTTTTTTATCTGTTTTTTACTTCCACATTGTAATTTGGACATAATGTAGGACAATCACACAAGTAAAAAACACCCTCTAAAACCTCTTAACCTTGATTTTGAAGTTTAATGGTGATGGATTTTAGTTTTATTTGTGTTCATGTTTCCTCAAGCTGGAAATCATACATGCAATATTACAAATTCATTCATTTCGTTGAATTGTGAAATAATCAAAGTTAAAATAATACAGTTTGATATAATAAGATAAACCTTAAAGCAAAGTCAGAATTTTCGAAATATCACACTCACTTCAATAACGTATAAATTTCGGCTGTATTTTGTGGCTGTTTCCTCATCGGTACATGTGAATTACTTTATGCAGAATTTTTTTTTTTTTTTAACTAATTTCACTGGTGATGCATTTTTTCTCTAGAGACTCATCATTGACAATAAAAATGTGTTGCTGACAGATCTCAGATCAGTGCAGCATGACCTCAAAAATTTTTTCAAGCAGCTTCCCTGATAACCATCTTTCTACTCATGAAATGTTTACCTGGATTTATTGACTTGTCGACATTGTCCTTCCTTTTAACCTTCTGACTGACTCTTTTACAGCTGTAACAGAGCAGGGACTCCTGTTCTACACCAGCTCGTTTTCTTTAATTTAGATTCAGTTGATCTAAATGTTGCTCTTTGAAATATTTAGTGCAGAACTACATTCCTGCAGTAAAACAGCTACCATACAGCATTGGTAAAACTGAAAGTAACTACAGCAGGTCAGGTGCATGGCTGTTTATTGATATGTGCCCCACTTTGATACTTTTTATTGGAATAGTCAAAATATTCTTTGAAAAATAAAGAAAAGATATAAAGCTGAATTTAAATTTAAAAATTTTTCTTTGGCTAAATTTTATACAAAAGTATATTTATATAACAGTAAACGTTACAAAAGATTTGATGGCTTTAATACCATGATTATTGAGAAGGGTATGCATTTTCTTCAGACCATTTTTCAAGAAATAAAAAAAACAAAAACATTTTCTTTAGAAAATACTTGTGTCATGGGTGCTGTGGTGGTGCAGGGGTTAAGCGCAGCCCACATAAGGAGGCCTTAGTCCTTGACGTGGCCGTCACAGGTTTGATTCTCTGCCTGGTTACCTTTCCGCATGTCTTCTCTCTCTCTCATTACCCTATTTTCCTGTCATAGCCCTTTCAAATAAAGGCCACTAGAGCCAAAAAAACCCTTAAAATAAAAAAAAAGAAAATACTTGTCATTTCTTAACCAAAACAAATTTCTCAGTTCAATGAAAATTATTTAGATCTGAACCTGCAAGGGCCACAAATAATTTTGATCTTATATGCCTTTACGTTGGAGACAGTAAAGGCAGCAGGAGCTCAGAATTATCGCTGCAGAAAGCACAAATAGTTGTAGCTTTGGTTGGAGACCTAATAAACCCAACATAGAGGAAAGTCTGCTTGAGTCTTTAAGTGTCTTTCTCCATTGTTTCTCAAAGCAGAGACAATGGAGAAAGACACGGTCCTGCAAATGGGTCTTTTTGCCAGCAAGGATTTTGCTCCCCTATCACTGTAAAAGCAGAGCAGGACTTTTAAGGGACATACCATAATTTATCAGACAAAAGCAGCACTTTCTGATTGTACGGATAGCAACCAGTATCATGCAGGTGTGTGTCTAAAGGCTGCGTGCAGTTCTTCTACTAAATCATGTAAACAAAGTGCCCTAGTAAAACCACATGCTGTGCCTGTGAGACAGAAGATGAGAGAGCTGCAAGCACCGCTGTTTTTGTAGCAGTAAACTTTAACTGACTACAAGTTTACACTTCTTCTTTGTGGAAAGAAAGCGTTGTTGATATAGGCCAGACAGGGTTGGATGTTGGATCACTCCGGCAGCTGATCAGTCATTTAGTCCTATCCAAATTCCTTTAGCTTCCTGTTATTTCTGGTGCTATTTTTAGATGAGGTTTCAGTTAGATTTAGTTAACTTCATAAAAATTCACATTCTTGGACAACACAGAGGACAAAGAGTTCCAAAGTTTACTTTAAAATGCTGCACAATAAATTCACTTGGTGGGATTTTTAATGTAATATGCCAACATGATGTTGCTAACAAAGTCCACGCTGAGAAGCGGAACTTTTCCACTAACAGAGTGGGCCTCATTTGCAAATGAAGTTATGTAAATCTTAACATGGCTAAAACCAGACGCGAACCAGAGTTCCTGATGAGTAACAAGTGGCTTCTTATTTAATCCAGGAAAATAAAAACGACATGAAGAAACTGAGCTATCATTATGAACATACATGACAGTTCAGAAATTGAGAGGCTTTGGTCCATTTACCTCATTACAACTCTCAAACAAAATTGGCAAACAAATTAAGATGCAACCTATTTTCTTGTTAGTTGTTGTTAAATAGGTGACTGGGGTTTTGTTTTTATTGAGGACAGGGTTCTTCTCAGACGACTTCTAGGATAACTGCACTAGTCTGGTAAAAACCAGTCCCTTGTTTTATGCATTGCTTGTGTCTGGATCCTGAGGAACAATTGCTTGCTGGAGGTGTGGACCCTGTTAAGTTTTAAAATTTACCCTATTGCTAATGTTTATCCATGACATTTTCAATACATCAGTTCAACACTATGAAGCTTATTGGAATTAAAATATATTGAGAATCTGTTTATTGGAGATACAAACTCTACATTGTGACAAGGGTCAAGTCAGCATTCAAAGTTTAATGTGTTATAATTTAGCAGTCTTTGATTATTGGTCCAGCCCACATGTTGGTAAGCATACTGCCCTCATGTATTATAGTTTAGATGCGAAGCTGTGTAGAGGAAGCAAATGATTTTTCTTGGAAACTGCTTTCACACGGTGTAACAGTGAGTCACTGCAGGCGTGTCAAATGACAAAAACTCAGCAACAAGTTGAATAAGACATTTAGACATTCAACACCTGGATATCTTGATGAAGTGAAAAGCACAATGCGTTTCTGCGCTACAGAAAGGCTCCTCTGTTCACATTGTAACATGTTTTTTCAGGTTCACATTTAATGTGGAATATCTGTGCCTCTAGGTTAAAATACTGTAGGCTTATATTTAGGAGGATTGTTTTTTAGTACTAAAAATAAAAACATAAAGACCATAATGTAATTACTCATACTCATTAACTCAAAGTGAACTGCTGCATCTAATCACTTGTGCTCATATTTTTTCTTGTTGTCTGTCAAGGATGGACAACAATAAGTCTCAAAACATTCTGAATAGTGTACATTTTCAGACATGCTTGCAAACCCGAGTTGGCTGCAGTCACTAAGTACTTCTTTAGAGCTGAAATTGGACATTTTCTCTTTAAAAACTTGTCCATTATCTATAAACAGTCTGTTATATATTAACAATAGACTGGGGTGAATTGTTGCAGTGTTGAAGAGATTTAGAAGTGCTGTAGACCTGCTGTTCTAAAAACATTGAAATGCAAAGTAAGAATTATTTTCTTGACTAACAGTTAACCTACTATCTTTAAATGACTTCTTAAGTTCCCATTTGCACCGGAGAAGACTTACTGCTTCAGAAAATTGTTACAACTCTGTCAGAGCGTGAATGGTCCTTGCAGGGTCATGGTGAGGTCTTTTGGGGCATAGCGATCTCCCCATTAAACTGCTGGTCTACCATTGTGCACCAGCTGCTTTTAGAGTCTTTGGATGTGAAAAATATTCATTTTCTTACATCTATATCCACATATTCATCCATTGCCTATACCCACTTATCTTTGCGGGGCTGCAGGAGTCCTGGTGCCTGTCTCCAGTGGTCATTGGGTAACCGGGAAGGTACACCCTGGACAGGTCAACAATCCATCACAGGGCAACACAAGAGATACACAGGACATATAACCATACACACACTCATACCTTGGGGTATGCAACTCCAGTCCTCAAGAGACAGTGGCCTGCTTCATTTAGATGTGTCTCTGCTTCAGCACACAAGTCAAATGATCAGGTCATTAGCTGTACTCTGGAGAACGTGAGACAATACTTAGAAGGTATTTCAGTCATTTGATTCAGGTGTGCATTGGGAAAACATGAAATTTGAACCAAGGGCTTTCTTGCTTGAAAAGGCAACAGTGCTACAAACTGTGGAATTGTGCAGCTTTATATCTATAGACATATAGGTATTTACCTCAAGTACATACAAGAGCTAGGGACCAGCGCCACTCGTGAATAGATAAACTCCTTGAATACTTAAGAACTCCTCTATAAACGCTTATAACTGCCTATTTTAATTGTTCAAATGCCATATACACCATATTATGCATGGACACACACAGTGGAAGCTGTAGCGGTTTACCTGTCATAGAAGCTAACATTTACAGTCTTTCTTATCTCCTCTCTTTGGGGTACAACCAGTCAGTGGTTGGACAGAATATTTAAAGAATATTTCCATATTCTTGTCAGTTTGCCCTGAAGACACTCGGATAGCTTCAAGGGCTCTATTCTCTTGTAATTACCCAACTGGGCCTGTTAATCTGTGAATGGCTGCTGTGCCAGGTAGCGCTGTTACAAAAATATTTTTACAAGATTTTGGACCTCTTGATTGTCTGCCTGATTTCACCGAGGAAGAGTGGTTTTCTTCAACATGTAAAACGGCAAGCCTGGTCCTCTAGTTATATCAGCTAAAAAATGTACTGCAAACAAGCAGATTTTTAAGTGTATCCCATTTGCCTTTTAGTAAAAAAAAAAAAAGCTCTTAGGGGAAACTTCATTGTGCATTATAACGAGGAAATAATTACCATGACAGCGATTGTTCATCCTGCCATGATGACAACTTAAACCTGATGTGTTTGAAAATCCAAGAAATTGATGGTACAATAGAATTGCTACCTTTGGTGTTAAAACTATCCATTTTTCTACAATGAAAGCATCAATACTGCATTTCTGTCTTAAAATATAATTAAGTGCAATCATTAATAACAAGTGCTCTACCAAATTGGTGCTGTAAAGAATGGAACACTGTGTTTAGTTATATAATGGGTTTTATTGTCACTTATATTATGATTGCAATAAAAACATCATCTGTGTTTGGGTCTATATTGCCCTTCCCCTGCAGACACAGAAAGTAAAATTTTTAGAAAAATATTTCAGCTTCCAGAAGGGTATATATTAATTGTTTTGTGTGTTTGCATCTTTAAAATGACACATTTAAAGAGTGTGCTTGTTTTTTTTTTCTCTTGAAAACCTTGGCAGCCACAGAGCTATACTGCTTCCATAACTAAACATAGTCTCCAGATGTCTCCTCTGCTTTGCTCTTCTTTGTGAATATCACGTGTGTAAAGATGTCCTTTCCCTCCGTCTCTCTCTGTCTGTACAGTACAGTACATCATCTTATTTTCACTGGGTGTCTTGACAGCCAGGAGCCTAAACCTCATCATCAGCGTGTGCATGTGTGGTGGGCTGCTGCTGACGCTGTATGTCGCTGCAGATTGACGTCAGCATTGCTGTGCTTCTCTCCATACAAATGAGCTGCCTGCCTACGTAGCATTGATAGGTCTCCCCACCATCCCCCACCCCCGACACTGTCTTATTAGCATGTTTTTATCAGTTCTCGCACCTCTCACACTGCAGGCGCAGGCTAATATGACACAGGGGTGTAACTAACTGGCCGTCTAATAGCTTGCACAGGTTTATTGACTCCAGTTAGGAAATATTTACGATCCATTTTGGATTGAAATATTGTGCGAGTTTTATAATGCATACCTGTGTTTGTTTATATGCATGTGTGTGTATTTTTAATTTTTTTAATTTGGTTCCTAAATATTTGCCTTATATTTTTTATGCATGCACCTTCTGAGTTTGTCTGCTACATATTAGAAAAGTGTGCATAAATAAATGGTGGGGATTTTTTCTGTCTGAAAAGATATGATCTATAAATTACCTTTATGTACATCCTCATGCAAGTTTGCCCATAGTGTCACACAGAATCACAGAGGCATGAGATATGACTGGTTGTAAATATTTTAAAATAGAAAAATTAATATAAAAACAACTTTATTTCCTTCGGAGCCATATAGATATTTTGTAGGATGAAAGGGATCCATCGAACATGTTGTTTATGAAGATTCATGAGCACAGGTGTCTGAGTCTCCTGAGTCACTTATTTCTTTGTTGAGTTTTTATGCAATCTCTAAAAAAAAACATCTGTTCATTATAAGATTTTATGTCACCGTTTGCAAAAGCATCAAACCTAAAATTTGAGTCTCGACTACAATTGTGGGGACAGTTGTGGCTGTTTCACTGTTTCAACCACCTCTTCCTGTGTCAGGGCAAGTTATAAAAGTTTTCTGTTTGGTATGTGTGCGTGTGTGTGTGTGTGTCTTGTGTAGCGATTGAGGTTAAATGAAATGCATGCTAGGATGGCTGTGCACATTGTGCAGTTGGTGCGCTCTATTGTACGACAGCGACATTTGAGAGTGTCTAGCTGCCTCAAGATCTTATGTGGAATCTAATATCTACCTGTATCTCACTTTCTATGTCTTCTATTCTTGTGCCTTCTTTAATGTCCGCCTCTGTTTCAGCTCTTCCGTCTCTCTCTGTAAACAAGCAGAAGGCCAGCAACTCTGTCCTACGGCCTTCTCCCGCCATCTGGTTGCCATGGTGTGCGGACCATTGTTTGTTGGCCTCTATGTCGGGTTGCCATGGCAGGGCTTATTTGCCATATTAAATGTTTGGCAGCATTGTACAGATGCTGATGACAAACACCCAACATCCCACTTTGATCAATGAAGCAGGTACTGATTAGAAGGAGTGGACCCACTGATCTATTTAACAAATGTAGTCATAGATTTGACTTGCCCTCTTTGTGAGATGTTTAAGTTGTGGTCTTTGTAAATAGAGTCCATAGTGTTCTCAGATAGTGATATCCCATAAATAAAATAATCTACCTATAAGAGATGTGATTTATTTATATATATATACTGTATATACATATATATATATATATACTTTTAACATGACACTGTCTGCCTTGTTTACCCATGACTGTATGTTTACATTTTGGGATTAGGCTGGTGCTGTGTGGAAGAGCTTTTTATTTAAAAAAAAAAATCTGTCCTGTCCCCCTTGTGGCAGAAATGGAGATTACGTGATGGCTTAATCCACTGTTACAGTATTGGAAGTTCTTGCATACTTTGAATAAATAAGCAAACTGTATCTGTATCTTACACCTTTGTATTTATAGATTCACAAATTAAATATGTATTTTTTTTTAGAATCTGTCAACAATGTCAAATCAGGACCAGTCTGGTTTCTTTGTCCTTTTGTTTGTCCCTTTCATGCTTGTATCAATCTAAGGCAAAACTACAGCTGTGAAAAAGATTGAACATAGCAGAATAATTAAGTTCAGGTCTAAGCAGGATATTTTAAATGAGAAAAGACTAAATGATATTTGCTTAGAAAAAGTGAAACTAAGCTTTGGTACCTGATAGCAATGGATTACTTCTGATATTTAAATTCTAAATATGAAACCAATCTGGCATCATTAGCCAGCCGCTTTGAACAGCTATGCTGCTTTAACAACATACTTCTCATTATTAGATATGCATACAGGCAATGAAAAAACTCTTTTGAGACACAATTAACTCTTTTTTGTCTTATTTTTCCACCCTATGATGTCCCTGTGCCCTGGGTGGTGAGCCATAATAACAGCCAATGCATCACAACTTTTCCCCTTTAATCAAAGAGAAAGTAAAAAGGAGCTAAATTTAAAGCCTTTTCCCCTGTTTTCCATTGTATGTATGGCAAGGAAAATAATAAAAACATGCACAAACCCTGCTTAAATGCTATCTTGAGCAATTAATATCTGCTTGATTTATATCACAATCATACTTGACACTGGAGATCAGGTTATTTCAGGATCACCAGTGTAGTGTTACACAACCTGTGCCAGCTTTGACCGTGCTGTGCTGTAAAGTGTGAGAGCTCTTGCATGGGTACCAACAGATAGCATGGAAATGCTGCCGATTGACGTAGTTGGTGCTTGATAAGATCTCATAACTCCATTGTAGACGCACCATGGTGGTTTTAGTGGTTTGCTTTTCTGCTTTCTGCTCTCAGTGAAAGGCCTCTGTGTGCAGTGCGCAGCCACACCGTACCTGGAGAGGAGAGAGTGCATGAAGTGGTGCAGGAAATCCTTAATGTGAACTTTTACTACACTGTGTGTTTAGATAACAGGCAGAATAAACTAGCAGAGGCTGTGCAGCTCTGCTCCTGACCTGCCTATGCCCCCTTTGGAGGAGGCTCAAAGTGGAGCACAGGTCGAGGCCTGTGGATATTTGTCATATTTTCTGTAACTTATAAGCATGTATATGTTGATGTTTGACTGACAGCTGTACTTGTGTTTTTCAGATGATCTTGTGGGACTGGGATCTTAAACACTGGTACAAGCCACAGTATCAGGTCGGTACTGCATTTCCTTCTGCTCAGTTTTTGAGTTTAAAGGTCAATCAGGAAATATTCTTCTTTTCAAAGAGCTGAACTCACCTTTAGCACTTCCTCACATTTTTACTCCACATTGTGTAAAACCCTCCATACAATGACCCTTGAATCATGGCACTTTTTTTTTTAATTTTATCTCACTCAGACATTTCTGTGTACCGTTTAAACTATTTGTGTAATCTGTCAAAGAATTCAGCTGCCAGAGGCCAAAAGTCATTGTTTGCTTGTGTTCTTGACAAAGTTGATCCAGTAGGAACATTTTCTGTTATGAAAGCTGTCTAAAAATGAAGGATTACACTGTGGTGGATTTCTCTTACAATTTATGAGAGTTGACTTTTGATTTATGCAAAGCTCCCTACTTTCAAAATGGAATATAGATGTTTTTTTCCCCCCAAATCTTTTTTTTTTTTATCACTTTTGTCTTATTTTGTAAGAGCCCAGAGGAAGAGAAGGAATGAGGGGAATGAACTTGGAGAGGAAGTTAACAATGATAATAAATAATGAACTCTTCAGTGTTTTTCTCAGTAAATATTTTCCTATGGCTTTTGCCCTAAAATTCTCACCACATGTTGCTAACAACGTAAGTTAGTCACACATACAAAGAAACCAAGTGGAGCAGAAATGTATGCAATAAATTTGAACAGCAAAGGGAATATTTATTATAAATGAAATGTATTAAATACATCCCAAACTTTCCTGTGTGGAGAGGGGTTGACTTTGATTTGGCTTTAAGTCTGGTAATTGACTGGGCCATTCTAGGATCGTTTTTTAACATATGTAGAGATTTCTTGGTAACATTATCTTGCTGAAAATAATTGTTTTAGCTCCAGATTCTTATTAAACATTTCTCATTTCGTTACTGACTTCACAGTGCATACTTTACATTTATCCTCCCAGTTATATGGAGTTGTATTTGCTGAGAAATAGCTCCACACTATGATGTTTTTATGTGCAAACTTTACTGAACTATGTTTTAACACTGAGTTTCAAAGAGTTAAACTTTTATTCCAGTCTATATATTTGTAGCACTGCATTGGCTTAACCAAATGATCTCTAGCAATTTTTAAATGGGCTTGAACATGAATTTTCTTCAGCAGTGGAGTCTGGTTCAGTGAGTAGGTATGAAGGCCATTTTTTCCCTTCTGCACTAGTGAACAGAAGTTAAATTGTCACCATCAACCTCTGACTGGGTTAGGGGAAGCAAAGCCTTTCTCTCAACAATAGGACCACATATGGCAACAAATAATGCACATCATTAAAGACGCCCCCCGTCTTAACTGGACCTCTCGTTCCTAACTGGGGGTTTTGTTTGGGTTCGTGTGGCAGGGTGCAGTGAGTGGAAATGGCGTGGATCTCTCAGTCATCAACGAGGCCAGGAACCTTGTGTCAGAGCTGCTGATGGACTCGTCACTGTCACCAAACACCGCCGCGACTCTGCGAAGCATCTCCAGCCTGATGGGGACGTTTTCAGGCTCGTGTCGCCCCAGGGTCAACCCCTTTACGCCCTTCCCAGGTTTCTACTCTGTAGAGGCAGAGGACTCTGCAGAGAGGAGCGACAGGAAAGGCATGAAGGTGAGCAAAGGTTTCGCTACAGCTATAAACCTACCTCCTATCTCTTTAAGCTGTCCATATTAATGATTTATTTATTTAGTTTTGGCTTTCAGGCATTATTATGATGCATAGCACTGATAATGATATTAAGGAAATTGTGGAACAAAGTACAACTGGAACTCCAATCATGTGTTTGATAGTTTTGGGGAAGACTTTCTCTTACAAGGCACTTTGCAATTCTGCAATGTATTCAGTAAGAATTTCTCCCATGTCTGAAACCTTCTGTTGTGTCTATGTTTATTTTGCCTCATCAGACATTGTTTGCCAGATACTTATCTCTAATGCAACCTTCCTGTGCCTGCCAGGGTTTGAGTAGCAGAAACAGCCTCCCTACCCCTCAGCCCAGGCGGAGTTCAACCTCCTCCACACCGTCTGCACTCCCTCCGCTAGACTCTGCCTCTTCTCGCTGGGAGCGTAACAATGGAAAGAGACCTCACTGTGACCTCAGTCTGACCAGGTAGCACGACGCAGATTTATAGCAGGCTTACATAATGTTGATAAAATCCAGTTATATCAGTTATTTCCTCCCTAAAAGGATGTTTGTAGTTAGTTGTTTTTAGCTTCATCTAAAAAAATATATACAGTATATATACAGTATATATACAGTATATATATATATATATTATATATATATATAAAATCCCCTGATCTTAAGAAATTGAATTAAAAAACAGAAACAAAGTAATTGAAATTTATCTGTCTGGAAGGGGTTACAAATCGATTTCTAAAGCTTTATGACGCCAGCAAACCACAGTGGGAGCCATTATGCACAAATGGAAAACATGGAACTGTGGTGAACCTTCCCAGAAATGAATATCTTACAAAAATGTCCCCTGACAACTCAACAAGGTCATATAAAAAGAACCAATAACACCATCTAAATAACTTCAGGTCACGCAATCCCCAGTTTAGCTCACTTTTCATGATTCAGTTCTAAGACCTGATATGTTTGAGACAAAAGCCTCTTTCTTTTTGAAAATCTTTTACAAGATTTTGAATCTTGTGAAAAATTCAAAATATTTCACAAAAAGACAGAAAAAGTGGAACTTTCCAAAATATGCATATTCCATTATGCCTGGTATAAACTAACAACATTAAAAAAACTACAGTAAAGCATGGTGGTGGCAGTGTGATGGTCTTTGTTGTAGAAAATCCTGAAGGTGAACATATAGCGATCAATTTCTATTGACTATCTTATGTCTGAATAGCAAGACATAGATAGCTAGACAATGGCTATCTATGGCATAGTCAACTATATGCCTATAGTTGACTATGCCTCAACTATAGGCATAGTCGTCTCTGGTTTTCACGTTTTGTTTTAATTGAGTTGGAGTAAAAAAAAAAAGAAAACATGGCTGATGTGAGTTGCTGTGATATGCATAATGCTTCATCAAATGTCATAGGAGATGAGATTGTTTGAACTTTTTGATAACTAAAAATGACTTGCACTTTCAGTCTTCTTTATTATAAACTAAAACATTTTGTGTAAGTCAAAGATTGAGACGGGGCGTGCTGTGGTTGCGCAGGGGGTTAACACGCCCCACGTTTGGAGGCCTTAGTCCTCGACGCGAGTTCGACTCCCAGTCCCGACGACCTTTGCCGCATGTCTTCCCCTCTCTCCTCGCCCTCCTTCCTGTCTGCCTACTGTCGCAAAAATACGAGCCACTAGCGCCGCAAAAACTCTTCGGAGAAAAAAAAAGAGAAAAAAAAAGATTGAGACAATAGGAGCTACAAAATTATCCACAAAGCTCTGTTTTTCAAACTATTCCCTGCCAAACTTCGGTGATTACATATAAAAAACTAATTACTTTCTAGGTCTGGTTTTATTTAGCAGTCTGACATTTTGGAATTGAGAAACAGGGATCAATTGGTGCTGTAATTTCTTTTTTCTTTAACCTGAAATGTTTCACAAATCACACCTTAGAAAAGAAAAATTGATGTACGACTTTTACTACAGCATAGAGCTTCTTGCTGTTCAGAAGCATGTAGAAATAAAACTTTGGCTTCTTACTTTTACAAAACTTTGAGTGTTCTCAGAGTTCTCACAGAAACTGCCGTGGGGTGGTGTCTCTATAGAATGATTCCACTAGATGGCAGGAGAGCACTTCAGTGTTGAAGGATAGATGAGCTTTGCTGTCCTGATGAGCAAAAACATCTGAGTTTGTGACTTTTTGTAACAGCTCAAGCCTGACCAACGGTCCCAATGCAAACCTGCTCACCATTCCCAAACAGAGGTCTTCCTCTGTCACCCTAACATACCACGCAGTCCCCAGAAGAACAGGTGAGGCTTAACTACCCAAACTTGCATATGTTATTAAACTGCTATGGCTCTGCTTCAGTGTTACCCCTTTATCTATCCCCATATTCTTATGCTCCTTTCTAGGCACGTCTCCCAGCCTCAGCCCAGTCACCTCACCAAGCCATAGCCCCCCCACACTAAATACAGGCTCCTCATCATCCCTCACCCCTCGGTTGCCCGTGGAGTTCCCCGACACAGCGGACTTCCTGACAAAGCCGAGTGTTAATCTGAACCTCCACAAGCCTTTAGTCAGCTCCACTGATTTCCAGCAGGCCTTTCGTAGCTCTACCTTCTCTCTGTGCACCAGGTGAGACATGTACTGCGGAAGTCCCATGTTACCTTTGTCTCACTTTATCCCAGTCTTGTATCAATAAATTTGCAGTACACATGCCAATATGATCTGTCGTTGTCTACTAAAGCTGTGGTCGTCAGATGCTCAAGGGAATTTCCAGCAGTGAGTCGGGGGACTCTCATCAGCTGTTGAACAGCGAGGCTCAACGCAGGCGCTCAGGTACAAACTGTCATGTCTACTGCACGCCACAGAGTGGAATCCAGTTATGCAGACAATCTCGTTTGGTGACCCAGTATAGTTAAAGAGAAACTCCTCTTTGGGTAGTTTCATATACTAATGCTGCCCTCTGCTGGACTCATTAAAATACTGCAATCGTTGAGAATAGACTTACATTTTAGACAAAAGCTATATAACGACGTAATATAATAACCAGCAACTGCACTCTTTTATTCTTTCAGACTAGTGTTAACATTACATTCTCCTTGTGTTTTATTTGTGTTCACAGTGGTTGAAGGGCTGGAGTATGCTGGGGGGGATTTTATCAGGGAAGAGCCAGACGTGACGGGAGATGGGAAGCCAGACGCTAAAGGAGACTTGGGTGTAGTAGAGGAGGAGAAGGAGAAGAGGCCCATCACTGAGCTGCAGACTCAGAAAGCAAAGGTGAGCTTGATCAGACTGCTTCTGCTCGACATGATTCACCTGGGTATTAAGATCAGAGGAGTGGGTACTTTTAATATTTGCCCCTCTGACCTAATGTGTTTTAAAGACTTGTATGTTGACTTTCATCAACCTACAGTTTCTTAACTTATGGTGGACATGCATGACATATTTTGTTATTTCTTCTTCTTATTTTGTCTTAAAATTATTATTGTTGTTATTCCTTCTTTTTATGTGTTTGCTTTGTGGCTGTCTTCAGGGGGAACAGGAGTTCAGACTTGATTCCATGCTGGAGGACCATGAGGGTCTCATGGAGAAGATGGACACCTGGAACTTCCAGATCTTTGAACTGGTGGACACAACAGGAGGGAAGACGGGAAGGATCCTCAGCTACGTTAGTACCAAAGCGATAAACTCAACATTTACAGTTCTATTTCCTTTGATTATTTAAAGTTAATGACCTTATGAATATACATGTATGGACTTGCAAAGGAAAGAGGTTGTTCGTAACCAAAGAGAGCAACTTAAATTATACCAAAGATGCATGCTGTAATACAGTTTCCCGTTTTTATTTAAGCTCAAGTTCATGTCTTCCCAGGTGACATACACGCTTTTCCAGGATATGTGTCTATTTGAGATCTTCAAGATCCCTGTGAAGGAGTTCATGTCCTACTTCTGTGCTCTTGAAAGTGGCTATAGAAACATTCCCTGTAAGTGTCAAACTGTGCTGAGACCAAAACATTTGACATACTTTTTTTTTTTTGTCAAACTGATCTCTATGTGTACTTTTTGATTGATTTCAGTGGGATAGACCTTTTAGGGATGCACCGATCTGACCATTTTGATTGATTGATTGGGATTGATATTGCTGTTATGACCAATAACAGATATTTACCTGTCATATATTCACAATTCATTTCCATACCCTTGTTGAAACCATGAAAAAATTACCATGCCACTGTCTTTGCTTACTTGCTTCAAGTAAAAACCTATAATCCTGCGCTGCATTACTGTCAGTACATATCTTTACTGTCACTAAAACTGTCACAGATAGCTTGCTATTATCACATGACCACCCTCCTCCCCTCCACTTCTTATATAAAAAAAGGCAACAAGATGAAAATGACTATTGGTGATTAATATCGGACTGATACATAATTTAAAGAAACTGGCCGATAACGATGTTTCTGCTGATAAAACCTGCACTCAAGTATTTATTATATTGTTCCAGAGGGATAAATTTCATTTGCACTGTTCTTCATTAAAACAGATCATAACCGGGTCCATGCTACAGATGTCCTCCATGCTGTTTGGTACTTAACCACTCGACCGATCCCTGGGTTTCAACAAATCCACAGTGAGCATGTGACAGGAAGTGACACAGGTAAATACTACAGAGTCATCAAAAAAAGAAACATCATAATTATCCAGCATGGTTATATGCATCGTGTTTTAATAAAAATCCATTGAGCACTATCTCCTCTCACCTTCTGATGTAAGATTTCTGTCATGTAGCACAATGTTTATTTTACATTATAAGTTTTCTTCCTTATCTTTGATAATATTTTTTTTTTTAGTTTGTACTTTTTTGTGTCTGTCCTTAATAAGATGTCAAACTGTTTTATTTTTTCCAGATTCAGATAGTGGAATTTCCCCAGGCAGGATATCATACGCCACCTCCAAGAGCTCCTCCATTTCAGATGACAGCTACGGCTGCCTGGCCTGGAACATACCTGCCCTGGAGCTCATGGCCCTTTATGTAGCAGCTGCAATGCACGACTACGACCATCCTGGTCGTACAAACGCCTTTCTAATAGCCACTAATGCACCTCAGGTAACCTGTTGGTCTAGTATATTTAAATGTTACTATAAATAATGAATGCATTTACTGATGAACATTTTCCTTTTAAAGTTTTGCACACCCCAGAGGTTCTTGACAATATAGTGCAAGCATTTACTTGGCTCTCTTGTGAAAATGTATACTTTTCAAATAAGTTCTTTTATTGCAGTAGTATATTTTGAGAGATCGGTTATTGGCCCATACTTACAGGTGAAGCCGATCTTATCTACTTCAGAAAAGGTCTAAAAAAAAAAAAACAAGTGACCTCTTCTGCTGTGCAGAGAGAAACAGGTTTAACTGACAGACCAGGCCACAGGTCATGTCTGCACATTTGTAGTTAACAATAGTCATCCCTCTGTTGCCAACTCAGCGACTTTCTTGATATATTTATCAACATTTCCAATTTGATACCATGTAATCAATTTGATACCAAGTTACTTTGGGCAACTGTGGCTCTATGTGAGGAGTAGTTGTAGGTTCGATTCCAGCTTTCTCCTGCCACATGTTGATGTGCCCCTGAAAAAGGCACTTAACCCCAAACTGCCTACTGATCTACATATCAGTGTATAAATGCGTGTGCATTTGTGAGTATAAAGCGCTTTGAGTGGTCGTAATGACTGGAAAAGTGCTATAGAAGTTCAGTCCATTTACCATTTATCAGCCAAAAATGGAATTGGCAGGTCAGGCTTTTTAAGGACAGGTAATCGGTAATCCTTCCTGTTTTGAGGGGTGGTTAGAATAACTTGGCCTCTTGGTCATGTGTAATACCCCAGTGAAGCAGAAAGTCATGCATTACAAATGAAAATTTCTATGACACCGATAAAGTGAGACCATTTTGTAGAAATTGTTAGGGTCACCACTAATGGTGTCACCAAAAAATAAATACATGAATAAGTTTTTTTTTTTTTTTCCACATATATTTCACAAATAAATGCATTCAAATTAAATGTTGGATTTTTTTTATATTTCAGTGTAAGATTTTGTTGCAATAAAATGTATATTTTCTAGGCTTTCTCGACATCAGCAGCAATGTTAATAAATGCAGAGGGTGATATAGTCCTAAAATCTGTAATTTTTGTCTTTTTAAATAGGTAGAAATATATCCTGGAGGTTTTACTCCCACCTTCCTCTTTTATTTAACTCAAGTCACCTGACTTGCAACAACAGTTTTCCAATGTTTCTGTCCTGCATGAAGCACATAATGCAACCTCATCCATTATCTCTGTCTGCCATCCACTGAGCACAGAGGGTCATTGTTTGCTAAGCTTTCAACCTGACCTTTAAAAGGATTTTTCTTTTCTGAAAACCATCAATCGTAAAGCAAATATCAACTTTGGCGTCTGGGCTCGAGGCAAACCCTGTGAGTGAGATAATCACATGTCTGGCTCTCTGCTGTGTTCTTAACCAAAATCAGTGGATGGGTTCATCAATTACTCTTAATTTGAACGAATGCTCTTTAAAGTATGCCAATGTGTCACTGCCAAGATTGTACAGAATGTTCACTTATACTATTATCATAAAATTAGCAAAAAGTTTCTCTTTAGCTTCCCCAGTTTTTCTGTCTCTCCTTGCACACAGATCCTATAGTTATGTTAGGTGTAAAACAAATTCAAATTAATTTGAATATGTGGTGGCTGAAGATCAGCACAATGTCACACTAAAATGTGAAATGCCCGGATGTTGAAAAGTCTGCTTCAGATGCAATAAACTTAACTACAAGCTTGAAGAGGCACCTGGAAACAAACAGAGCCTAGTAAGGAGAAAAAAGAATCCTGGTTTTACAGCCATACACAGGAATGGTTAGCTTGTAAAACATACTTCATGAATTGATTGGACCAGTGAGAACGACAGACTTCTGGTGTGTTTGTGTCAAGCTGGCAGTTACAGTTACAAAATTATTCCTTAGTAATGCTGTGGAAAAAAGAAAAGATTATATGGAGAGAAATAAAAGTTTCTTTCTTTTAATTTTGCTTTTGTGGTATTTTGTATACTTTATAAAGCTGATAGTCTTTGAACATGTTTAAGTACATATCTGTACTTACAACATTAAAGTTGCCGCATGTAACTTTTGCATTAAAAAATGTTTTTTACATATTTGCTCCTGGTCAGAAACAACCAATCAGAGGCCAGGAGGAGGGTCTTAGCGCTGTCAATCGCTTCTGTATGCGCTTCAAAATGTGCTACTGGTGGAGAATCAAATTACCACTACAGGGAAACTTTTTATCCATCATCATCGGTGGCCATACTAACTAGCCTGAGCATTCATGGCAGGCTCCTTTGTGGGGAACTAGCTGTAGCCTAGCAGTGGGAAAGGAGGATGTGAGCAGCACCATGTGCAATAACAGTGTATTCAGATCTGTATGCATTTAACACTAAATGAACATATTTACAAGCTTCCATTTATAAATTCTCTTCATCCAATCTGATTGAAATTGTGTTTAACAATGATAAATTGGGAAAAACATCAGACTCTAGATGTACAATTTTGGTGGACACATACCTCAAAAGGCCTACACCTCTAATTGCATTCTTGTTCTTCAAGAACTGCTTTTATTGAGTCTGAATGCTCACAAATGCCACATTTTTCTGAATTTTATGTGTAAAACACAAGATTTCAAATTTCACAAGGCCTCATATTGTCAATAGTCCATTTTTCTCTATGTACTTATTCTTGTAATTTGATAAATAATGAATGCAGATGTCTGTAAAAGACTGCAGTGTTTGTTCAACTGTGTCTTATTTTCTTTAGGGTGTATTTTTCCTTTAGTTTTACAGGTTAATATTTAACTTGAGTGTTTTTCCTTGCACCCCTTTTCCTTAGTTACTTTATGTTCAACTGCTTTTATGTCATCAAGCAAATGTAATACAAATGTAGATCATATGCGAGATTAGCTACTGCTCACGTAAAAGGTTCATCCCATTGTTCTCTATAATGCACACGAGAGCAGGAAAAAGTAACCACTTCTTCCAGTCTTGATGTGTTTTCACAACCAGTGATAGGACTCTCACTGTCTCTGTTTAGTCAAAAAAAAGGGTCAAAAGAAAGGAGATGGACCTTGAACTGGTTAATTGCTGACGGTGTGGTGAACTACCGTCTGCATCAAAAGACTGCTACATTTGTCATTGTGTTTGCCTTTAATCGTTACAGTCATTACACTAAAATACAGTACAGACCAAAGGTTTGGACACACCTTCTAATTCAATGGGTTTTCTTTATTTTCATGACTATTTATAAGGCAAGAAATCCCACTTATTAACCTGACAGGGCACACCTATGAAGTGAAAACCATTTCAGGTGACTACCTCTTGAAGCTCATCAAGAAAATGCAGAGTGTGTGCAAAGCAGTAATCACAGCAAAAGGTTGCTACTTTGAAGAAACTAGAATATAAGGAGTATTTTCAGTTGTTTTACACTTTTTTGTTTAGTGCATATTTCCACATGTTATTCATAGTTTGATGCCTTCAGTGTGAATCTACAATGTCAATAGTCATGAAAATAAAGGAAACCCATTGAATTAGAAAGGTGTGTCCAAACTTTTGGTCTGTACTGTATGTCTAATACGTCTTTCATAACCATTTATCTTTGTGCGTTTTTATCTCTTTTATGGATTTTTTTGTTGCTATTTTTAAATCCTTCACAAATGGCTATGTCTTTGCAGATACATTATCTAAAATAATGCATTAGTGGAGCTTCTTAACTAAGCATTAGGAACCACCTTACTTTGCAGTTCTTCACTTGTTTGTTTTGTTTCTCCTGTCAATTACAGGCAGTGCTGTACAATGATCGCTCAGTCCTAGAGAACCATCATGCTGCATCTGCCTGGAGCCTCTACCTGTCCCAGCCCGAGTACAACTTCCTGGCCAACTTAGATCATGTCGAATTCAAGCGTTTCCGCTTCCTTGTCATCGAGGCAATACTGGCCACAGACCTCAAGAAGCACTTTGACTTTCTGGCTGAGTTCAATGCCAAGGTGCACTGTCACACCAGTCATAAATCACATCATCATTGATCTCCTCATTTCTGGAATCTGTTGTGGTAAAAGAAAAAAAGGCATCCATGTGTGTTTGTTTGTTAAAAGGTAAACGATGTAAACAGTCCAGGAATTGATTGGACCAATGAGAACGACAGACTTCTGGTGTGCCAAGTTTGTATCAAGCTGGCAGACATCAATGGACCGGCCAAAGTCCGAGACCTGCACCTCAAGTGGACGGAAGGCATTGTTAATGAGTTTTATGAGCAGGTACAGTCTGTACAATAATAGAGCAAAGTTTACTCACTGGCCATTTTATTATCCATGTGGCATAAATTCAACAAAGTAACAGAAACATTCCTCAGAGGTTTTCTTTTACATATCAACATAATGACATCACTCTTTCATTGACTGTAGATCCAATATTGGAATCTCTTGTTCCACCACATTCCAAAGCTACTCTTTTGGATTAAAGTGACTGTAGGATTACAATGAACTCATTGTCATGTTCAAGAAATCGGTTTGAGATGTTTTGAGTCAAAGTCACCATCGGTTACACAGTGGTCTGCAACAATAAGTAGACTTTTGTAAACTGTTTAGCTAGATGTAGCTAGAACATATCTCTCACAGCATTAGAACACCACCAGCAGAAACCTGAACCGTTGATGCAAGGCGGGATTGTTTCATGCTTTCATGTTATTTTCTCCCAATTCAGACCCTTCTGTATTAATGTTGCAGCTGAATTCAAAACTCCTAAGACAAGGCAACAAATTTGCAATCTGTCACGTTCCAATTTTGGAGGATTTGCTAATTCTAAAATCAGTTTCCTCTTATTAGCTGATGGGAGTGGCACCCATTGTGGTCTCCTGCTCCTTTAGATAATCTGTTTCAAGATTCAGCTTGTTGTGGGTTTTTATTGGGTTTTTTCTATAAACCAAGGAGATCGATCAGCAGACCAACCCATTAGTTTTGTGCCATTTTCAAAGTGGATGGATGGATGTGAAAAAATTAAAGGCTCAGAAGGCCCTCAGAATGGACTGGATCATGCAGAAGAATTATAAAATCGATTTTCTACATTATGTTGCGGTTATCTCTGTTTCATATATGCTTCCGTTAAACTTTGTAATGACAATATTATGAAGATAATGATGTGTTTGCCTATAGCTTTGGGAATGTTTGACCTTTTCCAAAATAGTTTCTGTTCTGCACAATGAAACTTTAGGAATTGTTTATGAAGAACTTTTGGACTGAATTAGTTTTTCTTTAATTTTAGACCTTTTTTTCTATATTTCATTCCTGAATTATAGGAATGAATGCATATTAACAGACATGATATACTTGGATCTCACCGTTCTCTGCAGTAGAGAAAAAGTAGCGGAAAATTGCTTCTTTTTTATCTTTTACCCTTGCACTTTGCTTACCATTTAAACTTTTGGTGAATTGCGGTAATATTTATTGTTTTGATCCATGAGCGTACACCCACCCCCATCCCATTACAACTAACATTTTTTCTGAATCAACCCTTTGAGAAACCTCGTCATTATCTAAACGTCAATGTTACTACAACGAACTGGAGCAAGCACACAATTCAAAAAAGAAAAACGTAATGGAGAAAGTTAATTGACATCTCTTAATTCCTCTCACAGATAGAAGTCATTTTAAATCTGCCATGTTTGTTCCCCTCTGTTTGATTTCATAGTCTTGATGGACTGAGCTAACTTTTAATCAGGTTTCTCTGTACTCCATAATGAAAGCACAAGAACCTGTAGAACACATATTTGTTTTATTTCAATTAAAAAAACAAAATAATCTACTCTAATTCACAATAGTTAAGTACTATGTTTTGATAGTTTCCCTGGACACTCCCTTATGATCAATAATGGATGGACGTATCAAAACCCATCCCTACCCTGACTATTAGTTAAATAACACCTTAAGAGAAACCTCGAGTCAGATTGAGCAGACCTTGAACACCAGTTTGAATTTCTCATCGTGTGTCTCATTAAAGCAGCTTCTAACTTAAGCTTTTGTTATCTGCAGGGCGATGAAGAAGCAAGGTTAGGATTACCCATCAGCCCCTTCATGGACCGCTCTGCACCGCAGCTGGCCAAGCTACAGGAGTCCTTCATCACCCATATTGTGGGACCTCTCTGTAACTCCTACGATGCTGCCGGTCTCCTTCCTGGTCACTGGGTAAATGAATCGGAATCAGATGAAGAAGATGATGAAGCACAGGAGGACACAGATGAAGAAGATGAGGAAGATGAGTTAGAAGTTGATCTTGGAACAGGTTAGATTTAACAGTCACAGCTCTTTTTTTGATTCTCATTTGATTTGAGGGGCAACTTAATTTTAAAAGCAGCAATGTGGCTTTTGCTTCATTCATCCTTTTAAAGAATATTTTAATATGTATGGCTACTTCTCTTGCTTTTTGGTAACACCTCTAAAACGGAGTAAATGAAGATTGCATCTAAAGCGCTCCACGCCAAAGGAATGCAAAAACTTTAGTCTATGATATCCAGGAACTTAAAGGCCTACATGCTTTTTTCTGATTGGCGAGAAAAATAGGAGGACTTCTCGTGATTGTTGTTACCATGTATTTTAAAAGTGTCACCTGGTGTTCAGTCCTAGTCATTCCATATGAATCTAATGTCATGACACTGACAAGAGTCTGACATTTAATCCATTTTGTTTTATGTTTGTTCATTTTTGCATTGGGAGATTTTTTTCAGTTCCTCACACCAGCATGTATTTCCTTTAAGATGTTTGTTTCCGTTACTCACTTGTAGGAAGGACGAAAGGTCGTCGCAGGTTGTTCAGCTGCATCATGCAGCACCTGACAGAGAACCACAAGGTTTGGAAGAAGATCATTGAGGAGGAGGACAAGAACAAAGAACTTGGCAAACAGCAGCAGCCGGACAGCTTGCCCACCTCCCCGTCAGATGACATCCAGGTCATCCAGGAAGAGGAGGAGGGGGAGGAGCGTCAGTAGCAGGAGGACAAAGTGAATGTGCAAAGCTGCACGAAAAAGCAAAGGAGAAGTTGTGGAAGTACTGAAGTTCTTCAACCATCTGCCTTTTACTGACACAGAGACAGAGAGTCAATAGATGCACATAAAACATACTTTGTTCCCGCTCTATCCTGAACACACACATTAAATGATTCACTGTGCAGACACTCAAATGTTAAAACAGTCACGTCGTTTTTCAGAGAAACAAAAAGGCCTTACTACTGTGAGCGGATCCTTACTGCAACGGTAGGGGCCCAACCCCTATGCACTTTCATCCCATGGAGAGTCAAGTGCAAACAGACATAAAAGCACCAGAACCAAGGGTAAAGGTGCAGAAGAGGACTGTGGAAGGGGGTCCAGCATTAACTTTTCCTCCATGGTGAATTGGCTGTGATGCTGCCTTGAATGCAAAGCGCTTAACACTTAACACCTCCTTTAGGTACAAAGTAGTTCCTGTTTATTTAAAAAAAATTAAACGAAAGGTAGAGGAAAAGTACTGAAGCAGGTGGTATCCTTAGCCCTTACCAAAGTGAACAGTCCGGAAGACAAGAGACTGAAACTGCTTCAGCCTCAGTGTCAAGAAATAGATATATATATGGATATATATCTATCTATATATATATAGATAGATATATACTGTATCTATATATACAGTACAGACCAAAAGTTTGGACACACCTTTTAATTCAATGAGTTTCCTTTATTTTCATGACTATTGACATTGTAGATTCACACTGAAGGCATCAAAACTATGAATAACACATGTGGAAATATGCACTAAACAAAAAAGTGTAAAACAACTGAAAATACCCCTTATATTCTAGTTTCTTCAAAGTAGCAACCTTTTGCTGTGATTACTGCTTTGCACACACTCTGCATTTTCTTGATGAGCTTCAAGAGATCGTCACCTGAAATGGTTTTCACTTCATAGGTGAGCCCTGTCAGGTTAATAAGTGGGATTTCTTGCCTTATAAATAGTCATGAAAATAAAGAAAACCCATTGAATTAGAAGGTGTGTCCAAACTTTTGGTCTGTACTGTATATATAGATAGATATATATCTATCTATCTATATATATATAAATAAAGTAGAATCAAAAAATATATTTATTTTTTGAATATATACATAAGCTGATGTGCCTGTCTGAAACTTTACTAAGTCCATTTTGGCCCAGAGTTTTGGCTTGAGAAGTTTCCTCTCCTTGCTGGTGACACGAAACACTGTATCAGACTCAGTCACAGAGACTTTATTGAAATGTTGACTGATTAATAGCATTATATCTGCATCGTTTTTGATGCTTTTATTCATGTGTACCACCATACTTCCCTCAAGCCCCCCTTAACTCTCTGGTTTTTGTTGAGTTTGAGTGTGACTATTTCTGACTGAAATGTGACAGAGAGAATGAGCAGGGAGAACGAGAGCACATCTTTAAACATGTTAGTGTGTATTTTGCGTGTCTTTGTGTGTCATTTTAGCATTGTTTGATTTCAAATCAGTAAAATGTCCTCTGGCGTTTGACGTGTTGCATTCAGATCAGGAGTGCTGATTCAATGAACGGATTCTTTATGTTCCTTTTGGTTTTTTGATTACAAGTATTTTTTTAAAGGTTACTCAGGATTCATGCAAAGTTGATTAATTATTTTGCAAGAATTTATGTCATTCATATGAAATACACTTTAAAAACTAAAGAAATTTTAAAAAATGGGGGTGATTGAAGTAGTTTGTAATCTCTTAATGAACTTTACTACAAACAGATTCAAGATGATGAAGTCCTCTGTGGTAGAGTTGCAGGCAGAATGTGCTGTCTCTTGGTTTAATTCATACACTGTTTGCAAAATTGTTTTACAACCTCACTGGAGAAGAAAATAATCATGATTGTCACCAGACTGCAAATGTCTTTTCTGCAGCAACATAACAATCAGTCTTGCAGTTGTTGAATAATATAGTAGGTTTTTGTTTCGACATCACACAGGCTAGCAGTTTTTTTTTTTCAACTACTTCACATAAATTATCCTTTTTTTAAAGACTTGTATCCAAACCCACAATTTAGCCAGTGTGTAAAGAAAAGATGCCCTGTTTTAATGTCTCTTTGGTTTTGTTTATATACACAAATATATATATATAGAACATGTAGTGTCACAAGGCAGGTTAAAAACATAGTAATTCTCAATCTGTTTTTCAATTTCTGTCTAAACTCTTGGCATTCCACTTAATATGATATTTTATCAAAGGGAAGGCAGAATTGTTACTTAGGTCTTTTATCACCTTATTAACTCATAATCCCTGCAGAAAATGTTAAGCAAGCTGAGTAATATTTAATGACGGAAAATAAATACCTTTGTGCACATTTTAATACCAAACAAGTGTTTAGCCACTGTACAAAAAGAGTATGTGCATATAAATATATATTTTTGAAATAATCAAATGAATGCATCTGTTTTCTACACGCAGCTGACATCTTGTACATCCTGTAATTATGACCTTTTTGTGTTTCCAGAGTGTTCATCTTTTTCCAAATGTGAAACTTGTGTAGGGAGCAAAGTTTTATTTTCTTCTCTGCTCCAGCCTCACGCCTCCCTCCAATTTTTTTGTACCAATACCACTCTTGTCTCCTCTATTCACTCTCACACTGTTGTATCGCTTGATCCAACTAGTGCCAAACTTTCCCCACATCTTGTCATGTGTTGGCTGTGACGTGCTGATCTTAGACGTTTCTCTCGGCTCCATTGTTGTTTGTGCAAGAGCAACACATAGTGACGGAGGCGAGAGTTCTGACGAGCCCAGTTCTCTCACTTGGAACCGAGCCGGATCAGAAAGCCGTGGTAGCTCCTGACCTGACATTCTAGCTCATTACGTTGTAAATGGTTGTTGACTTCTCACTGTGCAGTTTCCCAAGCCACAGAATCATCTGTGATTGTGCCATAAATACATCTATGAACAGTTGTTACCCTTATGTAGCATCAGTATACGTGCGTTTGTCTAATGTAACCATTCACCCGTATCTTTAATGTGGGACAGGCGATTTTTGTTGTTATTTATAGATGCCATAAAACAACCATCCCTAAAGTATCAGCTGTCCTCATTGATTTTATTGTATTATTTTATTTGGGGTCTTATGGGTATTTGTGTGTCTGTGGGTCCAAACTATACGTTGTTTTGTTATTTTTTATTCCACACCACCTCAAAAAAAAAGAAGAAGCTAATAAGCAATCAAAAACCACAGCCACATATGGGGTTTCACATAGCATCATTTGTTTCAAGAAGTTGTGCGAATCTTATCTTCAGTTTATCAGATTGAACAAGACCCAAATTGTCCTTTTTCGTCCCTTACTTCCATTCCATGTTTTCCCATTCAGTAGTTATGCAGAATGTCAGACAATTAGGAGCTGCCGCTGCTGCAAAGTAAGCAAAACACTGAATGTAAAATTTCCAGTTTCTGGAAGAAGACTGCACATGAAAGAGACATTCAAACTTTTTAGGGTCTGACCTAAAAAGTAACAGACTACAAACGTGTAGCCAGCATTAAAATTCAGAATCAACGTTAATGGCAAAGATTGTGTGCACAAAAATAAGGAATCTGACTCCAGCTTCTTGTCCTTAAAGCATATAGAAATTATACACAAATATACAGTTTAAAGGTAATAAAATAAATGATAAAAGGAACAGTACATGCAAGTGTGTTCACAACCAATTTTCTTTCTATTATAAAGAAAAAGAAAGGAAGAAAAAAAGGATAAAAGAGTTTAAGAAATGCATTTTTTTTAAAAATTATTTCAAGTTTGTTTTCGATAATTTTATTAGTTTTGTTTTGCACTCAAAGCTGCCGGGGTTGAAATTCTGACACTCCTCATGCTGTTGGTCTTTTGTGGATCCTATTGCTGGATACAGAAGTAGAAAGAGGATTGTTGTTTGTAGTTTTCAACAGGTTTCTGACACGCCTCTTAAAGAATCCCAGCCCACTCCTCTTTGGGAAAATGTTCCAAGCTCCTTCATATTTAATAACTCTCTGAGATTGACCTTTATCTTCAGGTCACCCCCACAGTCACGTAAGTCAGGGTTTTGACCAGGTCTGTTAATAGCATTTACTTTGGTCTTCATGATGTATTTCTATCACCAGCAGCAGATAATATTTTGAGTTAATGTCATGTTGGGAACACAAAGCAAAGACTAGACCCAGTTTTGATAATACCTTTTCTTGTAAAATTTTCACATATCTTTCTTTGATTGATTTTAACTCGGCATGATTCCCAGTTGCAACAACCAGATTTTACATTTGGGCCAGTGCTTTTTGGTGTGTAGAGCTCTTCCTTCTTTCTCCGAACAAGCAGTGTCTGTAGCCAAAGACCTGTGGTTTTGTCGTATCCTTTCTAAGGACTTTTTTCGGGAATGGATAATCTTTCTCTTTGATGTTCTTAGGAAGATGCAGTTTGGTTTGAAGGTGTTTTTCCTACAAAGGTGGAATTCTTCCTGGACTGCAGTTCATTTCTGTGCAAAGCTTTAGCAATAGTTTTCATTGAGGTTAAGTCATTCATTTCTGTCTTGGCAGATGTTGTAGGGTCTTTAGACACATCTGTCACTAATTTTCATTACAGGCTCTTTCACCTCCACACTCTGCCAAACTTGTTCCGTGGTTTGCTGCTTTCTTTCAATTTCTTGATGATACATTTCTTTAGTTCTTGACATTTGTAATTGTGTTTTATGTAAATTGAGAAAAACATATTCATGTTAACTTGATTTTTTTCAACTGAGCATTAATGAAATGACAGTCAGTTCTTAAGGCAGCTAAAAAAAATTGAGTTTTGGAGTTGTTTTGTGGAATGACTTCATTTTTGTAGTAAAAAAAAAAAAATAGGCATCCAAAATATATGAAAGATGTTTGAAAAAGATGTGTTAAATATTCTTTATCACCACTTTGGTGCATAATGTGGTTATAAAAGGTGGAACATGAATCAAAGGATATCAGAACCAGCTCCAGGAAGTCTGTTTGGAAATATTTCATTAAGTACTACTTTAAAATACTTCATATTTATAGGTCATCAGTTGTGTTGTGCTGATTCTTTATACAGTGAACACTGCCAGCATACAATACTGTTATTATGGTGGCTAAGAACCACCAATGTTAAAGCAACGTCCTTAACAACGCTAATATTCACAACTACAGCTCACTCTCAACAATATTTTTCTAACTGGTATTCACATGGCAATGTACAAACAGTTCACAGGCTACTCCACAGCTTTGCAAGCAGTAACCAGAATTTTAAAAGTCTGCTTTTCTAACATCCTGCAGTACTTAACTGTGCTGCAATGTTAAGATAAACAATGCTAATCACAGGAAAATTATTATTCTGATCCTTAAGACAAATCATAGAAAATTTTATTTATTTTTTAGGCAATTTCTGGTAAGCTTCATTTTGTTGACTGCTACATTACATGTCACAGCCAAACGTTAGCTATTAGGTAAAATTGAAAAGTTCAACAGAGGTCATGTTTTCTTAGCTTCATATTAGTACAGTGGATGACTACCGTAGTCAAACCTGAGCCTGTGTTGTCTGATGTATGAACCCTGACCTGTGTGTCAGGCATACTTAAGGTAGTTTGGTAACAAGGATCATAACATACTGTCTGCAAACATCTGTAATTTGCATCTGTGATTCAGGTAATTATTCAGTGCTTTGCATCTTGCCTGTCTACCTCTGATTGGAGAAAGATCTAAGAAGCAATTTGAAGTTGGCCTTTTGATGCTTATGAAGTCTAGTTGTAGTCTTTTATGTCTTTTCATTCTATTAAGTTATTAACATTCCTAGTCAAACTGTATTTAGGTGTCCCAGTATATATTTCAAGCAACACATCTATTAAGTATTAGATTCTAGAAACAGTTTGCACTGAACAGTAACTTTGTCACTTCAAGTTAAAGAAGATTTTTTTTTTTTTCTCAGACAACGTGAGCCCGAAGATTATTGAGTTTTCTTCAGGTTACATTCTGTGAAATATTTCTGCTAGTGACGCATCAGAATAGTTGGAGTTGTTAAATTAATAATAACATAGAATTATGAATAACACAAAGGCTCATTTGGGAAAAAATAGCATTTAAGAATAACATTTTTGAAAGAAAAGGAAGAGCAAGTTTATGAATACACACAAAAAAATAAACATGTACACTGCCAGGATTCCAAAAATACAACAAACATGTTACATATAAACACAGTACATTATTAGTACTGATAAGCACCATTTATCAAAAACCAGTATTGCAAAGTCAGTTTCTAGAAATCCATCAGGGTTGCATTTGCTTTCTAAGAGAAAGATTTTCCACATAGCACTATCCCTGGAGAAAGGTTCAGAGTCAGTCCAGATGACGTAAATCTTGGTCTAAAGCCAATTCCAATACACAGTTCAGAACTTTCTTGGAAAGTCCGTTAGTCCCATTTGGCCAGACAAATGCTGTATGAATAGCTGGTGTCATTAATTTCTCCAAAGCTGTCCTACAACATCAGTGATATGACCCATCATTGGTGTACATAATATAAATCATTGACCTAAACCATCGCCGCTGCGCCAAGGTTCACAGGCATTTCGTTTCTGGTTGCAGGAGCTCAGGGAATTAAATCAATAGCCCATCCGTGCTCCCAGGATGTCCATTCAGCTCCTAGTGCCTCCCCGGCTGGTCAAAAGTACTGTGCAAACATGCATATATGCTTATAAAAAAATATATATATCACTTGAATAAACCGATTGTTGTGTTAAGATGTCAGTGGGCATATGGATCACCAAAAGTCCTTTTAGAAGATGAATATGCACAGGTGATTCTGTGCACTGCAGCTGACGAACCTACTTGTGGTAAGGAGTGCCTTCAGAGCATTGAAACCTCTGCTGCCTGCGGATAGCACAAATGGAGTAAGGTTTGGGCTGTAGGGTCATTCCAAGTTTGGGAGTTACAGTTGGAACGGTTCGTGGAGGGAACTGAAGATGAAACCTCTGCAGCAATGTGGTAAAAAATAGGAACATTTCCATTCGGGCCAGCTGCTCACCCACACAGTGACGCCTCCCTGAAAATACAAAATGTGCTCATTTAAACTCATGCTCATGTAGAAATAACTGGAACATGTGGCTACTATGTCCTTAAGTCCAAACAAGTGAAAGTTCATAAAAACATTACAGAAGTTAATCATGTGGGTTTTCAGAGAGAATGAATGAGTGCAACATGTGTAAAAAAAAAAGTTCTCCACATGTGGACATAAACTTATATGATAATACATGCTGGCTGCACAAGTTCACGTGAAGTAGGCAGCATTTACTATTGCAGTATTCACTAACAAGACTGAAGGATGAGCAGAATACTGCAGATTTGTAGTTGAAGATAAATTTTGAATTTTGTTGAGCCAATAATTGTTAAATTATAACCCCACTGAACCCCAAATTACAAAAAATACTGTGATTTAGACCAATTTTAAAGCCTAATCAAAATAGTATAAAAGTAAAAAAAAAATCAGAATGATTGTTTTATAAAAATAGTATTCTGACTTTCAAGTGAAATAAAAAGAGTTGTTTTAGAGAAACAAGGGAGAAAAGAGAAACTTAAGTAAAAAGAGTGATACAAATCTAAAAATTGTAGGTTGCCAGGTGTAACATGCACCTGGCAACTACAGTAAATTGAAGGTAAGAACTAACCTAAAAGCTGCATTCCATTCAGTAATTTTTGCTTTACCTGGTGTTAAGCTAATAAGCAGAGGAAATTTCACAAGAGGCACTTAATTATTTTCCCCACATTGTAAATAGTGACAATGTTTTAGGTGTAATTTACTGTTTAATAGTTTCAGGTAGTTAGTAAAATATTTTATAGCAGAATTTATAAAATGCCTAGAGAAAAAGGCACATTTCCTATAGAAAGTGAATGTTTCTTGAACAAAATCTCAGTTTTTATTTCATAGGAGGAGCACAAGAATACTGACCTAACGAGAACGGAAGGAAGGCCTCACGCCTTATGAAATTGCCACTGTTGTCCAGAAACCTTTCTGGTAAGAAGACTCCTGGTTCGCTCCAGTACTTCTCATCAAAGTGCACTGAGTAGAGGTTTGTGATCACCATGGTTCCTTTAGGAATCGTGTACCCATTGACTTTTGCATCCTGGGAGGTGGCTCGGAAGATACCAAGAGGCACAATGTTGCAGAAGCGAAGGATCTCATGCAGAACAGCCTCCACGTAGGGCATCCTGTGCTTGTCCTCGAGAGAAGGTGGCCTCCCATTGGTCAGCACACTGTCGATCTCTCTGTGCACCCTCTCTTTGCATGGCAAAACAGGGAAAATTACTCATTTGTTCAAAACAGAGAAATGCATTTTGATCAAAACTTCTTGTTTTAATGATGGTACATCTTACACTTACCTTGTATGTTGGGGTAAAGGGCCATGTACAGCATAGCCCAACGCAGGGTGTTGGTTGTGGTCTCTGTGCCGGCGATAATGAGCTCCCCCACGGAATAGATGAGGTTCTCATAAGTAAAAGAACTCCTGGGATCTCCTGCGTTCTGCTCCAACTCGTCCAAATAGGCATCAACATAGTGCCGTGGTGCATGGGGCACCCTGCCTTGGGAAAATCCTATTATAACCTTCTGCAGGAAGTCGTACACCTCAGCAGCATTGTGGAACAGCTTCTGGTGTTTTCCAAAGGGCAGATATTCAATCCATGGAAAAGCGTTGTAGAGGAGAGCCCAGCCGCTGACAGCCAGCTCCACGTTCTCACTGAAGATCTCAATCATATGCTGGAAGTTGCTGTCATCGTAGGTGAAACGCTGGCCAAAGATGATCAGATTGGTGATGTTTGACACGGCGTTGGTTACAAGGTGTTTTGGGTTGAAGGGTTTCCCCTTGTATTTGTCAATAGAATCAACTAAGAACATGCACTCTTCTGTGATTCTTCGCTCAAACAGTTTCTGGCTGCTGCCATAGTAACGGAAAGAGTTGCAGGCCAGCTTGCGATGATCAATCCAGCCTTTCCCGTACTTACAGTTTAGAAGACCTTTGTAAAATGAGAAATAAAAACAAAAGAAGTTGAATTAGTCAAAATCCAACCACTGTCTCATTCTATGAACTTGTGTATGTGAAACATAAATCAGCAGCTTACCACCCATTTTGGTCATTTTATGAAATAGTGGCAGAGAAGGGCGATCAGCAAAAACCTCACTCTGGTGATAAAGGCATTCTTTTACACAATCATAACCATTTAATACCACGGTCATTATGCCTCCCAGGTCAAGACTGAAAATCTGAAAAAGAAACAGGAACATGAAGTCAGTTTTTTTTTTCATTCAGTCACACATATTTAAAAATAGGGCTAAATTAACTAAATGCAAGTTTGTTTTCTTTTGTTTTTTGTAAGTTGTTATTCATACATATAACTATATATGTATATATTATATATTTCAAATAATATAAAAAACCTGCATGGCTAAAAGGATGTCTATGTGGCTTCTTGGGAGGAGATTTTCATTTCTCGGAACTCTCTGATTTGTCAGCTGTCCTGCTCCAATCAAATTCTCCAGTCTGCCAAATGTTAGGGCGAGTCTCCTTTGTTCGTTTCATAGCTAATCCCAAGACTGTGCACGCTCGAAAGTGCGGAGGAGGGTCATGCCCTGCACGGTTTACAAGCGGCCCGCCGCGCAATGCGCTCCAGGGAGTTTGAGTCTTACCTGCCCGTGAACTTCGCTTTGCCTCTTGAGAAAGACGTGCGGCTCAGTGGCGAGAGAAAAAATGTTTCCTATGATTGGAATGGGAGATGGACCGGGAGGAAACCCAGGGGGTCTCCTCTGCTTGACGAGCTGGCGCACCAGCAGGAATGCGAGGAGAACGACAGCCAGGCAGCTCAGAGCGAGCAGCGCCTCCGCGCGCGTCACCGGCATCAGGGACGGAGATTTTAGGGAAACCATTTTTGCGAAATGCTCTCCTGCCTGCTAAAAAACTCCGAACCGACCTCGGTTTCTCCTCCGAGGAACTGAAGCGCATATGTATCATCTTGCATTTATTCTATCCCCCGCCTCTAAGCCCAAGATTGGCCAGAAAGTTAGAGTCAACTGTTGATGAACTTTGTTCTGCTCTTGATCAATAATCTCCCTCAGTTAGATGGTTATGAAGTGGACTTTTTAAAGGTCATTTAAAATTACTAACAACTCTTGCAGTCTATACAGCCACCCCCCTATGTAAACTGTTATTGATAATAAAAATATTTTAGATCTCAAAAGCTGTCATATATCTATAAATTAGTATGACTTAGATAAACATGCAGGCAACAGTGCATGTTCAAAGATTATCAATGGCACATGACATAATACACATCAGACAATTAATTGCACATTTAAATCTATTACTGAGAAAGAAAAAAGAATTAACCTCATGTGCATGTTAAGCAATCCCCGTTTTTGGGATACAATAAGAGCAAAGGATTTTGCAAGGACTTTGGGCGCAGCTTGCTTGAGCGAAAAATGCCTGTGTCAGAAGAAAAGGTGACATAAAAGTGAATTTAAAGGTTCTTGCTGCTTTAAAGTTTTTAAGTAAGCAATAGACTGGTTTTATACCCACATTATTGATTTGTTTGCTACCTTCCTAAAATCATAATAAATACAGCAAAACAAAACAAAACAAAAAAACCTCAAAAGCAATAAATAACTTTGTAAATCTTTCATGACTGAAGTGTTTAAATGTTTTGTATTTGTCAGTGCATAAAACTTAAATTAGCTGGTAATGAACAGAGAAAAATGCAGGTTTTAGGTTGCTTACAGGAAAGCAATTGTGTAAGCTCCAGTTTACTAATCTGAATTTATTACACTGTCAGAAGCAGTTGTTGTTTATCATTACATTGAAGTTGAACAAATTAAATTACCAATAATTGCACACACAAAAAAAAAAAAAAAAAATATGAGCAACACTTTTCTTTAGTGACTAAATATCTAGCTGAACTGCTATTTCTAGGAAGTAGAGGTAGACGTGTTTTGGCTAAACTAAACATCCCTTGGCAAAACACAACAAGGTATTGACGAAAGAAGAGATTTAGCAAGAGTTCTTTGGAAAAGCAAAAATAAACATCAAAATTGTGACTGGACTTTAGGAGAGAAGTCAACATTTTAAAGTCGACATGATTTTAGTTGGAAAAAAAAGTTGCAAAAAAGCTTTGATGTCAGTGACTACAATAAAACCAAAGACAAGTGACACACATTTGTCCTAAAATAATTTTTTGAACATCATGTACTCATGTTGTGCTCATCACAGTCTGGTAACACATAAATATTTTTGCAAGATTTTAACTAATCACTTAAATTAAGGGATAGTACAGATATGTTTTCCTTCTTAGGTGAGTCTTTATGTAAATTAGATTCATTATTTGAAATCATTTTGAAAGGTAACAGCATTTCGGAAAATATTTAATCTATAACTGAGAAAAAAGAATAAAAATGGTATGTAACTCTACCTGAGTAAGTCTGGTTAAATGTTGCCAGGATTTTTGCAAAGATTAGCCCAGTATTCTGCTGCAGGTTGTTTCACCCCAACACAATAGAGGTTAGGCAAGATCAAGCTATACATGCAGAGGTGAAAGGTGAAGGCATGTGCTGCATTCCAGACTTACATGAGTATGCTTAAGGCCAGCAACTCTTCTGAAATGTGAGGACAGGTTGGTGCTGCCTTAGTAAAAAATCAAACAAAAACATGGTGATATTTGAAAAATGCATTTTTTTTAAGCAGACGATTTAAACTGAAAGTGCTTGAAAGGTCTCACACCAAACATCTGCCATGCACTGTGGTTCATTATGATTCATTTCTTATTAGTCGAAGTTGCATCTTTCTGTACTCAGGCAGGTGGTACATTTCTCTTTTTCCATCTTTTCAGATAACCCAAAGGCTCCTGAAGACCTCTCAGTCATTCGGATTTGTAAGGATACTTATTTAGCATATTCTCTCAGATGACTTAGGTTTCTGCCAGCTCTCTGGAATAACATCTGGTTGTCATAATGTGGAGCCAATAACAAGAGCCAAATGCTGAAACAAGACTCTGAGACAAGGATATGACAGAACAGAGTCTAGTTGTGCAGTAACTCTCTTCAAGCAACGAGTGGAGATCTCATTGTGGAGGAAAGAGAAGAGTCAGCGATTATTATGGTGGAGAAGGTATTTGGTGAAACGTCTGAGAGGCAAGTGAGAATGCTCACTTTTACCAGAAAAGCAAAAGCTCCAGTCCACAGATTTATGTTGGTGAATCTATAGGTTGCAATTGAAGAGACAGGAGTTCTTGAAGGAATTAACCGGGAAGTATACATCACCTTCCTGTGCAATTCCACTCAATTAAAATCTCACTTCACAGACAGTCTGGGTTTTCTCCCATTTCTAATTCTTCTGTCCGCCAAACAGAAGGAGAATTGTAATGTTGTAACGCTGATTTTCTGCGCCATTTTAGAATGGTAATCTGTATGGTTTAGAATGGTTTGAGCAACAGCAGTGGAGTAGGTAAACAAAGACGTTCAATCCGCATTGGCCAAATATTTAATTAACATTAACAGCCATCTTGTTCGTTCACTTCTATCTTTACTGAAGGGGACGATTATTTACAGCACAGGCAATTCCCGTTAAACTTCATAGCGCTCAACTGGCACATTACATATGTCACAGCCAAATGTTTTTGACCAGGTAAAATTAAAAAACGTCAACAGAGTCCACGCCTCCAGGAAGCAATCATTTCTCAATAGCGAAGCATCTAGACCCTCTGTGCAAAGCAACTAGCGAAGAACAAGGGGCTGGTTTTTATCATGCTAACTGGGAAGGAGAGTTTCCCCAAGAATCTTTGAGTGATCTGCACAGAAACCCAGGAAAGAATTACCAACATTACATAGACTTAAAGGAACTTACTCAATGAGCTTATATGCTAGGAAACAAAGGCTAAGAGCGCCGTCAATATAGGTCAACAGACTTCAAATCTGAGTCCAGCTTAAAAAGCTTGCAGGAAGAGAGCTGCAATTTCTGTCCTCAAATGCCTCTGTCCTGCAACCTTTTGGCACAGGCTTGCTCCACCACACCTGAATCAAATGATTGGGCTTCCTCCATGGCATCTCAGCAAGTTTTACCAAAAGTCTGGCCATTAACCATTCGTTTCATTTAGGTGTGTTGGGGCACGGATGAATCCAGAAATTTCTGGACAGTGGTACTTGAGGACTGGAGTTGCAGACCCCTGGTTACAGGCAATCAGAAGATAACATCACCAAGAAAAAAGCCACTGGTGTGGGCCTCAACTAAGCATACCTGCTGTGAATTTCACCTGTTGGGAAGAGGAAATGAACAGCGAAGAAAACAAATTTGGAGGGGGAAAAGGTGGGGATAGAGAAATGAAAAATATATAGAGAAAAAAAGTTCACTAAAAACCTAAACCCTTACTCTGGTAAATATAGGTAGGAAAAAATTGCATAGTGTTAGCAGTTTGTGTAATCGACACCTTTACAACATGTTCTCAGTGGTGCATGGACTATTTTTCTTTGAGAAACAAATTCTGGAAAACGCCTTTCGACAAAACTTAGAAGGTTTCCAGCAGGATTCAACACTCTGTTACCTAGAAACTGGAAAACATTAAAAAATGCATTAAAGTTTTGATTTAACTTTAAAAACTACAAAGAAAATGACATTAAATTGTAGACTCAAGTTAAGGAATACAGATGAAACAAGCAGTTTCTGTACCCTGTATAAGAAGACATTATTGTCTTTCTCTCTGTGTTTGATGTTAAATCAAAAGTGCCTTATATTTTAGATCTGTTAGGTTTTACCAAAATGTGTTAAATTCCAGAATAATGAGAAAGACTGTTTTTGAGGAGTTTTTATTATTCTATTAAAGTTCAAAAGTGTATATACACTGAGATTATGATTCTTTAAAAGTCATTTCTAAAGCCCAAATGATGTCCTCACTTTGTAAACTTTTAAAGCATTTGACTTATGCTTTAAAGTCAACTTACATGGAGTTAAAGCTGTGGATGTATTTAGAGTAACTGCCCAATCATTCTGTTTGCTTGAGGGAGAAAAAAAGAAGGATTTCAGGAAAGGAATGTGAATATACAGAAATTTGGTTCATCCTTGAATACAATTTCCAGACAGCGTTATGTAATGGTGAAGTGGAGAACCTGTGTGCAGAGAGGGAGCAAGGAGGGAGACCCTATCTCTGGTAAACATGTTTTATTTATCTAAATAAAACAGTTCATTTAGTTCAAATGTTTTACCTAAATATTGGGAATCCCAAGGGAAATAAAAGAAGAGGAAACTTAAACAGACTAAAATAGAGCAACACTGGCTGGTGGCAACAGGAGGATCAGACTGACTTAGAATATAGTATTTCTTCTTCTTGTCTCAATGAATTGGTAGATTCCAAACAACTGAAAAGAACATACTGCCATCTTGTGCATGTGGGTGTTCAACAGCACATTATCAAACAAATATATTCTCCATATCAACTGTTTCTACGATCGAATACAATAAATACATAAATACAGTAACTCTTTAAGTAAATAAGTTACAACAACATCCAGTTTCCCTTTGGGATCCATAAAGCATTTTTGAACTGAACTGAAATGCTTTTCTAGATACTGTATATGTACGCCTTTTGCCTTCCCAAATTGATAAAATACACATCAATGACCATTTCTTACTTTCCTGCCTTCCTCATGTTTTGTGTCTCATTTCTTCCTCTGCCCTCTCCAGTCTATTTGTACGTGTCCTGCATGTCATAATTAATTAGGATTTCAGACAAAAGATGACAAAGAAACACAGAAATGGGAGCAACTGGGAACATAAAGTAAATTTAACAAACCGGAAGGGAAGGTATTAAAGCTAATACAGAAATTAAGATTTACAGAGACAAAGTTTAAATAAAGACTGCAACTCAGAGCAGTCTTTATTTGTGCAACAAAGCCCTCTGAAATTTCATATTTCAGAGGGCAAAAATGTTTGCATAAAACCTTTGACAAAAGCAAAAGGCCTTGCTTGGATCTGGTGAGTGAATGACAGCCACATCGAAACAAGTCCTGTTCCAACATGGAGTGAAAGGCCTCTCGGAGAAGAAGAAGTCATCACTCCAAAAGCACCATAAAAGGCACATTGCAATTTACCAACACACAACAAAAAAAGATTTTAATTGTTGGAGGTGTAGAATATGTTATGATGAAAATAAAATTGATGTGCTTGGCCATAATTACCATTGTTACACTTGGAGCAGAAAGGAGAAAGCTTTTAGACTGACTGACAAATTGTCCAACATGTAACGCAACCTGAGCAAAACTATATACATCTTTAACATTCATCAGTTTTTAGATGGCAAAAAAACTCTTCTGTGATGGACTGGTAACCTGTCAGAAAATACAATACATACATATACAAGATGTACAATACATTTTACTTGCTGCCTGCTGGGACAGGGTTCAGCTCACTGTGACCCTAAATGAGGTAAAGTGGACAACAAAGAGATTGATGAAAGGAAAATTCTATCTTTTGGTGGTTCCAGTCTTAGGAGTGATAAACACTGCATACCCCACCACAAATCTGCCGCCTACCCCGTAGTTTCACAGGCTGAAACTGGCAACGGCTGAGCAATGATTCCATTTAGAAAGAATTTATTTTCCTGTTTTACTCCAATTTGGACTATGTGTGGTAGTTTTATTATATGGATCTTTTGACAGCAGTGCCTCCCCAATAAATTCTTTCCTATCCAGGAACACTGGAATTACTAAGAGCATGGGGCAAATCTCCTAACAAAGCCTTTCTCCAAACAGACGTGCAGGCCAGAGCCTTTTTTCTAACTACGTAATGGCTGTGGCAGCAACAACAAGAGGACTAGTAATCCCTATGTAACTTCTAGGCAGGTGTTTAAATGTTAGGTTTCTAATGGAAAGCAGCTGTAGCATACTTCACTTGATGACTATCTATTACTTATACATAAGTGTCCATTACAAAGTGCTCTCTTATGTCCCTTAAACACTTTTGAAACTTAGACCGGATTGTTCAGAGTGGGTAGAGGTCCCTTAATCACTTTAAAGCTTTACTAAATACTTATTTCCTGTTTAATCAGCTGGTCAGAATTACAGCCCCTTTACACCAGAATTATCTTCCACACATATTCACTTCTGTATCAGGAGAATAGGCTTTGGTCATTTTGACCAAATATAATAAAGATGTGGCCTGTATCTTTCTGTATAGTATTTCCATGATCTCCTCATGCATGTATGGGTTCTCTCCAGGTACTCTGGACTCCAGGTTTGGACTGGTTTCCTTCCACAGTCCAAACACATGCTATAGATGGATGGATGGATGGTTACAACTAAGCCAGAGTTTATTCTATTACACAGACTACTACTTTTACTCAGAAATGCAAAGCTTCACAATGGAAACAGTTTATGTCAAAAAACATTTCAACTTACAGTTCTTATTATATGCCCTTTTATCAGATTTTAGGCCTCATTCAAAAATTCTGGATTCTTAGAGCCATCAGATAATTGAAGGACCTCTGACTCTTGTTTTTCCTGCTTCAGTGTCACATATTTGTTCTTAAGCCCACGCAAACCTTGACGTTGTTTCTGTTTGGATGAGTTGCCAGTGAATTCAACTGAGACTGTCTCTGACACGTTTTGCAGTGAGTGACGCTGCCCTCTCTGTCAAACCTGCTCTCTTGTGTTGTAATTATTTTTCCAAGCCAATTCATGCCGAACTTCCGGAAATGTGAAAAGTGAGAGCTAATTGCAGATAGCTCAATACTTTTTTCCCCTTGGAATTAATTTTCTGTGCATCAGTTGGTTCTCATTGGTTAGATTATTCAGTGATGAATGGTAGCGTTAGAGTAACATCAAATAAGTACAAAATCCATCTGACTAATTAATGAAGTGCATTACATTCTTGTCTTATAGATGCTTCTGTGTAGTTCTGCAGTGCTGTAATTACATTAAAATTTCTGAGCTCTTAATTCTACTGTTTAGTTTGTATTTCTGGTTCCAGAATTGTTTTGATTCCAGTGTGTCAATGTTATTTATTTTCTCCCATCACAATACGGAAAGAAAACTTCATTCTTTTGTCATTTACAGACTTGACTAGTGTAATGTCACATTATCTGCATGGTTTATTAAGAAGGTTTCCAGTTGATCTGGAACATACCAGCCAAAATCCTACATAGAACTACCAACAGAGACAATATTAATTATTTTCTGGATTCTACATTACAAACACTACTTGTAACATACAAAACCCTCAGTGACGTAGTTCTGACCTGTACATAATAAATTATTAGGCATCTATCCCTCAAGAACATCATGCCCAAATCATTCAGCATGTGTTTGGTTTTTCCTCTCATGTTCAGGACAAAAATGAAAAGTAATGCCATCATTTTCCAACCTCATCACTTATGAAATAAGCTTTTTTAGCTGCATCCTAGATGCTAACATTCTTACTTTTAAAAAAAACTAAATTTAAAAAACAAACATTTTTCTTAGTCAGAAGGTTCTGAAAATTTTGTGACTGTGTAATTTACTATTTTACTATGTACTCCTTACCTTGACCTTTTTTAAAAATCTCTGTAAAATCTTTTGCCTGCAACTCTGTGTTGTGAGCATGCTCAGATGGAAACAAGACAATTACCAATCATTACCAATGGCATGTCTTGCTGAGATGCCTCTCACAATCAGGTTCTAATAGTGTGTGGAGGAGCCAGAGGCTACTTTAGTGCTTCTTTTACATGGCCTGCAGGTCTGCTCAATATCACTAAAAGGCCCATCTACTGAAATGAGTTTTACTTGTGACGTGAAAACTAACATGGAGCCAGAATGCTTTATGAGACATCCTCCACTGTTGTTACATAAGGGGAATTAGAGGAAGGCCTGAAACCAGCAGCAAAGTAAATTGCTTGAAGAAGCTGGATCGACATCAAAGTAAGGATGAAACTTCCCTGTGATGCTATTAGCACACAAATAAACAAGACATAACAAATTAACTCAGCCCAGCAATTACTATTTGACTGACCAACTAATTGCTGTGGTTTTAGATGATCAGTTTTCTCTGACGTGGCAAATTTTACTGAATCATGCGCACATGTTCAATTCCGGAGTCCAGAGCTGTTTAGTACAAAATCTAAATGATGGGATTATTTTCTAATCTGTTTTTTGTTATTATGTGCTTCAAAAAGCCAAGAATTTTTTGTCATCTTTCTATAGCTATCCCAAAGGATTTAAAAGCTTGTCTTTGGACTTTGGCCCTCCAGTCCAAGTACCTCAACATTCATGGGAGAGACAAAGGCTGCTGTTGTTTATTCAGAAGGTCAACTCTGCCCTAAGAATTTTTTTTAGGTGTATGAGGCTCCTCTAATGAAGGGATAGACCAGTGTCAGGTCTAAAATGAGACACACAAAAACATGCCAAAAAGAGTGCTGGACAAACAGACAAACAAAGAACAAAAAATTGTTTACAGTAAAAGAACAAATGGCTCCCTCACAAAAAAGCAAAAATGTTTTACTTTTCTTTTTACCAGTATATAGGAATAAGGCACAACCGTTTGAGCAAGGAACCAATTTCTAATTGAATATCTCTGCACTTGACAATAAGAGGTCTGTCATAAAAATACAATTTGTTACGATCTGTTTTTTGTTGTTGTTGTTTTGTTTTTTAATCTATTTAAAGAATGGATTTTTTATCGCCATCAAGATGATTTTCAAACAGTCATTAGATGAAGCATTTTCATGCAGTAGCTGACCAATTATATCTCTTAAGTCCTGTATGCTCTTAGATTTTTTTAGATCTCTTTGAAGAAATGAGTTTCAGTTCCTGTTCAGCTCAGCGTGACATGATAGCCTCTTTTATCTGAACAGCTTATCTTTTAAAATTTATTTTTAGTCGCTTTGGTGCATTTCTCAGAACAGAATAGGTATAATCAAAACTACTTGTTCAGTCTTCAAATCGTTGTGTCACTTGTGCACATCAGAAAAGCAGTTTTTCATTCCTTTGAGCAAGTTGCAAATGCTTTTGTACATCATGCAAGGGATTATGTGCACTTCTCTGCTTTTCCATACAGTTTAAATGTTTTATGCCATGTTGATCAAAATGTATTTTATGGGTCTCTGTTGAATTATCTCAACCTCCACATCATTTAAGTTTGTAGTATAAATCTTTGCATGAAAAATGCTTGTATATTTACAAATATGTACATATTTGTATATATTTCTAATAGGCTTCTTATGAACCATCAATTGGCATTTATATGACGTATGTAGCCACAACACAATGTCACGTTTCTGACAATAGGATAAGGATTTGGATGGGTTAAACAGTCAGAGGGAAGAAGAAGAGGAAGAGAATTGAGGCTGTGGCAAAGGAGTTAGCAGGCAAACAGAGGAAGAGACAGACGAGGCTGAGGACATCTGCTAGTTTCCATTAATCCAATATAATCAGGATTTGGTTTACATCTCACAACACAATGCTGGTAGATTTCCTCTCATCCTACTCTTCATCCTTTAAACCCAATGGAGAATTTTTCTCAGCATGGAGATTGACGTTATAGGAAAACTGCATTGTAATTCCTACACCACTTCATGTATTATTTTCCTAATGTTTCCTAATTTCTACTTTTGTTATGTGTTTTTTGTATTCTGCAGTCCTGTCTTTTCCTCTCTAGCTTACAATGACATGGTATGTCAGTAAATTACAGTAAAAACATTAATTTGAATCTTGTCAAGTCTCTTGCCACTGACCTCCCACAATTACAATTTACAACATCAAAACCCTACCCATACAGTTTAAAATAAAACATCCCTCCATAGATGACTGTTATATTGACAATATGACTAATCAATTTGACTGTCTTATCCGAACACAATGAAACAAGGAATTGTTATTCTGAAGCACTGACATGTTCATTGACACAGATATTTGCTTTCTAAGTATGTTGAGGAAGAGACTGACGTTTGCAGGTAATCCATTGTGTTTTGCTGTTTGCACAAATTGTTTTGCAAATGTTGAAAATTATATGAGAAATTGACCAAAGTAACTGAGGAAAAACCATAGATAACGGTAAATACATAAACAATTAAATCTGACTAGAATTATGAAATCATCCAGGATTTCACCTCAGACTCAAACAGATTTACACAGCATTTCCTTCCAACTTCATCCTCTCCCTGCTTAGTTCTGGTTATGCTTTGCTATCTCCAAAAGGAAAGCTTGGCTTTCATGACTGAAACTTCTGAAACTGAATTTTAGCTTACCAGTACAATGGCAATTATGAGTTTAAAAACTAGCTAGTTATTTTCACAGGCATAAACATTATTATCTTCCACCCCCTCTTATTCAAAACATTGACACACCTTTGTGATTTGAGACCATGCAGCAAATTATATTTGCATACCAGTTCTCCTTTGCTTGCAATAAATTACACAGGATCTCTGATTGGTTCAAAGCTTTGGGGCAAAGCATTGGATTGTCCAATGACGTATAATCAAGTGTTTACTCAGATATTACAGAAATCCATGTGGGACATATATAAAGCCCTGCACTGTGAGAAAGCACAGCAGATTCACAAGTCACCTCATCGGTTACGACTTCAGACGGTCTATAATCACAAGGTCAGTAAGAAGATAAGATTGTTTACCTTTCATAACTGTTTTTATCATTTGTTGTTTTTACAGCTTGCAATTTTAAATGTGATGCAGCATATTTTGAGGAGCTTGAGTAACTTTCACTGTACAGCAAAACAAAGGGAGGGAAATGTGAATCTGCTGCATTTGTATTATTTGCTTAATTTGTTTAATAGACAAAACCCCATTTAGAGCTATACAACTCTACTGGTCGACTGAGCAACCTCAGAAATCCAGACAGAATGGAGGAGAGAATCAGATTAGGACAAAATGTTAAAATATGAAGAAGCTTAAATCACATTTGAAACTGAAAAAAATAATTTAGTTTTATTTTCTCCAACCAAGCTTATATATGTATATTTTAAATGTCTGTACATTCGAACAAAGTGGAGGTAAAGACTTCTTTGCATGCACCAACAAAGCTGACTGTTTCTCTTTACAGGGAATCATGAGCATGCTTAAACTCAGGACACTCCTTCTCGGTTATGCCCTTTTTTTCTGCCAGACGTCCTCGAATGCGGCACCATCCAGGTGAGAACTGGAGCATGCTTTCTGCAACAGTTAGACATTTTCAGTTAAGTAACTCTGTCAAAAGAGAGTTAAAATATATATTTTTTGAAATCACTGAAATATTAAAACGTCTTCATCTAGATGGAATTGCTTGTGTCTTTAAGATTACAAGTATCACTTAAAGTGGATTATCTTCATTTGAACAAGTTTTTGATCTTTTTACCTAATGTTTATGTCAGAGTCAGAGAGATCAATGCACCAACTGAATGACTGTTTTCTCAACTAGTAAGGAGTCCATGTCAGATGGGGTCACACTATTGAACAAGGATGCTGAAATGTTACTCAGAGCTATCAAAGAGTTCGTGCAGATAACCTCAGATGAACCAGCAAAACAACCAGCTGACGGGGAGAGGTATGGCTTGAATGTTCCAGGTCATCTTTAAATAGTCAATCCTTTCTGTTGATCTAATGAAACGTAACATGGTTCTGTGTACAAGTCCAACAGTTTGAGCTTGGTGATAATTTTGAAGGTATACAACGAGGCTTCTGAAACGTATGGGAGGAATCAGATGGAATGGATGGCCTTCGTTCATTCATGTTAATTAATTAATTCATTCATCCAGTCAGTCAGTCATTCATTGCTGTCACATCAGTTTTACATAGGTTGTTTGCAGTTCAGCATGAGTTTAGAATAATAATGTTTGCATGATGTCAAACATCCCAAAAATATGCATGACAGACAAACCATAGCACAATGGCATAAAAACTAGGCTGTTTCGTTTTGGTTAGCATCATTCACCTTGTAGATTTGTCAGCATGCCTGTATAATATCATATAGAGTTGTTTTGTAAACGCATGTAACCAAAGGTCAATATCTGCATGTTACTGTCCTGTAAGCCTTTGCATGTTTCTTTCCATCTCCAACAGCTGGAATAGACCCGTGTCAAAGCGCTGCACCGGCTTGAGCACATGTGTGCTTGGCAGACTGTCCCAGGATATTCACAAACTGCAAACCTATCCTCGCACTGATGTGGGAGCAGGGACCCCCGGCAAGAGAAGAAGCCTTTCTGAGCTATATGAAAACTACATCAGCACATACAATTGAAGTTCTGAGTTTTACACCAAATGATTGTTATTCGAGTTTGCTTGTTTGTCTCTCTCCATGTGTTTGTGTCACCAACTTAAAATAATAAAAACTAATTTAAAACTGTTGCAAATATATTCGATACAATAAAAAAATTAACAGCTATAATTGGGCCTAGTAGTTGTTTTTTCTTTGTTGCAATTTTTGTTCATTCTTGATGAATTCAACATCCATCATCAAACTGCTTTTATCCCTAACAATGTTGCTGAACATCAAGTTGTATGAAGAATGAAAGGAAACAGGAAAACATGTTATTGCTTGCATTCATTTCATCACAACAGAAATATTCTAACTTTTTTTTTTTTTACAAGCAATTCGACAGCACAAAAACGGGCATGCAACACGGCGACCTGCGTGACGCACCGCTTGGCTGACTTTCTGAGTCGCTCAGGTGGACTTGGACACAGCAACTTTGTTCCCACAAATGTTGGTGCACAAGCATTTGGCAGAAGAAAGCGGCATGGCCTGATGCAAGACCAGATACATGGTATGTTAGTAATATATTTTTCTAAAAGAGATAATCATGTAGTGTAAAGAATAGGAAATTTATCTTCTTGAAGATATAGGTGAGTTTGGATTAACTATTTATTTACCTGTTGCTATTCATTTAGGGACTTCTATGATATCGTCTTCTTGTCTTTTCCAGTTTGAAGAGTGGCCAAGAGAAATACTATTAAAATAAATCTTTGATATTGTTGTTTTTTTTTTAAAATCAGATATGTTTACAAACATTTGATCCTATCCATCTAAAATGAACCTAAAAAAAAAAAAAATCTACACCAACATTCTGACTTTACTGCACTTTTACAACTAAATTTATGGATGCTTTTAGTTGCAAACTGTTGCAAACTGTTGCACCCTTCAGCAAAAATCTAAAACTTTTCTTCTTTTTTCCCCTCTCTTTAGCTCAATAGATCAGGCTTATCTTCAGAGACAAAACTCCATCATCGTCTAGTCACGGTAGAAGCACCTTAAGAAGAAGCAGCAGTTCATTCCAGAAACTATCCTTCACAAACATGGAGATGTGTCTTTCATTTAACTAAATGGTCTGCTAGTAATTAGAAAACAAAGCTGCTTAGAGTGACAAAAGCTGACTCATTTTCTCTGCCTTGACCTCTGGCTCATCTGCATTTCTGACCCGTTGCTGCTGTGTTACAGTGTGTCGAAATGGAAATGCTAAACGTTGCATCTGTGTTACTGACACAAATGTTAACAAATGTTCTGTGGCTGTTTCTGAACATTGATGTGAAACTCTTTCATTTTACTGTGGATGAGATAAATTACCTGTGAAAGATAAATGTTGGAATAATTGTAACTGGGGAGTAGGAATAAATAGTATTTTAGCTACTGTGTGACTGCATTGAATGAATTTTAGATCTGATTTAACCATTTATGTCAATTCATATTAAAAAGGTACAGACAGAGAATGAAACAGAGAACATCAACAGTTAATATATGTTATATGCAAACTTGTAATGTAAACCTTGAACTGTAGATTGTAGGGAAATGAACATGTCTCTCATTTTGCTTTCTAGTGGTTACAGTAAGTTACTACTTTTATATTAAATTCCACTGTGAACAATAAAAATCACCTTAACTAAGAGGTATGTCTAACTTTGCAGAATTATGTATAAAAGATCATTTGTACGATGATAAATTGATGATTGCATAAAGTTTAAACCAGAAGTGTTCAAAATATGAAATAAAAACAGACATAAACATTTTTATCTTAATATCTGAAGTTAAATCAGACCAAATAGCCCTTAATTTAGATAAATCAGAATAATGAGAGAAATAATATGTCATATATACTGTATATTAATGTCTTCAAAAGAGGATTACATACATCTCATTTGTATTTGGTAGCATTGCCTTTGAATTGTATGACTTGGGTCAAACCTTTTAGGTTTGCTGGATTTCTGATCAATCCCTCCTGACAGAACCGGTGTAACTCAGTCAATTTTGTAAGGTGCCTCTCTTGCATACAGCTGTATGTATTCTGTGTATGCAAAATTGTGCAGTAGTACGTCCTCTGTACTTCCTACTCTACTGCTATGGCTACTGCTACAAGTACTAATAATAGTAAGAAAGTCATGTGGGAAAGAGACAATGCAAAAATCAAAGTTTGACCTCAACATGAGGCCTGAACAATCAAGTTCCGCTTCACTCAACTTCAACCAGATCAGCAAATTTCACAGAACCCCCAATAACTGAACAACTAGGAAAACATCTTTTTTACCACAAGTTAATCACTCATTGACAAAGACAAATACTGACAAGAGAAGTTTCTATTTTTTAGCAGACAATAGCCACTTTTAACTATATCTGTAGACACACTTAAAAGTGGGTATTTTGATCAGGCTAAAATCAGGTTTATCACACACAATGACCTTTATCCTTCAAACCTTTCAAACTGACAAACTAAATAAATACTCAATAATGATAAATCACAGCTGGAATCATGTGGCTTGTTGAGACAACAGTATGAAGTTAAGTTCTTTCAGTGGCCTTACTTAATCTACACTTTAACCTTTTTTATTTTAATATTTTTTTAGGGTTGTGAACTCAACCAACTTTGCCCAATCAATAAAAGATTTATGCTCCAAATGCTATATATTGTTGCAGACATACAGTTCAGTTTCAGATATGACTGTGAGACTAAAGATAGAGACAACCGTTTATAATGTGATGGATGCAAATATCATTCAGTATGCACAAAGAACTATTTTATTGAAAGTAAAGAAAAAAAGCTTTTTGAACTTTCTTCATTATGAAACTTATTGTTTAAACAATTTAATTAAATCTTAAAGCTGTTGGCAAAACGTATGTTGTTTTAGAGAGGAATATTTGCCACTCATAGTTCAAAAAAGCAAAGTAAAGTAGGTCATAATTATAATTAAAGGTAAAATAGCTTGTCCAGAGGACTCCAAAGTGCTTTTCAGCATCATGGTGGTAAGCATTATAACCACAGCTGCACTGGTCAGACTGACAGAAACACTTTGCCATACAATCACACCACTGGCACCGGGCAAGACTGGTGAAGTGTCTTGCACAAGGAAACATAACTGAGTTCAACAGAATGGGGGTTTGAATTAACAACCCAGTGGTCACAGGACAAACTTCTACCTCTTGAGTCCCCGATGCCTTCAGAGGAATTAAAATTCAGTGTTGCATACTAACAGCCTGGAAGTAGTATTTGACCTCTCTGTGTTTTTTTTTCAGTTGTTGCTGTGACTTAGCATTACACTTTCATGTTTCAGATCATTAAACATATTCAAAGATAACCAAAATAAACATGAAAAGTGTTTTTTTTTCAATTAGAATTTAATTTATTAAGAGAAAGGTTATCAAAACCAACCTGTCGCTATGTGATTACTGTACTGTCTCTTAAACCTAGTAACTTGTTGAGCCAACCCTCGGAAAAAAAAAAAAAAACTACCAGCAAACATTTGAATTTACAAAAGGAGGATTCTTTTTTTCAGAACACAACATTGATGTCAAGATATGTTCAAATTCATTGGTCCATCATTTATAGCAAGTCGTCTTATTCCTGAAACTGCCAGTCAGTCCATCACAGTACCACCACTATGTTTGTCGCTCTGCATTTTTTCCCCTGAAATGTTAGTTTTATGTCAGAAGTAAAGAGACGTACCTCTTCTGTCTCATTTATCCACAGTGCATTTCCCCAAATACTCAGATGTTTTTTTTGGCAAATCTGATACGGGACTTTGTGTTCTTTTTGGTCTGCAGTGATTTTGGCTTTATAACCATCCTATGGAGGCCATTTTGGCCCCATTGTTGAATCGTGTACTGTCTTAGATGTCTTTGGGGGTTCTTTTGTGACCTCCTGGGAGAGTTGAAGATGTACTCTTGGAGTCATTTTGATAGGTCAGCTGCACCTGGGAACGTTCACAATTGTGCTATTTTTTCTCCATTTAAATATAGTAGTTGTAAATATGGTTTTCTTGAATCACAAAGCTTTAGAAATAGCTTTGTAATCCAAACTGGTTGAAGGCAATTAATATTTCTCATCTGTTCTTGAATTTTATTATATCTAAGAAACAAATGCTGCTTTTAGATCTTTTACACTTGTGTTGGCTGACAGGTTCTATTTATGACATTATGGCAAAAAGCACCTAGATTTCAGCAGAAATGTCAGGTTGGTTTTGATAACCTTTGTAGTTCCAAAGGTCTATCCTCTGTGATCTCAAAAGTGAGATTGCAAAGTACATGGGCAATAGCTTGTAGATTTCTATGTGACTGGACTGGTTAGCTGACTTTTAACATGTTCAATGGCAAAGAAAAAACGTGCAACATAATTTGCAAGTCAAATAGTCTAAAATATATATTTCTGGATTATTTAAATTAATTTAGCTTTGGCAATTTGAACAACAGAAAGGTTACTCTGATGTCAATAATCAGACTGGCCAGAGGACAACTGGAGCTCAATATGCTCTTTTTAATTTTTGCAGTCTGACTGTGCTATGAGAGGCAAACCTTTTAAACTGAAAGTGTCACAATTGTAGAGACAGAGTTGATATGTGGCTGTATATTGCGACTGAATACATGGAGGAAAGCACATTATGAAATATCTGTTCATAGCTGAAGAGCAGGTGAACAAAAAGAAAATACTAATATAAAGACAGGAGTGTAAAACTGAAAAAATGTGGAAGATATGAAAAAAATTTAAATTGACAAAACTGGGCTAAGAAGCTTGACTGAGCTTCATCAGTGGAAAGAAACAAGTCTCACTGAAATGAAATAATAATAAGAAAGAAAACAATCTAATAAAAATATATTGATGACTGTGTGTAATAAGTTCCTATGCTGAGCAAATTACCATTAATTTTATCATTTTCTTCCACAGAAGGTTACACAAAAATTTGACTTTATTATGTTGCTGCAATTCTAAAGTGGCCAGCATAGCTTTGTGTAAAGTATTGACCAGGTTGACAAAGACAATGTATGAAAGTTAAAAAAAATAAATAAATTAAGTGAAAATATTAAAACAATGCTGACAGATTATTGTAAAAACAAAACAAAAATTCTAATTCATTCATGTTTTAAATTATGTCCTATAGAATGATTTAACTAGAGCTAATGTTAAAACTAACCTTAAAATGCTGTGCAGCAATATGCCTTTTGAAGAAGTTTATGTGGATGGAGGCCTCAGGTGAATACAACACAAACATCAGTAAAATAATGGATTGGGCATATTGAAAATATGTTTTGTAGTCCTTTAATCTGGCAATACCTCATGTGCATTTTAAATAAAGAGACACTGTGCTTCCAGTATGCTGTTGTCCCCCAACAACTGCTTCATCTACCTTTATTATTACAAAGACCTATTATTTTGTAAATATTGGGGATAATACATTTTGCACTTGCTTTTTCCTTGTGTTTGGTTTTTGTCTTTCACAGTTATCACTTTGTAACAACATAGTCTGGAATGTTCCTTCATCCCCATGAGCTGGTGATGACAGCTCTAACAGCCCTCCTGAGGGTTGTCTCTATTTCTCCTGGGTACATGTGTAATAGACCTTAACCTTCAAGGTTGGAAGTTCTGCTTAATTGATATATTTGATCCAACAGTCAGTTTTTGGAGACCATCTCTTGGCACAACATCTTGTTTGTTCCCCCTGTTGGCACCTGCAGCACCTTGCAAGTGCCGACTTTTTTAGCCGGAAAAAGTCTCCCGTTTTTCCAGCCAAAACGGAGACTTGAAAGGCATGGCAAGTCTTTTTACTAATCAAATAACAACAAAAGCTTTAAAAATTTAGTCTTGAAGATTTTGTGACAATGTAACAACAAACCTTAAATGGGCAGTGTTATGTATTTTCCAGACACATAATGCTATTTCATAGCACAATCAAATAATTGTGTTACCTTCCGTCATAAAAATGCTAAACATGACTTAGAAGACAATTGACTTTGTAATTTAATGCTTTGAATTTGAGCCTCTGTCTGTTTCTGAAACTTGTCCTTCAGGAAGTCATCATTACAGTGCTTCTCTATTAACTCCAATACAACATTTTTACCAGCGAAGCACTGAGAAATAGCTTGTATAATGAGCTCAACAGATGTGCAGTTCCACAAGGTGTTTGTTGATTGCTGCTGGCTAGTCTGAAGGAGTTGAGGGGAGGAGTTGGAGCGCAGGGCCGCTTAGTGAGGAGAAGCTTAAAAACTGCAGCTCAGAGGAGGAGCTACGCCTCCAAGGTGGCACTCAGACCACCCAGGTGTTTTGCACAGCTGAATGGTTGTCTCAAGATATTAAATGATTTCTCAAAGAATTAAAGCAAAACTCCAGGTATGTTTTTGATGAGGGAATAGCATTGTAATATGATGTAAACCTCAAACAAGTTGATTTTACAAAATACTACCCCATTTAACAATTTGAAACATGTTCAAGAGACCAGTCTTTTTAAGATTCACTCTTCTCTCTCCCTGAGTGAAGACAGACAGTATATGTCTCATTTGATTAAAAGGAACAGAATGGAGTTATTTTTAGATACGAGTATCCATGTGCAAATACCCCAAACACAGTCAGTGAAGGAGATGAGAGGTGGTGTTAGAGTTGTTCATCCGTCTCAGTGGAGTTGTCTGACATTCTCAAGAGGATGTCAGATTTCTGGAGTGTCTGGAGACAAGCGTCTGTCACTTTTCTTTTGTCACCATCTGGGTGCCAGACTAGAAATAGCGAGAAGAGAGCAAATGAGTTTTTGAACCTTATTTTGTCAAGAAAGGCCAAAAACTTTGCTTGGCAGATTTTAGATTAAAAAAAAGAAAGAAAGAAAGAAAGAAAGAAAGAGAAAAGAATGTAAGATAAGGCATTTTGAATTAATTTACCATAATTTGGAAACATCACAGCAGACAGCAGAAAAGGACACTAAGCATTCTGTCTATTATGGCTAATGATTAAACAGAGTGTTGCTTATCTGAAAACTGATCAATAATTTTAACTTATTCAGCTATCTCAGGACCCTTTATTGACATAAAAATAGAAGTCAACAAGGTGATTTTTTTACACTGTATTCACATACACTATGTCACCCAAAGTATTCATTTACCAGTTCAAACCATTGAATTCAGGTGTCCAATCACCCCCACTGACACAGATGTATAAAATCCAGCCCATGGCTTCTGCACATATTTGTAAAAGGATGTGTTTCTCTGGACCTCTGTGAATTTAAAAATTGTAATGTGATAGACTTATACTTCAATAGAAAGCCCTGTTGTGAAAATTAAAAAAAATCTACAATCAACTATTAGTAATATATATATATATATATATATATATATATATATATATATACTGTATATATTGGAGAGTGTCAGGCCACAGAGTGAAGTCAAAATGCTAAAGTGCATGACATGCACAGGTTGCCAGCTTTCCATGTAGGAACCCATGGAGAACCCTGTGTGGAGGCAGGCGGCGTCAATGCAGGTGTCAAAGGAGAGGCATAGGAACACTTGGGGGGCTTAGGAGTATGAGGAGTGACATCAAGCGCCACGGAGCAGGTTGTGGATGTGTCAGCATCAGGCTTTTCCAACCCCTGTCAAAACCAGAGGCCGACAGCACGTCACAATGAGCTGGATCCCTCCCGGAAATCTCTTTCTGGATCTGAGAAGCAGGCTAATTGCGTGTCAACACAGAACTTGTCTGACCCTCGTGGAAAGAGTGTGGGGCGTCGGGAGCTTACTGGTTAGTCTATTCCAGTCTAATAGTCTGAATAACAGCCACCTTCAAGTGAACACAGGAACCAGAGATGAAAAAAATCTGAGGACAGCAGACAACCAGGCCACAAGTGAGCAGAAAACACAGACTTAAATTCCATAGGGATCAACTTAAAACAGGTGAGTACAGTTAACAAACACTGTACTCGATCATGACAACATTTTGATCAACGTTACATAAACAATTGAAAATGTAGGAAAATGCAGAGAATTGTGTACAGTATAATTTACTTGCATGATGTCCAAACACATTTGCAACTTGTTGAAAGAAATAAGAAAATGCTTTCTTGATGCGCACAAGTGACACAATGATTTGAAGATTGAGCAAGTTGTTTTGAGAATCTCAGTTCTGTTCTGAGAATTGCACCAAAGCAACTGAGAAAAACTAGAGAATTGGGTGCCCTTAAAGTTCATGTGGGTGAAAAAGCAAGTGACTCAGTACTTTTGGCAAAATGATGCAGATGGATAAGAAAAAAATGATGCAAGAATCTGGACTCCTCTAGGGTGTGCAGGAACAAAATGTGAACTAACCATGAAACTTCAACAAGGGGATTTTGTATTTGCCATTATTTTTTTCATTATTTTTTTAAAATAGTAAATTCTTTTTTTTAAGGTTACTTTCAAATTTGTCAAAAAACCTTTTTAAGGTACAGTTAGTAGCCTTCAAAAGTGAATGGAAATGCCAGGGGTTAGACAACGTCTCCATTTCTTCCAATTAGTTTGCTGTGCTGAGCAAAGGTGTTGGAAGTTATGGTTGTTGTTTTGTTTAACATAGCATCTGGTGATTGTTTCATAAAAAAAAATCCCAGCAGTGGTGATTGCTACCACATGTTACACTCATATTCACCAGTCCAAGAAATTTACTGGATCCTTTCTGGTTTCAGTGTTCCCCACTCCCACTTTTAAAAATGGCTAAAGATTTCATACATGTCTTAGTCTGGTGATAAATAGGACCCAATAGTCATTGCTAAAGTAGCTGGCTGTACACTGAGCAGTCCCACTTTGCTGTGTGAAAGTGTGTTGACTGAAAGGTTGAGAGTGCTGCTGGAATCAGAGTCGCCACACACAGACATGTCTAAATGAAGCAAAGTTGTGGTATTCATTGTGTTTAGCTACTCTTGACCTTTAGTCAATTTACCTGGGATACTGACAAAAAAAGGCTGCAAGTTAATCAGCAGTCGAAGCTCTACTTTTAAGCTAACCCTAACTCTAACAATAAATTAACCATTTCATTTGGAAATGAAGATCACAATCTGGAAGAAGAGTTTGGAAGCAACGATTCCAAACTCCAGGAATCCAGGATTTAGCACAGAATTTCCACACCCGGGTGATTTAGGGATCTGTGTCAGTAGCTGGTTTGATCTACTCATTTTTTTAAAATTTTTTTTATCAAGTTCAAAATCAGTGCAAGCATCTACCAGAAAATTTCAGTGCCCTCCCTGATTCCATTGAAATGATTACCTTTCATGGAGATGCTGATGTCATATTCCAGAAGGACATCTTACCTGGCCACACTGTCAAAAGATCCAATACCTGCTGTAATGAGCAGTGCTTGAATGACCCCCAAACTCAACTGACCCAAATCCCACAGAGAATCTATTGGACCCAATATTGCAGATGGACCAAAGGCTGCTATTAAAGCAACCTGGGCTTTCAGTGCCAGAGGCTTATTACCTCCTTGCCATGCCACACTGCTGCAAGAATTCATGTAAAAGGAACTCTATATAAGTACTATTCTTTATGAAAAATCAAAAGAACCTGCAAATCAAGTTTTTAACATACTCAAACCTATTGAGAGCTCCGTGTTTTTGGGTGTATAAGTATACTACTTGTGCTTATCAGTTGATAGGTGAAAGAGCTGAAAACTAAAGAAATCTACTGAAGAGATTGAAATAAGGAAATAAGGAGAAGAATAGCCTGATTAAAACAATAAACATAAACAATATATTTAAGTCTAATAGTGGTTTAGTGAATTTCTAAATCATGTTTAATATTTCTCATAAATAGTACTTTATTGCAATCCAAGTTTTTCATTTTCACTTTTGCCATCCAACATGTGAGGAAGCAGGGGTTATTTTTATTTTTATTTTATCCATGTTGTGCAAGGTGATATATGCTGAACTAATGTCACTCTGTCACTAGTTGTTTAGGATAAAATAAAAATCCAAACCAACACTGATAAGTTTTCTCAGCTTCACAAACACATTCTGCTGCCTTGAAGAGCCTTTTCAATAATACAACACATTCATTTTATATTCATAATGTTCTGCAGTGAACACTGCATCCAAATCTACTGGGTTTTAATTTAATATAATTTCACAGCCTAATTTGGCTTCCTGCGTGTCAATGGTAATGAAGTCTTTGTATTTGATGTAGATTCCCTCCAGTTAGATTTGCCCAAATACTTTCAAGATTTCAAGATGGTGTTAAATTCAAAGAGAAAAAGAAAATCCCAGGGCTTTCAATTGTGTAAGTAAAGTGAAGAATTTGATATCAAAGAGCTAAAACACATACAATGTCTTTCAAGATTCAAATAGTTTCCTATGGACTTAACAATGTTTATTTTCAATGTGTGCTACTTCTACACACACACACACACGCACACAGACACCCACACACACACCCACCCACACGCACCCCCCCACGCACACCCCCACCCACGCCCACGCACCCCCCACCTCCCCCACATATATATATTTGTTTAAAAATCTTATTTTTTTATTAATGTATCCACTTGAAATAATAATAAAGAAAGTATGTTATGAAATTCTGTGTATGCTTCATGTCCAATGGAAAAGGTTTCATTATAAAATATACGTAATATTTCTTTACATCCCCTAGATGGCAGCAAAGAATTAACCATCTCGAGTAGTAACTTCGTCAATTTTCGTCCTTCTCTTTTCCATAAGTCAGGATTTTAAATATGCTAAATAATCCTCCCATCTTCAAAACTATTTATAATCAAGCAAAAAAATAAATCAAAAATAATAAAAGTAAGTAAATAAATAAATAAAGTATCTCAAACTATCTAACTAAATGAAACTGTATATAGAAAAATGAAGCCAGTTATTGATATGTGAGCCTTTGGTGAACTGATTTAACTTCAACCAACAGCATGCTTCATCATTAAAATCTGATATCTTCTAAACACACTTTTGGACTTGTTATCTAAGGGCTTCATTACTTCAATGTGCAATGGAGTCAAAACACCAATACTCAACCAATGTGGTTGTTAAGCTGGTTAACCACTTTTCATTGATTTCACAGTTTAAAATTCTAGCAGCCATCATGGATTAAGATAAATCAAATAATTCACTGTCTGCGCAAGACTGACATGGCCAATTCACAAATTAGAAACCACTCTCAAAGCATACTGTAACTTTCTTGTGTGCAGTATATTTATATTTCCAAGAGAAACATTAGCATTTCTGAGGTCTCCATTGTGCTCTGTTTTACTGTAAGTTTTCTTCACAGAAACTATTGTAATCATGGGAATATCCCTGCAAAAAATCAAAAAGGAAAGTCAGGTCTTTCTTTGCTGATGATCTGATCAATTGGAAGTGATGGAGGAATTCATACAAAGGCATGCTTGATGAAAATGCCCATCTGATTTTCTCTTAAAAGAGTCACACAACATGCAGCCCTAATTGTTACACTCCTCATTAGGCCAGTGCCTTGGGAGCTTGCTGGATAATGAAAAAGCTGCATGCAATGGCACCAACCTGATGTACATTCTCATCAATCAGGCACATATCGTGAAACAAAAAGCTTCTACAATGTTGACAGCTGGCATAAAAGGAAATGACTAAATCTGGCACTCTAAATTGTGAGGACGGTTTCAGTGGTTGCTCCCAAAAAACAAAGGTTATTTTGCCCTGCTCACAGGCATTGAATTAGTTTACTGAATACCACCAATCCATTTGCAGATCCGCCTGTCCGCTATACTCTTTGCAGGATTGTGAAGAGCCTGGTTCCCAGCAGTCATTGGGCAGGCAGGAGTAATTATGCATTTGGGTGTAATTATACTTATACCCAAATGCAAAAATAAATAAAAATAAATAGATACTGTAAGTAAGTAAAGTATCAAATGGGTACATTTGTAGTTAATTTGCAATTAAGCCCCTTTTATTTCATATTTTCCCACCTACTACATTCCATATGTGTAAAAAAGTAAAGAAATAAATACAAAGGTAAGAAAGTAAATAAATGGAAAAAAAAATTCCTAAAATTAAATTCTTTAAAGTGGTGGTTTTGACTTGGAACTTAATGCTGTATTTAAAGGCATCCTGGTTTAGTCCACACATATGGTCCTGCACTCACAGTCAGGACATTGTGACACATACCATCTCTGGTCTGACATTACATTGCACACACCATAGATAAGATGCTCACATACAGCTCACATTGTCTTCCAGCCACACTTTTAACTTCAAAGGCTCACTCGCCCTTGTGTCTCAGGAGGAACTGAGGCACGGCAGCAGCCAGCCCTTGCTGCTCTGCCATGGTTAACTATGGCTGCGGGCTGCAACACCTCCCCATGCCTCCTGATACCGTAGCAGGGGTGGTGGTGAGGGGAGCCACTGTCCTGTAACTCCGCAGCACTTCTCCCATGTAGTTTATCTTGTGCAACATGTCCATTCAAAATTGATCATTATACACCATGATTGGGATGTATAATGGTGGGATCAGAAAATAATGAAATTAGGCTAACCCTAACCCTAACCCATGAACGTGCTTGAAAGCTAAAAAGAAGAAGACTTTAGAAAAGTTAAGTTAGAAAGGATCATAAAAAAGAAACCAAAATGAAAATATTTCTTCTTTGGATTTAAAAATGTATCAGTTCGTGTGATGAATTTGTGGGCTCATTGATGCTTTTGCTCAGGTCTGGAAAGAGTCCATCCTGTTGAAATGGTGATGTTCAGCTCAAAGGGAACAATGTGCTGGATTTACTTTAGTATGAACAAAGCCTTTGTCTGAGGTGCTCCCATACTGAACTGGGGTCCAGAGTCCAAGAGTAGCTTTGAACTATCAGGTCAAAGACATCACAGAACCAACGCGCTGTTTCACATTCATCTTGTGTCTCACACAGGAGGTCCGTCACATTTGTCCTTTTGATTGTCCCGAGTTTCTTTAAAGCCATCCCTGGAACCATAGGTCATCTAAAGGCTTTTATGTAGAGAAAAACAAACCTTCTCTTCTTCTTCTCGCTCTTCAGTTTAAGGGAAGGACTTCAGAGAGGCTGGCTGTTTCCACTTGTTAGCATGCCTCCCTGATGCAGCGAAGAACAACTGAATCAGCCCGTCAAATCAAATGAACAATTTGAAAATAAAGTGAGCTTTAATTGGAACACAGAAAAGGGCTTTACACATATCAACAGAAAGGTGGGCAAAGATATTAAACCTTCTGTCATGAAATATGCAAAGCAAGCCCACCATAGAGAATAGCTAAAAAACACAGGTTCTTTTGATGTTAAGTCCTTTGGTTGTGCATGTCTTCATTCAACTAGCCTGTGGATGTTTTAACCTTCTGTAAAACTTGCTCCAGCGCCGCGCTCCCTCCCTCCCTACATCAGAGTAATGTGGATCCGCAGTTCTGCCGATGATTTTTATTTCATGAACACCATAGTTTTCTTTGCCAGGTTTTATGAGCACCCACCAGAGCTTTTACTATTCTTTTTCAGTATCCTTTCATAATTGTTGTTAACAACATATCAGTAGGTGTGTTTCCTCTCGCAGCAATGGTCTCAGCAGTGTTACATTTATTTTTCACCACCTTTACTGAAATTTTCTTAATAAAAAAGGCTTTATTTTCCCCTCACAGACAGATGCTTCTTCTATTCTCAGTTTCGAGCTAAAAGTAATACAAATGGGACTAATAATCAATCAACCGTGGAACACGTATCCTCTGACTCCAGGCTATTATTGCTTGGGTGAGCCTGTGTGAGTTGGGCCATATCGACTCTGAGTTTTGATGATCCATTCTCAGATGAGAGGAAGAACATCAGAGCAACAAAGTGGGTGATGAAACAATTCCTTACATGCCAGAGCAAATAATTACAGAAAAGTTGTCTTCACTCCGTCTCCCCCGGTTGTATCTTACCGTGTGATCCTGCAAGGACCACTTGCAGCCATCTGACCACAGCTGGTCCAACACAAGTAATCCTGAGGAGAAACTCACAATTGCTTAGTATTCATTGGGCATAACAAGGCCTTTGATGTAGCCAGCATTCTTTAATTTTTTTTTTCCTCACCGGGAGATTTAACATTTAATGAGTCCTGACATAAGCCTGTTTAGAAAATGTGAATATTTCAGATAAAAGCAAATTGTGTTCACCGGACTCAACGCACTCCGTGGTGGTCAGACATTCATTGTCACCTGTGTGCTCTCTCTGATGCAGCGCTGCAGCCTGAGCCTTTGTGTAATGGGGTATGGTCATTAAAACGGACCCATTTCAATCCCTCTTAATCAGCACCGCACATGTCACGGGGAGAACAGAGCCTGAAGCAAAAAAATCGAGTGCATAATTTATAACTGTAGGTCGACCCATGCAATGAGTGCCTATTATCTCAACAAAGATACATTACTCTCATCAGTCCTTATTTGCTTTATCTCTTGATTCACAGCTCTGTTTTCACAACAGTGCAACAATTCTCTAGACACGATTTCGACATATGGAATTTAGCACACAACACGTATTTACCCCCACACTTCAAGATGTATTCATGGCAAAGAAGAGTTTTTCCCTCTTCTGCTTCTGTTGAACAATTCCTCTATCTGTGGGTGTATGTAAGAGACACACATGAGTGTGAGGGAGTGAGTGAGAGTCTGCAGAAGAGTGTCACAGCGAGCTATGACTCTGCAGGTGTTTAAACTGTGGTGATGTAATTGGTCACAAGGGGAATAGAAACAAGAGCTTCACAGTCCTTGATTTGATCCCTTGGTTATTGATTTCTCAGTCTGCTTCTAACAGAAATAATTGCCACATGTAATGTATTATTCAATTACAAGACACTGCTCTCAAGTTTGGGTTTGATGGTCCTTTTTGATTCACTGAGACCTATAGATAATTCAACACTGTCAGCCTATTAAGAGGCGCGAATATTAAAAGGTGTGCGTTAATCCTGCCTATTTATTAGCAACTGTGACATTCACCGGCTCTCAAAGTTTCCCATTTTTATCCTTTGTATAGTTGAAGGGAGTGAGCTTAACTTTGGCTCAGACATTCTCTTATTGTAAAGCTCACATGTCTTATATTATGGTGTGAAACTTTTTATCATTTTCTTTGAAACTGAATTGGAATGGCGCAAACTATATCTGACAGCTTAAGACAGAATCCACAGCCCAACAAAATACATGGATACATAAAAACTCATTATGTGTCAATTCTGAACTATTTTGGTCATCGTTAAATGGAAAAATATCTATTTAAATATTAAATCTCATATTCCATCCTGGTGGAGACAAAAAACAGTGGAGAGAATAGAGGATCCTTGGTAAGACACTGTCAATGTCCCAGACCTTGACTTAAGAATATTTGTCCATTCTAACCAAAATCTTCTGTAGCTTTCCTGATCCGTTTCTGTACTGTGTTTGCAGGTATTTTGGAGAAATTCCAGTTTTTGTTGTCACTTCAGTGTTGCCTCATGTTTTCTTCATCACTCTCTTTATTGTGCCATGGTTGATGTATAATGCTATGGAAAATTTTTAAATGTTTATCCTGACTGATACTTTTATACAATGAGAACCATTTTTATATCTCTTCTCCCTCAAGGACACAAATTAGCAAATATGAGGCTTATTCTATCTGGATAGTATAACTTAACTCAAGTCAGATGTGGTATAACTCAAACAAACACTAGACAGGATTTTACCCCAGAATCTCTGTACAGTGAGGCAACAGTGCTGACTACCAGGACACAATTTAGTCTTGCCTTGTTAGTCTCCCGGTCCAAACCACATCCTGTAATTTAATTTATATATTCCTTATTTTAAATGCATTAAAGTCTCCTGATGAATACTGACAAAATATAAAAAGCATAAATATTTCCTCTAAATTTTTGAGTTTTTGATTAAGTAGCTCGAAAGTTGGTCAGTGCTCATTCTGCCATGCTGCCATGTATCGCTCTGAGACAGTCTGGGTTCCTCGGTGTGTTTATATGACCTGTCTCATCCCAGTTTTCTTCTATGACATGACAGTTAAATGTGACCTTTACAGCTGAGCAGTTTCTGTTCTGCTGACAGGATAATAGTCATTGCTTCATTCAGCTAAAAGGAGGCATCAGGTCTTGTATTGAAAACACTACATCTTCATTCCTGCGCAGCACAGTGTGACACAGTTCTAATAATCAGCCATCCAACACTTGTTTACATCTTGCTTTCCAAATCATGTTCTGTTAATACCCACTCCTTTTAATATTTATCATCAGTCTTAATTGGTCTGATGTCGCTACATTGGTGCCGCTGTTGACTTGCTTGTTGAACTGGCCTCTCCGTTGGTTCAAAGTCTTTATTATCTTGACAATCAAGTCCGTTTCATTAAAGTTTCACTTTCCATTTTCATCAGAATGAGGCTGATTCTGTAAGTCCAAAGGAGCCGTTGAGGAGTCTAACCCTGCAAGTGACCACAAGGGACGTAGCCGGTCTGTATAAATTATCAGGGATATGAACCCGATCGAAGATGTTAATTGCTCCAATGGTTCGTTATGTGGGGAATTTTCATGCATATCATGCAATGATAATAAAAATGAATTTTTGAACAAAGGGATCTTAAAATAATATCAAGCCTATAGAGAATACCCACATCAAAAGGATAATTCAAAGCTTTGAAACTTTGTGGTCCGAAATATTAAGCATTAGCCTTGTGAATATTGTATTCAATTCAAGTTTGTCAAAGGAAAAAAACAAAACCAGAGTTAATTAACAGTTATTACAGGCCTTTTCTACCTAAATTTGACTTTCAAATATTAGCTCTTATATATAAACTGTGCTTCTGGCATCTGCAAATTAGCTTAGTGTATCTCCTCTAATTAGGTCTCATTGAACCCATGGCAACCCACACTCACTATAAAATTAATAATTCAGCAGCATAAGATGCAATAAGTGTAGTCATTATATGTCACTTTATTCACATTGTATTAATTTAAAACATATCACCTTTGTAATTTAGTAAAAGCACAGGTGAGATCTTAATTCTGTGATGAAGTGATCATGAATATTTACATATGAGTGTTTTAATAGCTTTCACTGGGGTTTGAGCTTCATAATTTGGTTTTAAATCAGATGGGGTTTCATCATTGTCTCATTAGCAGACAACAAAAAACTATCACCTTTCACCCAATAAAAAAAACTACGTTTTAAGCCATTAATCACTTACAAAATTAACCCAGTGCTCTTCAATAAAAGGAACATTTAATCCTCTCTGTGGCAAAACAAATAAATAAATGATTTATCAAAACCTGCCTCTCAGTCCTCACACTTCTCTTTCCTCCACCCATTTTCCCTCCCATCTCCATCCTCCTGCCATCTCTCTCTGTCAGCCATGATATTACCGCTTGCCACTGATCAAACGCACCTGCCAAGCCCTGCTAACATTCCTGAGCATGTTCTCTAATTACCCACAAAGCCTTTGCACATTTATACTCCTAATAGGGGCTTTTCACAAATCGGGGGCAGGGTTGTGCTACATTACAATGGTATTTATTTCCTCATTTGGGAGGAAATCTCCAGGGATAATGTGCACTACAAATGTTTGAAGGCAAACAAAGTTCTAATCCTTACACTAATGTGGTATTATGTTTTCCCTGTTGTATTCTTCGTTTTAGAAATGCTAAACAACTGTACTTAAAAGACTCAGGGTCCTAGATAAAGCCTTTATCCATCATCTACAGTACATGGTTAACAGAAAGAAATAGGCACAATCTACAGTCTTAGCACAGACTGGCTTTTAGCAGAGCCTATACTGTTGTCACCCTTAAAATGCAAAATATGAAAAGGAATGTTATCAGTGGTAAATACAGTTTTACAAACTGCAAATTTGCTTCTGTTCACTGGTTCTTCCTTTTCTATTCGGTACTTCACAAAACTTTTTTAAACTAATGTAACTCAGAGTCAGATAGATTTCCCATTATGTTTCATCACAACAAGAGAGAGAGATTAAGTTATTGTTAACATCATTTTAATGTTAACATAAAAAATTTGTGCAAAGTGTATACTGTCATATATCATATACGTATCTATATCAGCATATACTCAATTTTGATCAAACCTGTTAATTTCAATGCAATTCAAAGATGTGATCAGATTTTAAAAACATCTCAGATATTAGTTTTATCCTCATTGTAACAACCAACAGTCAAGGTCAGTTGATCATATAATACTTATGGACTCCTCCTCAGTCGGCATGTGGCCAAAAATAAAATGAAATGAAAAGAAAATTGGTTCTGGGTTTGTATAGACAAACATTCAGTATTGTCAATTACAGCTTGCATTACAGTCAGATGCTCCTAAAGTACAGTCAGAAGCTTATATATTATATGACATTAATAGGGATGTTATTTTCTGTTACAATAAAAACCATATGCATACTGTACTAATATTGCTATAGATGGAGACTGCTATTTTGATTGTTCCAGTGAGATCCACTGTTCTCTGAAAGGAAGGAGAACAGTGGATCTGAGCAATGGCCAGGATTTTTATTGCAAAATTAAATGAACCATTATTTGGGATGACAATGGGGCTTCACAACCTGTGAAACCAATTAAATAAAAGCAAGGTTATGAGAGATGTTTTAGGCTAAGTGAAGAATATAATAGAATCAAGATCAAGCAAAAAAAAAAAAAAACAGTATTTGTCTGTAAGGGAACAGCCCAGACTAAGCTTAAACTTTTCTGACTTCCTATTAGTGCTATCTGTGCTGCTATGGCAAACCTATCTTGTATGTAAACAAGATTAGTGGAGATTCATTTAGATTTCTTTTTAAAATCTTTTCACAGTTTTCACTTAATCCAGCCAGAATAGAAAGTTTGTTTTTATTCTTGTGTAATCTACAAATTAAACATTCTGAATAAATGTGGGTTTCTTTATTCTTTAGCCTTTGAATTCCCAGGTACAAATGATTTTATGTATTTTGACATAAATTCAGTTATAGTGTTTTTGTTTCATTTCATTTTATTTATCTTTTCTTTTTATTTATCTTTTCTTCAAATGAAGTACTTTGTTTTAGTCTACTGAATTTGTCAACTTCCAGAGCTCCATCTGCAGTTTCCACATTATGGAAATCATACAGTCCCATATGAGAGGCTGTTCTAAAAAATTTACAAAATGAATATTTTCTATTAAAATGTACAACTCTTTTCTGTGTGGTTAAAAAGAACTGATGCAAATAATGTAAACTGAGCTAAATAATTAATCTGTTGGCATATGATAGCTTTCTAACTAGCTACTTTGAGGTGTTTGAGGCCATATAAATTGTTAGATGTGAACATTTATCTGTCTAAATAAAAGTTCAACTGAGCCTTCACTCCAAGGACTTCGAGGTCTAGCTATGGAGGGCTTCATCTGGGCTCAGTCAGTTTTTGTAAGCATCAAATATCATTTTTGTCGACAGAGAGCATTCACTGGGGAGGGTGTTTACTGCCTTTCCATTTAAAAGAGAAACAAGTTTTTCCTTAAGCTTGCTGCTTTCTGCATGGTTAGTTCCCCAATGTTCCTCTAATGGAAGGCAACCCACTCTTCCTGTTCTGAGCTGCAGAAACAGCGATGTGCTACATAGAAAAGAACAACATGTTATGGAAGTGCTTGTCTCCTCCTCAAAACAAACAACCTTTACTTTCACCCGACAGACCATTTTCAGTCTTTCATTTCTTATATTTCTGTTTTATGCACAAAGCAGTTGGATTAATGTGACAAAAGTGCTGCTAGAATTAGATTTTAAAGCATTCAAATTTTGGCAGGGTCAAAGAGATTTTTTTGTCATTGCAATATAGGTAACAATAAAAAGCATGAATTCATTCTTATATCTGCTGGAATGTATTTTGCTGCTTTAAGGTTATTTTTAAGACAAATTCCTTCATAGTTTTCACACATTTGAACATGTCTGTTTTACCTAAAATAAAAAAAGTGACAGGTGAGTTGCTGGGCTGTCACAAAAAAGCTTAATTGCAAGCTTTATTAAGCAATTTTGCATATTTGCGATCTGGTAAACTTATATGTCCTAAAGTTTAGAATGCAGCTGCTATTCCAAATCACTCCCTCCAGTATTGTCCTAAAGAGCTTCATGTATTTGATAACATCCAGTGTAGATCAAAATACTGTCCTGATAAAATAAGAAAAAAAACAAAACAAAACAATAAAACAATTACAAAAGCTACACATGGAAAAAATTATATAATATGTAATTTTAATTTGTTTTAATAAAAATTTTTTAAGAATATTTCTGTCCCAAATATCACTGAAAGAAATGGAAAGCCTGTGTCGGGTGTTCACACTGAGAGGTTGTTCACCAGATATTTATTTATACCAAGTGCTCATTGCATTCACAACATAAAAAGTATTAAAGTCTTGTTTAATGTAAAAACTTCTTCGAGTCAAAACAAACAAGATTTTTTCTTTTTTAGAATTTACCTTAATTTCAATTTCTTATCAATTTCTTCAATTTGTTATTCAAAATAGGCTGTGAAGTCAAACGACTTCAGGCATGAAAACATCCCCATAATTTAAGTGTAGTAAGTGTTCTTTCACATATTATGCCAGGTTGACACAAATTATTTAATTTTGTTTAACTTAATTTTTACATTTAAAATTAACTGGTGGAGTAACGTAAACAATCTCACTTAAAACTGATAATATAGTTGCAATGCTAAGTGTCAAAATTAAAATCTTTAACGAAGAAACGCTTGTAAAACCTACCTATAAATGACTGACACTCTGAGCTGAACGAGAAAAGTATTTAAGGATACTATGAGGAGAAGAATAAGCAATGGAGACGCCACGTGTCTGTAACCTGCCACAACTGATCCCCCCAGCCTGTCTTCAAAACCAAATGAAGAGCCTTAATAACAGCTGCCATAACATGAGCTTTTTTTAAGAGAGACGCCCTCCTTCCTTTACCAGTCTACCCCCTGCTGAGTGAAAACCCTCTCTTCACCAATCTAATTTCCACCAATCAATAAATGTAGACTTCAGAAGAAAAACAGATGAAACCAAAGCTAATAGCAATTTTTTATTGTCCTCTTTTCAAATTAGAAACAAGCATTCCTCTTTTTGTACATGGCAGACGGAACAATGCCTCAGATCCATCACATTCTCCAGACTGTTGGAATAATCGGTCTGCATACGTTTACAGCTTCAAAAGAGAAATCTTGTTTATCCTGATACAAATTAAATACTAATCTTCTAATTAATTAAACTGTAATTAATAACATTGTTCAATTTTTTTTAACAAACAGTGTGGTGCACATAAAGAATTTATATTTTTTCTTGATTCTATATGATAAATAGGATGTAATTTGGACAACTTGTCAAAGTGTTGGATTTTAAGAATATTGTCGATGCAGACCAGATGGTGGAGCCAAAAACTCAGAAGTCAACACTTCTGATCTCTCATTTCTCCTAATGCAAGTTTCTTAAATGGCTCTATAGAGGACGTGCACGTGTGGATGCGTGTGTGCGTGCAGGGGTGTGGGTGTGTGCGTGCGTGAGCACACGCATAATGTGTGAGTGCATGCATGCGCAAAAACATGCATGCATGTGTGTTTACCCACTCCTAAAAAAACACTCTTAAGAAACAGTGCACAGGGCTCATTTTCTAGGCTAACCCTACTGGCTGGTTCTGGGCTTTGGGTGAATAATGGTTGAATTCAACTGTGAAACAGGAACACATTCCACACCCTCTGGAAAGCTAATAGCCAGAGCAAAACAACCACATCTGAACATTCAAAATTAAGGAAGTTCAGTGATAGAATGTCTGGGTGACTGGCATAAGTCACGCTTTGCCGTTGAAGAAAATGCAACTCCTGGATATTGGTGAATGCTTCACAAAACCCTAACTATGTTTTAGATGTGCCTCAGTAGGAATGGGAAATAAGTCAATTTGACAAGCAAGCAGCATTTTGTTTGAGATGAGAATGCATAGGAATATTGGCAATGACATTTTGAGAATAAACATTTCTGTGATGGTAATTCTGGGTTTAGAAATACAACCAGAGAGAGATTTCCTAAGTGGAAACTGTGTGTTACTCACTTTAAATCTTTTGGAATACTGTCTTATATATACTGTATATATATATATATATATATTTATATTCAGATCTGGCAATATGAGGATATCAGACTTTTGTGTGTGATTTTCTATTTCTTATTCATGTATATTAAGGCAGTTTTTGCTGATGTTATGTTAAAAATGTTTAAACTACATTTAGGGCCTGAACAGGGTGAATCCAATGAAATAAAACATATGTACTATATTCTGCTGGATACTGTATTTTATTTAAATCTATAACCGTTTTTTCAGAGTTTTTAGTTTAGTTTAGTTTATTTCAGACAAACCTTTCACCGACAGTGTAAACGACACAAAGTACAGAATATATTTCTTTTAAAAAAGAAACAAACAAAAAAAAACAACAAAAACAAAAACAATAAAAAAAACACATCACATCGGTGATTATGAGTCTGAAAAGGAGTATGCTGAAGTATAACTTATGTGGTCATACCCCTTTTCCAGCTGTAATTTATCACAGTATTTTCAATGTCCGATATCCTTTCTGACAAAGGAAATAATAAGTATAATAAGATTTCCTCAGCTAGATGAAAATAGTGCATGCACACACATACACATCTGTACACATGCATATATATATATTTACATATACAAACATATATACGTACATACACCCATATACACACCCATCTGCTTATAGACAAAATACACTGTTATTTTCATACCTTTATATATTTGCCCACACCTGCGCCGACATGCCACCTACTTGATGACATCCTACCTAAAGTTTTGGTTCCCAACCAGGGTTATCCCCCTTGTTCTTCCTTATAACTTTGAATAATAGCTGCCTTGAGACCTTTCTTAAAATGTCTCATACTTGGACTTTGCTTCAGCTCTTTAGAGAGTTTATTCAAGATCCTCACACCAACCCCCGAAATGCACAATGTTTTCATTGTTGTACGAGCCTTCAAGGTTCTGAAGTTAAGGTTTTCTCTATAGTCATATCCCCCCACTCTATCGGAAAATAATTGTTGAATCTTTTCTGGCAATATTTTATTTCTGACTTTAAACATAATCTGTGCAGTTTGAGACTCTACTAAATCAGTGAATTTCAATAAATAAGAATCTATAAATAGATTGTGGGTATGACAATAAAAATCAACCTTATGAACTAAGCGAATGGCTCTTTTTTGTAATGTACATAATGGTTGTAGTAACGTTCTGTAAGTGTTGCCCCAAATTTCCACACAGTAACTTAGGTAAGGTAAAATAAGTGAGCAGTACAGAATGTATAGGGCAGAGGAGTTTAAATATTTTCTAGCATTAGCAAGGACTGCAATACTTCTTACCAATTTAGATTGGACATATCTTATATGAGGTTTCCAACAGATCTTGTTTTGAATCAGTACTCCCAAAAACCTAATTTCAGTCACTCTCTCCACAATCATATTATCAATTTGTATTATTAAATCACTCTTCTCTTTACACTTACCGAACAACATAAACTTTGTTTTATCTAAATTTAGTGACAATTTGTTAATATTAAACCACTCCTTCAGTTTACATAAGTCTCGATTCATTTCAAACAATATCTTTCTTAAATCTTCGCCCGTGCCAAAGATGGTTGAGTCATCAGCAAATAATACAAAGTTAAATCTCTTAGATACCTTACATATGTCATTTATATACAAAATAAACAATTTTGGCCCCAACACCAAGCCCTGAGGGACACCACAAACAATATCCAAGCATGAGGATTGGAAATTACCCAACTGCACAAATTGTTGCCTATTGCTGAGATAATTTTTCATCCAGTGCAACACTACTCCTCTTAGACCATAACACTCAAGTTTTCTGAGTAGTATATCATGATCAATTGTGTCAAATGCTTTTTTCAAATCAATAAATACCCCAACAGCATGTTTCTTTTTATCTAAAGCACTGGTCACCTCTTCCATTAAATGCAGAACTGCCATTGCTGTGGATCTTTGTGACCTAAATCCATACTGACTTTCAGTCAGTAGATGATGTTTACTAAGAAAACTTTCTAGTCTGACAACAAATGTTTTTTCCACAATTTTTGAAAATTGTGGAAGTAATGAAACAGGCCTATAATTTGTGAAATCATGTCTATTCCCCGATTTATATAGTGGGATTACTTTTGCAATTTTCATTTTTTTTGGAAATATTCCTGTTTGAAATGACAGATTACAGATATATGTTAGCGGTTTAATAATTTCCACAATCACCTTCTTAATTATTATCATGTCGATGCCATCATAATCAGTTGACCTTTTATTTTCACATTTATTTACTATATCTATAATTTCGTTTTCCTCCACTGCTGTAATAAACATGGAATCTGGGTTTCTCACTAATGCATCATTTGATATTTCATGTCCTGTGGGCTGCGGTATTTCCTCAGCCAACTTTGGGCCCACACTCACAAAGTATTTGTTAAAATTGTGAACTATCTCTTCCATATTATTTAAATGTTTATCTTCATTGTTTGTGAAGTTTTGTGGATAACTGACATGTTTAATATTTTTTCTAATAACCTTGTTTAAGATATTCCAAATACCTTTAATATTATTTTTATTTCTGTCCAACTGTTTACTATAGTAATCTTGTTTTGCTTTTCTTAATACAACAGTCAGTTTATTCTTGTATTTCTTATATTTATTTTCTGCCACAGTTGATCTATGCCTTATAAAATCTCTGTATAGCTTATTCTTTTTTTTACAGGCATTTTGCAATCCCTTTGTGATCCATGGATGATCAAAATATTTATTTTCAGAAGGAAACTCTACAATCGGACAATTTTTGTCATATAATAATTTGAAAATATTCAGAAACTTATCATATGCTTCATCCACGTCATTTTCTTTTAGTACTGACTCCCAAGTTTGTTTAGATAAATCTTCTTTAAATGCATTTATAGTTTTTTCCGTCCTTAATCTTTTATTGATTGGATTATTTTTAGTCATTACTTTCTTGTGGCAGATATCACAAACAACAAAAACAGGTAAATGATCACTGATGTCATGAACTAACAATCCACTTATGGTGTTGTCTATTAAATTTGTAAATATGTTATCTATTAATGTAGCTCTATTAGCTGTGATTCTACTAGGTCTCGTAATTTGAGGGAAAAGACTCAAACTACATGTGGTATTAATAAACTCTTCAGTCAATTTGTGATTGTTGACATTTAGCAGATCAATATTAAAGTCCCCACAAATAAAATAGTTCTTTGAATTTATAGCTGTATATGTTTTCTCAAACCATTCTATGAAGAGGTTCATGTTAGAACCAGGAGCCCTATATATACAGCTAACAATTATATTTTTATTTTTTTCCATATATATTTCAACTGTTAAATATTCAAAATGATCTTTAACCACATTAGTCATGTTTTCAATTAATTTATATCTGAAATTGTTGTCCACATATACAGCTACTCCTCCACCAATCTTTCCTTCTCTATTAATATAACTAAATTCATAACCCTCTAATTCAAAATCGGCTCCCTTATTCGAAGTAAGCCAGGTTTCTGAGATAGTAATGACACTAAAAGGCTGTTTAAATTGATTTAAACAATCCTTGATGTGGTTAAAGTTCGCATATAAACTTCTACTGTTGAAATGTATTATGGAGAATCTATTGTCTGTTTTAACTGTAATATTATATTGTTGAGTCGAGTAGTAGCAGCAGTTATTCCCATTATTATAGAAAAAGTTGTTTTCTGGGTCCAAGTCCTTTTCCTTATCCTGGCTTTTATATTCAGTATAGTCAAAAGTTTTCAGTTCAGGGTAGTCTGCTTTAGTTCGAGGTGCTAATGTTGTATCCATAGCCGATGAGGACAACATGTTGTTCAACTGAGACATGGTGATTGAGTGTCATATGCAATCATCTAAGATCCCTGATATAACATAAAACATTCAATTGTACTTATCCAGGTCAGCGATGTCTCGAACAACCAGAACCTTTGCCTCCTCTGGAGTTCCATTAAGTTTAACGAAAACCTTACAATTTGTTGTCCATGTTGCTTGAATCTTTCCTTGTTTTCTCAGAAACCGAGCCTTTCTGGCGATATCAGCATTCTTCTTGGTCAGGTGCTCATTAATAAATACATCAGATCCTTTCAGCAATCTGCCTTGTTTTAACAGGGCAAACTTGTATTTCCTCTTTGTGAATCTCATGATAATGGCGGGTTTATCATCTTTTCCTCTTCTCGGAAGCGGGTGGCATGCTTCCACAGTGTCGCAGTCCACCTCTATCCCCTTGGTCCGGAGGAAAGAAGTCACCTGTTTCTCTGTGGAGTCAAGCCCTTCTACCGATGGTTCACCAACAGTACTAGTTGCAGCCACAGCGCTGGCATACGAACTGGGCTTAACTCTGAGTCCCGTGATGATCACATCATTTATCTTACTGTACTGTTCCAATTCGGCCACTCGGTTCTCCAATGCAGCGATTCGTTTATCCTTTTCCTCATTAGCAAGTCTCAACGACTTCACTTCTTTCACTAAGTCCAAAATGTTGTTTTGGTGCAGCCGTATAGCTGTCACTTCCTCCGAGAGAAAATCCAAGGATTTCTTGATATCATCCAGATCCTCCGAAGCTGGAGTCTTTCTGGGTCCCATTTTCTTTCAATTTCACTTTTTTTCTTTTTTTATTTATTTATTTTTTTTTTTACTATTTATTCTCCAATGAAAATTCCTCTCCACTGCTTACGAGTTACCTTCCAGATTTCCACTGCCTACCGGCTTCCAGATTAGCTTACAGTTAGCTCCCACCGCTTACAGGCTAGCTTCGGATCGCTGTTTATGAATACCTTTCATTCAGCCAAGCAGGATAAAGTAGAGTTTCGACGTCTTGATAAGGAGAGTTGGCGTATTCTCAGAAGTTGTTTTGTCGCTTCAGTCCCAGTACAGCTTCACAGCCGCTGCTAACGGGTTAGCTGAGTGGACAGGTTTCCATATTTAAAAAGCACAAACATCTCTCAATAGGCTTGTATTACTCATAAAAACTCTTAACTGAAAGTAAAAAAGCAGATAAAAAAAATATACAAATCACACCCACATATAACTCACATTTCATAATGAGTAGTGAACACAAATTATGTGCAGATGTGGCAGCTGTAATAATATAAAAATAAAACAGGAATTTATTAGAAATGTACTGATCAGGCTTTTTCCTGGCTGTTTTTCTTTACCTCTGTTTTACCGCTGCTGATTCGAATTGATGCCAATTTTTTCATCCTAAGAACTGAAATACATTAAGTGTGAGGTACAGGTTCCTGGATAGACACAGCAGAAAAGTATATGTTTCAAACCTTTATCTGATTTTTGTTCAACTCAGAAAATGAGTGTCAAGAGGTTTATGCTGTTGGTTGATGCATGTAAATACATAAAAAGTGGAAATTCCTAGATTTGATGCGATCATTGAATAGAAAAAAAATCCACCTGGTGATTCCCAGTCAGCAGAGATGAGCCACTGTTTTTAAAATCACAACATTTTCAAAACAGTACACACCTGCTTTTACAATATTATAAAAACAACATTAGATGCATTGTCTGAAAAGGTTGCTTTTTCTAAGTACACACTTTCTGTTTCATGTAATGTTTTCAAGTCAAAGGAATCAAGTCTAAGTGAAGTCATAAGTCATTGGCATGAAAGAACAATTCAAATCCAAAGTCTTTTATAAAGTCTTCCAGTCGAGACTAAAGTCTTTACATTTGTAACTCGAGTCTGACTCAGTTCCATGACTCAAATCCACAACTTTTCCATTGAGAACCAATCAAGGGAAAATTGATTAGACTAATTGGTGAACTTCTAGAACTTTTTTACGTTGCACATCATTCAATTTCCATAGCAAAGGAAACATAAAATATTATTACATTGCTTCAGTTTATACATAATTGTAATTTCACCGCACATAACTTATAATAAGATTTTTATATATATACTGTATATCTGTATTCTAAAAGCTAACTTTACCCATGGAGGCCCAGAAAGTTGTTAAGTCAGGCAAACAAAGTGTCACCACAATAAGCTTTGTGAAGAATGTGAAGAGAAACATCTGTGAAGTCATTCACCTGTGGCCTCATAGATTGCTTTGGCCATCATGAGGCCTAAATGGCTTTACCTTGTGGCCTTTTATGCACAGGGTTGACATTTCATATGCTTAAATTTGGCTAGTGTTCATTTTGCATAGCATGGACATCTTACTTTGCCATTTTTATCAGCCCCAGGTCAGAGAGCTGGCCAGAAAATAATTCTGCAGCAATTACCATATGTTGTGGTTGTGGTTTTGCAGCAGCCACACAACATCTGTGTTATACTGTCATCTGGGGCACCCTGAAAAAAGTTTTGCTGGTCCACATTCCTTCCTTGCATCGTCTGAACAGGTGCTCACTGCAACACTTGCTTTCCTTCAGAGGATTCAGCCAAATCACGTCTTTCTTCCCAGATAAAGCCTTTATGTACTGGAGCATGTTTATTAAATAGTAGTAATTGATTTAGAGAATATTCATTTCATTCAAATCTTTTACAGTGAAATGAAACTTATAACCTCTACACTCTGCAGCAAATTGTATACAGCAGACACAAGAGTCTGTGGATTGTCACACACTTTAAAGTGACACAGAGACGCCACTATAAAACTCAGCAAAATAAAAACATGTTGTCTATATATTTAATGAACATATGGCAAATTCCCTGGCCCAAACAATCAATTATCTGCACAAACTTACAACATCTATCAACATTTGTCACAAATCTTACAGCAGAGCAGGTGGTAAGGAAACATGGCATCCACCTGGGAGCAGGAAGATCAGCCAGCGGGCTCCCAGTCAGGGCAGTGTGTATTCCAGCAGTAAGTGACGGCTCCCAGAGCTGGTCTCCCATGGAGACGCTCAGACCCTCAGTGTACATGTCATTATTGTTCTTTGGAATGGCATCTGTCACTGAACCTGGTTATCTACATCAAATCTGCTCCAGAATATATATGTTTCAGAAAGAACGTTTTGATTTTGTTTTTTCCTCTTTTATCTAACTCAGAGTTTTCTATTTCTGCCATTTGGCCTTTTTCCACAATCCTCCCTGAACTGCAGCCAACAATAAATATGAAGCAAGTCATGGTGGCCAATACAGTAAATCACAAAATTTGCAGGGCAGGACCTGAACATGGACATCATATTTCAGTGTGATTTATTGCATCTGACAATTACCCATGAGAGGATGTTTAAGTCAATCATTCCAGGGATGTCACCTCGCTAATTGATCAGAGCTGCGGCAATTAATCAACTTTATTCATAAAACCACTTACCCCATGAAACAGACAAATTCAGCGTTGCCATCTGCATCTAAACATACATCAAGACAGCCATCAGGAACCTAAATAAAATTTCCTCTTAAGACATTATGTAGTCTTCTAAAAAAGTAAGGTGTTGGAAAGACTAAATGTTATTGAGCAGATTTGGACTCAAACTTTAATAACCTAAGGGATATCTGTTTTCTGCCTATTTGTTACCATTTGTGTCTTGTTTTCTAACAGCGTAACTTTGCTGTTTAATGTACATTCAGGGAGACATGAGATAATGTTGGATGTGCACAAAGCGGAGACAAAAAATGAAATAAGCTAGACAGTGTGAGGTGAAACATTGCCAAGATGACAATCTGTTTTCAAGAAGAGTGTAATTAGGAGACCAACACATTTTTTCATCAATGGAACAGCACTTGGCATTTCAGAGGAAGGAAACGGAAAGAATTAACCACTTAGAGCATGACCACAGCGTTGCATATGAATAAATGTGAAGAATAAGTCAATTAAAAAGAAGCTATTTCAGTTCATGGAGAAAAAAAATGGGGTAAACAGTGGGCTAGATGCAGCAGAATAATCAGGATCACATTTTGCGAAGCTATAAATTTGTCAGGGGACTGAGGAGAAGACAAAGACCCAGAAATTATCTCAAAGACTATTCAAGAATAATTAAACTTTTATGGTTTGCAAAATAATTGAATTATCCATAGAAATGCAGGCTTTATAGCTGGAAATTCTTTTTTACCCACCACGACATTCATTATAACCACATGGAGCCGTGCTCAGTCTCCAGAATATGTTTATGGCTCTGTTCTCCATTGAGCTTATATAGATAAATTAAGTGTTCCTGCGCATCTCTGCTGCTTTAGCAAAAATATTTTCTCTCATTTAACTTATTCAGGAATTTGAGGGGTATTTTAAGGGAACTCAGTAAATAAAGTTTCAAGAATTTAATTCCCTGTTCCTGATATAGACAGCTATGCCGCAATGTTTTTTTTGTATTTTTTAATTCTAAAAACATATAAAACTTTGAAAAATACTTTTGATACTTTGTCTTGATATAAGTTATAGCTTTATACTCCATTATATTAATTTTTATTTGACAAAGGTAGGCACATAAAGCCCGAGTGCAGACAAGCCAGGAAATGCTCCCATCAATATTCAGTATTCAAACTCCCATCTATTTGTCCGTGTATGTGCCTGATCACATCCCGATTTCTGCTTGAAGTACTGTAGATTGCCGCTGTTGACATTTTCCCATTGTGCATGGTGGTGCAGCAGGCAATAATTAAATATCAGGTGCATAAGCTGCTCTTTAATTTGACATGTGTGCTCGAGGCAATAAACACATGTGGTGCAGTGGGGGCCGGGTAATTGCAGAGGAATAAAATATCATATCAAGAGTGAGAGGATCATTGTATCAGGTAGCCGATGACAGCTCGTTTGATCATTATGCCAAGGCTAAAGAGGTTGGCTAATTAGTTGTCATTAGAACTCACCCTCTAATCAGGGCTCGCTCTTGCAGAAAAAAAAAATGTTCCTATCACATGATAAGCGAACAATGCTCTTAACCCTTTCAGGGCAATCACAGCAATTGCAGCGATCATCGGTGAGAATATTAAAACATATGATAGATTTGTTACAGATGAGCACGATTTTTTTGTTTTATATTGAAGATTGTATTTTGTTGGACGGCTTGAGATATGAGTCATGTGTTTTTACTCTTTGATTTATTCAATGTGTTCTAAGCAGAACAATAACACAAGAAAAGTATCAGTGAACAAAGATAAAGATCACTGCTCTCCTGTCTTATCAGCACAGTTGAATTGCATCAGGGATGGCTTGTCAAGACTACACCCTGGTGAGATAAACCCTTAGAAGCTGCAGAGACCCCTTGTCTTGACTTTCAAAAGATGGCATAAAGTGCTCCAGTGAGAAATCCGATGCATTATTAGCTGACAGCCGCATATAAATAATAAGGTATATAATGCAAAGCATGAGTGCTTGTGTCTCCATGAGGACGCTCAACAAGTGCACCTCTTGTCGCTGCATTTCCATTTTGTTCAACAAAGAGCCTCACAGGGCGAACAACTTCTGTCTGAAAGCTTTGCCTGATCATTCTTTTATGTGCCACTTCCCAGAGTGTGCAACATTCGCGGGACCTCATGATAATAGGCTTGTCGGGATGCAGAGAAAGGAGCGAGACGCTTGTCAGAGCGGATACATCCGTGTCTGACCCAGGGGAGATGGCTCAGAGCACGACACATCAGCTACAGGACACTGAGAGACCCTCTTCCTCCTTCTCCCCCTCCCTCTTATGGCTCATCGCAGACTAATGGTTGTCAAGTTAGAGAGGGCCTGTACTCCTGCCTGGGCCTTGGCCTGTTGTCATGTGAAATCCATTACAGGTCGCACACACGCAGGATGGATGGTCGATTGATAAGGCAAGAGGAGAGGCAAGGCAGAAGTGGAGGGGGAAAAAAGCCTTTTTTATCCTAACCAACTGTTTCTACTGGACTCTCTTCAAGGGCCTGGTAAAGCTGCCTGAACTAGAGTGGAAAATTGATGGTGATGTCTTATATTATGATTGTACTTCTGAGGTGAAAGTTGTTTTGTTTTTTTAGTTAAAATGTCAAACAAAAAAAGAAAATTCCCTGAGTAATCTAGTAGATGCAGATAAAATTCCTTGATATTGAAAAAGATTAATGTTCGCCTTCAAACCTGACCCACTGCTGGCATTACTGCTCACAGTCACAAAGAAAAACAACAATATAATATATAATATAATGCTAGGTTTTCCCTTGGTTTTCTGATGATCTGCTCATCATTTACTTATTCTTTCACAGTATTTTATAATTAGGTGTGTGTGTCTTCCAAAGTTTTAAAGCTTATTAGCTTATTATGAATCCTGTTTCTCAAGATTTGCCTCCATGTGTCACACTGTGGGTTGATTCATACAGCCACACTGTGGGTTTCTTAATTAGATAAATCCACAAGCAATTTTACTGGAGTGCCACTATGTGTTTGAGAAAAAGCCCATATGTTATTCATTTTCAACTTTTTAAAAGAATATTTTTGCATAACAAACTTCATGTGGCCCTTTATTTACAGCTACATTAGCTTGAATTATCATATTTATTTATATTTAGGTTTATTGTTTCTCTCATTTAAATGGCATGATCAAATCAAATTTCAAGAGCAGCTGGCGCACCCCCCATCCACTTGCATCCATCTATTCGTCTTTCCATCCTTCCATCCATCCATTGTTAATACCTGCCAGTATTTGCAGGATTGGCTAACTTCAGCAGTCACTCAACAAAACACAGATTGATGCTGAATCAATCACAACTATCAGTCCATTGGTTGTACTTCTCTGTGTAGGGCCGCGGGGGGTAAGGGAACTGGGCTGGTGTTTATCTCCAGCAGTCATTGGACAAGAGGCGGGGTATACCCTGGATCGATAACCAGATCATCACAAGGGAACACAGAGACACAGGAGAAACAATCATACATTCACTAGCAATCACACATCCACATTATGCCGAGAATTGTATACTGCTGTCCTAAGTCTGGATACCATCTACCTTAGTGACACCACCACCAGAAAATACAGTTCGACATGCTTAGTTACTGTCAGTGTAAAAGTTGAGATATGTATCGTCATCCCATCTCCACACAAACTCCATGTAAGATAAGATGTTCTGCTCCTGATCATGTTCAAAACCAGCTCCTTTGTCTTTGGCAAACTGACTTGGAGATAATTTTGGACAAAATTGTCCAACACCCCTGTATTTCTTCTTATCAATGTCTTTGACATCATAGAATTATCAGAAATCCCCTGAAAGTGGCATAATGACTGCAAGATTATGACATTTCATACACTGCACACCTTTGGAGATAAAACAATGTTACACTAGAAAACTGAGTAAACTTTACTCACAGCATATTAGCTTTGATATACTGTAGCTATATTGTGTGTTTGTGTTTAGGGTTAGGGTTAGGGTGCATTACAAAGCACAGCTTTGTAATGCACCCTAACAACAATATAAATTAAATACAAAAATTAAATACAAAAACATTTCACAGCCTTATATAAAATGATCTTGATCTACACTTCAGCATGCAGGACTATATATCTGAAGATTTACGTGTGTTGTGGGCATCTACGAAATGTATTTAAGGTAAACATTTAAAACATGCTTTAATAAATAATTATGTTTGTTGAAGTCCGTGCTTGTTTATGGCAGAACATAACAGTTTCAGAATATTGTCTGAAACTGAAGCTCTGCTGGGGTCTTTTGAAGAAAGCTACTGAGCCACCTACAATAATTAGAGAGCTATGACCTTCTCATTAGAGCCAGGAGACCGCTCTTCCTTACTAGCCCTCCCTTTGCAGGCCTGCTGGAGGAAAACTGGAGCATCAAAAGAAAAAAAAATATTTATTAAAGGAACATTTACAAAAACTGGCAGCCTTTCAATTACAGGGTCTAGTATAAATCCACTGTAACAATGTTCTTAAGCCACCTAAACTGTTTTGCCAACCCACTTTAATGTATTCCTCAAAGATTTTAGTATTATCAGATCTCAGGAACGTCTATTATATGACAAATACCTGTTAATGATTATCTATTTTTGATTTGATTAAATTAATGTTTAGATTTTTAAATTAGTTTGTGTGATGTGATGGACTGGCAACCTGACCAGGACCGCTCTGCTGCTCTCCCAGTTACTTCTGGAGATAGGAACTAACTGCAAGGATAGACAAGCAAGTATAGACAATGGATGGTTGTGTTTGTATGTATTGGTTTGTGTGTATTACCAAAAGAAAAGGTAAATGGTTTGAAATAGAAGATTTTAGAGTGCTGTAAATGGTGAGCAACATAAAAAACTTAACTGGGGATTAAGCTGCAATATATGGAGTTACTGCAGGAAGGAAACTGTGATTTAAAATCCCCAACTAGGTCAAAGTCTTCCTCTTCTATACCAGGGGGTGACCCCTTTCTTTTCTGGTGAAAGAAGGTTGCTCCTTGTCCAAGAACTTTGGATCCAAAATACAAGTGACTGATTCTGTTGGTTCTGCCAAAGGACCAACAAATAGATAGATAAACCTTCATCCTGGATTTATTCAGAATTCTTCAGAAGGAATCTTATAATTGCAGGTTCCCCAAGATTGCCACTGACAACGCAACACTGACTGCTAGCCCCGCCAATAGAGAAGAGGAAACAACCTATTCAGCTCCACTCCAGAGTTGAGAAGCACATTGATGCTAGCCGACTGCCAGCCAAATGCAGCTGATGACCAGAGCTGAGAAGGCAATTCTGGGAACAGCTGTTTTCACTTCGTCTCTAACAGGAAACAAACCCCTGACCAGTGGTACAGCCCCTTCAAGAAAAAGCTTAGCCACTCACATTCTGAGCTAACAAGCAGCTAACTGTTCCCCCAAACAGGCTTAGTCAATTGAATAGCTAAACCCACCTTGTCTATTGGAGCTCCACTCACAGTCGGTTGAAATAAAAATAGGATGATTGATTTAAGTGTTTTTATTATGTACTTTCATTGGATTTTGCATGAAAACTCAAAATATTCCAATTGGAAAAAGTTTGTGAGTTTGATGCAGCAAAAGCTAACAAGAGTTCAGACAGTTAAAACCTAATTCCTATAAGTACTTTAATCATCGACAGTCTGGTTGTTTCTGGAGCAGCATGTTTCTGCAAATGGCAGTAGGATCACTGGATTTTTTTTTTACAGATTACAGTATATAGTATGAGGACTAGTGACAGTTTTAACAAACATGTAAAAAAAAAGAATTCTTTAAAAAGATTTCTTTTAATACTGTCACTGACTAGTGACAGTATTAACAAACATGTAAAAAAAAGATTTCTTTAAAAAGTTACCTACTGCAGTTTTAAGCACATTTATGCTTGTTTTGACTGAGACATCAGATGACTTGTTATGCCCGGCTTCTCGCCCAATGACTGCTGGACATAGGCACCAGTTGTGTTATAGACTCAACAACAGAGATGTTGAACATGTCTTAGCTAGTTTGGTATAAAACCAGCCCCTTGTAGACTTTCAGCTTTTGAGAAATTATTACTTTTTACAGTATTTGATCATCATAAAATCAAATATAGGTGTTACATCATTAAGCTTTTATCTTTAATTGGCCAAGTTTTCTTTGCTTGCTTTTATTTTAATTTTAAAAACTAGAACCATAGAATAGTCCAAAAAAAATAATATCTTGACTACCAAATATAAAGGATAAACATTAATCCACATAAATGAAAATTATATAATTTTGACAAGGTGAAAGTGAAAATCCCTTTTTATATTTGGGATCAATAGTGATTTACCTATCTTGAAAAGTGATTCTACAAAAATATATTTGCCTAAAACACTGCTTTGTTTGTTTCAGTGAAAAACATGTTTCCATTATTGGTGAGCAGATGCAACAAAAAAAAAGAAAAACTCATTATGTCACAATTTGTGTTTTTAATTGGAAAAAAGTGGGTTATATTCCATGACCAATTTCAAATTTGTAGCTAAACATGCGGCGCACTTGGCAAAGTTAGGGTATCTCTGATCTAAAGCATTTAATAAAGATTTATTTGGTCAGATATAAGACAGAAAAAAGGAACTTTATTTATAAATAAATTACATGCATTTTTTAATTTTGATATTTATTTGTTCAAATACTGAGCATAGTATCTTTATATAATTTTAAAAAGCCTCATGCAAATTATTTTATAGTAAATAACTGTTTTCCAGTCTAATTCATCATCCATAGTTACACATGTTAATTGAAAATGACATGATGTTAAAATCACTTATGGGAACTGATCAGGACATAATGAAATGTCATTACAGAAAAGAGGGATCTTATTCAGGTGTTTTGGACCTTGCTGCAAAGGGGTCTGCAAAGAAAATTGTCATCGTGAGGTGAAATACACATATCAGAAGTAAGACATCACCATACTGGGAAAAGGGATTCAAGTGTAGCTGTGCCACCCAAACCAAGTCATTAGAGTCATTGGCACCTGCAGTTCCCTCCTACGTACAAAAAAAAAAAAAACTGTATAAATTAATCACACACAGCCTTATGCACTTTGATGCAATTTATAATGCACATTAATGAGGGCTGACAGCTGTAACTAAAAGGCAGAATGATCACTTACAATTCAAATAAAAATCACAGCGCAATAACAAAAGTCATTTGCATTACTTTTTTCCTGTCATGCTCTATTTTCATCTTTATCCAGCTTTTGATTCCTGCTGTTTTAACTGAGGCCAAATGCAAGTGAAAAGACTAAATGATTTGCAAATTGATGCCACACTTTGGCTGTGTCTCACTCCAGAGTATGCGCTCTAATTGTACATTGTGCGAAGGTATGGCATTGGATGATAAAAAGGCTTTTCTCCACACCTCATTTCAATCTCAATGTCTTATCAGTTGCCTTTGTTAACTCGCTGCTTCTCTCCAGCTATTCATAAGTTGTGGATTTAGCACTTTATCACTAATTGCAATTCTTTTGCATATGTTTCTACAAACGGGCAACTTTTGTTGTGCTAGATTCCTCGTGCAAAATTAAAGTGGAAATAAATTTACAACCAAATATTGTGCTCATCACGAAAACATGATGAGGAAAGCATTTGAACTGACCTTCAGAGGTGCTAATTAAATTTTGGGCGTATGGTGACGGTATAACTGATTTCATTCTTCATTATGGTCTGTAATGACATTTCTCAGCTGTCAAACATATTGCAGGCAGCTCCCCTTAGAGTGAATTAACCATTATGCCGTCATAGATACAGCATAACCATAAGGGGGGGGGGGGGGGGGGGGGGGGGGAGAGAGCATGGAGAGGATCTGAGAATTGAGGGGAAGTTGAATGCCATGCAAAACAAATTTTGAAAAGCACACAAAATGGTTACACTGTGCTTTTTGTATTTGAGCTGCTCTTAACAGGGATACTACTTACTTGCAAAGCAAACCCATATGTTTACACTATGTAACACTGACACGTTCCTGAAGGCTTAATTAACATGGCATACACATAGTATAGGTCAATAGCAATGCGGAAGCTGACTGCAAAGAAATTAAGCAACAGAACAGAGAGCAGCTGGTTCTTTGAAGACATACAAAAGAGAAGAATGATGTCTCTGCCTATGATTCACACACCTAACCTTATCATAATCATGGTGGTTTTGTCAATATAGCTTCAATAGCTTCCAGAAAAGAGAGTTTGCATTTTCATTTGATCAGAGAAACAGAGAAAAGCTGAAGTCAAGACTTATATGTGGGTCTTTTGTTGTTGTACATTGACATGTTGCTATAATTATAGTGCATAACTTACACAGCTGACTTTAATAATGCCACAACCAAAACCAATTATTTTATCCAGAGAAAAGCAATACATTATATTTATAGAATAATATACAAGATTGTTTTTTATCTTGTAACCAGGTTGCTATGTATTGCAAATTTTTTGCTCAGGTCCCTCTTGAAAATTAGATCTAGATCTCAACGGGGTTTACCTGATTAAATAAAGGAATATATATATAAACCTTTTAGAGAATGTATATACATATGTAATTCATGCAAAATGCCCAGGTGAATGTGTGTATATACTGTATGTGTGTTAATCAAGCAGGTTCCTCCCTGCTTGATCAATTGGTTTTAACTGAAGCATAATCTGTGTTTGGTCTTCATCCTTCATCCAGCTTTGGGTTGTCAGCTTCTCTTTGGGTTGTTAGCGTCTTTTTGGAATTAAGTAATACAGTCAAAAATGTACACAAATATCCATGCATGAACTGTATTTAGAAGACAGTCCCAAAAAAGAATAAAATGCTCATCACAACAAACTAATATTATGTAGTTTTGGTGTTTCACACCCAGAAGTGCAAAACTGTAATTAGCTTCCACAAAATGTTGACCTTTCAGAGGTTGACCGGAGCTGCACTGCTTCTTGCAAAATCATGGTCACTCCAAAAGATGATGATGGTGCTCCCGGTGCTGCTGAAGAATAAACTCATAATTATTCTCCTCCACACTGTGCAGTTCTCCCATAGCAGATGTCATGTCTCCCGGTCCACTTCGTTGGCTGATATGTTGTATTGTTGAACTGTTAAATTTATTATTGTTTGAAACTAAACACGTGTACAATGAGAATTAAGCCTAAAAAGTCAATTCATGCAAAAATTGTGCAAAGAGAGTAAGAAGTATAAATATGGTGATATTTACAATATTGGTGATGTTTACCGATTGACGACGAAATTGATTTTATTTTAAACATTAGTTTAGAAATGTCCTTCTTCATTCATTTCTTATGGAACTTGTGCGACTTGTGGTGGTCCTCATCCAGCCCTGTGACTGATATAATTCAAGCAAATTCAATGTAAATCAGTGAATTTATTCTCAATATTGTATTTAGATGACCTTGGTTTCTATCAAATTCATCAACAAAGATTAATTTAAAGTTATACTTCCTCTTGGATGATCCTGCAAAGGAATCCAAGAGCAGCAGCAGATTTGTTTTGAGTTCTCAGGAGACTTTCTGGGTCAGGGAGACCTTATGTCCTCTTTAATTCTCCTCCGTCTACAGTATAGCCAACCAGCTGAACCACCACTGTCTTTGTGAAATATTCATTCCCTGTCAATAATTAAATCCTCATTATTTTAACCTGAAGAGAGCACTGTGATTCCAAATTTAATGTGCTTCTAATGCATCAGGCAATAAGGCACACCTACTAATAGCTAGGCCCCATGATGAAAGGGAGATGCATACAGTCATATCTATTCTTTCTCAGCCGAACAGGTGAAAAGAATCTATGTCTCAAATTAAAAATTTACGACCGTTGTCCGTACTTTTTTCTTTTTCTTTTTTTTTTTTTGAAGAACATCTGAGGTTTTTGTATTCTGCCAATGAACATGATTTGGAATAAAAGTCAAAGAAGCTTGTTATCTGAAACCTTTCAAGATGTAGTCCTTGGCTGAAGCAAAAAGACTTTGCAGGAGATATGTTGCTGAAATGGCCATGACACAATCAACCACCCACGCATGAAATAATGACGCATGAGCCAATTTAGGTGATAAGACACAGGCAGGGCATGAATACACAACTACACAATAAATATGCAAACATCAAGATCTGATACCCAAGGGCAACAGGCTCACATGATAATACAAGCATTGTCCTGCAGCAATGCAGAAAACTCAAACAGTGGGGCTATCAATTAATTTGAGGAGGAAGCCAGAACATCTGCAGTCTTGTGCCTCTTTCACAAAACTTTAAAAGGATTTTTCAATACATAATTATTTCCCTCTTTGATGTGAGGCATGTTTCATTGTTTGTTGTTATTATGATCAGCGCGACGAACAACTGAGAATTACCCAAGCTGTGGTGTAAACACAGGGAGGGTAAACAGGCAACTTGTAGACTCCATTGTTATTATCCTATTTGGATAATTAGCCTTATAAATTGCTCACTTCAAAGGCACTGTCCCTTGAAATACTTCCACTGGTCTGTTTAAGAGAAGGGGAACAGAGCAGGGAGGGGCACCTGGTCCTCACTGCTAAATGTGATATGCTAAGTTTTAGAGTTGCAAGAAACTTTGTTGCAGGTCTTCCTCCTTTCCTCTTTTACGGGATGTAATTTGACAGCTGGAATATAAAGGCCGGTCCAGCTGATCCATCACTTTAGCTTGAACATGATCTTTGGAGTGCTGAGTTGGAAAATACGAGAAAGATCAGATGTGGTCTGATCAGCTCTTGAGTCAGGACTTAAAACTTGTATGATTATCTGATAAGGCTGTAATCTGAGCTGCTGTAATACTGGTAATTGTAGTAATTAACATGGGACTAAATCATGCTTTTTTAAAGTAAGTTAAAATTTTGGCAATTTTGGAGGGGCAAATGCTTTTAAAATGACTACTTCCAACTCTTTAGAAACTAAGAAATTCTTCCAAAGATCATTGAATGAAAGGACATTTTTTCTGTTGCCTTCTGCCCTTCTCCACGCAGAGGCAACATAGTTAATTATGCAGTGCCGTCAGATTAATTCCTCGCTCTTGGTTAAAAAATATCCACAGTGCATTTAATGACCTATAATAAGTGTATGGAAAGGAAAGTGCTGGCGAGTACACTATGTGCTGATTCTGCTGCACTCTGAGACGCTAGCGTGAACAATGATGGCTCGGCAGCTGGAAGTGGTGAGAGACAGAAAGTGTCAGAGGGGGTTTGCACAAATTTGATTGACAGTGCCATTGCTGTCTCTGCCATCAATTTAATGGCAATTATTATTTAATGCGTATTACTTAAAAGCATATGCAAAATTAAGATTTAGGCACAAAAACACATTTATGTGGTATTTAAAGAATGATATGCATAATATATTGCTTGTTAATATTTATGGCAAAGAAGTTCAAGCATTTCTTGTCTGAACTAGTCCTCCTGAATGCGTTAGCTCTCATGATCTCGATTAATAACTAACACAGTAAGAAAAAGAAGAAGCAGCACAAAACTGCAAGCTTTTTACACCAAGGAGAAAAACCTGTCAGAGGGAATTTATCTCAGACACAGATTCACTTCTGTGTAAAAACAAGAGACAAGTCTCCTTCTGGGTATAATTCAAGATAGTGTGATGCCAAAAAAAATCTTACTTTAAGATAAATTTCAAAAAAGATATAATTGCATATAGTCGCAAAAGAGCTTGTCAGATGTTGAAATGTTAAGTTTACATTTCTATTTGTCCTAAAACATTTATTCTATTGATTAGAAAGAGATTAGAAGAGAAAATTTCATAAGAACAGTAATCCTGAAAAGAGTATGTTACAGTAAAAGCGTTTTTTGGTTCTTGTCAAATAAGCACACCAACTGTATTCTATCATCACATATAATATTTACACCCTTGGAGGATTTAATTTTAAATATGATTTTTTATTTATTTATTAAATTAGTATATGCATTTTGAAAAGATTTGTTTGTCATATTAAAAGATATTTATGAAAATAACAACCTTTAAGCAGGTATTAAACATACTTCTCATTAAATCCACTTTTCTGTTTGAAAGATGTTTGTTTTATTGATCCGATGTAATATTCTAGTCTTAAATACTGGGTTTTATGTAATAAAAATGACTATTGCATTAACAATGACAATATATTGATAACAGTAATCAATTTGATTTATAATGCCATCTATGTATCAAACTGAAATGTCAAAGGGCACATTCACACGCTGATGATTTCAAGCTGCTGGACAAGAAAGGTGTGGCTGCTCTGACACTTTCTGACAGAAGCAGGGCTGCAATTTTGCGTCATCCACACTTTTGACTAACACCAGCAGGTAAGGTGGGTGGAGTATTTTGCCCAAGGGCACAAAAGATGTTCAAATGTAAAGAATATACTTTAGAACGTGAGGAATATACTTTAGAACATAATATATTGTACAAAAATGAAAAGATATTTTTAGCACTAAAAAATTTGTATATTTTAACATGATGTAGTTCCTTTTACATTTTTTAATTTTTTTAAATATTTTAATTTTGCTATGGTGGCAGCTAAACATTTCATAGATTCTATACAAATTCTAGACAACCATATTTGGGTCATTTTAGAGGTCCTTGATATGTCTTCATCTATAAACAAAACAACATAACATCAAATCCATATCTGTCTTTTTTAACATGCAACCCGGTCTATTGAGTTTAATTATGTCAGTCTTGTTCTACTATTGGGTGTCATGCAAAAATAGCCCCAACAGGACTATCAAGTTTGGAGCTTGCCACATTAGAAATACTGCAGCCAATGAAAATAAATGCACTACAGAGAGTAAATATTTTTCTCTATCCTCTTTATGTCTTTGTTGTATTATTGCCAAGACACTGACTCTGGTGAAGTGTGTGATTGACACTTAGATGAGTGTTTGATGGTCTGTCATCACTCTCACTGAAACCTTAACTAATATAATTTAATTATAAATGAGAGCATGAATATTATATCAGTATGAGGGGGGGCGGGAGGGGACTGTCGGGGAATTCAGTCTTGCTCTCCAACATCAACAATCCTACTATTCTAGACACTATGCTGCATTCTCATTTGCTGCTAGAACCCAGTTCTTTAAAATAACAGTTTCAGCACATCCCAGCCTTGACCTCGGTTTCTTCATGTAGGTGATTTGGGATAGAGAGGACTAGGACTCAGGGGGTACAGCACTTGATAGGAAGACAAAGACTGAGGTAAAAAAAAAAAAAAAGTTAGTATATATATATATTTTTGTTCTGGAAACCCCCTGAGGGTGAGAGACCATGAACTGACAGGCCCTATGTAATTCTTGACAGAGGAAAACTTTGTGTACAGACAGTCTCAGCAACATGTTATTAAAAAGATGAGCATGCCCATGGAAAATAAATAAATAAAGAAAAAATACTGATTAAATTTTAAGCAGCCGGCGGGCCGATAGTTTGCCTGAGGCATATTTGTCAGTTTCAAAGGGTGTTTTTATTAATTTTGTATTTTGCATTTTGTTAGTGGAAAGAGCTTACTCCACCGGGAGCACCACAAGCTATAGCCAGCAGAGCCTATAGCGGGGAGAAAAGAGACGCAGAGCATGCCAAGCAGATCCTGCACATTCAAAAGAAAGAAATCAACTCCACATCACCAGCATCACACACAGACCCCCTACCATCTACCTAAAACACAGATAATACACTTGTTTCGCAACAAGAATGCACTATTTGCACTTCTGCACATGCTTATGCAAAGTTTTGTAATGGTAGCTGTAGGATTATGAGAAAATAGTTCGGTCAGCATATGTGGATTCACAGCTCTTGAATCATCTGCTGATGAGGGTGCTCTTTTTTTCACAGACTCAGTTTAGTTGGAGGTATGTTTGGTTTTTTGGAACTGCTGCGGTCGAATGGTATCATTTTTTACTGTCCATTAGCCTCCTTATTGTGGACAACATACGTTAAATGTGATCTTGGCCTGTTTGGAAAATATGGCCCTTTGAAAAATGCTAAAATAACCATAAACTTCCATTGAGTGGTGATGACATTGACTTTGCATAAATATCAACAGCTTTCTGATTATTGCTAGTGATTTCAAACAATTATAGCTTAATTTCTGTTTTTCAGAGTTCAGTAATAACTGGAACGGACCACAATACACAAATGTACAAAATACAAATGTTATGTTTTAGGATCCCCAACACAAAATACATTTATTGAAATATTAAAAGAACATGACTTCAACGTAAGCTGTAGTGCTTTTTCGCTTAGTGATAGTTATGTATATAACAGTTTTGAAAATAAATTAAAATTTGAAAGATTTTCCAATAAACTCTAAGATTTTCCACAAAAAATTCTGGGTTATGGTGCAAAATAGCAATGTTAACATAGACAAAACAGACACACCTTTAACTACACTGCATTTATTTGCTCAGAACTTTAATTCCAGATGTTTATTAACTTTGGAGAAAATGGCATTTATTTTTCTTGCTTTATTTTATTCATGTTTGAAGTTTTTACATATTTCTCCATTCATTATTAAATTTGTGTGCCATTGTTGTGTATTGTCAATGTTAAAAAACACAAAGGCTGCATTTCCATTTTGGTTTTAAGAAAAAATGGCTTGCAGGAAAATCCTTTTCTGGCTTTGTGGAAATCATTTTCTTTTTATTATTACTGACAAGCTTTTGAAGGTTTTCATTACCATTTATCTGTGCGACGAGTTCCAAATCTATAAGTTCGAAAGACCTCCTTGCCATAACCCTCTGGCTCTTTTCACATATTCTCAACCAGTTTCAAGTCAAGGCTCTGACTGGGGCACCCAAAAACATTAATATTACTTCCAATCAAAAAGACCTGTAGGTAAAATTAAAAGATCACTATAAACCTAAATCTGCCATAGGAATGAATAAATTTAGACTTAACTTTAAATAAATCCTGTTCCTTACCATCTTCTCCAGCCCTTCCTCCAGCTGCCTGAATGTTTTTAATGGGAAGCAACACAAATGCTCCAATGTTGATCTAGATTTGGCTTACACAATAGCATTACATAAAAATGTCTTGTATCACTAAGGTCATGAATATTAATTAAAACAGATAGCTAATGCAATTAAGAGGAAAATGAAATATGTTCACTGTTTCAATTGTAAAGGCATTGTAGAGACACTGGTGTAAAAAAAAAAAAATCTTCTGGAAAATTTTGAACTTCTACTAACTGCAGGTAGACAGTCTCAAAATGCATCAAACAAGGGGCAGCAAAGACTGCCCTCAGGCTATAATTTGCCATAGTTTTACCTGCTGCTGGCTGAAACCAAGCATATGAGTAAAGGCAAAGCTCTCAGTGCAACTCCTAAACCCACCTAATCCCACCAACAGCTTTTAATCATTCCAAAAAGAAAAGGTAGAAGAAGCCGTTTATGTATTTGATGGCTATTAGAAATGTATGTTGAATCATCCAAATCACGTTTCTTTCCAAAATACTCATAAAAGCATTTCTGTCAAATCAGTCAAAAAGCACAGTTTGAAGAAGCTGCTACTTTGTTGTGTGAAGGTGAAGTAGTTAATTAGGTGATAGGAAGGTGACTGATGTTATGTATATGCAGCTCATGCGACAGGGAGAGAAACCAAGTGGGCTGCTGTTAATCATGCCCTCCACCCCCTTATTCCTGTTTTCATCTCTAACCATATGCTTTTGAAGTCAAGACTGTCACCTTTGTGACATGCACTCGGTTTTATTGAATTTCATGAAGAAAGTATGCTTTGTTTATTATGCTTGAGTTTGAATAAATCACTAAAGTACATTTGGGTTCCGTGTTCAAAGAGGTTCACTCTGAATACAAGTAAAATGATTGGCGCTTCTTTGCTCTTATTTTCCTCCTCTTTGGATAAATTAATGAGTATCTTATATAGTTACTGAGTTTGAATTCTGCATAGACACATTTGCACTGTAAAATGATAAACAGTGACAATTGTAAAATAATGATCACTGCACTTACTGAGTCTTCTTTGGCTTTAATTAGTAATTAAGAATTTAAGACATTTTGTTGTCAATTCTTTTAAGTCACATTAGTTCATATCAAATTAAATTTTTGCATATTAACATTATTTTGTTTCCATCGTTTTGTCTAAAATCTTTTTATTAATTGTGTAGCCTATTCATGCTAGTTTTACAAAATGTTGCTCATTTCAATATTTTTGTCATTGCTAAATACAGTTACTATTAAATACAATAATTCAAATATGGAATAATTAATCAACAGAAATAAGTGAAAGGGGTAGTTTTATGTATTTACCTTCAGCTGTTTTAAAAATGCTGCATATATCAAACATGATTTAAAAGAAATTTCATTTTGCAATTTGACTCAAAGCTGTTGCTCCCTGCTGTAGCTTTTTGTTCTTTTTGATCACCAGGTTTACCTTTCTGTTTATAATTTGGGGATTTGATTTGGATGTGGGGATTGAGATTCCCTAACTTTTTCGTTTTCTTCACAGAAAATTAAAAGCAGCTGAACAAAAGAAAGTTTCAGAAAAAAGTAATGAAGTAAAGAGAATGTTTGAACTCTCACTCTTGAATCTGTGTCCTCAAATATGTTGTGCCCTTGTTGGACATAATATATTTATGGGGGCTCGTCCGGGATTTGAACCCAGTAGCTCTCATACCCCGAGGGAGAATCAACTGAACATCCAACAACCAGATGACTGCAGACGGTTTGACTTCCGTCTGACCATGCTGGGCCCTTAAGAAGTTCCAGCGCCTTTCAACATGTGTCCTTCGGCACATAATCACAATAATGCTCCTACACTATACTGTCTACAACCATTCTAACCAGCATAATTGCTGTGCTGCTGTCCTTTGTTTCAATGTATCTGTGATCATGTCAAAATTGTTGATGCAGAATATCAATATGTTGCTGTTCTCCCTAAACTGTAAATCAGTAGTACTAATTCAATTAACACAAACCCACAGATTCAATTAAAAATTGTCCTGTCATGCGTATGTATGACTGTTATCTCATTCATTCATCTGCCTGTCTGTCTTTCGTTTGTTCTGGGCCACAATTACTTAACTCTTTGTTCTTAGTCCTCAAAAAACCATTACCTTGCTGTGCTTTTGTATGTACTTGCTTATAGTAATTGGTTAATTGATCACAAGCTGGGACCCAAATTAAAACCATAGCATGCAATTAAGATCAAACCTGAAAAAATATTAATTATTGCACTTAATGAAAGGCATATAATGAAATAATAATGACAGAAGAATTACAAACCTGACGCATTATGTGTTGCTGATAGATAGATATGCAAATGTTGAACTGGATTCAACCAAACGTAAAAATGTAATTTACAAGGATGAGGTTTAATGTGATTTAAACATTCAACTTATTAAAGTTGTAACAAAGACCATTAAAGGGGTTTTTACTTTTTTTTTTTTTTTTATCACCATGCTGTCCAAAACTCAGGAACAGGTTTTCCTTTCACAGAGAGTTTAGACTTATAAACTGAGCAGGAGGAACTGAGAAAAAAACAGCACACAGACCTTCCATTTAGCACTGGCTTGTTTTGTCCTGATCCCTGGTGAAAATCGAGCAGATCTCTAACTTGTAGCACTGTGGTACAAGAGCTTGTTTCTCTGCTGTAACTCCCAAAGCCTTTTCACTGTCTTTCCAGTTCCCTTGCCACCCCACCCTTCACTCTCAGACATCAAAAAATCCACAGAAAAAGCTTAGCACTCAGGCAGAAATGCAATGCCTTTTCAAACACATTGCACTATAATAGTTTTTATCTTGCACCAAACTGAGCGATACATTTATGGATGCCTTTTTTGATAAGATTGTCAACAATGAGGCAAAAAGGGAAAATACACAGAGAGGTAATGCTGCAGACAAGTGATTTCTGTGCCTGTTCCCCTCTTGCCTTTCTATACACATTGCACTTTCAAATGCCTTTGAAGTGCCATATTCTTAATTTTTATTTCTAAGAAAAGAAATTCATTTTCATTTTTTTTCTCATCTCCTCTTTGGAGGAACTGTTGACTTAATGCCATTAAGTTTATATTGTTTCTCAATCTTTTGTCTCCCTGACCATCAGTGCTTTGGCTTGCCTGTCTTTTAGTAGTTCTGCTTCAGTGCTCTTAGATAGAACATGACAGTTACATTAATGTCTCCATGTAAATTGCTGTCTACATGCAGGAAACAAGTGAAAGAAAAAAAAAAAGAAAGCGTGGAACATTCATCGCCCCATGACAAGGGGAATTACAACAAAATTCATTGTGTGGATCCCCAGATGGCCAAATATATAATAGTGTTGAGCAATTTCAGCGAGAATCCCACCAGGAAGGCAGAAAGCACTCAAACTGTGCTTTTAAACCAAACCGTACAGAAGCAGAGGCAAATGGGAATCAGGACTCTGGTTAAAATAACTTTGAATTGATGAACTCTACATGCATTTATGAAATTAAAGCAATCTTATGCTTGGTTTTTGACAGGTTTTGCTGTAATGTTGCAATAAGCATGTTAAACTGTTTGAGCGTTGCAATAAAAGAAAGCAGCCACCACTTGTGAATGTATGATAGCAGAACTGATCAGCCTTGTGTTTTTGTTTTATGTAAAACATAAAGTATGCTTAATGCCTACTTAAAGGTTGTTACTTTTAATCTGACAATCAGGTCTCAGTTGAACACATATTCAAAGTTATTGAATATAACTGTCAAAGTCCTGTGTTTCACTTAAGCATTGCAGGAGTTGTGGTAATCTTGAAGTGTCAAAAGAAGATTTGTTCAACCCTGGTTGAGAGTTAAGAAATGGCTTACACCAGGCCCTAAGTAAAGTAAATATTTTTTCTTTCTTTCTTTTTTTATGCTTTGAAAAGTTTGTTTTTGTAGGTCCATTTCAGGTGAGATGTTTTAATTTGTTAGATTTCTGTGGAGATATGCAAGGTATTTTTTTTTCTCTTATACTTTTTGAGTTATCCCACCACACTGGACCTACTACACTTGGATATGAGGTTTCTTCTCCTTCACCATCAGTTTCAGCCATTTTATGGGGGGAATGCTTATCTTTAGAACAAGAGAAAGCAAAACAAATGGTTTTCTGAAGAGACTTCTATCCATCACAAAGCCACCATATAAAGTAATTTTAAATGGGCTCAATGCTCTATTGGCATATCTTTGCAAGTGCTGGTAGAGATAATCAGGCTAAGTCCATATTTTTTCAAAGATAAGGATGAGCTGATCCCACTGAATTACTTCAGTCAGAATGAGACTCCAATAAATCCCGCACTTCAACTGTAGCCACAAAAATTCACAGCTCAACCCAGGGTCTAATCAACCAGTCTATGAACAATTTGGAGGTTTTCTCTTCAGCTGGGAACCTTGTTCTCCTAGAAACCCAGCACACATTGATCTCTGTGTGTTGTGGAATTGATTATGACACTGTATTGACATGAAGAGCTTGAAGCTTTCCTTTAACCTGCTTCTTGAGATGATTTGGTTCCAGCTACAGCTTGACCACACATTACAGACAAGGTCAAAACAGTCAGGTAACTTTAATGCTGCATGACATGTAATGCAGAGCTTGTTGTATTTTTAATGCACCTCAGAAAATCTCTCCAAGACCCTGCAAAGACCATTCACCTTTTGTTTGATTTTCATTGTTGATTTGGGCACCTTAGAAAAAAGCAGAGGGGCTTTGCTCATTATTGCCTCCCACAACAGACAGATTTTTTTTTTCCTTACCATGACACATTAAGACTGTGTTTTTTATTCATTCATTCAGTTAGTTTTCTTTTATTACCTTTTAGCACTTTAAATCTCAAACCTCTGCTCAGTTCCTGGCAAGGAAAAAAAATCCGCGGAAAGAAATGTTTTCTTTATAATAAGTTAAAGAGAAACACATACAAGGTAACAGCAGTCAATAAATGACATATATGACATTTCTGTAGAGTTAACTGGAGTGGTATCCAAATACATTTGAGGAACAGGTAGCAAAAACACTTTTTTATTCAGCGGGTTCAAGGAAACAATTAGCATCTCTTAGAATTATAGACCTATGGTTTATCTTCGAAGCATTAAACCTATGACAGGAGAAATTGCACCAAAGTTAGCAAAAAGTTTATTTAAGGCTGATGAGGTACTTTTGCTGCACAAACATGAGTAGATATTATCGCTCTGTTTCTAAAAACTATGAATATTTTGTGTCTATGCATATGTGGCAAAAAAAAAAAAAAACATTGCAAAGACTAAGAAAATAAAGACACTATATAAAAGAAAACTACTGTATATATATATTTTTTATTTCACTCACAGGGTAAAAACCCGACAGACAAGACACAAGTTTTTGTACAATCACTTTCAAATAAATAAATAAACAAAACTCCTTGCACTGCTGTGGAACTTCAATGGGTGCAGCTTTCCTGCCTGCACAGCGTTGTCCTAGACGAACTGAAACAAGCCAGCATGTGTGATCCCAGGCTATCCGGACACAGGCGCCAGTGAAGACCACTGCACTGAGGTTGGAATCTCAGACTTCAAAGTACATCTAACACAAAGGTTGTGCTGTAAAGACGACAACTCCATGACCCAGAGACATGTGCAAGGATGGGTGTCTCTGCCTTTCTTGGTTGTTCTGACATATTTACAGACATCTCTGTAAGTGGCTTAGTTACTTCACACTAAGCCACTTGTTAAGACAACCAGAGTACGTAAGACCTTTTCTCTTTCTGTTACATGAGTTGCTTTTTCTGGTTGGCAATCAAATATTAATGTTATTAATGGTTTGAAAAAAAGGGATATTTATGTAACCAGACATCCCCGTATCTAACAACATAAAACTAAGTGGTTTGATTATGTAAACATTCAAATGTGAACAATCTGTAGAGACATTACAGGCCATATCTTTCTTACAATGACTTTGATTGTCTAGGTTTGAAATAAATTGCTTTCAGAGTAGCAATCGAAAAAGGTCACTGAAATAATAGATATTTCTATTATTATACAATTGCTACAGATTTCCTGCAGGGATCCTAACAATATTCTTTTCACACTGAGCTATTCCTCATCATAATGAATGCAGTAACTCATCCTGGGACATAAATCTGGCAAGCTCCAACAGCACTGTGACACAGCATTTAATTACAACGCATGTCTAATTGAAGGACCCAAGGAAAATAGTGAGATGTCTGTTTGGCTGTAGTCGGGTTAAAAAACTTAATTAATTATGAGGCACCTCCCTCCCTCTTTATTCTGAGTCGCTGGCGTCCCTGCCTCAGTGAGCTGATGACATTTTCAGTCTCCCTTTCATCCTTCAGAGAAATGAATGGCGTGGCAAGAGCGTTATCAAATGAGCTGTAGAGCCAGCCAGTGAATATGTCATTGGGTGTGACATATTCCCTGATTGTGACTGCTCCCTGAGTGAATTGTGATTTATCTGTATGGCTTCCTCATCATGTTAACCGACTTGTTACCAAGCACCCCTAACCCCCCTTCCTGTAGCTGACAGGCCCAGTAGATCATCGGGGGATCTGTAGGTGAGGCTCTGGTTAATGTAGTTTGAGACCCCCTCCTGAAAAACAGAACCCCTGTGTTTGACCCGAGGTGCACCTTACTCCATTTAACTGTTTCTAATTATTTATGTGCAGCCATAATTAATGCTGTTTGGCATCTTATTCTGGACTTGCAGGGATAATGTTTGAGCCATTGTGTTGCAGATATCATACAGATGTTCTTTTAAAGAATAATGCATATAAATTCACTACAGTTTGTCATTGGATTACAATAATTCATAAATTAATAAGTTAAAAAGGTGATGTGTTAAAAATCTATGTATTAAAGCTTTGCTTTTTCCAGGAGCATAACTAAACAAACATTTACAAACCTTTTCGATTATTACCTTGTCTAAAAATATGGACACAATAAGACAAGTAGCTTATTTTCTTTAGGCCACCTTACTTAAAAAGTTCACTTGTCTGTTCATCCATCCATCCATCCATCCATCCATCCATCCATCCATCATGGGTTGGATTGTGGGGGTAGCAGCCTGTGCAGGGAGACTCAGATTTCCCTATCTCCAGCCAAATGGGCCAGCACTTCTGTGGGAATCCCAAGGTGTTCACAAGCCAGCCGAGAAACATCATCCCTCCAGCGTGTCCTGGGTCTTCCTCTGGGTCTCCTCCCAGTGGGACATGCCCAGAACACCTCACCAGACAGATGTCTAGAACAGTGACGTGTGGTCACCATGAAAGAATAATATAATGATAAGATAAGTTATAATGCTATTTTCACCCTGTGTTTTGTACTATAAAATATTTATTTTTAATTTAGCTTAACCAATTCTGATTATATTTTCTTGAAAATCGCTGAATTTTCACATTTTTCCATTCAAATGCTCGGAAGCTCAGCTGGTGAGGCAGCAGCGAACTGAGCCTCATCTGGGATTGATCAACCTCTCGCTAACTGCACTGGCTGCCATTCTGAGAGCATGTTCCTCCTGTCTGCACGTCGCCAATAAAATGGTTAATAAACATTTAATATATGAACTGATTTACCATAATTTAGGTTATCTATATAATGTACAGTGTTTTTTTGTCACCAACTGTGTCTGTAACATGTTTCGTGTGCTGAGGAGCGATCAGAAACGGCAGAGAACAGATTCGAGGTGAGGCAGGCAGTTCTCTTGCCTCATGGCAGGGGGCGCTCATGATCCCAGACATTGTGACTCCACAACTGCAGAGTAAGATACAGTAACAGCGAACTAGCCATACAGTAAAATCAAGTGCAGTGATATATTTATAGTTTTCTCCTCTTACCACAGCAATCACGTATTAATAATCGCAAAATAAATATTAAGCCTAAAACCATACTACTGCAATAGACTGAATGTTCTGCTCTTTGTGTGGGAAATATTTCAGTGGTTTTTTTGTGGCGTTGTTGGCAGTTGCTATGGCAAAGAGTCTGCGTGTAGCTGCGCTGATACAAAGAGCGAGAAGTGAGTGGTTTTGAGTTGTACTTTTACGGTTTTCCCCTTTGCTGTGGAGCACAGCACGAAATTAATAATATCTACATGTCCAAGTTTGATTGAGTTAACGGAATTATTCTACGGCGGCAGCGCGACTATGGATGACATGTAGAGGAATAGTATTTTTGCCCTCCAGCTTCGTCCGCATGCGCGAAATATCCTTATGTAAACAATAACATGCAAGGGGTCTGTATTGGTAAATCTGATTATGATTAAGTCAGTACCTCACGAGCTGTGAACCTCACAGCACGTCACTGGTCTAAAATGTATCCTACCCAGATGCCCGAGCCTCCTCAACTAGCTCCTCTCAATGTGGAGAAGCAGCAGCTCTACTCTGAGTTTGTTCCAGACGCCAAACTTCTCACCATATCTCTAAGGGTGAGATCTCACGCCCTGTGGAGGAAGTTCATTTCCAAACACTTGTATCCGCAATCTTCTTTCAGTCATTTCATGAGGAATGCTCTCCAGCACCCATTCCAAGGATTCCAAAAAGGGTGGGTAATCTGAACTGCTGTTTGGTGCACAAGCACAAACTTCGGTTAGAACCTGTTCTCCCACACATACAGTACAGACCAAAAGTTTGGACACAACCGTGTGTCCAAACTTTTGATCTGTACTCAATACAGACCAAAAGTTTGGACACACCTTCTCATTGATTTCAATGAGACCAAAAGTTTGGACACACCTTCTCATTGAAATCAATGAGAAGGTGTGTCCAAACTTTTGGTCTGAAGTGAGTACAGACCAAAAGTTTGGACACACAGTTGTGTCCAAACTTTTGGTCTGTAGGGTGGAGGGACGCTAATGTCTCGTTCACCAGGGTGACTCCCAGCATACAAGCACAGAGATGGTGGAGGAACAAGTGGGCCCAGTCCTGCCCAGTGCCTCTCAGCACAGGCCACTGAAGAGTGATAGGGAGCACAACCCCTCTCAAGGAGTCAGAGCTAAGCATAGAGGTGAGTTAGAGGTTTCTGGCCAGAACCTCTAACCCTCACACACCAGCTCAGGCTCCTTCCCAACCACAGAGGTGACATTTCACATCCAGAAAGCCTGCTTCTGCAGCAGAGGACGCAGTCAATCTATTTGACTTAAAAAGTCAAATAATTTTGATTAAAGGTCCTCCAACACTCTTACCAGCTCAAAAGGGTAAAGTGAAAAATTATTTAAAATGCCTTACCTATATTCCCTTTACAGTATCGGTGGGGGCAAACCCGTAATTTTATGTAATTATTTCTAAATGTGGAATTTTATCCCATAGAATGATCTCAAATAAGGGCTGGATTTTTCAAAACATTTTAGTATGAGATTGTCTACATCAGGGCTGCTCAAATCCAGTTCTCGAGAGGTACTATCTTGCAACTTTTAGATGCATTCCAGCTCTAAAATGCAGGAATGCAAGTCAAAAGGCTGAATTCCTTCACTAGCAGTAACTCAGCTCTGCAGCGGCCTGGTGACGAGTCATTAATTTGATCCAAATGTGTTAGAGAAGGAAGGCTCTTCATATTTCTTGCTTCTTTTGTACATCTGTTATTTTTGACTTGAGTCTTGTTCTTTCTGAAATTTCTTATCAACTTCTATTGTAATTAACAGTGCTAGATCTCATACAGTTTTGCTTTTTTAAATTTGGTGCATATCTAGTCCTGCTCGACTCTTAATCACCATTAGCTAAAGTATTGAAATAAAAAAATATATAAAGTCACCCCCTTGCTCTAGCGATTGATTCAAGTTTTTATCAAAAAATGTGACCTAAATTTAACTTGAACAATTTTGGAAACTCAATTTTCAAAAAGACTTAAAAGTTGTTGACAAGACAAATGCTGCTTTCTTGTACTAAAAAACCTTTAATGTTCTTTATGTTTGAATCACATCTCTAAGTACATTTGATGCATTCATCAGTCTTTTACTATTTTTCCAGTGACTGTTTACCAAAGACAGCACATTATTACATTCCTGTTTGAGTAGAGGCCTGCTGGGGACCATGGAAAACTGTCTTACCTAAGCAGGTAATGTAGATTCCCAAATAATCCTTTTACCAGCTTCATACTTGTGTCACATCTTTGCTCTTGCCCACATGTGGTGGCCCCACCCAAGCTTGATTAGCGAGTGCCTGAACCTGAGGTGCAGTGTTGAAAGGCTGCCAGCAGATACTCAGCACCGAATCAAAAGCCTCACTGTAGAATCAAAAGAGTTCAGTCTTTCTTTGCATAAACATGAGAGTCATGGAAGTGGTGGGCTGCACTGAATGTGAGCCAGTTCTGACACCCCCAGTGGTTCCAGCACTGAGTGCTGTCAAATTCAAGTGTCATTTTAGCTATAGTAAAAAACTGTAATGAACTTTATGTTTCACATGAATCCAAATAAGACAGTCCATTGCCGTAACGCAAAATTCAATGCTCCTTAGAAAAATTCAGAATATAAAGAATCAACAGACCTCCAAACCATCTAGTCATTTGATTTAGTTAAATTAAGATTGGGCAACTGTTTCCACTCTTCTGACATCATTGTAGATGTAAATATGTTTATAGTCACTTAATGCACATTATTTTGTGTAACAAAACACTTTAGTACATTGAAACGGTGTACTTGCTGTCTCATATGAAGCATATATCTGAGAGGAGCTGCCAAGCATATTCATGCAAAGCTCACCTAAGGATTTATATTCATTGATATGCTTGTCCAGACCCCTTTTATACTAATGATTCAAACATTTTTGCAGAATCAAATTGATTTCTTTGAATATAGTTGACAAACCTGGCAAAATATGGTGCTGAATATCCTGGTTGACACACTGATAAAGTGTAAGATAAAATAAACAGCCATATGAATTCAAATATCAGCTTTAACACAGTCTCTATGATTAAAATATGTTACTACAAGGAAAGATGGAAGAAGTGTAAAAGCCCATTTAATTGTCAGACACAGCGTCCTGAGAAGTCTTTAGAAGAAGAAAATGTAAAACAATGTTACGTTCATTTTTGATCGTGTATAACCTCCCTGTAATGATTACTTCAGCAAAATCTAGAAAATCCTATTTTTACAACTAGCCTTTTACTCAGGTTAATTGGAATCAGCATAACTGTTTTCAGATGTGAACTGAATGCTGATACTGAACTAAACGGTGCTTCAGCCAATTAATTTAATGATGTAAATGTCTTTAAATTTTTACACGGCTTTATCGCTGACCTTATATTGAGATTATATTACACATAGGTGTACTCCATTTATAGCTTGTATTTACATAAAATATCTTATCCTCCTATACCTTTCTGATTTACAGTAAGTAAAATAAATACTGAGTTAAGTAAAGGCTGAGATTCCACAAGCTTGAACCCTCAGATTCACTGGTTATTATTATTACTAATATATTTTTTTCTTGTAATATTATAATTTGTCCAAAATAAATAAATAAATGTCATCATGCCATTAGTTCATTACATGACAACCTTTATCCTTGTCCTGCCGAGGCTTTCTTTTGTAACCCCATGAAACTTTAAAGTGTTGGATAAAAATGAGAGGCTAAGTGACTAGCGTACGGCTTGGGATGTTATCTTGTTACAATAATGGACATCGAGAGAACATGCTCTAGTCCCTGTGCTGCTGTTCACGGCTCGGTACAGAGTTTCGTATTAGCACCGGCTATGTCTTCTGTCAATGTCATGCAAACAGACAGGTCATTTACATTTTTGATAAAATGATCGTACATTTTTTATTTGTCTTTGAAATTAAAGAGTCCTTTAATCATTGTAGAAGGAAGGGGACTTGGTTGACATACTCATGTGTTTCTGATTGCATTAGAACTGATGTGGCGTGGCATGATGGATATTTAATAGTTGTGCTGTCCCTCTGTATCATGTCAGGAGTCTGACACACACAGATGGTTCGGAGCTCTCCAGCTCATACAGAATTGCTTTAATTATTAGGTCCATCATCTTGGCTTTGAGATGAGACGAGGGCTGAGGAGAGGAGAGATGAGGAGAGTAGAAGTACAGCAAGGCAAAATAAGGCCGTGTGAGACGTGTCAAAGGTTGTTGTCAAAGGTTTAAATGAGTTTATCAGACATTTGCGCGTGGTGATATGGTATCAAGCTGACATGCCATATCCTGTTTGTCTGCAGTACTTTCTTCTCCACAGGCCTTCATAGTGGGGTCTAATTGCTGCGCGTATCTACCGAGGCTGCGAAGAGCCCACGGCAGCCCTGTAGTGCCCCAGGCAGTGTGCTGATAAGACTTCTCCCTCGCCTGAGCTGAACTGTCATCTCTGGCCGCCGTGTGTTTTTATATTGCAGCAGAAAACTGATTCTTCTTGATTAAAAAGATCAAAAGTTGGCCGTGCCAATACCAGTTACTCAAAAGATGCCCCACAATTGCGTCACCAGCACCAAATTCGTCAGTACACAGGCATTGGCAGGCAAGCTCCTGATAATTCAGAGCTGTAATGAATATAAAGCGGCTATACAAATTCAGCAAGAATACTTTTTTATGGAAATAAAAAGGACAGATGAGAGCAGAGGCCAGAGAGTGATTATGTGAGGGAGAACAGCCACTCTCACGTTGGCACCTCCAGCTTGCGGGCCATCTGCTTAGAGGGCCTGGAAATGAGGATGACAATGCTAATCACTGCCATGGAGGCCTGACTGGTGTGGATGAATGGCCATCCCAGGCTCTAAACACACTGAGTAGCGCTCATTACACAATGTTTTTGTCTGGGCATGCCAGGTCCGCGAGCTTCCACCAGCGCCGCCCTTTTCCTGTGTACACTCCATCACTCAGTGGCAACATGTGTATGGCTTCCTGTCAATTCAGGAAGTCTTGGTTCATATCCCAGCCACATTAATGGACCAGGCTGAAGATACTTAGTAATTTCCTATTTCCCTATTGAAACTATTGTTATTGGCCATTATCATTCACATTAGTCAAAATGTCTTTTTTTGTTTCTGTGCTAGTTGTATATTTTTCAGATTTGATCCTTTGTCCCAGAAATCTTGCTACTTTTAAAATGTGTTCGTAGAAACTTAACAGCATGATACCCTAGGATTTGTTTAGACATATAATTTGTATTTAAGTCTTAACATTCATCACAAAGGGGCAGAGTGGTGTATTCTAGCCCCAGGTCAAATCACATAATTAAAGCAAGGGAAATTGTCCTGAGAATAAGATCAATCGAGTGACATGAGTTTTCATGACTGATCATTCAAAAGATTGAATCACGTAAATAATGCTGTTAGGTAAAGAAAACGTCCATTTTATTTGTGGAATAATGTAAAATTATAGTACACATTTAACATGAGTTGAATATAATACTTTGTAAGGACAGTTTGATGGTAGCTACACAGGCATCTTCTGGGGTCTTGCTTTGCGGGCATCTCGACAAATGAAGGTGCAGCAGACCAGCTGTCTGGCAATCGTTTTCTTAAGGTAACCATTAAACTCACAAGCTCTTTTGAAAATGTGGTTACCCCATAGTCTGCAATTAATCTGTCTGGAATCTCAACTGTAGTGAAAAGTATTAGAACAGAAACATGTTTCATGACTACATCATTTTATTCCTACCTGTACAAATATAAACCAAAAACCTAAAAAAGGTTATAAAATTTGATGTATTTGCTTTTCTCAATAAAGTTTCTGTTGTGGTTTTCCTACCCAAAGAAAGGGCACTATCAACATAACATGTTATCCAATAACAAATAATATTTAGCAAGTAAGTTTTAACACCACACAGCTGTAAATGAGAACTCATGATTTCAACAATTACAGCAACTTTTAAGAAGTACAACACAGCATTCAAGATGTTATATAATTATTGTTGTTTTTGTTCAGAGAAGCAGAGAATGCTTTATGAGAGCATTGTATTATCTTGGAAAAATCATTAAGGAACTACAAATAAGCTATTTGTAGCTAAGCTACTGTCCAAATAGAATTTATTAATCAGTAAAACTATTCAATGTTGGTTCTATGTTTACACTGACAGACATTAAAATTGTTTAGGTAAGTGTGCATTTGTTGCAACTGTGCACTGATTTACCACCATTGCAAAAATCTCCAAAATTTCACTGGACTTTGCTTGTATTTTTTATTTTTTATATTGTGCCCCTAATTTGTTAGTCCCTGAAATCATACTCATCGAGCAAGTCTAGCACTAAAAGGTGTTGATGTCTGAGCTCTGCTTAGGTTTTAGATCAACTTTTATATTTTGTAAAGGCCATTTGAAGAATCATTTAAACAATGAGTGAACTGGTTTATACTTTGCTAAGTTTAGCTAAATGATCTGTAACTTCAAGCCAAAAGTCTTGCCAGTATTGGTGAGATTGTTTCTTTACTAAAATAAGCAGTGCATGCCTTTGTAAGTCAGTACTGCTTTTGGACCTCATCTACAGAACTTTATGTCACTGTACTGGTGCGATTTACAATTTTTATTCAAATCCAAATTTGCCTCTATTAATAAATAGGCATTAGTCTGAGTCCTTAGTTCCTGGAAAACAGGAGGACAGGCTTTTACTGTATGTGTTGTTGGAGTGGGTACACGTGGCTGCAGTTCAACTTTCATGTGGGCCCTGTCGGAAAGCACTTTATTCTAATGTACTGTGCCTTTTCAAAACCTAATCCCAAGTAAGAAATAAAAGCCCAGACAACTGCATTACTGTCCAGCCTGTCAACTTTGTTAAATATAAGCTCCAACCTGCCTGCCAGAGCCTTAAAAGCTGAGCTGGCAAAATGCGAGACTAGAAGTGACAAAGGCAGATAGCTGCAGCTGTGATTTTAGGAAAGGAGAATGGACACTTCAATGCATTTTTATACGTTTACAAGGTGTTCATTCTGTTCTCTATGAATCAATAATAAGCGCGATGCAGCAGACTTGACATAGAGTTATCCACACTGGAGAACCTACTATGTTACTACAATGAGAAATAAAGTTTACATAATGTCAGTTGCTATGGCACTCATGTCTCATCTTAGCCTTTTCCTGGGGCCGAAAAAATTGAAGCCGTCAGGAAAAAAACGTTTCCTGTAAAAACATTTGACCATTTCTTAGTGAAAAAATTTAAAGAAAAAGTTCATATGAATAATTTGAGGGTTGAGAAAAGACCTCCTAAGAAATTAGGCTAAACAACTTTTATTTTAACTACAGTCAGTGACCACTAAGTTGTCACTGTAGTTTTGGAGTTTATCATCATTGTAGTAACACAGGGTTACTGGAACATACTGTTGTTGGTATTTCCCTCCTACTGCTTTTATTTCACTATGAGTTTAGTTGTATTATAAATACAAGTGCAGCTAAACGTACAAATTAGATCTAAAAAATAAAGGCTACTCCAGGAATTAAACTCATTCTCTGCCTCAATATCCTTAGGAGATTCATATATTTCATTCAGTTACTAAAATTTTATTCCTCTAACATACTATCCAAACATAGTCAGGTTTGTTTGTTTTTTTGAGTATATTATGTGGTATTACAGTTTGTTTTTTTAAATAAAGAAAAACAAGAACTGTAAAAAAAGATTATTTAAATCCGTAGATGATTGATTGGACTTCATATCTAAGGCCCTTTGAGACACACAAAAAGAATGAGTAAACTGGCTGCAGCTGTATAATTGTGATACAATGATTTCCTCGGTGAACCAATCCCTCTTGGGATTCAATAAATCTATACTCATAGAAATTGACTTGTTTTGAGCCATAGAATAAATATCCAGACTGAATAGATTTAGCAGCATGCATTTCAGTATATGTGACATTTACATCTTTACAAGTAAGTATAACGTCACTAAAATCTATTTTATTTATTTTTTTACTCCATAATATCATTAAGTAGATCAATTGACAAACCAATGCTTGAGAAATAATAATAATAATAATAATAATAATAATAATAATAATAATAATAATAATAATAATAAAATAAAATGACACAACATAGTAAGTTTTTTTTTCACCCAAAACAAGACATCAGGGATTTTTATGTAGAATTTAGGAAAATCTGTGAATGTTATAGGAATTATTAGTGAAGTTACAAATTTGAAACTAGAGTACTTACAGACATTCAACAATGCATGTAAAATGTTAATTATGGTTATTATATGCATTTTTACTTATTATCTTCTGTTTTTACGTCTGTCTACTGTATAAACTCAATGGGATAAATAAACATGTCAATTCTAACAAACAAACAGTGTTTAAATTACTAAAATAGACTCCAAAACAATTCAAGTGAGAAAGTTTCTACACAATTTTTCCATGCTTAAGTTTGAGATTACTAGCTTGATTGGTTTGACATTCAGATGAAGATAAAGATTCAAATAGGGCTCATTTATTAAATTGTAACATCTTTATTTCCTGGGAATAGAAAAAATAGAGGATGGTTCTTCTAGTTAATAAATAAAAAGGATAATAGTCTATTTTCCATTTTTAGATTGCAAGAAATTACATAGCTAAAGCAAATGTTAGTTTTATCTGTTCATATTGCCACTTAATGTTATTTCAGCCCACATAAAAAAGGAAAATTTTAATAAATTAAACCTCTTGTAGTATGATGGCAGATGATTATTAAAGCAGATAATTATTAAGTTCCAGAAAAAGTTTTTTTTTTCTAAAGCTGAACAATTTAGTCTACAGTTAATAATTTTTATTCTCCTAAATTGCTGCATCTGAATATATTCCAGCGCAGCAGTACAAAAAGCCCAGGAGAAATGAATGGTCCAGCTACAATATGCTTGAAAGATGAAGAACTCCCCCTTCCAGCCATTTACTGCAAACCTTTTCAACAAAGTGCTCCAAAATGAACCATTTTACGATTGAGGCGAAAATATTTGCTTTTATCACCCATCCATTTGAAAACCAGCCATATCCAGAGCGAATAAAAATGCTCAGTATGGAGCAATCACAGTCTTGCTTTGCATGTCATAATTTCCAACTTATTTACCAGCTGCAATTAACAGATTCTTGTTATCATCAGAGGGTTTTGTGAAATTCTTTCAGAAAGGAGTTACTGAAGAGACTAAAACAAAAGTATATATTGTATGTGGTCTGTGTATATATAAACTTTCCTGATGACTTTGTGACCGATTTAAAATAAAAATGACCTCTGCCTGACAAATCAGACATAAACCTGTTTGACAGACCCCGTTTGGTAAGAACAAATGCAAGACATGAAAAATTGTTTGACACACTTTCATAAAAGCAAGTGCCGGCAACCCATCCTTTAGCATGTGGTAATGGCTTCTCGTTGTTAGATTCAATGGAAAAAGCTATTCATACTGTTACGTGATTGAAAAGAAAATTGAATCCTTTTGATGTTATAAATGTGTCTATTACCGCATTTGCACACAAAATTTCTATGGAAATTATAGAGAAAGGAGTGATTCTCTGTAGGAAACGTTTTGGAATGACATATTGAATTCTATTCCTGCCGGAATATCAATATAGTGTTATAGAACAACTCTAAAACTGTGCGATTTTTCACTGGGATGAAAGGTTAAAATTACTATGCGACACAAATATATATATATATAAAAAAAAATGTTAATGGCAAGATATTTCTTATGTTCTAATAAGCAACCTCTTCAGTTTATAACTAAAGCTAAAGGAGAAAATTTCTCTTCTATATAATGAGATATACCTGGAGCTACTTTGAAAGGAATTCATCGGTAAAATTGGTCTAAAGGACCAAGTTAATAATCTTAATGGTTTGCATGACAATTTGTTAGGCTGGGGGGATCAGGAAGGATCTTTTTTGTTTGCAGAAAGACATAATAGGACACAGACAGGAAGTATTTTAAAACGCTTGCTCCTGGCTAAAGACACAATTTGTATCATCCTGTGAACATATGTACTGTGAACTGGTTTGGGTCTTAAAGCAGTACACAGAGAACAGTGTACTCCTGTTTACAATAAGTCTAAAATGAATATTTATGCCATGAAATTGCTTTCCTTACTAATAAGCTGCCCCGTCTCATCATTTTTTTTAACTCAATGTTAAAGGTATTTGTACTTTCCTAGGCTTATGTGACGCATTTTCATACAATTGGCCTTACTTATTTGTAGTCCTAAAATACTTATGACCTCTTTGTTTGGAGCTGATTACAATCTGGTACAATGAGTCACTTCCTATTTTTTATTTACATATGATTTTAAGTTAGATTTTCGGAGTATTGAATCAAGGCTGGAATGCACACATGCTACGCTGCATGAGCAATTTCCTTCTAGCTCCAATGTCTAACATGGCTATACATTTATCACTAGGTTAGACAAAGATTTTCCTTTTCATGTGCATATGAAATAGTTTTATTATAAACAACATACTACTTGGGATGGGCATTTTTTGCTGTTTTTTGGACTGGGAACATTTGTATATGTATTTAATACTTCGGCTGGTTGCAGTAAGAAGTAAGGGAGGAATTAAAGGAAACATTGTTCTTAATATGCGCTCAAGTGGAAATTAGACTAACCCTGTAAATTTATAGGGATGTTAATTTATTTAGCAAAGGATTTGGATGTCACAAGATATCCTTTAATTTTAAGTCTTTTTATTGCTGGTAGCCTTCAAATTGGCATCATTGATCGAGTTCCTGGAGAAAGCATTTTCAGTTTCTTGTTTTAAACGTGAAAGTAAAGATGTGTGAATTACATGTGGCAAAACTGCTAACAAAAAAACTAAGAAACTTAAAAAGGAATCTGTTTTTCTATGTGGCACACCTCATAATTTAACTTATCTTTGAACACAAGCTGCTTTCTGATCACTACACCACAACATTATTCAATTGCCTTAATGAGTGCATTTCAAAACTATTCAGCTATGCTCACATTTGATGTTCCAAGCCTGTTGTAAAACATTTTGAAGTCCTTGCAAATGGTTGTAATAGCCTCCTTTCAAATTTTTGATAATGATTATGGATGTATTCAAATGAAATTAAAATTTAAAGAGTGATGCAAGTCTCTGTGACTAACTCAAGCGCATCAATCATTCCCTCAATCTAAGTGGAACAGTTACTTTTGATATCACACACAAAGGGATAATAATTGCGTTAATTCAAAGGTATACTGCTTAAAATTTCAATCAATTTCATGTGCTCTTGAGCAATCCAATCCATAAGCCTGATGACAGATTTTCCCAAACTCGCGTTAAATAGAAAGGCAGGTGGCATTTCTTTTTTTCTGTTCAGAGTTTACAAATGACAGAACATTATGACAGCAAATAAATGTCAGATATATGCATTATATTTGTTCTCCAATCAATAATTGTAAGTAATAAAAAGAAGTCTTATGCTCACAATTGATCATAAAACACAATTTTGTTGAAATACAACCCATATTGGCTGGATACATTTAGAAATATAACATAACATTAAGGAACGGTCACAATTTTTCTACTGCACAAAATCAAGCAAAGGAATGGGTTTAGTTGTTACTGTGATGGATGTGACCTGAGTACAACGGGATATTAATTTGCATGTCATTAGCAAGACTGATTGAGTGGATAGAGAAGTGGCGTGCCGTGGTGTGCTGTTGCCGTGTCATGAGCTTGTCATCCGGCTTGTGTGAGTGACAGAGAATGTGTATTGTGTGTGTATGTTTGAGTGCATAACAAGTTCAGTGGCTGCAGGTGTGAAAGTAGCCCAAGCTGTGAACTCCACACACTCCAGCATCCCTTCTCACTTCCTCTCCAAGTCATTCATTTTTCTTTTTTTCTTCTTCTCTGATTTGGTTTTACACTGGTTTGCTCTGCTAATTTGCATCGGCTCCTGACACCCTCATACCAGTCACAAGCAGCCCCCCAACACACACACTCTCTCTCTTAAATAGTGTCACTTGAAGAAAAAAAAAAAACTCAACATACTAATCTCATTCTGATCATCATTACTTGTTGTTTGTGGAGTGGGATTAAGATTAAATTATCATACAATATTTCATTATTCCAGAATTCAGATGGAGTGTCTGTGTATCTCCACAGGAGAAAATTCAGCAGATGTGAAAAGCTGATAAGATGGTTGGTATGGTATGGAAAGGTTGGTCTTTCCGCTTTGTTTAGCCTGCAAAGTGTTTCTATCTGTAAATAGTTACATTTACATTTCACAATGAATTTAACAAATTTTAAATTTTATGTTTCATTTCTCACTGTAATTAAAGCAAATACAAACTAAAACTGTTACTTCAGTTTGTATTTCCAATCCTAATTGTTAACACAACTCTACAAGTTGAATATTTTTCTCCGCTCCTTATTCCCCATTCTGAACCAAAAACTAAAGTGAAAACAGAAAAGAAAATCTATCAAAAGCATGATGCCATAACAACAGTCAGGTGATGTGTTTCTTTTTTTGTCACCTCATCAGTGTGTCTCATTTCACCACGGACATTTCCTATCTGGTGTTAGATTTGAAATGTTGGGCCTCAAGGGGTAACAATCAGCTGTGAAGTTCACTCTCAAAAGCAGCGTTCAACATACTTTTACTTCAGTTATCCAACACTGCTTAACCACAAAACCCAGTCATTAGTTTCTAGACTGCTGCCCTTACTTCTCTTTGCTTGCTCCCCACCACCTGCAAAACACACAGGGTAGTGGAAGCACTCTGTAGCAACAGATCATTATACACTGCATTAATTTGCACTGGGACACCTGATATTTACTCAGTTAAATGCTAGTTCAAATGGTACATGGGTTTACTTTCCAGAATACAAATAAACATTTTTTTTAAACACTTTATTTTTGGTTGTTTTTTTTCTGTAAGTTATTAGTCAATCAAAAATAATGTCTTAAAGTCCAGGCACCACTATTTACATAAGGCTTATATGAGATGCAACAAAAATTTTGAAGTGAAATCGTTGTGTAAACATAGCTTTTTTCCCTCAGAAAAAACATCCTAGTTTGGCCCAAGCATTTTAAATTTACTATCAGCCGTAGAATTACTTCACTTTCAGCTGTTACATCAAAATATAAGGCAACATAATTTTCAAAATGCTCCAAACCAAGCTGTAGAACATTTTCTGAAATGGATCCAGAGTGCATAAGGTTCCCTATTTATACTCGGCAATGTTAAAGCACCAAACAAATACTGCTACATTTAAACTGCCTTTTAATCTGCTTTGACAGTGTTGTTTTTACACGTTATGTATTTACTTTGTAGATGTAACAAAGTATATGTTTGTCTGTCTGTCTATCTATCAATCTATGTCCCTGAATTGTTGTACTTTATAACTGTTATATTTTCCCTAAATTTTATTAAAGACAGTTAACATAAACGTTGAATACGTTAACTTACTCATTAAGTAAGTGAGTTTATGTAAAATAGTGTAGTGTGTCAAGTAGTGAGATTTTTTTTTTGTATCTGCACTACTTGTGACAATAGCGAATGTATGGAACCAATTAAAAACAATTAACCAAAATAAAGGCAACATGTTTCCAAATTTGCAACTACACCATGCAGAGGTTTATGTCAGGCACTGGCAAAACAACGAGAGACAATTCTCAATATCTGAACATGACCTATCAAACATATTAAATAGAAAAAAAATGCTTCCAAAACTATATCTACACAAAATAGCAGGGTGGAAGGATGTGAAATTGTTGGTGAAAGTCTGTATAGTACTGCATTTGAATACTGCCACTGATTTCTGAGGTAGATGTTAGATGTGCAATTATGTAGTCAAATTCAAATAATTATTTGCATAAATCTAATTAACACAATACACCAACGAGACCATAGAAATAAAACAATTTATTTTTATAAGACATATTCAGAGACCATCTATTGTACACATTTCTAACTGAATAAAGAGAAAATATGCAGTTGAGCATTTGTAGTACAAATGAACCACGTATGTTTCTTAAAGTTCTGCAGGGACATTTGAAGCAAGACACAGAACATTCAACTATGAAATGATAGTTGCATGTTGTATCAAATGTGAAAGCAAGACATGCACTGCATCTAAAACTATGACTAATGTGCTGATATTTTGCAAATGAAATACAATAAAACATTTAGGAGTAGCTTTTTTTAAAGAAGGGGAAAGGCTTACAGGTTTTTACTATATTATTATTATATTTTTTATACAACCATGTAGTCACACAAACCTGGAGACTTTCTTAGGTTCCTCTAAAACATCATACAGTTTAAGGAATTGGATAAAGTAAAGCTGCAGAAGCTTTTATAAGCCACAGGTCAGGCTAATTATGCCTTCTCATAAAAAATAAGTCTGACCCTGTACAACTCATACAATTGTGCATTGATTTTCTAAAGAAAGTGTGTTTAATAAATTTAGCTACAGGAGCAGGTGGTCAATCATTGTCCCATTCTTAAAGCCCCTTGATGAGTGCTGACAAAGATCACAGAAATAATGCATCATTGTTCTGTCTAATTACAGCATGTCACAGACAAGAGCGGATTTGCATTTTAAACAAGCACTTGGTCTGATTGAGGAACAATTGTTATATATTCCATTAAATGTGCAAGCCATGCACAGGGCAGCACACCCTTCTTTTACTAATCACAAAGCATCCAAGTTTTACTGCAATCCATCAGCTATTGAAGATACTTTTTATATATGTTTGTTTGTTTTCATTTATTCACTCTTATGCATACTTAAGTGATATATTTCCCCCCACCAACGATTAATTTAATATCCCAGCCTTCTTCAAGATCTTTTTACATCACCCCCACTCCGAGTTCAAGCAGAAATCCAAGAGGGTCTGAGGAGAAAGGGAGAGGAAGTGGAACTACAACACGATGCAAGAATCAAATACCCTTTAACAGTTTTTGACTGCTTTTGCTCCATTTTCTTAGAGTGGATTTGAAGCAGGGCTGGGCTGCTTCCTGAATATCTTACAGCCTCCTCAGTGTCTTTATCTACAATTCCACTTATTTACAGATCACTGGTGGAACATCTGCTCTAACACTTGCCCCAAATCCAAGAAGTGATGTTTTGCAATATACCATTAAATTTTTAATGTTGAAATTCAGTTCTCCTTCAAAACAGAAGAACTTTCATAGAGAAGCTCCTTTTGATGACAACTAAACAGCATCCAATAGCTTAGAAATATACTGGAAACCAAGGGATAAACAAAACTGTGGCAAACAAACAACTGCAGTAATGGTAAACACTGCAAAAGTTGACAATATCACCGCAAGATTAAAGCAGCAGGAACTATTTTATCTTAGTTATAAACAAGTTTGAATACAGCTAATCAGTATGTAAAAGGAAACCAAACATATACTGTAACTCACAAGACTTGAAAAAGTTATGTTTTTAGTTTGGAGAAATGCTCAGCAAAGAAAGGTTATGCTCCATCATTATCCACATCTAGCCATGACTGATACATTAGAAGCTTACAGAAGTGTGTAAGCTTCTGTACGTACTAAGAACCAGCACGCCTGCTAAATAAACAGGGTTAAATCAAGCCATTTTGTGCAATTTTTCCAAACTATATCCTGTCATTGTTGCTGCTTGTTTTGTTTCTTTGTCCTGCCAGGGGAAGGAAAGTTACAATGCACCTGCATGCGTTTACATGGCTGGCCTAATGCCAACACTCCCCACTTCAGCTACTGCCAAATGCTAAGCGTATTTGATTTGCAATACAACATAATAGGCCATCAGTTTAATTATTACTGAGGAGTTACCATCCTGAACCTTTCCTTACAAAATTGCAGGAAAGAAAAGAATGGCTCATAATACTATCGGTATGAATATGGCTCAAAGACAATATTGTTCATTGAGAACATTCAAATACTGTCTCATGTTTTAATGTTTTTCATTCCCATCTTCATTTGTTAAGCAAAAAAAATAAAAAATAAATAAGAAATAGGAAGATGCTATTTAGTGAAAGTAGTTTTATGAATATTTGGGTAGTGGATGATAACTTTGCACAAATTTGTCATAAAAGCATGCTGGATGTGAATAATGTGAATATTATGGCAATTAGACATAGTGAGCAGATGTTTTTTTTTATACTCAAAACACCTTTCTGTGTTTTCAGTAATGTCTGAGGTAGACAAAGGACAAAATAAGAGATTGGTTCATTTGGTTTGAATAATTTTCAACTAGCTGAACAGAGAATCCACATCATGCCATCACCCATGAAGCAGATAAATCACAGTAAGCCTCCAGCCACCTTCCACAGACCATTATACACACAGACTGGCAGAGTGATTTGTAACAGCTGCTGAGTGATTCTGTTTTCTCAATGAATACACATCAACAGTTGTTCCTCCCCTATGGCTGTGTGAGATTTCATTTTGAGCTTCCTCGTGTTTGTTTTACGCTTCTAATCACACCTCTTGTGTTTTGGGGTTGGACCTTTCAGCACTGCAACAACAATGTTGTTTCTTATCTGTCAATCCCTGTCTGTGAGTGACCCTTTTCTTGGAGTGTGGCTGTCCATCAGGGCAGCCTTAAACAACAAATTCACATATGACCTGTCATCAGGGTTCAGACTGGCACCATATGAGTATGACTGGCTTCCGAATTTCTCTTTATTCATGGCTTTAGCTCAGGTTCTTTGCACAAGCAAGGAATACGCTCCTGGCCTTGTATTGACAATGCAACAACACAAGTGAAAAACCCGGGTCTTTTTTTTATTTTTATCTTTTTTTATTAGAGGATCAGTGGACTGCACAGAAGAAGTGCTTCCACAAAAGCAAGAATATGTAAACTTTTGTTTTACACTCTCTGTCTTTGGAAGAAAAACTTCAAATGGAGAATACATCAAACAGAGAGCCAGAACACTTTGATCTCGCTCTGAATGCAATGAAGTTATGTTGCATTAAAATTTAAAAACTGGTCTTGAAAATAGAATACCATAGAGAAACCGGTATAGACAAAAAAAAAAGACCAGTGTATTGAAAGGAATATTGTAAAATGTGTTTTCCAGAAGGCAACCTTCAATAAAACTTTTGTATCTCCAGATGATCTACAAAAGACATTCTCTGCAGTGAGGGAGGTGAGTCCAGTACAATTCAACACATCTTTCAACTGACATATATAACCTTTCATAACCATATAACGCATTGTGAGTTTTGACGAGTAGGTAACTTGGTATGAGCCTTTTTGAATTGACCCACAGTAAAGCCCTGAAGTGGACCAGAAACAGAAAAGGTTGACCCTTAGAAGTCATAAAATCAACAATGTCCCTACCTCTCCTGTTGGCAACAGGCTTCATATGTGCTGACAAATTACGCTGGCAGGCAAGACAGTATAATTTACCACAGATTAAACAGCAGGGCTCTTAACAGAGAGCCAAGGTTCATATGGTTAACACATTTCATCTTGATGCAAGCATATATTATTATGTTACATGGGTGACATGCTACTGCTGTACTCACAAGAAAATATGGCTCCTTTCTCTGACAATGAGGTAAAGAACATATTGCAACAATTGCAAAAAAAAAATTAACATTAGCATGGGAATACTTTTTACACTGTGAAACAATATATTTAGCTAATCTATTGTGTTTTGTGTATTACTACAACAAACAAACAAAAGACCCCAGTAATGTTATAATTGTCAAAAATATTTGCATTACGTGACAGAATAATTAATACATTATATTTAGTAATATTTTACCACCTTCTTGAAAGTCAAATGTTTACATCCATTTTCCTAATATTTAATAGAGTTACATTTAAATTGCGCGTCTTGAGGTGTTAGACCTTATAGGTATTCTTCCGCAATATTCTTCAAATAGTTTGTTGGCATTTTGGCCTGTTCCGCATGATAAACTCATGTAACAGAGCTGAATTTTTAGTTGCCTTGATCGCACACACTTTGTCAGATTTCTTAAAGGACTGAGAATAGGACTTAGTAACTTCCTCTCTGAAACTTTCATTTTGTTTTTGTTAAGATGCTTGGTAACTAATTTGTTTTCATGCTAAGGCTCATTGTCCATTTAGATGACCTATTTGAGCCCAAACTTCAACTTCTTCGCTGATGTTTTGAGATACTACTTTTATACTATATGGCATCACCTATATGGCATCATGTTTTTCCTCATGATGCCATATACTGTAGGTGCACTAGTCCCTCATGTTGCCGCACTCTATTCTTCACAATGGTGCACTTCTTTTTCTTCTTCTGAATGCCATTTTGCACATTATAGCGAAACATTTCAGTTTCTCTAGAAATCAATTAGATTAACATCCTTTCAATTTTTTTTCATTTAGTGAGTATAAATAATTTTGTTGATTCAAACTGATCTAAAATAAGAAAAATACTTTGTATGTTAATACCAGGTATGAACTGCAGATGAAATTCTATGCTCAATGAGATTTCATCATTTTTCACATATGTTTTCTTCTTCATAAAAACCTCAAATAATACCTTAATTGTTGGCCTTTGTGTACCTTAATGGGACACTTGCCCTACACATACCTGTTAGTGTGACAGGCAAAACATGTAGAAAAAATGTACAAAGTTTACAGTTACAACTGTTAACAGATTTGCAAATGATTAAGTTTAGAGGTGGGTCTATATTTGGGGTGGGGATCTTTTCCATTAGGGGCTGATTAAATAATTATAAGCTTGTGAATATTTACTGTGATATTACCGTGAATGCGGAGTGTGACCCACTTTAGACTTTCACATCTGAAAAGGATAAACCCTTTGATAATTCTTTGACTGCAGACGCTATTTGACAGTCAGTTTGGGGTAATAAAATATGTCTCCTCTCTGTTTGTCCCCCTCCTATTTTAGTTCTGTTGAAAATGCACTTGTGTTTGGGCCATGAAATGTGTGGTCCAAGGTAAATTTGACTGAGTGATGTGTCTTATAATCTCTTGGACATATCTATTCCAAGAGAGAATATGAGGACTGTCTCATGAAACATTTATCTGGAAGGAGTAGCACAGAGACAGAGATGGTAGAGAGATGGACTGACAGCAAGGAATGAGATGGACAAGGGAGAATTACAAATAAAGTGTTTGTTTGAGCATATGGCCATATTTATGTCTCCAGTCATCCTTTTTGCCTTTACTGCACTTTAAAAACCCTATTGATATTAAAAAAGAACAATTCATCAAACATACATATACTGACAAAGGTTACAACTGCACATTCTTTATACACCTGCTTGCAGGGTTTCAAATATGTCCTATGAGCTTGGGGAGATTAAATAACTAACAAAAACCACTTGGCTCTGATACAAAGCCCATAATCCTACCCTGAATTAAGTGGTGAACTTCCACTACATCACTGAGCTTTGAAGCGCATATCTGGATACATCATGTCCCAAAATCACTTATCTGTTTTTACCATTATTTTTGAAAAATAATATATTTGAATGTGTGTTAGCAATGCAGGATAGTATGGTTCTTTGACTCACTGAGTAACAGCTATACCTAATCTCATCCAAAATATATGTAGAACAGTATATGAACTCTAAAGAAACCAACCATGAAATGTCTTTATTTGATAGTTATAATTATTTAGCAGAAGAAATAAAATTATTTGTTGATGTTATGCTTTTACACATTTGATACTCTAGGATACTCAAATATTAAGTGCCACAGATAGTTTTGGACGTGTATAAAAATTCCATGGTCTCACATCATACAGATACCTTCATACCCATATTCCACTACAATCACATTCATGCAAGTGATGAACAAATGTCACAACAATGACCAGATAATAACATTACCTAATCTGATAGCAGGCAAAGTCTAACATCTGCAGACTAACATCAGGCTGGAGATGTTAGATTGTAGTTGAAAAATGTACCTACCTCGGCATGGCAAATGCATAAAGTGACTCCAACTGCAGGGTTGTTTGACCTATTTTTGATCCGTCCATCCATTCACTATCCAACACGCTTATCAGAGAGGAATTGATGGAGCCTTGGCATTGGATTTAATAGTGTTTGGTTTATACTAGCACTACCCTTTGGCCTTTAGTCTGCTTCTACAAAACACAACATTTGGCATATTGTCAAACAACCAAGCAATTAAACTAAAAACATTATTTTTTTAGGATGCTACTGAAATTAAATTTGAGGTTGCAAAATACACTTTATCATCTGTGAGAAGTGTAAGGTGCAGTAATTATGTGGAGCAAGAGCACTTGCTTCTTACTCATTTCTTCACTAACAAAATCCCACACAATCCTTGAGTGAACACACAAATGGCACAGAGAAAGTTCTGCACAGATTTGAACTGGTGACCTTTTCACTGTGCGGCAGTGCTAACTGTTATGTTTTATTTTAGCTTGACTTTTGCAAGTGTTTGTTCAGTGAAGGTTCCCTGAAATAGCTGTTCATGGGCACAGGACCATGGGAAAACTTCTCTATTGGGGTTGAGCTTGGCTGGCCTTCTCTGGTGCTTCAGCGCTGGTCCTTCTTGAGCTCATATACATCAAAGACTTGTGGGACCCCAGTACAGTGACCTCTATCAAATAGAAAATAGCCAGACAATGTCATGTGGGCCTCTTGTCATTAAGTGCTGGACAGAGAGGGGAAAGCATTTGGATCCAACTTCCATTACTGCTCACCAGACATCAGTTACTACCAGGCAAAGGTCAAACAGTAAGTACACAAGAAGGAAGTACAGAGGGTCAAACTGGTCCCTCAGTGGCAACAATCTGTTTTGTAATTTTTAGACATGTAGAACAATAAAGTAAAGAGCTTACTGGACAAAAAACTCAGCAAAAATAATTGCTAGGTAGGTAGTAGTTGCAATAATCTGGATCGAAAAAATTTATGTATATTGCCTGGTTTACTCAAGCTAAATATTTGTTGTTGTTATTTAGATAATCTTCTTTGAATTCCCTGCACTGGCCCCTGCCCAGCATTCTGACACACAGGAAGCTCTGTGAAGCATCTGCACAGTATGTTCTTAATGTTGCAGTCACTGCTCTTTAAAAAGTTTCCGGTGTTTGAAAAAATATGCTTGTAGTCTGCTTACAACTCCAAAAAAAATGAATAAAAACTTTTTTGGGGATGTAGGGTCAATGAGGCAGCCAATGCAAATTTTTTTTATACATAGTTTCGAAAATGAAAAGCCACAGAAAAACAGCTGTCCTTATTACTACTTCTCCTCTTAACTGTAAAGTGGTAAAATGTCTCTAACCCTTTCACATCTTCAGAAAGAAGTCAGTCAGCCACCTGCTGTTTCACTACTCTGATCCTGTCAACAGCAACAAGATGTCAATAACATTTAACAGGATCAATTCAGCCCAAAAATAATTTAAACAAATCTGACAACTTGTAAGCCGCAGCTTTAGATGATCTGTTCCTACAGGTCTTAAAATGAGGCTGTTGTACTATCGATAATGTCTGACCAGATGATGTTAGACTACAAAATGTTATTTAAAGCTCTAACATGTCAGAAACATGCAGAAAAAAATATTTAAAATAAGTATTAAATGAGTTTACATTTTTTCGGACTAAATATTTATGCCTATTTAAATTTATCAATTATTAATATTTCTTATTTTATAATAGTAGACTTCACACCAGATGTCAACAACTTGAATTTTTCACAAATAAAGAAATTTAAGGGAAGTAGTCCAGAAATTAAGTGATAAGTAAAAAATGTATGCAATACTTTGTAGAAAAAGCCATCTTTAAGATGTTCCTTGTATGGAGAAACTAGTCATATGCATTATGCAGGTGCGATTTTGATCTGTTCTTCCAAACTGCCATCAAAACAGATTCTGAGAGGCCTTTCCATGCACTCTAATCTTCAGATCTTTCCAAAGATTTCCAATTTGACACAAGTTAAGTCTGAGCCATACCAGCAGTTTTACTTTATTTCTCTGAAACCAAGAAAGACTTTCCTTGGGTGTGTGTTCAGATGTCTTGTTTGGAAATCCACAGTCTTTTATGAAGAATGACCAGGTTCAGTTGTCCATTCATATTTCCCTTAATTAAATGAAATTGGTCAGTGCCATGTTCTAAAGCAAGATGTTCCAACTTGCAAACGTTACTTTTGGTATATATGCTTTTGAGTGTGTGTGCAAATCTATTCTGCCTCCATAAAATGTATAATGTAGTTCCTTGGTCTTACGTTCTGGACCGACTTGAGGACATTCAGCAATACTAATGGTTACTCTCTTTTTCTGATTTCAACATAGCTGAATAAAAAACGCTGACAACAGCTTAGTGTATTAGACTCGACTTCAGTTAGCAATAATAAAAATATTATCAGCATTATGTGGTAAGAAGTACATCGATTTTTTCAAATGATAAGATGTAGGGGGAGACTCTTTAGGGAGACTAAAGAAGGATCCGGTGTAACTAAACCTGTGGTGCCTCATATGTCACTCGTCTAGATTCAAATATTTTGTTTGCAGAAACTGTGTAAAAGTCTGTTAAATAGGTAAAAGTAAAAACATGCAGTAAAAAATACACAAATCACATTAGAGCCTGTTAATAAAAACACAGAGCCAAACGCGGATGTTACGTTAGACAAGACCAGATTGACATAACTCCACCTATCAATCATTCCAAGTATTTTGTGAACAACTGACCAATCGGCAGTCACAATGAACACGCCCCCTAACTTCCGTCAACATTGCGCGGGTTCATCATTGCTAACGAGCTGCAGTAAACGATTATGAGTAAAATAGTAGGAAATCATGGTCCAGTGTAGTCAGTGGGGAACATGCAGACCTGACAGCCGCTACCCAGTAGAGGGCAGAATGCATTTTATTGCATTTCCAAAACCCAAAAGAAGTCTGGAATAATGCAAGAAATGGATCGAGGCCTGCAGGCTGCAGCCAGCTCATGTCCAGTTGAATGAAACTGTGATAACCGGCAACTACCATATGTTTGTCTGCACAAAGGTAATTGGATCATTTTTTGTCATAACAACAGTTATTGATAGTCAAATCAAAGGTTGATAAGTAAAGGTAGTTATGCTTGATTTTATGTGTGTAAATGGTAGCTCTACGGCGGCATGAAAACATGTGCAGCAAAAACTGCAGTATTTACATTTAAGGCCCCTTTTTTATGCTATTGTTTTACTTTCATTTTTCTGAAGGCAGAATTTCACAAGCTGGTATGATTTGTCATTGCTCACCCGTTTTGTACGTGCAAAATGCGTCCTCGCAGCTTTTACGTCATATCCAACTCAGTGCCCCTCATTCTTCTTCTATCTGTGAAAAACTTGGGCTTTAACGTTGATTTCTCCGTTGTTTCCCGCAAATAACCTTACAGATCTGATGTATGACTCGCTGGACAATTTTCCTGCCTGTTGTCTTTGCCTCATTAGGCAAAAATAACAAAACAAAACAAAAAAGTCTCTGGTGTTGAGTTCCACTACCTCTGCTATTATAACACTGTTTGACAGAGGTTTGCTCTACTTCCGCATGGGGAGTTGTGTCAATGTTGAATATCTCAGAGACAATTACCATCATGTTACCACTGGACTCTTAATAAATGCCCCTCCAATGGAATATTGTGAGTGGAAAACAGACTTCAATCATACTTAAAATAGGACAAGGATGGCTTTTTGCAATTGGTTTTATTCCAGCTACGGTATTTTAATACTTATTTGTCTAAGATTCTATTTATTTAAACTTCCCAATATTATATACTGTGCAAATTTATGAACAAATATGATATAATATACAGATGTTTTCATTTTCAAAAAAAAAAAAAAAATCTAATTATAATTTTCTTGTCAATTAAAAAAAAGGGGGATTTAAAAAAAAAATCAGGGGACTGCAATGGCAGAAATCCAAAGCTAGACGGGTATTGTCTTCACACATCTGATAAATCTGAATCTTTCCCAGAGTAAAATGTGCAACCGCAAATTTTCGCACACCACTCTGCACTTTTATACCACACAGGAGTGATCAGCTGGAGGAAATCAACCCCCTCTCGAAATTTCCTCTCAACTGATTAAGATAAACTGCTTTTCAGCCATGGTTACCCCCCAACCAATCAATTAAAGTAATCAATTAAAGGCCTGCCGGCTGAGCCTTTGGTAATTGTGGGTTGAATAAACACAGGTTCCTGATACTGATGATAAAGCCGTAACAAAACCATAGGCATGAAAAAGGCCTGAAAAATGAAATTTCTTTGATTTGGTTAGGTTTCAATTGATATCTAAGGGAAGCTAGGTTTAGTTATTTATTTGATATCATACCCAGCAGAGCTCTCTGATTACCCCTTGCTGCCAAAGATTCTGCCCTAGGACTTTAAATATTGAAGAAAATTGTCAGCCAGGCCTCTCCAATTGGCCAAGACTCTCATTTGAAAAAAAAAAAAAAGTGCCAGCCGAATTCAAACATGGCACTGTGTTCCAACATGTCCTCCAGTGAAAACAAATCCTCAGAGGCAGCTGAAAGAGACTCTTTGGCCAGCAAGGCCGTTCCACTCTTGGCTTCAGGTCCAAGAGGTGAGGAGGATTTCTGTACTTCAGGGATCCTGAAATGTAGCCCAACATGACTCCCTAAATGAATCACATCCACTTAAGATGCATGTATGTCAAAATACACAGAAGTATTTTGGTCGGATTTTCTTTGAAATATATTACATTTTTGTTGATTATTGAATTTTCTGGCGTATTTTTTTTTTTGCCCTGCAGACGAGCTTGCTTTGGTCTACTTCTGTGGCATCTCCGTGTCTGTATCTACAATGTGTTTATTGGTTATTTCTGATAGAAAAATATGACAGTCTAAGTTTTTTTTATTATATGTGACTTGTATGTTTTGATTGACAATCAACATGAGACATCGATTCTTCAGGATAAAAGGTTGAATAAGAAGCTCTGTCTACGTTACTAAGATGACAATTTAGAAATTAATATTTTTATAAATTGGTATAATAGGTTCAACCAAGATATTTACTTACTATATATATCTATTTTTTGTTGATGTTGTTTTTGCGCAATTTGACATTAAATCAGACTAAATGTTTTTTTCATTAGGTCTGTTGGGATTCAACATTTTGACCCATTTGTTGAAAGACTTCATCTCATTGAAAAGTCAGTTCCTTGCGTCTTGTTTTGGTGACACAGACAAGAAATGACGGACACAACAAAGAGGTAAGCTTCAAATAATGCTAAAATGACACACGTTTTATTTCAGACATGAATTTAATGTGACTCTCTGGCTATTGTTTTGATAGCAGTAGCATCATGTGTTCTGCCTATATTAGCACTGTTCTCACTTTAGCTCTTTGAGGACATAACCATACTGCGTTTTTTGCATAGCATTGCTACACCACCAGTTTGGCATTGTTTTGGCATTTTTGTCTTGGGAAGCATAAGATCCAAATGCATTCAGGGAAGTTCTGTGCTCTAGCCGTAGCTAGCCTTTTATCAGTGTTCAGGCCTTATTTACAAGACGTGTGGATTATTATTGTTGTAGCATTTCCTGGCTTACCCATGCAATGCTGAATGGACAAGTCTTCCGTTGTTGACATCTTTTCATAATTTTGGGAATAAACGTTTTTCTGCTAGATAATCATATATAGATATGTATGAATATGACCATATTTTCATTAATATAGCCAATATTGTGAGCAGATGTAATAAAAAATTGTTTAAAAGATTCTTAGGGAATTGTTCTGAAAATACGGATGTTGTGCTTGTGCATTTTCTTGTTGGAACGACGTAATCTTTTAAGATTGACTACACACAAATGGGTTCGGTTCTAATGTTGATGGATAGAGATGTAGATGTGCTGCACACAGCGCCACCTTGTGCAGATGTGTGGAGGCAGTACAAGTGCTCTGATTGACAATGAAGGGTGTGTATTTACTGCGGAGTCGGTAGCTCAGCAAAGATGCAAGCAGTGGGTAATGGTGTCTTCCTTGATGAGTGGCCTTTGAGCTTATTAACAGACTTCTTTCTCTAAGGATATTAATACTTTATTTCCAGCTTCAACCAGCATCTTCATGTTGCACTTGCATATAACTGTAACAAATGTACCACCACACCTTCAGGAATGTAGGGATGGGCCAGATTGTGTTCTCCTGATATCTTGCCCTAGTATTTGTGAAATACTAGGGCAAACACACTGCTTGAAATTTTTGAAGCACTGTGTTTGAGGTTTACCGTAAGCTTCCTTAACAGATTTGTCTCTGTTTAACTTGTGAATTGTCCTTTGAGAGTTTACAAAAACATGACATCGTCATCACCTCAAATATTTAAATACATAGAAGTTATAATGCAAATCTTACATTTTTTTTAAATGTCAAAAATAGGTTGTGAATAAATAATGTTGGTCATCCTGACTGATCCAAAACAGAAAATGAAAGATTTAATGATTTAATGTCAGACAGTTTGATGGAAATTTTTTAGTATTCAGCTTCTGTCAGACTGTCCCAGGCCAGCTGTGGCTACAGTGTAGCTCACCGCCATCAGTGTGTGTATGTGTGCATGAATGGCGAATGTGTAAATGACGGAATGTTGTATATAGGTCTGTTCAGTCTGGGCTAGATAAAGTTCTATGCATTTATAGGCCATTTGTGTAAATGTTTAGTTTTAACTGTACGCTTGATTCCAAAAGTGGGTGGAGGAAAAAACACGAAAAGCGGTAGCCGCATGAATTGCAAGGTGTAAGGTCTGTGGGGACTGTGCTCAGTGCACATAGAAAAGCACTGTTCCTGTTCCTGCTCATTATCTAACAGCAGTATAACATAATTTAACATTTCCTTTGTGTTCAGGGACACCGCAGCAATTAGCTAACAAGTGGGTCATCCATTAACCAGGCCCACAGCCCTGGGAGAGATTTAAGCCTCCAGGGCAACACTCAACAATTCTCTGTAATAGAATGGCTAAGAGGGAGACTCCATTAGTAAACATTTAGGAAATCAGTGAGAAGGCAGGTCTGCCCGGGTAATTATATTACAGATTATTTACAAGAAATACTCTCTGCGCTTTATTGTGTTTTGTTACTTTATCTCTCTCATGATGTTTCCAGCTTTGTTTCTCTGCTGTTCGCTGCGCCACATTGATGGACTATGAGATTACAAGTGAAAGTTACTCTGGGACTTCTGGTGCCACTGTGCCTGATAACCATTTTGCCCAACGCAGACTATCCTGACCTCTGTATTTATTAACATAATAAAAGGCTGTTGATTTTCCACAGATCAAAATTGCACAATCATGCAGTAAAAGCTGAAAGTGCTCTTTTAGGATCCCAACTCAGTGCATAAAAGACTGCTAGATAATTCCTGCTGGCCACTCTTTGAGGCCTGAACTACAGATATAAACAAAGAACTGGCTGCACTGTTAGACCCTGATTTCAACTGGGATGATATAGTATGGACACCCCTTTGAAATAGTTTACTTCAAAATAAATTCTTAATGCAGCTTGCTTTTCTGATGAAATAATTCATTGAACACACTAACATTTGTAATAGCTAACCAGACCCTCACAACGGTGTTAGAGTAAGACTCAAGGTTGATCAATAGAGGCCTTAGGGGTTTTATTTTCTGTTCCTTGATCAAGGCTGTCAGATTAGTATAGGTACAGTGTAAATAGGACTACTGCTTGAGCATAGGCGGCGGCTCTGCAGCCCAGGTTGGAGAATCGCTCCCTCATTAATATCATTAGGAAAACAGCCTTCGGGCAGTGAGGATGCAGAGCAGCCCACACCGAGACTCAGTGGATACCAAAAAGAATGGAAGAATGTCAGTGTTATTATTTTGTAAGAGATCTGAAATGTCAGTCTTATTATTTTGTAAGAGATCTGAACAGACAAAATTGTTGGAAAAAAAACAACAACAAAAAAACACCTGCTTGTGACCATAAACCAGAATAAAACAATTATGTTCAAAGACTTTACAAAGGCAAAGACATTACTGTCTAAACGAATATGCAAATATATAGCTGAAATAAATTGTTCATTATTTGTATTTGATATTGTGTTCTTAATTAGTATCTTTACTATGAAGTCATCCTTGACTCCTTCCCTAATCGAGCACTTTCATTTTACAAGTTTTACGCAAATTTGAATCCGTGTCACCTCAGTTTCATTTTGTAACGGGGAAAAAAGAAACACTTTTCCAAGACTTTTAAGTGTTGCTTATTAAAACCAAAACTTTGCAAAATCGTGTTGCATGTTTTTCCAAGTCATGTAGAAAAATATGGCTGGTGATATAATTTATTAGCCTTATTTAAGCATCATTTTTCATCTTTTTTCCAATCAATTTGCTTTTGAGATCAAGACTACTTTTTCCCTTTCTTTTTCTTTTTTTTTTTGCAGTGGTTGTCATAGTGAGTAATTATCATCGTCCTGTATGTCATGAGCTAAGATGGATAGTGACACTTCTACTGATCTATTCATTTTTAATGCAGATGGCATCTTCCTCCTGAGTTTGGGTACATGTTGTCGCCTCCTCAATAACACCTACAGACAACATAGGTGTTATTAGAAAGTGTCCCATATTCAGCAAAATGGTTGAAAGTGAAAACAGGTTCTAAGTGTTTACACAGCAAAACCACTCTTTTATGCTAGTAAGTATTAAATAAGTGTTATATGTGGTTGACATCTTTCCAAGTAAATTTCAAGGGTAAAAGTAAATTATTCCCTCTCCTTTTTCTGAGTATGAAGTTTTGTAAACCATAAAACATTGAATTAAGTGAGTTTATGCTTTTTATTCAGTATTTCAGTTTATTTCACTGCAAACTAAGTGGATTTTTCAAAAGGGTTGTAGTGAGTTTTTAAGATTAGCCCAAATAGCCTTGCTGCAAATACCTTTCCTGGTTTTTGTATCCCACAAACGAATTCACCTTATATACGTTATGTTGTAACTTAAAGGATATGGCCTGTGTGAGTTCTCTACTCACAAAATAAAATGTACTTTTTTTATCATTAATGTATTTTTTTCCTTGATCAAAAGCTATTTGTGCAGAACATAGGTGCAAAACAGTTTCGACGAACAGGGAAAGAGTTGTTAAAAGGTCTGAAAATATTTGTCGTTTCTGCAGTACCACTCACAACCAGTAGATGGTACTCTACTGTGGGGCTAAGGAAGCAGAGGTGAATAGAGATTCACTGGTGAAAGAGTTCCTCAATCAAATATCACTTTTATTTTTTGACAACAGACAGTTAAATAAATTTTAAATTAAAAGATAGTTTATTTCTGTGACTTTTACAAATGCTAAATATTTCCGGGAGATCTTAAGCAAACATAAATTATAAATACAGCAGAAATTATTACATAAACATAATCATGTGTGCTTTGGGCCATGAAAAGCACTGCTGCGTTCAACAGAAAGCAGCAGATGGCTTGTGGCCGGTGTCCGGCACAGTCCTGTCCCTATGAACGTCAAGCAGAGGTTAGTTTGTTCAGTGATGGAAAAGCCAGATTATTTCTGTCAAAAGAAAAGCCATGCAACAATGGAGCCCAGTGCTTTGTTTCCCTGTTTTTCAAAGGCATTTGTTCTTTGATAAGGTACCGGACAGAGTTAACATGATGGTGGGGTCCTATGGAAAAGAATACACTTTCTATCAATTGTGTGGTCCTTATCCCCACGGCGGCGTTTGCTGGGTGTGGGAATAGGCAGCATTCTGGGGACTGCTGCTCTGAGATAGCATTCACAGGCCAGAGCACAAGAGCAGGCTGCATTCAGCCCAAGGAACCAGGGGCCCTGCGCTGCAGAATTGTGCACAGGGATGGACAATGTACACTATCTTTGGTGTGGGCATAAAAAGCCAGTGAAAGATTTTATTGTAAGGTTTGGCCGGTCTTGTTTGCCGATTCGCTCATTTTTTTTCTTTTTCTTCCCCTTGTTCACGTTGTCCCTGAATTTACCATCTGCTTTCTTATTGCAGGTGTTTCATTGTTTCCTTTTGCTTAACATTTGGGTTTTTTAATGGTTGATATTTCCCGCCCTTGATCTCTCTGTATCATCTGCATTCGTTTTGAATACCTTTATTAGAATCTGACACCAAGTAAAATCTTTATTACATTTTTTGTTAAAATAAAATAAGCTTATTAAATGATTTATTTGCTTAAATAAACAAAACACAGCTCTGAAATGAGCAGCAGAACACTGATGTCAATATTGACATAATTTATTCTCTTTAATAATTGGCATCTCTGCGTGCTGAATGCCTCCGCTGATTTGTGATCCATTCAGAGCTGGGTCTCATCAGACGATGTGGAGGCTAAGCATTTTTAATAGAAGCTGGACCCACAGCTGCCACCCACGGAGCCACCACATTGCATTGGGTAAATTAGTATTATGATTTTAAGGGATAAATACCCGTTCCACCTAATTAATCCGGCATATCACAGGGCAATATGACACCATGAGCCCAATAGATCAAGGACCACAGATCAAAGACTCCACCACTGTTAGAATCCTACACAGGCAAGAAGAAGGTTTCTTGTTTATTTCCATGTACAGATGGCCTGTAAACTAATGACTGAAGAATAAAGCAATATACGCAAATTTGTTTATTGGTTGTTGACCGAAAGAACGTGGCATCGTTGGTCCACCAATAAGCATGTATAATTGGGCACAGGGGTATCAAAACTCAAGACAGAAATTTTTGAGGCTTGTTGAAATTTCTCATTTGGAAAACCATCTTTCTGTCATTTGCATAATGTATGATTTAAAGTGTGTGCTTTGAATTAAGCTAAGCATTGGTAAATTAGACACTATTAGACAAACTGAGGGGTGTTCAGTGTTTTAGCAAGCAAACTTGTTTGCACACCTTTTTGTCTGCTTTAGCATTTTTGTAAGCGTGTTTGGTCAATATATGAAAGGAAAGAGAGTAGAAAAGGGGAAAATTCAGCCTGCTGAACAACTTCTGAAGAATCAAGATGGACCAGGTTTTGTTTCAAAAAGCATTGTTTTATAAAGATCAGTGCTGAAGTTCAAGTGTGAATCATCAAATGAATCTGTGTCAAGATGTCATAACATACTACTTGGGTTAATAATAAGTATTGTCAGTTGCATACAATTTGGTGACTACTCAAGTGCAAAAAAAAAGAGAGTAAACTTGGTCCACTGTTTAGTGTTTAACAAACTGGTTGTGCTCTAGAAGAAAACAAGAACATAAAACACCACTGTTCTGCCAAGTTTACCGCATATTCACTGTTTACTGATGGCTGTTGCACATGTGGTTTTTGCATATGCTCTCCTCTCCCACTTAAATCATCTGTGGTCCCCAGGCCTTCCTTTGACATGTGCAGTGTTGATGCTGCCACCGCAGCTTAAATTTTTCAGGCAAAGAAAAGGCATGCGTATGAAATAATAATGATCATTTCAGACAGTTAGATTTTTTTTGCATCTGACTGTCATCTTTCCTTTTCTTTTCCCTCTGTGTCCACCACAGTATACTCGACCTCCCACGCAAGTTTCTGTCTTGGTCTTGTGTATTTTCGTGCTATTTGATTTATGTGTTATAGGATCGGATTGTTTTTTTTGTGTTTTTTAGTACACATATAGAGTAGAGTTTTTGAAAGCCTTGTGGGGAAAAGATTTTTTTTTCTCTCTGAATTGTTAAAATTCATAATGACTTGTTTACTAAACTCAACAACTGCAGACTCTAAGAAGGATTGGTTTTGGTCCTCTTCTCGGGGGACATAACCCCCCTGCTTCCAAGACCTAGGCTTGAATGGACTGACATGGGACTTTGGTCTTTCTTCAATAATTCATCTAACAGTATCAAATCCTTCATTAATATACTATTAAAAGGCATGTCAAAACGGAAGCATGCATCTAATAAACAATATTTTCCAGCAGATTGTTTTTTGTTTTTTTTCCGAAATCCTTCTGCATATTTTTTTGCTGAGATGCATTTCATCTAAGGCAAAAATCAAAACAGAGGTTTGTTTCTCTAAGCATCCTAGATGATTTATGACAAGCGGCATTGTAAAAATTCCCACCTCTGTCATACAAAATAGGTTTAAATGATGTATACATGTCTCGTGGCACAGGGTCTATTTTAAAGAGGCTGTATTTGTTTTATCGCTGTTCCTTTTGTGTCGGCACATTTGGCTCCAGTCTCGGCAGAGTGTGGATGTCACAAAGCATTAAGAAGTATGAGATTCAGGATGTTTCATTTAATCTCCCCGACTTCCCCCTAGCTCGCAGCGGAGCCAAGCAGCAGCAGCGGAGGGAGTCCCAGCATCCTGTAGAACAAAGCTGGCTGACACGATGTTTGCCTGAGGGGCCTGCACTCTCTCTCTCTCTTCCTCCCTCTCACAGGCATAGTCTGCAAGCATGTAAAACAATGAGAAACCAGTCAGCTGACAGATACACTAAGCTGCAGTCACTTTGAATGACAACACTGCTAGAGAGAAGCAACAGCGGCCCCAGACTGGGACTCAGTACAAACAGCCTTTGCGAGCGGAGAGAAAGCTCTATCTCAGCTATCAATCACGGCCTCTTAGAGTTTATTGCATTGTTGGAGTACTGCAGAGTCATCACAACGTGGGTATTTTGTCAGCGTTTTGCACTGAACAACAACGGCTTGTAGAGGGAATAGCTGCCGGTATTTGTGAATATGAAGTGCTCTTCATTTTAACTTTAATAAAAGGAGCACAGTGGGGAAGCTGATAAGACATAGTGCTGCCGTAGCCTGGTGTTAAACAGGAACAGATGCCTTCTTGGACAGAACAATCAGTGACTCTCCTAAGTCCCAGGCTCCCTCCTACATCTCGATTAGTTTTCCTTCCATGTAACAATGATCCGTGTCAAGATGCCATGCATGACCCCCGCAACCTCTGAAATTATAGAAATTCAAATCAAGGAAGTTATAGAAATTGACTTGATGAATGTTTTATGTCAGTGTAAGACTGACCCATTACTGATAGATAGCATTTATTGTCATTGAACAGAATTCAACGAAATTTCCATTGCAGCTCCCGTGCAAAAGGTCAAATATATACAGTAAAAATAAGCAAACACACAATAATAATAATAACAATATATACAACTAAATTAAATTAACTAAAGGCACTCAACCATCCAAAGAAGTAGCAGCAGGTCCAATTATGGCAAAAGAATGATGTTGATGATCATCAACTTTGGAATCAAATTATTTAAATTAAAAAGATGGATTGTAAAACCTAACGTCTTAAAAAATGACATTCAAATGTTAAAATGAGCTGACAAAATTGAACTCTGTCAGCTTGCAAACAATTTGGTGCATTCATCAGTAAATGCTGACTTTATGACTACTGATAGGTGAAGTAATATCTCCTATTATAGGACCTGTTTGAATATTTTTGACAGCATAAATATTTGACAAAACTGACAACTGAACAACTAGGTTAAAACTTCTGCAAAACTACGGCTCTTGTGGGATATTCTTGATCTGCAGTGGTCAGTATCTAATAAAAAGGGTCGTAGCGAAGCAGTAACTTGTTAGTGCACAGGAGTGCAAAAGCCGACCCCAATAGATGAGCTACTGCAGCTTAAGTTGCTGAGGAAAATAATATTGTTTCTGGTAGAAACATTTTAGATTGTTGTCTATCAAGCTGCATGTATGCAGCGTCCACCTTGACCTCTGTCCACGAAAGAAACTGCCAACAAAGAATGCATGAGCTTCAGAACTGGACCATAGACAAATGGAAAAAAAGTGACCTATGTTTTCTTTGAAATCATGCAAACTACTTGATGTGTGAGCCTTGATTACCAATGGATGATAATGAACATATCAGCATGGCATCATCGTATTAATATTGATATCGACATGGCAGTAGGATGCACTAAGAAGGCAACATACTTTAGGCAGCTGGTATTTAGTTTATAGTTCTCTCTCTCTCTCTATTTCTCTCTCGCACACACGCCCACCCCCGCACATGCCATCTTTCTATCTTCACAGGGACTATGCATTGACTTCCATTCATTTTTCATTTATAAACAAAATTGAAACTCTTAACCCAAAAACAGCAGGTTTTCTAATTGGGCTTGGGCTTTGGATCCCCTAAGAAACAATGGGTCCTCACAAAGTAATGGACCTTACAATACATCAAACACAAGGCCACACACACCAACACCATATTCCTGGAGTTTGGATGTAGCACGGTCAATCTGCAGGTAAAGAGGTCAACTTAGAGGGGTCATATGGCTGAGCCTTTGGCTTCTTTACCCAATCCTCCTCAGCATCTCAGGGGTTCATGAGACTCCTCGGCACACACCACTTCTCTCATTAGCACATGCCAGGCTGCTAGTTGCTGTGGCTGAATCCAGGGCATGTCAGGAGCCATGTCTAGGAGCCACTTGAACTGACAAGATGAGAATGAGGGGCCAGGGGTTGGCATATGGTGCTGATTAGCAGCCGAGTTTACAGGGGTTCTCCAACCACAGAACATAATCAAATCTACCTCCTGCCCACTGAACATCATGTCACACATATCCCCCCCGCCCAAGAAAACAAACTGTGCCCTTAGAAAAAGATATTATAACTATCTATTTTAAACTGTGCCCAAGAATCTAAACTGTCATCTAAAACGGTGTCATAAAAACATGTTTTATAATTGTCTTGTAAATAACTCGTATAGGATTATTGAAAATAAAATAAAAACAAGTTTTCAGGCTTGTCCTGTGGGATCATGTCAAATATTGACGTATTTCTGTGTGCACTAACAAGTAAAAAACTAATAACGAGAAAACAGGAATTCACAAAACTATTCTACATATTAATGAATGATTTCAAACAGTCGATGCGTTTTCTGGATTCACCTCCCTGCCCACCAGGCACAGAGCTAAACTCCTCGCAAACAAAACTTTCAGTGCCATAGACGAAGCAGCAACATCTGGCTCCTCATGTAGGCACTTATTAGGATCAAATTAAGTAGAAATGAATGGGATGATACATGACAGGGTGCAGATGTTCAAAGCTGCGGTGTGAAAATCCGAGGGCAGAAAACAGCTTAATGAATTCTGCGTCTTACAGCAGGGGTGAGGCTGTGGGTTCACGGGTTAACAAAAAAAAAGAGGCTAATTAAATTCTGAAGCAGACGCAGAACAAGAAAAATGTTTTTTGCATGTCGATCCCCTGTTTACCGTGGCACGCTAAGGGACAATGTTATGATTCACAGTTAATCAGGCAACACAGGGAAGTGTAAGTGGCCTGCTCTTTTGTAATTTATGACTGAGTGCATATTAGACTTGGATACGTAATGTCCCATATGACTTGCTTCACAATGCCCCAAAAGTAAAGGCGAGTGAGCTTAACGCATTATTTGTTGCTAATTTTACCCCAAATTATTGCATTTCATTATAGAAGAATTTCATAAAATGTCATGATTTAACTGATTCAAATAAATACACTAGCTGAAAAATAAAATAACAATTGACAAATATTTTACTCAAATCAGCCTACCTCCATTTTCAGATTTGCATCAATAACATTCATTATTTTTTTGGGATATTATATGATTAAAATAGTAAAGAAGGGGAAAATTATGTATACTCTCTACTGTTATTTCTAAACAAAAATTTAAATATTGTGGTATCCATGTGCATATGTATTCATTTTTCTTTGTCAGATTGGATTGGAGAATATGACTGAAAAGCAATTTTTAAGGCTTGCAACTGATTCTCTGTTTTAGGTTGGGATTTTAACTGTGCAAGTCTAGTACTTGTGTAAGCTTTGCTATAAACCATTGTATTGTAGTTCTGGCTGTATGTTGTGTGTCATTGTCCTGTTGAATATTGTCCTACTTGAGCAATGAATCTCTGTGCAAAGTGACTACAGCTAAAGAACTCATTGGGATGATTTTTGAACTGCACAAACCTAAATGGCAATTAACCCAAGCCATTCTAATAGCGTTGCTCTAGGATGCAGGCTTTGGAATTTGTAAGTTGTGCCTTTAAGTTGATTTTTTCAGGACATTATGCAACTTCACAAAGAATATGGGTGAGAGGATTTTGAAGGTGCAAATCTGAGACCTTTAGTTTTGCTCCACAAATTTGGTTACAACTCCTTTCACAGTGGTGAGCTTTACTTTCATGCTTATGTGAATGATTGTCATGAATCTGTACTAAAGTCACCTTGATGGTGATTCATGTGGAATAAAACAACTGAAACCCCCCTCCCGCCCCCCAAAAACATTTTTATAGCAAGTGATTGGTTTTAGGTAACTAGTGGCTTCTGCATCACAGTATGCACTACCTAAAACTTCTAGTTAATCGGGGCGTCCTATCTCATTTTTAACAATAACTTTTTACTGCTTTCACTGGTTATTTGTTTCCTTGTTACCTTAACGGTAAAGGCTAGGTCTTTTGCATCCTTTAACATCATTTCAAAGTACTTCCCTTCCTTAGGAATATGAGTTGGTTTATGTTTTACTTTAAGTCACTATGTTTTCTATTCCTAATTAGTGTCTCTACTGCCTGTTTACTGATCCCTAAGGCTGAACAGGGCCAAGTCCAATTCATACTTTTTTGTACCCGCGTAATGCTTAAGAATGTTTTCCCTGTACTGACTTATTGCATGTTATATGTGTGCAGATTGAGCGAATACCCCACACAACTGATGCCTTGAATGCATACCTACTTGTAAAGTTGTCTAATTGTTTTTTGTTTGATGTCAGTTTGCAAAAGAAAATATTGTGACTGATTTTTTTTTTTTCTTTTTGGTATTTTTCTGAAAAGAGGTCAACTTAATTAAAAAGCACAAGTGTGTTGTATTAGGATACAGAGTAACGTCTAAAACCCTCTGACCATTACATAAAACTTTTAGCTGTAGTAACAAGCAGAAAAAAAAAAAAACGTAACAAAAAACAAGAATGTGTTTAATTTTTTTTAAATGCCACAAATGTTCTGTTTATGTCCCCATTTTGTGGAGCATATACAATTTTTGCAAGCTTAGCAGATGCAAAAAAAAAAGACATGTTATTTTCATCTTTTTCATTCAGCATACAGTTTTATATCAACCAAAGCATAAATTTACACAAACAGTATAGTGTCCAAGGCCTTTTGTATGATACATCCAGTGGGAGTCATTCTTTTTTACAATTCCAAGCAGAACATAGGTGAGTTATTCCTTTGGCAGTGTTTTTCCACATTACAGTGTTCCTGCATATCATATAGAAACCTATAAAAGATTTTAATAGCAGTCCCACTTCCCAGCATATGAGACATGTCATATTTTGTTCCAAGGGTTCTTAAATATAAACACATACTTTTGGTGTTTTACATTTAAAGAAACTGCTCTCTTTGGTTTTGTATCAGTGTATTTAGGCTATGAACACAGGAGAGGTGCTCAGAATGGGACTCTTAGAGGAGCCGATGCCGAGAATCAATAAAGAAAACAAATACACATTCACAACTATAATTTTGCAAACACACTCCATCATTTTAGGCTGGCACTTCCAACAGGAAACTGACTAACAGTATTATGTGACAACATGGAATGTTCTTGGGAGCAGCAGCCCATTAGTGCAGACCTACACATAACAGCAACAATACCTCTTTTTGTCGTTTTTCCCTTAAAAAAAAGTCTGTTTCCCCTTTCTAAATGCAAGTGTGGTGCTTTACAATAAACATTTTTCAACAGTCATAACTAAAATGTTTCCCCAGCGAAAATCTGAGCACTCGAGGGAATTACACTATGCTCTTTGTACAGGGAACTAGGAGGATCAACATGGCAACTTCCAAATTTTAATTTGACTGATGAACCAATGAAAGCAAAGAAAAAAAAAAGATTTTAGGTTTGAGTACTGCAGAACAACTCGGATAGTGTCTTGCAAAAGTATAACTAACTTTTCTTTTTACATTTTTTTTTTCATTGCAAGCACAAACATTAATGTCTTTCATTTTGACAGACCAACACAAAGTGCATAAAATTTGTGAAGTTGGAGAAGAAAGATAACTTTCAAAATAAATGTCTTGCATGTAGAAAACTCTGAAAAGTATGGCATGCATGTATCCAGCCCCTTTTACTCTGAAACCCATAAATGTAATCCAGCAACCAGTTGTCTTAAGTCTTTATATATATATATATATATATATATATATATATATATATATATATATATATATATATATATACAGTACAGACCAAAGGTTTGGACACACCTTTCTAATTCAATGGGTTTTCTTTATTTTCATGACTATTTATAAGGCAAGAAATCCCACTTATTAACCTGACAGGGCACAGCTATGAAGTGAAAACCATTTCAGGTGACTACCTCTTGAAGCTTATCAAGAAAATGCAGAGTGTGTACAAAGCAGTAATCACAGCAAAAGGTTGCTACTTTGAAGAAACTAGAATATAAGGGGTATTTTCAGTTGTTTTACACTTTTTTGTTTAGTGCATATTTCCACATGTGTTATTCATAGTTTTGATGCCTTCAGTGTGAATCTACAATGTCAATAGTCATGAAAATAAAGGAAACTCATTGAATTAAAAGGTGTGTCCAAACCTTTGGTCTGTACTGTATATATACAGTATACAAACATCATTAGGACCAGGAAAATGTAAGGTCAGAAAAACAGTTGTAAAGTTTAAAGTGCGGTTAGTTTATAGTTTTACCTTTGAACACCTTATGGAACATAGGAGTGTGGAACAACTTCAAACTTACCGATTCAGGGCCATCATTCTAACATGGCAGACCAGTAAAATCAGAGGTTGAACCAGAGACAAAATATCCCTAATATATCTGGAGAATCAGAGATATAAAACTCAGGGGTACCCTCTGCTTACAGGATAAGTATTGGCCATGCAGTCCACAAAATCTTGCCTTTAGTTGTAAAACAAAGGGCATTGTTCTAAGAAGATGATCAGGCTGGACTGAAAACTGAGAACACCCCTCCAAACGTTAGATCCCCAAGAAGGAGTCTAAGGCAGATTGAGGGTGTCTTTTTAAAAGGACAAAAACACAAGAGGTTTAGAAGAGGCCACAATGAAAATCATAAGTGCTCACAGATGGCTTAGGTTTACCACAAGGTTCAACACGCAAGCATCAATGAACTGACTGCCAGCTCCTCAAATGCACAGGTTGATTAGTTGATCACATGCAGGTGTGCTGGCACCACCCTCGAAGTCTCAGTAGCGGTCCCACTGTGTCCTCTGAAGGATACCTGGAGGATCCGAGATGGAAAACTTAACACACACACCAGAACGCTGACAGGTCCAGACAAAGCTCACATGCAAATTCACTTGAGAAACCATGGCAAAGATTTGAAAATTGATTTTCACATATGTTCTGCATCTATTCTGACTTGAACTTGAGCTGCTCTGCAAAAAAGCCAAAAATCTGTCACCAGGTGAGCAAAACTGGGAGAGACGTACCCCAAAACCTGCAGCTGTAATTGATGCAAAACATGGTTGTGCAAAGTCATGACTCAGGGTGACTGAATACAAGTGCAGTAATATACATTATTATATATTTTTTTATTTTATTATTATTGGTGTTTGTTTACAAATGTAAACAGTGCCATAAGTAACATGAATGAACCGCATGAAATTAGAGGTCTTTAGGTTTCATTCTCTACCCAGTTTTAAATGACTTAAATGTGAGTTAAATTTTTTGCATACCATATTGTTAAATTAAATAATACAACTGTTCTAAAAAAAGTGATATGAAAAACTGTAAAAGAAAGTGAGCATACACGAGAATATGCATTAGTGGAATACTTAGTTTTAACATATTCTTTTTCAGATATTCGCAGTAGCACCAAGTAGGAGTCAAAACTCTTGATATATCATTACAGTAGATACATTATGTTTCAGAATATATTAAAGCTGTATTTTCCTGATTGACCTGATGTAGGGGATTTGAGGCTTGTCCCAGCTTCGCCGGGGTTTCAGCCACACAGCAGGAAGAAGATAAAAAGGGTGGCGTGGAAGGAGGAGGAGGGGGAAAAAAATCACTGCGCATTAAAAACAAATCTACTGGGGGATCCACCAGCAGCTTAAGTGAGCCAAGACGATTAAAGGGTCAGTGGTCAGACACTGCAGGTTCAACATACCTGATGCCACTCACCTTGGTCCACAAGAGGCATTGCCAAAACCAATCTTTCAAAATCAAATGCATACTGTACACAGGAGACACCGTGAAGGTCAATGCAAAGTTACTGTAGGTAATGGCAACACGATCATCAGACTTTTTTGGCTTGTTAACTACTTTTACCCGACAGAGTTGTTTTACGAACTTTGAACAGTGAATGTTAATGTCTTATAATTATAAATAAAAGGGGCAAATTTGTTAATAAAGTAAGACACTTTTTTTTTTATAGCTCGTTTCTTATTTCTTAACAACTGTGCCACTGTGCAGCCCATAATACAACTCTGTTAAAAAAAATTCTCTCCTGCTTCATAAAGTAAGCATGACTTTGGTGCATTGTCGTTAAAAACTCCCACTGTCTCAGCCTAACATACCGTAAAACTAAGGTATGGACCAAGTATAAACTGACTTGTTGAAGTTTTTCACCTCAATAAATAATATTAACAAGGTTCAGTGAAGTATTTTTTCTTTTACTTCAGTTTAAAAGAAGAACATACAGAGCTACAGTATTTGCTTTCCCTTTAGGTCCACTTGTGGCAGCTTCCTGCCTGTGTGGATCCTGTATAGGAACATGGTTTAGCTTGTTTTGATTTTTGCAGTTGCTTTGTAAACTTGAAAAATATCTTAAGATGAAAAAAATACACTGTGTCAAGTTTATTCTGTGCTATTAAAACAGGATTGAGAAACCCCCTTTTTTTATCTGACAGACAGTGAGGGAGTTTTTCAAAAAGAGACCTAGAGGTTTAATAGGTTAAGCGAAACACAGAGAGTGAACTGTAGTGACTCAACATTTCAAATACTTCTCTCCTTCCTCTGTCTGGTGTCACTAGTGATGACGATGAGTGGCTCCCCAGCCAAAGACATCCTTTATCAAGCAGCCAATTTAACAAGACAGCTCCTTTCATGCTTCCTGGCTTCACCAGTAGTAATGGATTTCCTCAATGAGAGCCCCTCTTTCCCCAGGTTTCACACTTTTCTTTCTGGGCTCTACTCCAGATCAGATCTTTTGCCACTGACTTTGATTCCTTTCGGTAAGTGATCCATCGCTCCAAGCCTGACCAGCATTTGCTGAAATTTGGTCTCACTTTGGCTCCCTACCCTGATATTGTACACTTTAATGCAAAGTGAAATAGCACATTTTAAGTAGCCTGTCAGTCTACTTCTTGGTCTTTCGAATCACATGTACAGTCCTTATTTCAGAGTATCTCTTTTCAACAGGTTTGGTTTCTTTAGCTGCATAACCTACATTACTTTTGAGTCCACAAGTAGAGTGTGTAATGACCTACTTCTCGATCTCTCACTTTCCTTCTTTGTCTTAAAAGATCTTTGTCAATGAAGGGACAAAAAAGGCCACAAGAAAATAAACCAGGCACTTTGGCAGCAAAGCAACCTTGCATATTGTGCACACCAAAAAAAAAAGTAGGGCTCATTGTTGCACCAGTAGTACATGACAGGTTGTTTATTTGTTATCAGTTTTTCCGAACAGTGCTGTAATGGCATCATTTGGAAGGAGAAGCACCATCTGACTGTGTTAACTTTTAAATTTTTGTTTGAATTAGATTTTTAAATATATTAAATAATTGCAATGAAAGTAAAACTAGACAACACTCATTAAAAACGGGCTAAACATTTTACAATAGCTCCTTATGACAAATTAGACAGTAAAAGCAAATACCACACTTAAACCATTTCTGAATGGTTTTGTTTTAAAAACAAGCACATCAAAATCGCTGCATCCAGAGTAGAAGAGTCTGAAAACCAACAGATCTTTTTCCTGCATCCTTCAGAAGAGTTTATGTGACAAACAGGATTAAAGAAACAATTGGTTGTATTTCTGTTTAAGAGATAAGTTTTAATTCAGATTAAAAAGTGAAAAATACATGTGTCTCTAACTACAGGGAATGTATCAAATCTTTTCTTTGAAATTTTTTCCTTTGAATGGCAAATAGTTGGGACTTTTTAAATCGATGTCTCCAACAAAATGTAACAATATAAAAACATAGATTATAGGATTTTTTCAAGAATTAATATTCAGAAGGCAATTCCTACTATTTGTTCATCACTCTGGATTTTCTGGATATATTTTATCAATGCTACTCTTGTCACTTTCTTTCATACTGCATATTCTACACCATTTTAGCTCTATGTCCTGGAATTTATGTTTCTACACAGTTGAAAGATATTTGTTTGAATTACACAACTTTTAATTTAGAATTTTCTTCCACACCTATTGGGTATACTAATACTTTATATAAGAGACAGAAAACACTTGAAGACATTTGCCGAGGGGCAATGTAAACTGGAGTTGTTTTTCCTATTAAAAACAGATGGTCAGATCTGCTGCAGTGATTTCAAAAGTCACCAACTCACTAAATGTGTCAAGACCTCAGCGAACTTTTAAAACTTGAATATAATGGTAATTAAATCAAGTCTGTCTCAGTGCAAAATATCTTTTGAAAAGTGAGTCAGAGGTCTTTTTCAGAAAAGTGCATGTATTTTTTTAACAGAAGTCACAGAGGCTACTACCGAATCTTCTAACAAAATTCCCTGCACTGAGCCAATACACTGATAAATTAATTGGTTCCAGTTTTATTCCAATTCTGCCTTCTCTTTTTCTATGTTTTTCATATTATATTAACTACTACTTCATAAATAAATGAGAAGTTATTTGCAAAGTTTGCATATACTGTATATGTTTCACAACTTATGTGCAATATTTTTTCTTGACTTCAGCTTTTTTTCCTCTTATCCATTGCTTTTAATGTCTACAAATTTAAACACCAAAGAAGAAGAAACCTTTTTAATATTGTATTTTTTACTCATAAGATTTATAATAAAACCAGAGAAATTCACAATGACATAAAACGTACAATATCTTAGTTTTTCTTTATTAAGCAGACATATAGTGGCTGAATGAGCAAGACTTGTCTTTCTTGAAAAAGTCATCACTTGCTTGGTTTTGAGGCAGATGCAGTTGAATTAATTTTGATTGCACACGGCACATTACGTCCAAGTATTCTGGATTTTCTTGTGATCTTTCGGAGCGTTTTAAGATCTGCACCCCAGAACTGAGGAAGTGCTACATAATGAGATACATTAGAATTACAGTAGATATTTAAAAGGCAGGGCAAATCAAAAGGCTTTGTCACCTCTGGGTGGAGGGTAATTGAGCTAGCTGGCCTTTTTCTGTAGCTCTGTGGGGACTGTGAGACAAAGCCACACTAATAATGCTGCAGTAATTGATACTAGGACTGCTTTCTGTTTTGTCTGTCATGCCACAGGCAGCACATGATCCCTTAACAATGGCATTATGCATTGCTTCTCTTGAATCTTACATACACACTGGTTCAATGACTGTTGAGTAAGCCTTCTAATTACAGGAGAACAATGGAGAGCATCAACTTAGTCCTGGGAGTCAAACGCTAATCAGCTGTTTGAGTAACTAATTGTACAGTAATTAATTGAAATGTAAGGGAGTTTCTTCTTTTCTTGGCTGAGTAAATTTAATAAACCCAATCACTCAATGACCTGACTGGTTCATATCAGAGGGAATTATCTTTTTTTAAAGAAGAAATCCTTTTTCTACTTCATATTCAGCTTTATATTTTTTATTGAGCTCAGTATTAACATGCTTTAAGAAAAAAAGAACATGTTCAATGTTTACTAAAAGTGTATCTAGTCTTCATATCAAATTATGTGTGTGTTTATGTCACTGAAGTGACTTGTGATCTTTAATGAAAACTGCCCAACGTGCTCTCTGTCAGTGAAAACAACACAGAAGCTGCTAGAGCTGAATGTATCAGATCATTATGGAAATAGTGGTCAGTTCCTTACTCGACGTTAAACACATGAAAACTGTATGGGACAAAAAGACTCTCGTAAATTTGTGACAATTTTGAAAATGGGTTACTTAGTCACCAGCTTCGACACTGACAACTGTTGTTTACCAAACTTACAGATTTAATTTTATTTTTTAGCAGGATTTTACTTTTTTTTTCTTTTACATATGCAGCCTATGTGGAAAGTGGTTTGCTTCAGAAGACAGAATTGCAACGGTTCTTAATGTCCAATCTTTCACTGACAGAGAAGACAAAATAAACAAAAAACATCTACTTACTTTTATCCAAACAGCAATACTTTAAAAAAAACAAACAAGTAAACAATGGAAACCACTTAAAAAGCTAGAATACAGCAAATTAATGCCAAAATCATCAAAAACCTTATGAAAAATATAGGGACAATGTCAGAAGAACTTGCTGGACAAAATTTAAAGAAACATTTGCTATTCTTCAGAAATTAAAAGATGAGTCTGCTAGTTTTTATAAATAAAAACAACTCACAGAGCTTAAAAGGACAAAATTTTCTTTAAAACAGCACACATGCTTTATTGTTAATCAAGTCAATCAACTTGATGTTTAATACAGTAAAAGTTAGTGATGCATTAGTCTCAAAATATTTCAGAAATTCCCACAAAATTGCATTCATTTTTAGGTCAAGACTGAGAGTTCTCTTCAAACTATTCAAATTGTCTGGCCCTTTTTTAATGTGTGCTTAGTGAATTTGACACATAACATTCCCCTTTGTCTGGACAAATAACAAAAAGGGGGTTTACTGTAACTGTTGGGTCCTTTTCCATTTATTCAGAAAGACTCAAACTGTGCCGTGAACAAAAGCTTGCAAACATATGTTCCACAGACACCGTTTGGTGGACCACATACAAAACATAATCAGTCCAGCCTCAGCGCTCATTTGCCAGCGTAACAGTCATCAGTGAGAACATCCCCTTTGATGCCTCATCGAGCAGAAAGCTCTTAAAATGTTTGAAGTGTCTGCCTGTGTAATAATGATTTATAATTCTCTTGAACTAATGTAAAATTTGCTGGTAAAATTTTTGTGAAATAAAAATAAATTGTGCCCGGAGGGTAAGTCCAAGATTCAAAAGAAGATCACCCAAGAGCAGCAAATGATTTAATAAGCCACCAGCTCCACCAGGGCATGAAGAGGAGCAGAATGGAGAATTTCAAAGTGCATCTAATTAACATCAGTTTATTACTATGTCAATCTCTTCAGCTAATGTGTGAATGAGGGAAGGGTTCAGGACTGCAGAACTGCTTAGCATAAATATATGGAATAACACTTAACTTGTTAGGGTAAAAAGCAGTAATAAGAAAACCACCACACAGTGGAAAAATCCAAGTTCATGTGTCTGTGTTGTCACAGAAAAATAAGATACAAATCCACTTCAGAGTTGTATCAATATTATTCAGTATTATTCTGCATTATTAGAATGACAATAGTCATTTTTAGTGAAATGTTTAATAGGTTTGGTGTGGGAAAAAAAAGTTATTCTTAATGATGTTTAGTTACGTTTCTAACTGTATTTTTTAAGATAACCTCTGGCTAACACTAGTATGCATCTCTCACTGCCGTTTTAAAAACTCAAATATATTTAGACAAAAAATAGCACTTGTCAATAACCACAATTTCCCTTTGATAGTGGATACTTTCATCTGTCTAACTGCGTATATGTTTTATATGTTGCATATAGAATTTGTTACACACACAAGCAAATTGAATTTGCATGGAAATAAGTTGTGCTGTAGAACCACATTGTTAAAGGCATGCCACTGGACACAACTTTTTAGCTATCAATAATATGGTTAATTGTGCTTGCAGTTTGGGTTATGGAGCTTTAGAACACTGGATGTACCTCATGTTGGTCTTATCTCGTCTGCAACGGCTTTCCTAGTTTTTAGTTGTAAGCAATCCTGGCAGAGTTATGCCTGCTATGTTCCACATGTTGTCTACGTGCATCTCAGCTTCGTTTGTTCCATTGTGCTGATATTGAATTTGCTTGGGCCTACTACATTCATACAGACATTGTCGCCTCTTCTGTGTTTCAGAATATCAAATGTCCAGATTAGCTTCAACATCAGTGCATGAAATCTTTTTTCCATCTGTATCGCTTCAACTAAATATAACCACGTATGTTTAAAACTGCGTATCTATTTACATTCAAATTATTCACCCAGAACATGAAACTGTAAGCAAACATCTACATGGAGAAATATGCCCATTAAAATTATAAGTGCACTCAAACATTCCAAATAGCATATCTGACATTATAAATGTGATATTATGAGACAGCTGCAAAGATGCAACCATAAAGACAAATCATTTTCAATGAATTACAAAAATTACAGATGTAGCCCAGAAAATCTGAAAACGTGATGATGAATCCCCTTTTTTAACTTCTGGTTGATAAATCATCTACTGCACTGGCAAGTATCGGGCTTGTGAAAAATGCATGAATTACTAATTAATGAGGCATTCTCGCAACATTTACATATTCATAAAGGTGTGTAATTCACATATGCATGAGAGGGCTCAGTGATGGCTTTGAGAGAATAACACATATTTCAAAAAGAAACCTTTATTTGGATAAATTCTTCAAAAAAGCAGAGAGCAGAGATGCAAGAAAAACCATTACACATTTATTCTTCACACAGTCAAATGCTTTAGGAGACAAATGCACTGAAAAGAAGTGATGAGGTGTAACATTTTGCTAAAATACATTCTTAAAAATGTGGATTTCCAAAATGTTTAATTTGTACAAAAATAATTAGTTTTAACATTTGAACAAAATATTACACAATAGTTATTATTTATTCCAGTATTAAATATATATTATTTGTTTACAATCTCATAATTTATGCATTTATTCTCCGATAATGTTTTTCTTTAGTTTTTTGTTCCATTTTACTAATAATATAATTCCTAGGAAAATTTTGCCATATTTTTTGTCTTCACTGGTTAAGTTCACCAATAGCTGTTCGATGATGTCAGCCTTTTGGGGAACAAGCAATTTCAGTGAAGCAGGTCCAAGATGGTTTGGCTGATGCTAAGGCCTGTCCCTCTTCTAAGAGGGCCTCCCCATTGTTTCAACCCTCTCACAAGGGCTTTGTGAGAGCAGTGCTGAATATGGGTCAAAAAGCACAAATAACATTCAGATGGTTCCTAGGCTTTGCTCCCAACTATGCTCCAAAGAATGACAAGTAGAACAAAACCATGTTGAGTTTTTCACCCTATGCAATTGTCTTTTCGCATTAACTCCAAGCTGGGCCCTTTCAGGAAGGCCAGAGTTGTGTCATGCTTACTCGGACATAGACCAAGTCTAACAGCAGGCTTGGCCTGTCCAAAACACCATGCAGAGTCTGATTCACTCCTTTATTCCTGTACATAAATGGCTTTTGGATGCATTGTACTAAATATTTAAAAAAAAAAAACAGACTAAAAGAATCAAGCAAGAATGGGTGCCTTTGGCCAAAATTGTGCATTTAGTTCCAAGTGAAAATCTTTGTCCTCTAGGGAATTGTTTCCATTAGGACCGAGAAGTAGAGAAGGAACATTTCCCATGGCTCCAACTAATACAGCATATAAACAATGACAGCAAAATGGAAAAGTCAAAGTTTAATTTTCAAAAACATTTAAAAACAGAATAAAAATATAGCAGGGACATTTTTCAGATGGTAAACAGCACACAGATTTATTCAAATGTCCATTAAAGATACAATAATGGTTACCAAAAAAAAGGATGGTACTTCAAGATACCTAAGTTTGACTTTAACCTTGCAGGACTTTTGGAAGGCACTTCTGAGCATCAGGCACAGCGTTTTGGCAGCTGCACAGGGAGCCTGGTGGGTCAGCCTTTCTCTGCGAGCTGCTACTCCACACTAATCTATTTTAAACCATCTGTGAAATTAGCAAGATTTCCTAAGTCCTTCACCTCTAAGGATTAAAACATTGCTAAGGGTGTTCTTACATACTGTTCTTGTACACACGTTTGATGAGAACTTGAGATCAGTCAAAATATGGTGTCTTTCACTTGTGCTTGAAATAAAAAAATAAATAAAAAAACTCCAGATGAGATTAACAAGCACAGAAAAGAATGTTTTAGAACATTGATCTAACACCATCTTTTAACATAAACCTGAACATTAGGAAAATAGAGAGAAGTTGTTACATGTTTGGACATCCAGTAACATCAGAGCAGCCAACCCTCAGCTGTTTTACAGAGACATACCGAGGTATGCAGCACCTCTGCCAAAGCCTGTACAATAAAGTCATGAGTCAACTTTAATGGGAAAATCAGATAAATAGCAGCTGTTCTTGGGGAAATGGTGCTGCCTGACAGATTCACTGGGTGCAACGACTGTAGCGTCGAGCAGATCCAAATGAGTAAAATATTGTTCCAAGCGCTCCTCTCGGCTCCCCTATCTCTCTGGTGTTTAGTCATCAGGGTTGTGAAATAGCAGCCCTGCCGCTATACGACAGCGTGGCTGTATTAATTATTCTGTGCAGTTCACACATGCACATCTTTGTTCAGCAGTGACAGTTCATCCAAAGAGGCCACTTACAAACGGCAAGATCACCAGGCCTCCGATTATTCCTCAAACCGCTTATTTAAAATTCACATATGCAGTGAAAAGCAAATAGAGTGCAAGAAATGTTTAAATGGAAGAATAGAAGGTAACAAATGCTTCCCAGTGGCTTACACAGTAATATGCGAAGCAAAGAGATTTTCTCCATGTCATTAAATATGCAAGATTGAAAAATTACAAAGCAGTTTATTATGCAAAGAGTTGTATCTCTTCCACTAGAATTGCAACAGCATCTGTTAAAGAAACTTTAATTTTTGTGAAGCAGAAAAAAGTAAAGGTCTAAATGATAAAATCTGTAAATGATTAAAAAAATTTCTGAATTGTGATAGAGACCTCCTGAGATAACATTAAACATTACAAACATTGTGGATATTTATTTCTTTTTAAAACTTGTCCAAAAACAACAAGCTGAGGACAAAAAGGATGCTGATTTGAACTCAGTTATGTAAAATGTTCTACCCCTTCTATCAAGAAGTATGCAGCATGTACAGTAGACCTCATCGTTATTGAGATAATAATGATCCTTATCTGCCAGGTATCCATGGAGATTTTACAATTCTCAGGATGACCTCTGGCTCTGTCAAACACTCAACTCGGGCCTCCCTTGCAAAAGCACACTCACAAACAGATCTTTCTGGGTTCGCCTTTTATTAGGTCAAAAATCATCAGAACATGTGGATCTGCAACGTCTTTGTCAAAGCAAAGCAAAAATTAAGTTAATTTTTTTTTTCACTTTTCATAAAGACTAAGGATTGGCCTGAGTCTGGGATCTGAACAATTATTTCAGTGCTGTGAAATAATTGTTTGAATTGTTGAATAATTGTTGAATTGCAATGCATTTGTGCCATACATAATCTCAAAAGCATATTTTAGCTCAGGAGGAGTTATGATGTAGAGCTGGGAGTAAAATAATCACTCAACTGCCTTGCAGAAATATTTGCTATCTTGGATACTTTTTTTCACATTTTGTCACTATCAAAACAAACTTGAATATATTTTGGAGAATGTTTTGTGAATGAAGGTTTTACATAGTTGTGAAGGACAATTCTACATGATTTTTATTTTTGTTCTACCAGTAGTGTTCAGGTTCTATATACTGTATATATATCTCATTGAATTCAATGAGAAGGTGTGTCCAAACTTTTGGTCTGTACTGTATATATATATATATATATATATATATATATATATATATGTTCAGGGGCTTTTACACCCACATGTAACCAATTGTCCCAAGAAGTTTATAATTCCATCTTTATATATAGACAGCTATTTTGTGAAAGAATCATAAGTTTGTTAACATTAGTAAATCAAGCCACATTATGAAGATCAATCAATAAAGCAGACAGGTCATGGATAAAGTTTTGGGGAAGTTTAAAGGGGAATTAAGTTATGAAAAAAGTATCCCAGGTTTTAAGCATCTCACAGAGCCATAATTAATTATAATCTGAAAATAAAAGAGTTTGGCCTCACCAACTCCTCCAATGTCAGAGTTGTTGCCTCAGCGAGTGTCCAGTTCATATTCTGCTTGAACTGCCGGTACCCATCAGCTGCTTCCGCAATCCCACAGACCAAAAACACTCAATTGGACTCCTTCTTCAGCTTGACGAGATCCCTTTTCACCAGTCCCTACCAGCGGGTTTAAGGGTTGCCACCATGATGGACAAAACCCACTTTATGACCACAGCTCTGGTCACCTAACCAATGGAGGAACGGAACATGGCCCACTAGAATTGAATGTTCCTCACTTCCCCTGGGACGTATTCAAGTCTCTGCCGGAAGAGTTGTTGATCAATCAGATGGGAGACTCTGCCAGATGTGCCTGGCACATCCCTCACAATACATTTGGGGCTGCTAAGTCTGACCAGCATCCTCCCCCACCATCAGAGCCTACTCAACAACAGGTAGTGGTCATTCGACAGTTCTGCTCCTCTCTTGACCCAAGTGTCCAAAACATGCAAATGAAGTAGACAAAATCAACAAAGACAAACCATGGTCTAAGATGTCTAGAAGAACAGATAGACACTTTTATGCTTGACAATCCATGACGAGATCAGAAGTCCAACATCAAAACACCTCTCTCAGTTCAGATGGGAAGAGGGGGTGTGTTCCTCCCAATGACACCCCTCCAGGTGTCATTGACATTGCCCACGTTAAAGTTGAGGTCACCCAGCAGGATAAAGGAGGTAATCTGAACTGCTGCACATATACAGGGACAACAAGAATGCCAACTGCTGCTTGGCACTGCTCAACAGGCCCCCAAAAATGTCTCCTTTCAAGGAGACTGGTTCCAGAACCAAAGCTGTGCATCTAGGCAAGTCTGACTGTACCTAGCCAGAACTGCTTAACCTTTTTCACCAGCTCAGTCTCCTTCCCCGTCAAAGTGGTAACTTTCCACATCTTGAGAGCCAGCTTCTGTAGCCCAGGCTCATACTGCTGAGGCTCCTGCCTTTGATCACTGCTGATCCCACTTTGCTTTGGCTCCTCCCACTACTTGTGGACCCATGGGAAGGGGGACCGACTGTGTCCAGTCGGTCTCCATTGGTTAAAACTGAAGAAACAGGATTTAGTGCATGCTTACCAAGTGCTTGGGAGCATGCACCACCTCCAGGCATTGCTCCAGTGACCTGCGTTCTAGGCAAGGGAACATTGTTTCCATACGTATAACTCATCATAAGGGGTCCTTGAGCTGCACTTTGTTTGATCTGTAACCTAAGACCTTTTCACCTTAGGTGACCCTAACAGGGTTCAGTGGCACAGTTGGTAGAACCTTTTCCTTGCAGCAAGAAGGTTCTAGGTCGAGTCCCGGTTGGAGTTTGCATGTTCTCCCTGTGCGTACATGTGCTCTCTCTGAGTTCTCTGGCCAACTCCTGTAGAGTCCAAATACGTGTCCTGGGCTTGGGTCCTGACATGGGGTCTTTCTGCCTGGAGTTTATTCTCCCTAGAGAACATGCAAAACATGCATCCTCAAATAAAAGAACTATAAGATGATTAGACATTTGTGTCAGCTAACTAATGAAATCCAAACAGATCTAAAATTAGCCCTAAAAATGGGTGGAATGAGTTTAAAAATTGCTAATGAAACCTAATCTTTCTGAAATTCTGAGCAGCAATGTGGTAGCCGCAAAAACCTATTAATATTTCATAAGATATTGGTACTGTGGGATAAGGTATTGTTCTGGTAGAACAGGCCTAATGACGATGTTGTACCCATTTTTTATTAATCTAATCCTCAGATGGTTGCATTACTCATATTATTTTACTAAAATAATATTATTTGATTTAATGAACAATGTGTGTATTATGTACATAATGTACAGCCTATTAGAATATTCTTGAAATGTGGAGAGAGAAATTTAAATAAAATTGTTTGACCAAGCAATATTTCACTTATGTGTAAAGAAGTTATCTTTCTTTAGGACATGAGAGGAACTAAGAACACATTTATATCTAACTATATCATTTTGTTGTTTAAATTTACTATAAATTTAGTCAACTAAATTAAGGTGTGATGTGCTAACAACAAAAAGTAGACTAGAACTAAAATGTCAACAGATGACTAAGTTGTAACTGAAACTAAGTTAATGTAAATTAAAAGGTAACAACTAAAACTGAATTGATATGTGCTGTCAAAAGCAACACTCCTCCATTGAGTCCTTTTTCATGCGATAATAAATGCCATCACATGAAATGGTAAAGAGGATACATAAATGTTATTTCATCTTGTTTTGCACACTTGGACAAGAAGGTGCCAACTTAAAGGGATTTATCGTGGCTGAATGCAATTTTTTCTCTTTCATGTTTTGTCTTTGAAGTTACTTTTCATATTTAATATTAAGAAACAACAGTTTATTTAAAAAAAAATAAAGGCTATATTAAAATAAAGAAATCACAAAAAATAAAGAAATTATTTTTTTATTGATGTGGGATTTATGTATTTACATTTTCCCGACAGACCTTCATGCTGTTTACTCTTCTGCAGACTGTAAAGAGTGTAATCGAAAAAATGACTCAAGTTTTTAAAACAAAATGTCTCTTTAATCGGTAAGTGTCAACAGCAGTACAAAAGATGGAGTGATGTGTGAACCTTTCTGCAACACAATGTTTGTCTCCTTTACAGAAAACAAGGAAATTCTTGAGGTAAATAAGCTAAAACCGGCAGTTTCTTCAGCCCACTGCTGCATTCATACAATGGACCAACGCATTATTTAAAATGCTGTTTTTAAATCGGTCTGAAGTCATCATGTGGGCATAATTTAATAATTTACAGTAAACACACCTCCATGGTGCCAAGATGCGCCGATGTGTGTCAATCATTGGTTTGTTTTTACTTTTTATAGTGTATTAATACAACCAAAGCTGAGGACGCAATTCTCCATACGCACACACCCACACACACACACCAATGTAAAATTATTCACCTTAAGTTTACCTCACGTCAATACTGCACATGAAAACCAAAGAATGCTGGTGTACACTTTGAAGCCAAGTAAAACATAAAAAAATGAACATTTTCTTTTTTTTTGTTTTCATCAAGCAATAATACACCCTTTAAAGTAATTGACCTCTTCTGTTTTGTATAAAGAAGAATGTGAACACAAATGTGATGGCAACATTGTTTTTAAGTTGAATTAAAAACTTTACATTGGACTGTACAAGATATTATGATAAACTATTTACATATTCAGACATATTTTTTTTAAAGCAGCAACAGACACTATGTATTTCCTGTTCTCTAATGACACCCAAACAATACTTGCCATGGGCTTACAGGTACCTGCAAGGAGAGGAAATAATCGAAAAGATTCTGCACAGAAAATCGTTTCAGGCTGCCAGCATTTTGTCAAAACAGCGGCTCCAGTCATAGAAGAGCCCCACACAGTGTTGCTTGAAAAGACAACTCTTAAGAGCAGAGTACCAAGGGCAGCTTAAAATGTTGCCCCAGGTGGCACATTTTTACACTTTCTGAACAGCAGCGAGCATGTCAGTCCAGCATGTCAGTGAATTGTGCTGATTAAATTAACACAGAGAACATTCCCACCATTTACATCACAAAGTTTAGACGAACAAAAAAAAAAAAGAAAAGATAAATCAAATTACAGTAATATTCAAACAGCATGGAATCCTTTGTCTTCAGTTCCTCCAAACCATTTTCCATGTATTACAGGAGAAAAAATTGAGACCAATTGGGAGGGATACTTCTGCAAATCCTGGGTAGTCGGTGACATTTTTGTTGAAAACTGACAGCATATGTAAAGTTGGCGATACATCTAATATCTGTGCATTTTACAATATTAAAAGAAATAAATACTTGCACCTTCCCACCATTGAAAGGATCAAACATAACATCTTGTGTTTAGAACAGCTTTTTGAAACGATAAAAATGTGTACCTTTTGTTATATTCATGACAATGCAAGTCCAATGCATGCAGATATCTTCAGATAGTCTGAGCTTCACACTGAACTGAATGGTTAATCGCTAAAATAAACAAATAATAACAAAAAAAAACTAAGCAAGGAAATACAGCATAAAGATAAGATTGTATCAGACATTTATGATTGGAAACAAATGGGTGTATAATAAATTTTCTACATTAAGTGCTTATTTGACTCGCTACCTTTTTTCCTTATAAGTCTGATAAGGTAAAGTTGTATTCGTGCTTTTAATAGTCAAGAAAAACCTATAATTCACTCTGTATTGGGACCAAACTTCCAATTAGCAGAAAAGTTCAGCATCCACATGAGGTACAGCCATTTGTCTGCTGTTGGGACAAATAGCGGAAAAGAGGAAATAAAACAGCCAAATACATAACCTATACCAATGAACAAAAAATATTCATTGCTCATATTTACAATAAAATCTTAAGTTGGTGAATCCACAGATTTTTTTTTTATCTCAAATTATTTTTTGTGATTGTCCTTGGTTTTGTTGTTTACTGTCAATTTTAGAGCCAGCAGAGGCTAATAATAAATACAGTATGTTGATACACTTTAGTATCAAACACAATATACAATGCACTGACATCTGTTGCTTCACAGCTCTCTCTGAGCCTGCTGCTAAATCTTCTGCTCACATTTTTGTGCTGAGTCTTTTTAATAGCTGTGATTTAAACAAAGCGTTCTTTCATCGCACGTGTCTGTGCATAAATACACAAAATAAGTAGACAAAAAACTGAACATAAAAATGACCCAAATCTGGCAAATGTGACAACAAACCCGCTTGAGTCAGGCTGGGGAATCCTGTTCATCCATGGTGTTCTTCGTCAAACAACTTCACATTAATCAGAATTGCTAAAAAATATGATTTATATCCAGTGCTTATAACACATTGTCTCTTTGTGAGCCTGTGTTGTCCTTTTTTTTTTCTTTTTTTAGAGTTTTTGCTGTATAAGCACAGTCAAGTGTCAATTTCTTGAAGAGTCCTAACGCCAACCAACTGAAGTAGCTTGGCATGGTCATACAATTATTTACAATCACATACAAATCAGTCTAACCACCAGCAAACAGGAGGAAACACCTTAAAAATACCAAACTGGTTGACTTGGAGGGAGAAGGTTTGACTTGTAGGACAGCATCCATTGATTGCTTTTTGATGTTTAAAAATTCTAAAATGTAAAAAAAAAAAAAGCAACAGAAAAATAATAAAATGGAGACTAACAAAAACTGACTTAAAAAAAAAACACACATGAATTTCATATGAATGTTTGCAAAAGTTTATGTAATGCAAATAAGAAGTGCTAAAGAGCAAGGCGTAGCCACCTGTACCAATTAGAGGCAGGAGAAAAATGCAGTGACCAGCAGTGGGGGATCTTGGCCATTTAAAACCAGTGACCAACAATTCAGTTTCTTCACAAAGCTCTGCGCTCTGACTGAAATGGACAGGTTCAAGGGCAAGGGAGGGAATAACTAGACTCATGCATTAATAATGCTGCATTTCAGACGATACCCACTCGTCAGTCATTTTAATAATCCCCCACAGCTTGATGTACTTGTTCCATCTGCTCGCCAGTGCCTGGTGATACGGCCAGGGTGGAAGCCCTGTTGAGGCCTTACTTTCAGCACTTTGATGGAGAGCACAATGAGGGACACACACCCAGTTTTATTGTTTCCCCACTCCTTCCTGCTGCTTTCCCTTTCTCCAAGCCAGATGGTGCCCCCCTGAGTGCTGAGATTGGCAAAGACTGGGGTCAGAAACACACGTGGCTGAGGGGACAGTCACTTAGACCTTCTGCTCTAGACTGCTCCATAACATCACCCCCCCCTTAAATGTCTTCGACAGGCGGAGGGATCCGTGGATGTTTTTTTTTAGTTCAATTCAACTTATATCATACAAGTTTCTTCAAAGAGTTGTAGATGGCGATGAGTGTTTCAGAGCATGTTGCATTTAAGAAATATAACAAGTTCTACAACACAGCTTACAGCTGGCAGAGGCCTTACGTAATTGATTAAAAAAGAAACAAGAAATGAAGTCAATTTTGTGAGATGCACGGAAGTGGAGAAACGGACACGACGGCAAGCTCTTCTTTTTGTTGAGGGACTTCCTAGCACTCCTTTCACTACGACTTTAGTAATCATTCCACTGCATCAACAAGATGACTGCCCTGCTTTAAGACTTCTTAGTGTCTGTTTAAGATTTACAATGTCTGAAAAAATTACATTTTAAGACCCAAGACTTTAAACATGCAATCCAAATAGGGCTAAAGTGTTTAACAGAATGTACTGTAGCTTTGCAGCCACACATTGTACAACATCAATTTAAGATTGTAATGCCACCAAAGCTGCCTTTCACTTCGGTTCCAATCCTGCAGATTGGGGGCCTTTGGCCCTTTAGCATTCTGGCCTGATTACAATCACTGATTAAGATCCTGGTGATTCAGACAGGGTGGAAGAGCTGAAACTGAGTGAAGGATTCCACAATGCTCTGTATGGACTGGGACCAGGGATATAAAATGGGTTGCTCATGACACTGATGCCCACTGCATTGATTTCTGTGGAGTATAGCTACCGTCACCTTCCACTCACAGGTGTAACTTGTTACTTCCTGCAGAACTTGCTGCCTCCAAGTTCCTGAGTTTCATTTGTCCTTTTCTGGTAGAGCAAAGAAAGCCTGTACAATGAAGCTGCATTAAGAGATGAAGAGATTGTCTTCAGAACCTCTCATGGAAAAAAAACATAAAATGTTTGGCACTTTCACACAGAATTATGCAGCAAAAACTAATAATAATAATAATTAATAATAATGTGACTAAACTGGAATCCCTCCGTATTGTGTTTTGATATTATTTTTTCTCTTTGTTAAAAACATTCACAAGCTGTTGGCTGGCACACTATACCTGAGTGAGAATATTTTCCCATCTTGAACAGTTAGGTGACGTAACAAAATCATATAATAATAAATGAAAACAATGTGACTTTAAGTATTATAGGTTCATACCAAATGTTTAGCTTCAAGTTCTGTCTTTTACTTTAGGCAACAAACTAACTGTGTAACCGTCTATGATCTTTAATGAAAAAACAAACAATGAAAAAAAAAAATTATAAATTACCACAAAACAAAGTGTTTCACAAACTTGAAGAAATAATTAAGACCAAATAGCTTTCAACTGATGAAGCCGTAGCTGCATGCAGGCTTCTACATGATACATATTATTTTTCTTTTTAAATGTTTCTCCAACCCATGTGGTAAACGTTTTTGTTGTTCTTTTTGCTCCTTCCCTCCCTCACATCAGAACAGCCCTTTGGGCCTCCTCCTGTGTGAATGCTGTCTCTGCATCAGTAAAATGCGTCTCAGTTGGCGCTGACCGGCTCCTGTGTGTCATTCTCACTGCTATAGTCTGATTTGGGCTCGTCCTCGAAGTCTTCGTACATGTCCATCTCATCCTCGCCATTGACCGGCTCGCTGTTGTTCACCATGGCACTGGGCTCCAGCTTCATGTTGTAAGTACTCTGAATGACGGGAATGGACGGCTCAGGGCTGACCGAGGCGCTGGAGCACTCTGACGTCATCTGAGGTGAGGGTGTGGTGTTTGCCATGGTGAGGCCTCCTGGGTAGACCATACTGGCGCTGGTGGTGATGGGAATCTGAGGTGGTTGGCTGGACAAACACAAAACAGGGCAAAAATGATTAAAAATCCTACTCCCAATACTTTAAACAAAGAATGTTTTTGCCTTCTTTCGCAGCACTAAGATGTGATGGTTGGACTTGGGGTTTCCCCCAGCAACTTCTGTGAAAGTGATTTGGGAGAAGAGAGGTTCTCCTGACAGCTCCTGTTCTGCACTGTTCAGACAGAGGACCCAGTTTATTGGTGACATAAAACCAATACCCTCTCAGTGCTGCTCTTGTCTGCTGTTGCGCAGCATGATTGATTCCCCAAGCCGCTGAATGTTATGACTGACATGGGAACACCTGGAGAAGGGTTCTCCTGCTAACCGCACACAGTAAATTAAAGTGTTAAGCCTCGGCTGCCCTCCAGGCTTCCCTAAGTGTATACTTACAGCTTATATATCCCATAATAATCTCTGCACTGCAAGCTGCATTTGAAGACTGATTTTGTGAAAAGTGATTAAATCACACCTATTGGAAAACGTTTGAGTTTAAAGTGCATTGTGGGTCTTAAAACCAATACAGCACAGATGAACTCAACACTCAGTTTGGAAATGTGCCTTCGTGTGACTAATGGCTACTTTTTATTTGCCGTGTTTGTGGGGACGTACCCCACAGTGAAGAACTGTCTCATCTCTTGTCGCCGAGAGCGCATCATCTGCTTGTACTCTCCAATACGAAGCTTTTTGCCGTCTATAATACAGGTCCTCTTAGGTCGTGGCTTGTACTTGTAGTTTGGATACTTCTCTAGGTGAAGCTTACTCAGACGGGCTTGCTCTTCGTAGTATGGCTGCTTGTCCTGGTTAGACATAGACTTCCACCGAGAACCTGTGGCAAGAGAAGGAACTTTTCAGCACTTGGAAAAGTTTAAATGATTGTTAAAATTTCACCAAGTGGCTCAAAAATTGGAGGAGAAAGCTGAAGTCTGTCCGAAGCAGTTTACACAACAATCAGGGATACAGAAAAGTTTCTAGATAGCAGAGTAGCAGGTCAATTTATTTTTAAAAGTATATCAAAGAAAGCCACTAAAACATTCAATTCACAGTTTCTTTTATTTCTGGAGGGTTCAAATATTTTCATTTAGCACCACAAACAAAGAAACATTGCAGTAACATAATGTCATACTTGGAATATTTCCAAAAATCAAACAGATTTTTAGAACTTATTGTAATACTTAGTACTCATGAGGAAACATGTCTTAATCGTGTACCAAATCAGCATATGAATTTATTAATCCGCCAGATCTAAATGTGAAGCAACAATTTTCTCCAGCCATCACTCAATATAGCAAACACAAGACAACTCAAAATTCTAGTTGTCTTGTTTGACAGAAGTGTCTTTATCTACATAAGTCAGAAAATGGTAAAAAGGACAAAAGGGACATCAGGGTGGTTAGGGTAGCACCTTATCAACTATTTAGTTTTAGGCTTTTCAAACATCTTTGCCAGTGATAGTGGAGGGTGCTATATTTTTATATTGCAAGTTAGTGATCCTTGACCAACAGAATAACATGGGTAGTTTTATATTATTCTGTTAAAGAAAATCATGCACCAAAATGCTTGACCATTTTACAACAACCTCTTGATAAGTGTGGCAGGACATTATACTAAAAGAGAGATATGCTTGCCCCTTACTGTCAAAAACTAAGGAACAACAAGCCTGTGCAGTAAATACTACAGCTCCATGAAGTACACTACACCGGCATGGATGACAGCACTTTTAACAGCTCTGATGTATGGACTCCTGTGCTGAGGGGACAAGACCCATTTAGTCTCTGTCATTTTTCATGACAAACACTTATGGTAGTGATGGGCCATAAATCCATCTGTATGCTGAGGTGAACTGATGCACAGTAGCCTATGCTGTAACACGCACTCACTCCCGAAAAGAAAGAAAGAAAAAAAAAACACACAAATGTGTATTTCCATAACAGAGAGTGTCAACACCACTCTAATGTAGAAAACTGATCAAATATTTTGAGTTACAGTAATACTATGGTGAGATATTTTTTTCTGTCATGCAAGAAGTAAATCCACTGATTTACTTTACAGCATTTAAAAGACATCTTAAATGTTTACAAAAATTCCAGCAAAAACCAAAACAAAATAAAAAAGTATATCTGTATCCTTTCTTTAAATTACAACTTTTATAGCTAATCCAAAGGGCCTCACCCAAAATCTTGCTTATGTTGGAGTTGTGCATATCCGGGAACGCCTGGAGGATCTTGCGCCGCTCATCTTTGGCCCACACCATGAATGCATTCATCGGCCTTTTAATGTGGGGCTCGTTGTTGTTCCGTCCTCGGGACTCCCTGAAGACCCGCGCCTCGGTAGATCCAGCACCTCCTGTTGGCCAACAATAATAGGGTTGGGGTTTATCTGCAGAGCCATTGACTGCCTTGGACTCTGGAAAAGCCAGAGCAGGAACAAGAAGAGAGAGCGAAGCAAGGCATTGATTAAATGACGAGCCAGGTTTAAACTCTCCTTCATCTGCTATCAACGCCTCTATTTTCATCATAAAGAACATTTTTCTAAATGAGCGCTGGGAAAACAAACCCTCCCAGAGGGACAGAGTTTTCTTTTGAGTGGAAAATTTGACTTGAAAGGATTAAGAGCTACAAACTGAATACATTGTCAGTTAACACAGAGCGGTGTTCTTCCACTCTTTCCGAGCTCCATCTGAATCCAGAGGATTAAACCATTTGACTTCTAATGTTTTTTTTTGTTGTTTAAGTGTTTGCTTTTCCGACGTGCACACTTTTCAGTTTGACATTCAGACCGTCCATAAAAAATGCCAGCATAAATAATAAATAGGAGACTTGAGGCGATCTTTAGAATAGAAATTCAAAGATTAAACTTGAACTCTGGCAAATCTTAAAGCTTCCTTAAAAAGTATATTTCACATGTATATGCACAAATAATTTTTTTCTGTTGTTTTTTTCCCCTGTTGTTTCTCAGACTTTTCCTTTGCCCTTCTAGCATGCAAACATTCACACCCACACACACTCACCCCCACAAATAAACCAGACCCACATTAGCGCGGAGAGAGTGTGCCGATTCTGCAAAGTGCTGTTTCTCAATCAGGGCATTCACAATCAGCATAAGAGAGTTTCTCTCAGTATTAAACTGTACATCAGGCTGATAATGATTTCTGTTTGCATGCGTATTTGCTTCCTTTTATATGTAAGATGTGAAAGAATTAAATAAAAGCAGTATGAATATTTAAACAAACAAAAACATGTTGATAAACAAGGCTTGAAAAATAAGACAAAAAAAGAGCCTTCCATATGCTACGATACATCTTTAATGATCTCAGATCTGGAAAAGAAAGCTTGGGATGACTCATGCATATTTCATCATCCACATGTGAAGCCTTCTCATTAAACCATTTCACCAGCAGCCTTGGCACACGTTACCTGGGGTTTGATTTCTATTATTATTTCAGTTTATAAACAAATCAAACTCTTAATGAGTAATCGAGGGCTGTGCGGAGGCATTAATTCAAAATCCACAGAAACCTCGCTCTGTGTTAATCACTGAAGATGTCACTCCGACATTTTCAGCCACAAGAGTTTGTTTTCTCCTCAAAAACATATATTTTCTATTAAGACAGGCACTTTTCTCACTATTACATTTAGAAGAAGAAGAATAAAAATGATGAACAGTACACTGAGTTTCTGCAGTGAGAACAGTCACAATAAAATAATGTGTTTTCACACAGTGACACTGCACATGTTTCGACAAATTTAGGTCCTTGGCCTAAAAACTAAACTCTGTAAATATATATTTTTTTTTAATAAAATGTTCTTACTTGATTTCATACAGGAGCTCAGAAAAAGTCAAATTTCTCAAACTGTAGCATTTTTTCAGCTAAGTTTGAAAAATGTCAAAAATCATCTGCTTCCCAAACTGAGTCACACTTGTAAATAAGTGTTTTAGCACACAGTGAAAGGGCTGTACATCAGGACGTTTAAAAGCTAATCCCAAGCTCTGACTGCACTATGTCTGTGTTTGCTTTTGCCTTCTGGAATGCTACAGGCCTTAAAGCCATCACGAATTCAAGAATAATACAGTACCTTTGCTGCCACCAAACTCCACAGTACGTTAATTTCATTTAGCATGCACTCACTGTACAGGATGAATTGATTTCACTTTGTTTGCTTTTGACAACCATGTTTATTGTGCAATGAAATGTGGTGTGGCGGAGGGCTGACAGTATCCATCAATGCGGGGCAATCTGCTGACTGCCAGGGCCAGATGAAGGTATTCATTAGCTCAGGAGCGCAGCGCTCACTCAGACACGACAGCCAGTGTCTGCACCCCGGGATCGCTTGCTGTAATTTACGATACCCCCCATGCCATTACTCTATCACTGACACTGATTCAGCAATTTATATACTGGAGTGCATGCATATGGGCAGAGGCAGTGTTGTAGTACTCGAAAACGGTCTTGGTCTCGAGACCGGTCTTAAGACCATTTTTTGATAGTCTCGGTCTTGTCTCGGACTCGACCACATTTGGTCTCGGTCTTGTCTCGGTCTCGGACATTGAGGACTCGGTATTTTATTTCAAGACCGGTCAAGACCACAACTGTGAAAATAACGCTAAATCATCAGTATCAATTTCTTTAAGATCCTTCTTTTTATTGGATGCACTCCTGATTCAAATCCAAGCAATAACCCGTCTCATTGGTAAATGCATGTTGTTGTTTTTTTAACTGCTGTCGCCCCACCCCCTTTCACCTTGAGCGCGGACTGCAGCACTTCGATTGAAAGTTACAAGTGGTTGTCTGAGAAGGGGATAAGATGTCGGCCAAATCATCGGTTATAAAATTTGGCTATTTAAATCACAAACAATACATTTGTAAAGCAACATTGAGAAAAAAGCATACAGCGCAATGTAAGTTCTGCAGTGCTTCACTATCAGAGACGGTGGGGACTACGTCCAACTTTTATCGACACCTTGAAAGAAAGCACAAAGAAAGGTAAGCTGTGTGTAAAAGTGATATTAGGAAAGCTAGCAAGTTAACGTAAGCAATTTCCTCGGTATCAAAATTATTCTACCCGGCCATCACACAGTTCTTATTTCAATATTAGCTACACATATTAAGTTAGCTAAAGTTATATATGTATGCTTTATCTTTTAGGGTGAATGTTCTCCTTTCTTATCCGCTATTTGCCACCTAGCTTGATGCACAAGTTGTCACCTAGTAGTGTTTGTGAAAACATGTCGGACATTACTGATTTAATTTAAAGAAGTGTTGATTCGTGTTGTGCATGGACAACGCTGTTTCAATTACAGCTTTCCTGAACATGTCTCCGTATTTCTGTCGGCTTCATGAGTGGATTGCAGCACATAGGTGGAAGCAGAGCAAAAATAAAAGTCTGAATAGATAATCGTAATATATTTTGGTTCTTGTTCAATACTTCTCATGAAGGAGAAGACTGATGTGGAAGTCTCTACCTATGTTTATTAATAACCATAATAAGGTGACGTACGTAACCATGACAGAACAATGGTTCGTAATGGTTCTGTCAATAAGTCACCATGACAGAACGTAATGGTTCGTAATGGTTCTGTCAATAAGTCACCATGACAGAACGTAATGGTTCGTAATGGTTCTGTCAATAAGTAACCATGACAGAACGTAATGGTTCGTAATGGTTACGTTCTGTAACGTAACCATGACAGAACGTAATGGTTCGTAATGGTTACGTTCTGTAACGTAACCATGACAGAACGTAATGGTTCTGTCAATAAGTAACCATGACAGAACGTAATGGTTCGTAATGGTTACGTTCTGTAACGTAACCATGACAGAACGTAATGGTTCTGTCAGCATGTGCTGGCTTGTGCTGGTGGGTAACCCCAATGTCTCCAAAGCCATCATATATAATTTATTAATGTGCCAAACCTGATATGCTTAACCTTAAATAAGTTGTATTTTCTTGCATTGGTCCTACAATTAACATTATTAAGGGAAGTAAGCAAATGCAGTTAACCTTGAGAGACTGAGTCGACTGGACATATAATAACATCCTGTTCCTAAGTTAGATTTTTTCTTTCTCATGAAAAACAATTATGAGACAGTGAATGAATTCATTCACTGTCTCATAATTATGAACTAAGGTCAATGTAAGTTACATTGACCTTAGGAGCTGGATATAGCTCCTGACATTGAAGATAAGACGTGGAGGTGATGCTCTGTTGTTTGGCTGTGGGAACTAGTCTATAGATATAAGCAGAGAGTGAAGAGACTAATATGCCTCACCTTATGAAAAATTAATAAATTAGTTGCTTTGTATGGATATAGGCAAATTACTTTTAGAAACCACATTGTTATGTTGCCATTTACAATTTCAGGTCAATAAGTAACTTTTTACCAGTTCACTCTCTATGGTTCATACCATATCAGTCATTTAACTTACTTGTTTATCCATTTCAAAAATGTGATGGCCAAAATACCATTGATTTGCATTTTGTTTATCTACATGCGTTTCTAGTAACATTACATTACACATATTTGACATGTATTTGTAAAGTTCCTACTTATTTTTAAGGTTGTTTTCTTATGTAATTGATGTTCATATGATCAGATAAACTGATTTCTATGTCCTATTTATTAGGTTCCTGGAATACAAGGCAGGGCAACAGAGTGATGTCACACAGCCAACAATATCGTTATTTACACAGAAAGTGCAGCTCTACAGCCCACAATCGCCAAGGCAGCAAGCCATCAGTGGAGCCATTGTTCAAGATTTGATCATTGGATGTTGTCTGCCCCTCTCCCTCGTGGAAAATGGACACTTTAAACACTTTCTTGAAGTCCTGGACAGTAAATACACACCAATCTCTAGAAAAACAGTTTCTGAGAGACGAATTCCAGAATTGGTCAGAAAAGTCAAGGAAACTGTCTTGGAGAAACTGAAGACCCAGTCGTCTGTGTCATTAACAACTGACCTTTGGTCTGATCGCAGGCTACGCTCCTTTCTTGGGGTGACTGCCCATGTGTGCTACAAATCTAAAGATTGCTATGCACTTGAATCCTACCTGCTGGACTGTAGGCGTTTTACAGGGAGGCATACTGGAGAGCACATTGCGTCTGCCTTTGAGGAGATCACTGAGGAATATGGTATTCGTGACAAAATTAGCTATATCATAACAGACAATAATGCACCCAATATGAAATGTGCTTTCAAAGTACACATGCCCCAGCAGCAATCTGATGACAGTGAGAGTGAAGAGGATAATTTAGATGACGAGCACTTGTGGGAGGACATTAATTCAGAGGAAGACATTGACTTACCATGGTCATCTGGTGAACGTCTTTCCTGCTTTGCACACTCTCTCCAGTTAGTTGTGCATGATGGTATGAAGGAGGTCAAGACCATTTCTCGCACCATAGCAAAAACGTCAAAGTTCGCAACCCTTTTACATAGCAGCTCACAATTTAAAGATAAGTTTGAGGCTGCATTTGGCACCAATAAAAGTGTTCCAGCTGCAAATACAACTCGTTGGAACAGTACATTTAAACAAGTACAGGCCCTTACAACTCTAGAACACAAATCACTCAGTGAAATGTGCAACAAAGACTATGAGGATGTCGTGTTCAGTGCGCGGGAGTGGAACCAGCTAAAGGAGCTATGTATAGTTCTTTCTCCATTTGCTGAAGCAACAGAGCTGACCCAAGGGGAAAGATCAGTGACTATTAGTATGGTGGTTCCAACTGTACTGGACTTGAACACACACCTCCTCAAGATGGAGGAGACCCGAATGCAGTGCCGGCCGTTGGTCAGAGCCCTCCAGCAGTCTCTGGTGAAAAGATTTTCTGGAATCTTTACAAAAACAAACATGGCCAAAGACAGTGGAAGAGAGGAACCTTTTAACCATGATGTGTACTTCTTTGCTGCCATGCTGGATCCACAGTTTGGCTTAAGCTGGGTGGATTTAGATGTTACCAACGGAGGTAATGCAGCATCGATGAAGAAGTTCAGAGATGAACTTAAGAAGACACTGACAGGTTGGTATGCATTTTTCTTTGCTGAAAAAAAAGTCTTATTTGCAAAATTATAAATCTTAAAATGTCTCAAATTCGTAGCACATAAAGCCTTAAATCATAAAGTGGAATTTATAGTCTTCTTTTCATCAGTTTACTTTTGTCATAAACATTATTTTGTACACTCAAAGTTCTTGAAAACTAACACAGTCATTGTGTTTGTGTTTTTCAGACACATTGATCTTTGGGGTGGAGAACATGGAGAGTACAGATGACAAGTGCTCAGAAGCCATGAATGTGGATCCAACCAGTCATTCGCCACCAGCCAAATGCCCTCGACTTCTGTCACGCTACAAGGCACATAAGAAGCACAGCTCCTCTGTCCAGAATTCAAGTATTGCAACACAATTAAACAGATACTTTAATGATATAAGAGACTGTGACAGTGACAATGCTCTTGCCTTCTGGGGAGAAAACCAGTCCAAATATCCTCAACTGCACAATTTGGCTTTGAAAGTGCTATCCGTCCCTGCGTCCTCTGCACCAGTGGAAAGGGTTTTTAGTCGAGGAGGCATTGTAATGAGACCCCATCGTGCACGTTTAGGTGCAAAAATGCTGCAGTCTCTAATCTTTCTGAAGTGCAATGAAACCTTACTTTAAACTAATTTTATGTATCACCTACTTTATTTCAACCACTGTTCAACTACATGGTTATCCTTGTTCTCGAGTTTTGCCATTGACGTTTTCTAAAGCTTTGGCGTATTATGAAACTGCTTCCAGTTGTATAATTTTATTTTTGAAACGCATGCAGTTGGGCCTCTAAATGTCAGATTTCTTTATTATGTATGTTATGTATAAGTTGCTACATCCATTCAACAGCAGAGTTAAAGATGCAGTATGTAACTTTGTTAAAACAAAAAAATATCTTTGTAAAAGTTATATAGTTTTTTTTATATATTTATGTCACTATGTTGTGTCAGTATGTTATGAGACCGACAAGCTGTGAAAATATTGAGCTCCTCTGCCTTTTCTCCATGTTCCCAGTGCTAACTGGAGAAATACACTGCTTGGTCAAAAACAAACCATCTGATCCAGCAAAAGGGTCTTAGAACTGATAAAAGTCAGTCATGTTTTTGTGCACGTATTTCAATGGGGTTTGTATTTCTGCAGATGGCAGTAGTCGCTCAGGGAGGAAGTGAAGGAGATCAATCTTTTTTTCAACAAATTATCTGTCTCATAACATATTGTCACAACTTGGTGATAGATATAGATTTATTTAAGAAAAGTTATATAATGTAGCTATAATCTGTATACGAGAGAGAAACGAGAGAAATGATTGGCATTTTTTCAGTTTTACATATTTGCACATGGTTTTGAAATAGCACATTTAAAAACAACATAAATGTATGTACTGTTCATGAAAGGCAGAGAAAATACTATTTTGATCGACTTTGATTGTTTGAAATTCTGTGATTACAACATAGAAGTACTAAATAAAGATGTTTATGTTTATTCCAGTTCTCTGTGTAAAATATCTAGGTGTTTTTACGTGAATGTGGGTCTTTTAGATCAATTTTAGTGATTTTGATCATGTTTCACATTTTATTGTCACATACTGGCGCTGGTCTTGGTCTTGACTCGGTCTCGACTTCCCTCGGTCTTGGTCTTGACTTGGTATCGGACCCTAAAAGTCTTGGTCTTGTCTCGGTCTCGATACACTCTGGTCTTGGTCTTGTCTTGGTCTCGGGTTAGGTGGTCTTGAACACAACACTGGGCAGAGGTGATCTTCTTATGGGGAGGGGTGCAAAACAACTGCCTGCTATCACCTAGTGCCACATCAGTAGTTAGCCAGGAAACCAGCCACGTGACTGGGTCCTTTGGAGGGAATCCAGATGAGCCATGCGTCTTTTACCTCACAGAGTTGCTCGCTTGGGAAAGTGCCTGTCGGATGTTACAGGAAGTTGTAGAACTGAGCAACAAAAGCAGTTTTCAAACAGTTAAAGTTATGCTATGGTAGGTATGAATATTGAAAGTACCGTAAATCTGCTGCCAGTTAACCCAGGCACCTTTCTAAGATCTTTGACCTGAAATAATAGCTTGAGTTTTGAATTAATGTATAGCAGTCCCAGGCAGTCCAGTTCTTGATGTAGGTAATATGGGTCACTGCCCACAAGAACTTGGAAAAAAACATGATTTATCAGTTATCTATTGCTTTTCTTGCATTGCCTGGTAAATGGGAAATGGGCGCTCTGTTGTGTTGCTCAGTGCACCATTCTTGCGATGCATCAGATACATCCTGTGCATCCATATCAGAAGAAACTGCTGGGGACTGCAACATGGAATTTACTGCAACATTGTTTCTGTTTTATTGGAAACTGTGATACTTCTCTGGCGTTTTGAACATTTTCTCCCAGGAGAGGCGGGACATTTAGGAATCAGTTAGTTAGGTGTTTGATTGTGTAAATAAACACAGATGTTTAGCAGTGACAGGGCCAGGCCCCCTGGGTGGTAACTAGCGAGGAAGCGAAACAGAGGGAGAGCTGCTTAACAGAATTCATTGTGATTCATGAGGCCTGCAGCTCAAGTGTGACAGAATGATATGAGAATCCACTTTTAATTTGTCTCTCCTGGTAGCACTGCAGACAAGAAGAATGAATTACAGTGTGAAAGCGCAATTGTGTGCGTGTGTTTGTGGGGAGGAAAAAAAATGAAAAGAGAAAGCAAATAATGAGGAAGCAGGAAAAAAAGGCAAAGAATTAGAGAGAGAATGCAGCGAGGTCCCAAACCCAATCGCACCTGTGAGCTGCAGGCTGAGACTCGACTGTGTACCAAGCCAGAGGGTAGCGCTGCCCCGACTGCCCCCTGTCCTCCGCCTTTTCTCCACCCTACTCATCTTTGTTCTGTCGTCATACATGTGCTGTCACCCAGGAATCTGCTCAAGAGGATGAGCCTCGGTGAGCACGCAACCAAATCTAACACCTCCAAGTGAAGGCATTTAACGCTGACAATGGAGCCTCTCCCTCAGAGCAGGATCAGGCGAGATTAATGGGTTTAGTCAGACAGAACGCAGAGCTCAGTGGCTCTGCTGTAGCCTGAGCTCATGGCATGCTAGTTTAACCGTTACAAATTACAAGTGATGTAAACATGACTTTTTTCAGTGTTTTTTATTATTTTTAGCTTCCCAGATTATGCATGCGTTAAGAGTCCGTGCAGGACTTAACAACATATGGCTTGCTTGTTACAACTTGCAGGTGGCAGATTACCACCTGAGAACATAAAAACTACTCTTGACCTTCTTGATTTACTCAGCTAGTAATGCTAAATTGCGTTTTTACCAGCTTTGTGCATCTCAAGACTGAGATGGTGCACTTTTTTTTTTCTCAAATTTACACAGTGTCAGTCAGATCAGAGGGAAAACACCTGTGAAAATCAGTTCAAACCAATTTAGCACATGAATATGCTTTCATTTAAACAATTCCACTGTAGCTATGGTTGGGGATTTTTAGGGTTGTTGTTTCTTTTGCAATTAGGTTTCCTAACTTTATCACCCTGTACCTTCCATCTTCCCGTCAAGGGTGATCACCTTTACTGTGCTTCTAAAAAGCTTCCCCAAACTATGATGCTACCACCATTTTTTTTTTTTACATTGAGAATGTGTGTTCAAGGTGTTAGCTTTAAACTACAAACAGAGTTTTGCCTGTGTGCAAAGCTCAATTCAGTGATGTCAAATTCCAAATAATGTTGGCATGCAGTCAAATTTATCCCACTATTAACACAATTATTTGATTAAGGTGAGTTAAAGCAGAGGCACATCTAAAGTTTTCAGAACACTTATTCTAGAGAACTGGAGTGCCACACATGTGCTCTACTTGTATAATATCCTCATTCTCATAGCACTTTCTTTCATCTCCAAGGCTTGGGATATTGTTTTTTATGATCTGTCCCTGCACTAAGCTTTGTTACACAGCTTTATCTCTGATATCTTGTGTTCTCCTTGCTCTTTAAAATGCTGTTTGTTCAGGCCTTTTATGTGACACAATTTCTTGATACCAAGAAAAAATTCCACACTCTACTTACAAAGTAAGTGTCTTTTGAAGGTAATTGGTTACCTTGAGGGGAGAAAGGGATATCTACGAATGCTTGCCACACCTTTTAGACTTTTATTTGTCAAGATTTTTGACAATTTTGTTTTAATTTTCTTCCACACCACAATTATACTGTACTTTGTGTTGGTATAACAAACAAAGGGACACTAATAATAATTTATAATGTGAGAAAATGTGAAAAATCTCAAGAGGAAATAACAGTTTTCCAAGCCCCTGTATCTTTATGTAACGTAACATTTCTCTAAATTCTGTTTCCTTCTTCCACATATCACTCTAGCATTCTATAGACCTTGGAGATATGGTCAACTTTAAACAAACATCCCATTCAGTAGAAGAACTTCATGCTGCCACTCATGAATGAATTAAAGTTCAGGCTAGCCAAGAGTATTAGCTGTTAAATCACATGAGCTGTGTATATTACATTTCTTGCCATCCAGAAGCAATCAAGAGCTTCCATAACAGGCACTGGCTGCACACTGCATCTGCTTAGTTTGGTTGTTCCGTCCTGGAGGGAAAGCTGCTGCAGACTAGCGCCTTTCACACCCTATACATTTGTTGGGTGGGACACCCAGTAATTTTCTCTTTGAGGAAACACCAAAGTATATGCGTTGTGTTCTGATCTACTTGGGAAAAAGTGTGTTAAAATGCAGATGTTTCCAAAGTAATTTCCTTTCCGTCTGGGGTGAAAATTCTTCCAAAAAACTAATTGCATTACTCATTTTAGATGTCTGGGAAAAATAAATTGGTCTGAATTTAGTGGAAAAGCCACATAAACTTTAGTAGATATTTTTTTTCACAACAAACTGGAAGTATAATGTTTTGGGGGAAAAAAATAACATCTGAAATTACAAGGTTTTTTTTTTTTTTTTATCTAAACCTTGTTTGAAAATCTAAGCAAAAATTAGCTACAGTAACGCTGCTCGTGTCTAATATCATGTGCCACGGAGCCAGGCATTCACTGGTTCAAGGAGATTGTCAGGAGGGTTTCAAATGTAAACAGGTTCTGAGAAGAGTAAACAGTTTGTTGCTCACATTTTGAAATCCCTCTTCAGCTTTAATCAGTATTTGCCTTCTTGTTGCTGTTTAGTTTACAGAGAGATTGATATGCATTTGTGGTGCAAAGAAGAAATGCAAACTGTTTTGAGTTATGAGTGTTGCCCTGTCTCAAAGTCTTTATCCACCCCTCCCCCTGGGAAGAGGACCTATCCCCTCTTCTAACCTCTGTCTGCTCCTAATCCATAGCCCACTGGGAACACTGATGTGAGGCGTCTGGCGCTAGCTTTTCCCTTGGCCCTGAGAAGGACTTAAAAGGACACAAATGCCCTGGTGCGCGCTGTGTTTCTGTCCTGACTCCACGGTAGCCACAGAAGGAGGGTTCCCACCGGGAGAGGGAGCGATGAAAACACATCTGTCCGAGGAGTCAGACGGTTGGGATGGGAGCCTCCGCAGTGGCTCACATGGGAAACATGTCAATGAAGCTGCAAATTTCACCTCTAATTCTCATCTTCAGGATTGGGTGTGATGTGAAACGAAACAGGGTGTGATACAAATGCTTCAAAGCTGGTAAACAAACGTTTCATGGTTTGTTTTCCTATTTCATTTTATCCATTTTTTTTCCTTTTCAAAGGCTTAATGTGAACTCAACATATTGTCACTTTTTTTTCTAAAATCACTACACAATCTTCACAAGAGTTACGTAAAATGCTGATGGATGATGTTGTCCTGAGAAATATTAATTTCTTTTACTCTTTGCTGCATCAAAGATCACTCAGAAGCACTTGCAGACTGAAATGCCATAGAAACTGCCACAAATATTTTTGTCAAACAAATATTGGTGCACTGAAGCACTCCATGGTTCTGTGTAGGTGCTAGCACCACAAAAGTGGATGACGCTTTGTCACCTTGGTGCAACCAGAGTTTGCACCATACTGCCTGGGACCTCAAACAACTACAAGAGCAACAGGAGCCAAGGTTGGAAATTAGCCAGCTTTGTTCTTGTGCCCCCTTATCCACCGCTCACCTACCTGTGAAAACCTCTGAGTCATAGCTCACTTTAAATCGAATTCACTCCAACTCCCAAAGAATCTCAGACACAACCACTGCTGTGCTTCTCAGCAACCACACTTTAAATTTTTGCAGTGGAAAGTAACACTCCATAAACACGCTACAAAGTTTTAATGAAAGTACTAATTCTGAGGTTTGTATCTACAAATTCATTTACCCCTTACCATCTAAATCCTCAGGCCTGGTGAGGTCGATCACTCTGTGGCCGATTTTTCCTTCCTCTCCCAGTTTGCCAAGGTGGTGTCCGATGCTGTCGAAATGCACCCTCTCCTGCAGAAAAAAAATCAAGATGTCGGGTTAAAAAAATAAAAGAAACACAGGTTAAAATTTCTGCAATGAAAGAAGCTGTAAAAATCTGAATCTGAATAATTTGAAAATTTGAGAAGCAGAAAAGGATCTTTGATATATGCAGGTTGTTTTGTAGATACATGGAGTGTGTGTGTTTTTTTTTCTCTCTCTGTTCTCTATTCAGTTTAAGATGACAGGAAGGAGAGAAACAGTAAGGGCCCAGGGGTGCTGTAAATAGATTTGCAGAAGGATACTTTGTGATCCCAAGCACACAATGGGACTGCGGCCCTCTTTGCAATGCTCAGATTTTTCTTCCTCCGCTGCCATCTCCCTCAGCCTCTATTTCCCCAGTCTACGGCACTGAGAGCTAGGCACCCATCATTTATTCAGGGTTCATGTTTTGGTGAGCGCACCGTGTTTTCCCGTTTGTCATGTCGCTTTGTGCTCAGATTAAACTTGGCATCATGTTGTACTTGAGCACAATGAAACCCTGTCATTCAGCACTCCGTGACAATATTAAATGTCATGTCCGTGTGCATTTACAGAATAAAATAACAGCTTTCGGAGGGCCTCTGAATAGTTGCTGCACATTACACTTAATGTATTATGCAAGGGGAGAGAGTGCCGACTGCTGCTGGCTCCATTGTTGAATGACCTACTTCCTCTGTGAATACAGAGAGCATTAGCGAAGGGCTGTCCTGCTCTCTAAAGACTCAACTAGGAGATGGACACTTTGACTCTGCATGATACAAATAATACCCCCTCCCCTTTTCTAAGGTTTTTTTTTTTTCTTGATGTGTGTAAAAGCAGACATAAGGAGAAAAATAAACAAAAAACAAAAACATTTGTTTTATATGCAGGGTGCATGCATTCAATCCTTCTTGCGATCAACCCTGTGTGAACAGACTTTCAGGTAGAGTCTTTATGCTAACATCTCCCCAGCCGCATAACACCTGCAAACACATTAATTTTTCTGTAAATTTAATTGTGTTTTATTTTCCCCATACAGAGAACTATCATAAATCATATGGATTAAAATGAACTGGTCTAAATTGTAGTTTCTAAATATCTTTTTTTTCTCTTAAAAAATAAAAATCATATTGACAAGAATAGCCTGAAGAAATTACAGTGCATTTAAAAAAAAAAAAAAACTAAAAATTGCAAATATTTCCTTCCTCTTTTGTGTGAGCTTTTATCCTTGCATATTAAAAAAAATATGACAAGATGAAGGATGAAGATAGTTCAAGTGCATTTGAGCTCTTTCATAGAATTTTGATTTTCTTCTTGCTTTTATTTATTCAAGAACTATTCCTCAAAAGAAAGGAATGTGCGAGAGGCGGAAAGAGCTCTGCAATTTACCATTATACTTGAAGGAGCACTCATTATTTATGACCAGCTGAGTGATTCTGATATACAATTAAACACTACCTGCTTATGGCCTGTGATTAGAGGCTGTCTATCTGACGGCCCTTTGCTTACTTAAGTGTTTTCTAATTATGACATATGTGGTGGTCCCTGCTGGGCGAGAGGACACTTTGTAAAGAGAAGACGAAGTATGGGGCCTTTTCACCGTGACACGTTCTGTGCGTGGACATGTGCGCCACGCGTGTACAGAGCCCTATCCATCACCCATCCACATTATTGCTCTTAATGAAAGAAGCCAGCAGCCTGATGACAAAGTGACTGAAGTGCGATTAGCTAGATGGTGGTGCTCCACATGCTTCCTCTTGGACAGTCCGGTAGGAAGACACAGTGTTTGCTAGTGCTGGATGCCTGTAATAAAGTAGTCATCTCATCCCTCTTCTGTGCTTCGCTGGCCCTTCTTGATCAATCAAGTCCTTTTATAAACTCATGATCATTAAGCATCATGTTGGGCTGGGGAGAAGAGAGGACGGGACGATCCGTCAATGATTTCCATTAATAACTAGCGCAGCGTTGAGCATCTTCCTCCACTGCACTGAGTCATATGATCGCTGGAGATCAGTGCGTTAAGACAGCTCTGAACAACGCTGAAAGAAAGTCTTGTCTAGGGGTTGTTTTGAGGTTGTTTCACTTTAAGTCAACATTTTTTTTTTCATAGAAGCCAGCACTTTGTGTGCTACAATATTATGGTCTAATTAAAGTAAGTATTGCTCTGCTGCTATGCTAATTAATACAAGCCTATCAGTCCAATACAGCGTCACAAATTTTCATAAAATTTTATATACTGAGTTAATATACTTATTGGTTATAGGTTTGGTAATTTATATCTGTGAATCAAAAATATAGCTGAAATTAGGGCCATAAGTTATCTGCACAGCACTGGGGTTTTGTTTTAGGGCTGGAAAATATTCAGTGAACTAATGCTTCTTTACTGCCCACGCATCAAGTGCTGTGATAAATTAATGGCAGTTTTATTATTTTATAGTGTCATTAAATTTTTACTGATCACTCTGACACAGCGGAGTAGCAAAGGACATGCAGTATCTGGGGGAAGTGGAGTTTTTTTGCCGCGGGAAGAGACGAGGAGGCAGGGAAACGCGGGCCCATCAGTGTATGGCTAATATAAAAACTGTATTTATAATGCAGAGTCAGAGGGAGAGATGCTGAGAATTAAAGCCGGGAGAAAATATATGCGAAAGAGCTGTCGCTTAACCCAAAGAGAACATAAAAACAAAACAATGTTGGTAAAAACAGATAAAGATAAAGAATCAGGAAACAAAAGATGTAACAGTGCATATTATACCCCTCCCTTTTGACCACAAACAGCTGGCAAGCTACCAGTCACTCCTCTAAATGACTTCAGCATGCAGCTCCCCATACCGCAAGTAAAATTACAGCAGTGCGCTCCGAGCTGCAGTGGAGGACTGCCACCCACAACAGTCTCCTCTGCCCTGCCTGTGCAGCCTTTTGTCTGTGAAGTTTAGAAACAGATGTAGGACTTCTTAAGCTGCACATGACTTCAGCTGGCAAGTGAAGTTGGTGAGGAGAGCCAGAGAGGCTGTGAGTCACAGAGGAAGGGAGAGAAGTAGAAAGAGGAATAGATAGCCAAATCTGTGGAACGTCTTGGGCGAGGGAACCCAAAAGGGCTCTTGTCAATGTTGCGAAGAAAAGCTTTAATCTGGCTGGCCACAGAACATGCGCTCGAGGCCCTCTGCTCTGCCCACAGGGCGTTTTCTGGGCAGAGGCGGGTGGCGGACGGCCCTGTGTATTGTGCCTCTTCTTGCCCTGGATTTCGGCAAAGCACTGCCAATCATGACACTCCTTTTCTCTCACATCTGTAAATAACCTGAGGCTATGGGAGAGCAATAGGCCTGAGATTGTTCAAATAGATCTGAAAAATATCTACACTGAGCAGTCAGGTAGATGCTGTGAAGATGGGGGGAGAGTTTGTTCTTTTCATGTTGATCCTTTCTTCATATGTACAATTTCTCCCATAACATCTTAAAAATACCTGATGAAATGCATATGTTGAATGTTTCTCTACAATTTTGTTAATTAAACTCTAACTAAGCACTCGTTTAAAAACTAAGCAAAGGAGGACAGATACTCTGTATCCAACAGATAGAGCAGCATTTATTTCAAGTGTTTTAAAACTAAAATAGATTTTTTTTATATATATTCAAAATAATTATTGAATACTCTCACATACACACATAGATGCTTTATAAGAGACAGACAGAGATAGTATGAGTAAACTGGTAATGCCGTTTTCAAATGACGGTTTCATTTAACACATGAAAAATTATCCAAATAAATAAAAGGGGAGAAAAAAGAAAAAAAAAGAAACATTTAACTATCCAAAGCAGCCAGTGAAATAATAATTAGCCCCTGTGCAGCTAAAACGTCTATCAAGTATTTACAGTAACTGGCATGAGTCTTTTAGGTCTTTATGAAGAAAATTTGACCCACCCTTCTTTTGAGGAATTGTTATATTTCAGGCTTATTGGAGGGTTTATGAGTGTGAACAGCTGTTTAGGATCATACCACAGCACTAGAATGAGATTTAAATCCAGTCTATGACTAAGTAACTCCAACTTTACTTTGTTTTTTAACCGTTCAGAGTTGAACTTGTTGGTGTTCTTTTGAACACTGTCCTGTCCTTTCTCTGTCACTCTGGAAAGTGGATTATCGACTAGATTTAAGGCTTTCATATTTGGAGTTTCTGACAGCTGCAAAACCATAAATTGCAACTTGTATCCGATATTGTCCATTTCTGGCACTTGTTATATTACACACTTGGCATGTGGCACATTGAAGGCAATAGTTCAGACCACAATGCAGTGCTTTGTGTATTGAGCGTCAGTCACCACTGTGTTCTAAGCCTCTTGAGAGAAGACTGAGCGTTCCAGACCAAAGCCCTTAACAATCTGTCCCAGTCCTGCCGGAAACAAAGACGACACCTTGCCATGGTAACAGTTTCTCGCAGTTCGCCTCCTCATCTGGTTTATATTTTTATTGTAACCATGTTATTTATAAGTCTGCAGCTTTCCAGTAGTTTAGAGCAATTTAAATGTTAAGTACATCCAGGCATGCGGTAAACCCGCAGGTCCTTTCATGGGGGCTTTTGCTCTTTTTCTACCCAGAGCTGTCCGTTTGCTAAGGCTAATGCAGGCAGTGACAGAATCAACAGTAGCGGCCACAAAAGGCTGGCATCTGTTCTAACATATCACAGAGCAAAAACAGAAAACTATTCTGGTTCCATTTGTTTAGTCAGGGCATCACCTCATTTCTTTCAAAGGGAACACAGGCTCCTTTTTGAGGAAATATTGACAATTTAATAAGATAAAACAAAGTTGTGAATTTCTCTAAATAAACTGACATATACATAGCTATGAATCAAAATGTGACATTTGTCATTCTCATTGCTGTGACAATTTCTCAATCCTCAATTATTGCACAACAGATGCACTAAATATAAGATGGACCTCAGCCTTTAGCCTTTTTTAAACCCCATGAGTAACTAACAGCGGGATATTGCACTGCTGCACTAACACTTTAACACACTAACAAAACCCCAAGTAGATTCTATGGTGATTCCAGCCTAACTTCAGCAATACCACAGACTGTAAATAGTTTTCTGTAGTACATTCTTTCCCTCATTCTTTCTTGTGAGCACCTTTTGGTGAGGAGCATCATAGCGTTTAACCACTTGAGTCAGTAGCATTTCTGAACGACTGTAGAGAGCAAGAAATTCATCTTGTTAAAAGGAGGCTGGGAAAATACTGCCAAATCAACCCACAAAGATGCAGCCTCGATGCTTTCGACGGAAGCAAAAGGCTCGACTCAGGACAGTCCCACATCTGTGCAGACACACTTTTACATTATTTTTTATTCTTTTGGCAAAGGCGAACAATTGGACAAAGCATTAATGTAAGCAATCTTCACAATAGCAATTGCTGGCTGCAGCCAGTGCCTGCGAGCTGAGCATAATCTAATTTGGATGGGCAAACCCTTGTATGCCAAGGATTTACACTGCAGCCAAAATGCCTTGGTTTGCAATTTCCAAGACAGCAGTCGAAAAGGAGCAGAAAATTGCTTCCAGGGCTGCAAAGCAGACAAGATTATATTCAAAGTCTTTGTGAGGGCTTTGCCTGAATAGGGCCCTGGCATCACATGCATACAAACACTTACATGTGGTTATATGCACACGCATATACAAACACAAGCACGCACACAGGGGGAACAGTGCAGCAACTACAACCCATAGGTTAGGAGTGTGGATTCTGTGAAGCACAGGTGTAATCTCCACTTGAATATTTACAGGCTGAGCTTTGGGATACAAAAAAATGGACAATTGTAGTCATCAATACTGAGGAGAGGTGGTGTTGTAGGGCAGAAAGGGCAGCTCAATAGGTTAATACACTGACCTTTCCCCTTTTGATTCCAGTTAGGGACTTGTCAGCAGAAGAATACATTCTATCTCAGACTACCTAATGTACGCCACATATCTTGTGTTTTATTCGTGTTAATATCAGAGAAATTGATGTGTCACAGTCAAAAATAAGTTTTATCGGCAAAATAAGAGTTCTGTCACAAGACTGACCACAAAGGGGATCTTTTTTTGGCAATGTTACTGTTTTTGTTTTTTTCAATTCTGCCATACTAAACACTTCATCAGTAATAATGTAGATGTAGATCACAATAAAGAATGGTGTCTAGGAGATTAAAATCTTAAATAAAACTGTTTTTTTTTGTTTAGTCACAAATGACTAGAATTTTTATGGATGCTAAAGCCTTGTGTGCTTCAAATCATGCGTCTCATGATTTATGTATGATAATTATAAGATTGATTATGTGATTTTTTTTACAGTTTCATAACAACAGCACAATTCAAGCTACTTGTATTTTCCTGAAATATAAGTCTGAATTATTAAGTGAGGGTTGCTGAGCAATCTGTGTTTTTACTAAACATTCTTAGTACAGGTCTGAAGGTCGTAATAAAAATTTGGCCACACAGATATTCAATATTTGTCCAGCATACAAGGAAACAATTCAGTTCATTACAAATGGCCTTGCATTGACTGTGTGTGACTGCAGATCTCCTGGTGCATTCTAGGTAAAAGCTTCCAGTGGGTGAGGAGGAGACTGTAAATAATGGAACAAAGTAATTGCCCTCTGCAGACAATAATAACTTTAGATAAATATTTCAAAAAGGTAAATTGCAGAAGGGTTGTAAAAGGTTTTATTGTACTGATGGGATATAGTAAATACAGACAAATAAAAAGACAACCACGTAAACCCGCTCTTGTAATGCATGAATATTTTACATGTCCTCAGGTTAAAGGCTCATATACTGCTGAACAAAGTCCGATCTATCCCACTTTCTCCTAGGTCAGAGGGAAGAAAGGGAAGGAAGAAGAGATGAAGGCCAGGGAGGAATGCATTGTACTGTTCAAATACACTATGTATGAAAAGATGAATTGATCTATCTGTAAGCAGCACTTAGACCCACTCCTCTGCCTGGTCATTACAGCGGGATAAATCAATATTTAATATCCCCCTCTAACAGCCACACTGAATGATCTTAACCTCTCCTTAATCCCATTTATGTTACCTTCCAGAATCTTCTTCATGTAAGCTCTCACTATGATAAACTTCCAAACAAGAGACTGAAAGGGGGACTATTAAAGACCACGCCATATTTATGTCAGGTGAGGAGCTTCCTTAAAATATTAATATTCTGAAACTGACTAAAAGTGAAAGCTTTTATCTGAACCATCTGAGCCTTTCTGTTGGCTTGTTGCATCAGCAAAATACTCTCTCGCCGCTCTCATTTAAGAGCTGAATTATAACTTACTGTCCTTTATTTGCAGCCAAAGGATGAAGATTATGGGGGCAATTCTTTTAGCTGACTTAATAGAGCTTATCTCCACCAGACTGTCCTGTCTGAAACCATATCATTGGAACTAATATATGACAATGCCTTGCTAAGATGTGGACAATGAAGAAAGTTTTTCTTGAGTTTGGGTATGGGGTAGCTGCTTGTCCACAACAGATAATGTTTTGGTGAAAAAAACGTTTACACCTGTGGAGCAAAGCTCGGCACAACTAGACATCCTGACATGGTAAAAACAATTTGCTAAAATGTGCATGGTTGTTTTTAACAACCATTTCTCGGGTTTAAAGAAAATGGTCTGAAAAAACGAAAGTATCCAGTGAGCAGCAGTTGTATGAATGAAAAAATATTTGTTAATGTCCTCAGTGAGAGAAGAATTGGCAGGTTTGTTTGAGATGATGGAGATGAACTAGTGGTTAAAATGACCTTTGTTACAGCAAAGAATTCAAAAGTCATTTTGTTCTTCTTCCACTTTGGACACTTGAACAATGAACCAGTGCATTATCACCATCTTTCAGACTGCACATCATATGCTACAGAACCTGAGTAAAACTCTGTGGCATGACAGCTACCATGTTTCTTTTTATGAATTTAAGTGCATAAACATTACCTTTACTGCTTTGTCTTAAGTAGATCTTGGCAAAAAACATTTTTTTTGAAACATCAAAATGACTTCAAATTTGCTAATTATCTGCAGATTTCTTTTGTCCTGTAAGTATTTCATCTTAATTTTCCGCAAACACATACACACCAAAACCCACAGCAATTCTTCAAACAACTATTTTAACATTGTCTTTAGAACAGGTTCAGTCAAGAATTCAGATAAAACACCTGAGAAGTCTCTAAGAAGTATAAATGGGAAGTTCTTGTTTTTGTAAAGGCTGTTAAGCTCTACTTACTGAGGACAATGAACTTGTCAGTGTGTTGCTTGTGAAAAAAAGACATTGTTTAGTTAATGCTGTCATGTCATGGCTGATTTTACTGCTTTTTTGACCACAGGCACACCTTTATTGTGAGAAAGAAAGGCAGCTGTACCAACTCCTGCAGCTGAATCTGGAAAAAGGGGACTTGCACAATAGCATAAAAGGCTTTCTGTTAAAGACATCCTTGTTTAAAAAAATAATAAAATAGGAAGCCATTTTTTTTCAAAAGTTTGCTTGGATAACAAAATTTAATCCTATTTGATAAAGCTGTTTCTTTGAGCCAAAGTGAGTTAATGGATTGATTTCTTATTGTAAACTCCTTTTTGTGGCCAGGGAGTATAAATACCAGAGAGAAGGTTCATCTCTGTCGTTTCAATTTATCTACTGCACTTCAGTAAGAACATAGTTGATTGCCACCTGCAAAGGCAGTAATTTCTTCCAAACACGAAATTAGGAGGAAATCAAAATAGATATTCATAGACTTTTTTACATATACATTGACCCAGTTGAGGGTGTTGGTTGAAAGTGTCAGGTGCTGAAATATTAATGAGCATCGCTCCCAGTTTCTGCCTGCTCCTCACAGCCAACTGGCAACATGGCATCAAGCTGAAGAGAAGAGGACAGCTTTTTTCTTTCCTTGATTGACTCATCGATTGAAGATATTTTTAAAGGGAATCCCTGGGAGTGTGTGCTCCTGGTACAAAGCAGCCCCATCCCGTGTCAAGGGACAGAGAGGGCTGCAAGTCGGCTTTAATTGGGCAAAGACTTCAGAGTTTTCTTAACCCACACCGGGCACTGCCATGGCCTGTCACGGCCCTCACACCAACATCAACAACACAGAAGCCTCTGAGCATGCACACAGTAACACATTCATGCTAATTTGAGTAAATACACATGTGCAACTAGTCTCTGCCAGCTCTTATCAATACGACCATCCTGGATGTTGATTAAAGGAAAGGATTAGACTTAAGAATTACTGCTGTCTAAAAATGTTCCAGTTTCTTCAGTAGTTTCTGTTTTTTCCACTTATTTTTTGCCAGACAGCTCCTTATTTCTTGCTATATAATGAAAAACTGTTCTGGATAAGGCCTAAACCAGGGACAAAATGGACTACACGATGTTGATTCTGACCTTATCAACTCTACAGTGGTTGAGGCCCACTGAGCTGAGGGCAGACAGCTTTGCGTCTATGCCCTGCTGGTGATGTTGCAGCTGCTCCCTCTGGATCTGCTCCCTCATCTTCCGAGCCTCCTGGATCGCCTTCATCACTGTGTCCTGGTCCCCAAACAATGCGGTGGAGTTTAGAGTGGACAGAATGTCTATGCCGAGAGACAGAACAATTAGTTCTCTGCAACATAAAAACTGCAGTTTCAACAATTAAATGTGAGCAACTGTGGAATGATTTTGAAAGACAAACCCCGGCCGAGGCCTCCTCCAAGCGGACTGGGGATCCCACCTTTGCCAATGAAACTGTTAGGGCTGCTTTTACTGCCTGGGAACAGGTTTGATGTTGGGGATGTTGGAGATTTGACCATTTCTGTCGTCTTTGGCCGAGCAGACAGGTTGAGGGGCTGTGTTCCCTCCTCCTACGGCAGTAGAGATAGGAGCATGAAAGAAGACAGATGTGAATGGGCTCCTCCCTCCCCTTCTTGGAGGAGCTCTGGATTCCCAGACTGCATGCTTCTTCTCCTCTGTTTCTGGTTAATTACAGAATCTATCCTGACCAACAACTCCTTTCTGATGCCTCCTTCTTTTTGTGTTTCTTCCCTCATCCCTTTCCTCTCCTCTTTTTCTCCTCTGCGATCTTCCTCACAGTCGTCCGGCGCCTTTGTTCACACTAATTAAAGCAGATTCTGTCTCTCTATACATCTTCATCTGTTCTGCCTCTCCTCCTCCCCACTCTCTGTGTCTGCACTCTGGTTCGAAGAATAAATAATGACCAGATAACAGCGGTGCCAATGATCAAAGACAGCTGTTCCATTCATCAGATGTCGACTTACATTATCTACTTCATTAACTTGTTTTCTAATTTCATTCCTCATTTGTGCATACTTGGTTTTTATCGTACGCTTTGATATGCCCAGTTCTAAAAAATATAAAGTGCAATCTGGCTTTTAGCTGAAGTTAAAGGAGGATGTATTTGTTTTGTACTGCTTCACTGGTTGTGGCTTTTTAGACCTGTTACAAATGCAATATGAAGAGCAGGACTTTCCATGTAGTAAATTTGAGCCAACTGAAAGTTATTTACCAAGGGGAGCCAGCCTTTATAACTTATTTAACATATTTATAAAATACTTTATATGTTGGTTACTACTTTGACTTATTTAGTCAGGAAACAGGATGTTAGGCACATTGACGTCCAGCAAGAATAAGCATTAAATGTTGAGAACCCTCAACATTTAAAGCTGCAGTATGTAACTTATATATATATATATATATATACATGTATATATATATATATATATATAACATATTTATTGAAACTATCAGTAAATACATGGTATGAGACAGTGTGTGAAAAAGAAATCTAGCTCTTCTGCCTTTTTCCAGTGCTCCCAGTGAGATCTGGTAACAACCAATCAGAACTAGGAGGAGGGTCTTAGTGCTGTCAATCACCCCTCTGTGTCTCGCTGTTCATCTGGACCCTCATTAATTTGATTAATGCAGGTTAGTTCTGCAAGTTGATCGCTGTTGAGGACATTTTGATTAGTAATCCTTTACTTGATGTATCCAAGGAGTATAAATACATGATAACATAGAGGTCTGTTTCTTTTAGCCACCCTTTAGTAAGGCCCACTACTTGCCCATACCTGTCCATATGCACAGTCAGAGTAATAATTAATAGAGTTTAATCAACTGAAATTAGCACCAATAAGGATGAATAAGGACAAGTTTATTTTACCACTAATTTTAACACTAAATTTTGAATTCCATTAATCAATTTATGGGTGATTTCGTGATTTCAGTCCAGAATCGTAATGTACCGGTGGATTGCATAGAATAAATATTTCTTCATTCACAGCACAGTATGAATTCAAATGAAGACTTAAGTTGTCATGTTCTGTTTTTTTTAAGAGCCCAAGTGTCTTCTTGTGAAAACATATGGTTGAAGCACAGTGTCCCGGGGCCGTGTTATTACAGTGCCAGAAAGAGTTTGTAAAGCAGTGAAGCTGAAAGCATACAAACAAAACTGAAGGCAATGTGATTCCACTGGAGTGTGGAGAGAGAAGGAAGGATGCCAAAACATGTTTAATAATTATTTTAAGTCATTTTAACCCTAACTATATACACCTCAAATCGAAATGTTAATGTGGTCGTGTTAAAACTGGATGTATAAACATCAATCTGGTCTGATGAAGTGAGAATTAAACAAATTACAGCTAAATAAAGTTAAATGGCAAACCAAAAAGGGAGGGGACCTGAATGGGTATGTGTGTGTGTCTTTTAGTGCAAATGAAAGAAAAGCTCAAGTGGTTTCCCACCATGATTTATGGTGCTTCTCCATTGTGATATTATTAAGCTAAACTACTTCAAATGGGCATATGTTTCTGATTATGGTCTTAGTGAGCAAGAATGATGAATGTGTCCTTTTCTTTGCATGAAGGCTGAGTCAAGTCATACCATACAGAAGCAGAACACACATCCTGCATTTGGTTTATTTGCAGGGAGAAGAAAAATATAAAGGTTGCTGATCTCACTTGTTGCTGTGCTTTTGTCTACAGTTGTTATGCGCTTGTGTAATGGGTTTATTCCATTTTAGCTTAAAAAAGGACCTGACTCTATGGAATAACATGTGTTCCAAAAATTACTGACTTGGAGTTGCCACCACTATAGCAACCACATCCACAAAGTTCTGGTTATAAGAGAGGGAGCCTTGTTAAAGCTCCTCAGATTGATGGCCCCACGGCAGCCCGGCTTGCAACCAGTTGGTTTTAATGTTCAAGCACTGACTATTGTAGCAGCTAGTTTATTAAGACAATAACATCTGGGTCAGGCTATGTCAAGTATCACATGAGGTCTGGTCTGGTTGGTGAGTTGGTTAAAGAAACTGTGGGCTGTACCTTTACTTGAGTGATGGGGCTTGAAGAACTTTTGTCATTCTTCAGAGATGATGGAGAGATGGGCCCACTAGTGTTGAGGGGTTGTGGTAGAGGATGCATCTTGGCTCCAGGAGACACCTGCATGCTGGCAAGCTGGGCGGCGTACAGTTGCTGTAGGGAGGTGGAGAAACCAGCAAGGCGTTCACATCCAAATCCAGCATACATTCAAAGTTTTATATTCTCTCTTTTCCTCTCCCTCTCTGCCTCTGTGTCTGCCTTCATCCCTCCACCCCACTTCTCTTTCTTCTACGTCTTTCCTCCCTTTCCATGAGGCTGGCATTGAACCCTCTTCAAAGGTCTTAACTGTATTTCAAAGGCTGAACCCAGAGAGAGACAGCAGTCTTAAAAACCATACAGAGATGGCTTCCACTCAAAACACTTGGAGCCCCTATTTTCCACTCATCACAGAGAAAAGTTTGCTGCTTGGATGCAAGTGTGTTAGCACAGAGACCTACGCAGCTTACTATTGAAGTTTCTGGCTTGTGATTTGTCTCTGCCCAGCCATCAGGGACAACCCCCCTCATCCCACAAGCACCTTCAGCTGTTGCCATCACAGAATATATTAGACACATTGTAAGCATTTGGAACCTGCACAAAGAGGACTAATATAATCAAAATTACATTACTAACATCGGTTGGGAATAATTTTTGACCCTGAAAACTCAGCTTACATGTACATCGCTGGGATGATTACTCAACTCTGGAATCTGTAACTACACCATGTAATGCCTTGCAGTTAAGTTGTGTTTGTGTTTATTAACCATTCAAAAATAGAAAACCCCTTAATAAAACACGACAAGAGTGGATGAATAATTTTCTTTGCACAAAGAATGGTATAATTTGACAGTGCTTAGACTTTCCATCACATGATGCGTGTAATGATTAGACTTGAGATGTATCTTGGGGCAACTGGCACAAGTTTGACACAAAGAGCTACTGTCTCAAAAAATATGTTCCTTCAGATCCTTGCAATAGATCTCACTTTGAACAGGCGGGGTTCCTTAACCGGCTCACCATGCTTGTTCTCCTCAGTCTAGGTAAAATGTTCAACTTGTTCCGTCAGTGCCAGTTAATAAACTTTATCTCATTTTCTGTTTTGATCTGCTGCAGTTGTACAAACAGTGTAAAAAAAACAAGAGGCCACCTTGCCCCCGCTGTCCTCACCTTTACTGGTTTGAATGAAGAGGAAAGCAATATAAAGCATGAAGTCAATGTAAATATCTCATGGTATAAACTCATATGTGCTCTTCTGAGAAACTTTATCACTCCCACCCATACACAAAAGGCCCATTCTTCGAGGGGACCTAGGGATAACAACAGCACATGGGCAGCGGAAATGACAGCCTGATTATGTTCCCACAATGATAGTGCTGCCTCCACCTCTCTGACAAACAGCCTTTTGTCCAGGATGGGAGACACAGAAGTCGACCTAACCCCAATTTCTTCCCATCCAGACGAGACTTGGCGATAGAGGAATTTTGTGTGTCAAGGGGAGGCAAAAAGTGAAGAATCTTTTTCTGGAAAAGGAAAAACTTAGGGTTTTCATTCAGTGACTGTCACTCCAGGCTACGTGGAAATCTTAGCAGATGTCTGCTTGACAGATGTTTGCCAATGGGCCTTATGCTGGGCATAACCCGACCTTGAATGGGAAGAACTTTATTGTCCCGGAAAGGGAGCTTAATTTGACTTTGCCTCAAATACCACACAGTCAGGAAAATGGCATTGATTAGCAGGTCAGTGTCACTGTAAGAGAGGCACAGGCTCCCTTTGTGATTAGGAATATTCTGAAATCGAACAAATAATAAATATAACCAAGGAAAACATGCTTTTTTTCAGAGATAAAATGGTTTCTTTCAGACCTTCTCACACAAGTTAAGAAATCACATGAAGACCAAGCTTGAGTAACAACCAAAACCATTTGTTAAGTGTGACAAAGCATCTCTGAAGACTGAAGACATATGTCTGCATCCCTTAGCTGACTTTCTTTGATTTATTGTTACCCCGTTTGATATTTACTTCCAATTGGGGCAGAAAAAGTTGCATATTATTAATGTTTGAACTGAGATCAATGTTCTGACTGTTCTCTATTACTTTTCTTTCAATACATTTCCCCTTTTTTATGTTTTGTAATTTAGCACTTTAGAAATTGTAAACAAACATAAGACCTAAGGACTCAATTTTGACCCCATCATTGCCCATTTTCCTGCAAAACGTGGCAGATCTCAGGGGCCATAGATTTAAAGTGTGTGCTAACACACCCAAGGTCAGCATGTTGGCCTCGGATAATTAAAAACAAGCCCTGTGGAGGCAGCAGAGGTTAAACGGAGATTTTCAGTTATCTGCTTGCGATGTTAAACTCAGACTGTGCACTCTGCTGATGATGTTAGACATCTTAGGTGCATAGCTTGTGATTAACAATGACCAATTTTTGTCCAACATGTTGAAATAATGCTTTAGATTAAAATGCAAATCTCCTATCGCTTCTCTGAAGTACACAAAGAAAATGTAGTTGCATCTTTCATGTTGGCAACAAAGTCACACATTGCACATGCAAAACTCAAAAGCATATTTTACTTGAGGTAGATTAAGCACAATTTATTTGCAGCACATTCTTAACGTCTTTGTGTGACAGTTTGCGTGTAAGTGTCTCAATCACCTCTGTTTAGCCTGGGCACTGAGCACTAGACTGGATATGAGGGCATTAACTGTGCTTCAGTGCACCAAACCATTTAAAAGGCAGCGCAGCGCCAGCTCCGTTTGCCACAAGGCTTGTACAGGCTCATTGCCCAGGGCGACCACGCAGGCTGACCCAGGCTAGGCCCAGATGTCGGGAGTGGAGGAAGGCATCCTGGTGCACTGTGCCGATGCTTTCCAGTATGGCTCAACATCTGTTTCATCTGCTGGCGCCCAACCTGCTCCAATCTGACCCTCCTTCCTCCTCCTGGTCTTCCTCTGTCTCTCTATCCTACAACTATATATGTATAAACACTTTTCTGTAAGTTTCTCTTCGATATAGACACACACACATGCACACGCACACACAATATCGTTTTATGAATGTGGTTACTTCAAGGCCTGTGCCCCCTGGAGCCAGCCCTCCCATTCACTGCTGCTCACTGCATTATCAACTCTATCTGTCCATCTGTCCCTCTGTTCACCGCTGCCTCAATCCAGCTGCTCACCTTGCTGTCCTATTAGCCAGCCTTCCACTCACTCTAGCTCTGCTGCTCTGCTCTGGGTTACCTTCAAAGACTCGACTTCTTTGCTCATAAACACAGAAACAGCTGCTCTCTACAGTATGCCTCTCTTTTCTTCCCTCCTCCTCTCTTCCTCTCTCTCAAAGTCAAAAGTGCTTCAGTTGTTAATGATAGAAGCATTTCTCCACATCTGTACCACACAGGCATTTACATCCAAACAAAAGATAATGTGTGGTTTGCTGCTCTCCCACTTTCTTCCTGTTTGTCCCTGACTGTGTAACACTCTTTCTTATCGCTGCAGTCGTCTAAGCCTGTGAGTACTCCTTCAGATGTGTCTGTCTGCTCGAGATGTGGTCCTGGTTTGTTGTTAAGGGTATGGGCTGCTTTTCATCTTTATGGTGGCAGCACAGGGCTGAGGACGGGCTCAGCTTTATCATGGGCCTGTAAGAGAGGTGCCACAGCAAATGTTCCTCTATGTCTTATCTCAAGCAGCTCGATTTCAAGTACTGTAAAGCAGGAGGATATCACGAGCTTGGACAATTCAGGAGAGGAAACGCAGAATAATGAAAAAAGAAAAGGGTGATGGTAATTGACAGAGAGAAATCCACAAACTAAAACACTTAGAGGTAGTTTCAGCTGCGGATTGGAAACTGGAAAAGCAATACAGAAACTAAGAAAGCAAGAGAGAGAAAATTGGAGCCTGACTGAGTGATAGCAGAAGCTTTCTCTCTATTTATTTAGTCCAAGAGTGATACTACATACAGGGAACCCAGATGTTCTGCTTTATCCAATGATACTTTAACTTGTAAATGGCTAGGACTCAAATGTCTGATTTCTGTGATACAAAACAGAGCTGCGTTGAAAGTTGTCCCACTGTTCATTTGTTCTGTTAAAAAGATGGTTGATGTATTAAGTTCACATTCTCTCAGAGTAAATAGTTTTTCACTTGGTAACTGATGCGAGGGATAGTGTACAAACAGCAAATTAAATGCTGTCCCAGACAGAAAATTCTTTTGTAGAGTTAGGAAAATCCCCTTCTTGTCTCCTTGCTGAATTGAATATAGTAGGTGTCCCGACAGATTGGTGGGGCACAATCCGAGCACAATTTCCTCTTTTAGGTGAGGCATGTCAGCTGTAATCAATGAAGGACAGGCGAGCATGGAGCTATTGTTTCCTGCTGGTCCCGGGCTCATCCTGGCTCTGTGTGGGCACTAATGAAGAGGGGCATGTCGCGCTGGGATAGTTTACCCGCCTTCTCTCCTGTGAGTTGCGGACCAGAGCCAATCTGTCAGGAAAGCATTGAGTGAAATTGCCCCGCGGTACAGCAGCGCCTGGTGACAGCCACTCGCCGACTGTCAGCCGCCGGAGTGATGCTACCACCTTGTATTGACAAGCAAATTACAGCCTCCCAACACTCAAACGCGCCATGGAAGATTCATTTACATCCATCAGCTCTAAGCCTTTGTTACCTCAACGTTATTTTACTCTTTTCTTTGCGAGAAGAAGGCAGGGAACCGGAGGAGGAACCCAGACTGTTATGACATAGGAGATTGTGAAGAGCCTGTGCGGCAAACATTAAGACTGACGGAGCGGTCAGCCTTGTCTGGCCGGATGGCTGATCGCATTACCTCCATAACATTGTGGGAATTAATTCCACCAATAAGATAATGTTTAAAGGTTCATATATTGCACAATCGAAACTGAGTAAATTGGTGAAAATTATACCTTGCTTGACAGGTGACAGGAGAAGATATTTTAATTAGTGGGAGCTGCTTATTCAGCCGTATGTGAGTGGGATATTGTTTCTGTTAGTGTGTAAGAATATAGGGAAGATAAACAATGGCTTTGGAGTTGAAAATGAAGTAATCCTTTGCTCCAGTGGTTAATGTGAAAAAGTGCCTTATGCATAAAATGGAATGCAAAGAATTAAATCAGCACATATAAATCATAGTTTTGCAACATTTGATGAAATATCCAGAGGTAGCAAACTGCTTTAGAGCACAAGATATAATGTATTCAAAGAGGTCCTTTAATTTCCAACATGTTCTCTGAGTTATTTTACGAAGTTATTTGGTTTCTATTTAAAAATCAGCAACTTTTTTATGACTTCCTTTCCCATTTTAGGAAACTTTTAACAAGTTTGTTTCTAAAAAAAAAAAAGGAGATGGTGCGATTATAGGTCTAGCAGGGAGAAAACAACTCTCACTTAATTTCATGTCTGGGTTGATATGGTGTTTTTAATCATAGCAAGTCCCCTGGTGCTTTGTAGAGGAAGTGGTGGCAGTCACGTGGTTTGTTGATCTCAGCAATGTATTAAAGGGCATGTTTGACTTGCCTCACTGTTTTGAGGGGGAATCTCCGCAGAGTAAATAGCAGACAGCAGGATGGAATATGTGACGGGCTGACAGAGTTCAATTAATGAAAAATGCACCTCTTTTTTGTTTACTGTGTTCTGTAAAGGTCAGCCAAGTCATGGTCTTGGAGGCACTGTTTTTGCCCATTCCCAGGGTTAAACACATAATCAGAATTAATGACTCTCTAGACCCGTCTGCCCTTCTCTGCCCGACCTCAGATATATGTCTGTCTCATCTGACCTAACACGCCCCTATAAATAGACTTGTGTTTGTCTATCTTAACTGACACTCCCTTCCTGTGAACTTCACCATGCTACACCAACTCATTCACTGCAGAAACACTTTCTCCTAAGCAGGCTTAATCTTTTACTTTTTACATGAGCAGACTCATTCAGAACCTTCCATCCTTCCGACAGCTCTCCCTGTGGCTGCATAATGACACATGGCTCTTCAGAGCAGGCTGCATGCATTGTTAGAACTTGCCAAGGCTCGTTAGCATTGATAGCGGTGGCCTCAGAAGGACAAACACCACGTCGTTTCAACCTTTTATTGTTGGGCTCTTCTATTCAGTCTTTACATTCTTCGCATTGCCGTTGAACATCACAGGTTGCAGCAGTGAAAAACTCCATGTCAACTCTGCCTCAGTGGACACTTAACCACATCATAGAAAAGATGCTCTTTAATTTCTCGCTTCCTTCTTTTGTTTCCAGAGAAATTTACTGAAGTCAAATTTGCACAGAAAGAGATCTACAATTACTCAGATCTGCAAGAGAACCCAACAATTAGGGAACCCCAAAAACCACTTAAATACATATTTTGTCAATCAGATCCCCATATCTTCTCTTATATTTTTATGCAAATAAATGCTTAAAAGGTCTTAGGAAGACAATCATTATCACCAATCCAGAAACTAAGATTATTTTTGTTCTCTCAAAGTAGATGAGGAAGTCTTTAAACCTCCCTAAGTAATTACATGCTACTGGGCAAAAAAAAAAATCAACAAGTAAACAGAAAACAGTGGAGTGTATTTAGCAGGGTACATTAAGATAACTATATATATTTAAATACCTGCTGACTCAGGGAAGTGCGATAATAGACAACTTCACCTCAACATATGCAAAAAAATAAAGAGAAAAGGAAATAGTTAAGGCAACCTAATATGACTAGAATAGGAATGCACAACATGAAATGACAACAATAAAGTCATAACCTAACCATCCAGAGAAAAACCATGAAAAACTAAATGTTAACCAGAACAATAAATCAATGTAAAACCAAAAACACCCCAAAAAACATGACGTGCAGACTGAAATACCCTACAGTTTCTCTGCTTATTTTGTAATAATACTACGAACGACTGTAAAAGAAGAATTCATATTATTATATATATTAAGAATTATGCCCTGGGGTCAAGCCCTGACCTGGGTTCAGCTCTTTTAAATGCTGCGTGAGAAGATTCCTGGAGCAGCTCCTAGGGCTGTGGGACAGATCTCAACAGTCTCAAACCTCTGCTCAGCCCCTCTGAGGATAATTTGTAACAGGTTATTTCTTTCTCACACTCATATTTAAATTGATTTTCATATATGCTTTATTCTCCTCACACAGCTAAATCGAATATTGCACTGACTGTTAGACAAAAGCAATGAGAAGGTTTTTTTTTTTCTCACAGGCAATTGTCCTTTGATAAATTTACTGGCAGAGGATTCAAGTAACCAAAGTGATTCTCATTCTCTCTAATAACTATTATCTTTCTAACTCCTCTGTCTGGCAGAACAAGTGGGGATAAATCTTCTTTAAAATGGGTATAAATTACATATGTAAGGTGATAAGCGGGTGCAAGCCAGGGGGGTCTCCAGGATTATTTAGTGTGCAGCTCATTACTTGGCTCACAGCTGCTTAGCCATCCTTTCTGCCCTGAGCTTGGCGGGCGTCCCAAGCATTCTTTGTCATAGGACTGCACATACCTGGAGCTGGAGGGGGCTGAGTCCTGACGCTGCTGCAGCTGCCATCGTGGATGGAATGAACTGCACTGGGTAGTTATCACCTGTCAGAGAGGGAGAGAGAGACAACAATGCATGCAGGTTCAGACAATGAGCCGGGCCCACAGCTCCAGGCAAGTGCCAACAGGGATTGTGGACACTTTGCTGCTCCTGCCACAGTAATGTGGTACATTGCAATGCGCCCTCGGCTTCAAGCCAAAACATCTGCATTAACAAAAGCCTAAGGTTGGTTTGACTTTAGTGGGATTATTGAGGAACGTTATACACCATTCTCTTCCTGCACACTTTTCATCATGGAAAACACCTTGAAAATTCTGCATACATTTTTTTTAGAGTATTTTTTTGGAGGGGGGGGTTGTTGATTTGTTTAAGTGAGTATCATGAAAACATGTATATTGAACCAATTGAACCTGAGTGCATCAAGACCTGCATTTTTATACTATGCACAGAATCTGAGTCTTGTGTTTTAACTCAGTGTCTCTTTTATTGAAACCCATTCTTGCCATGGATTTTCTGTTAGATGTAGACCTGAACTTTGACTGGATCATTCTAACATATGAGTATGCTTTGATCTAAAACATTCATTTGAACAAAGGTTGTTTTTTTTACCGCCAAGATTTCCTTGCATTAACATTCATCCAGCCCCCACATCAGCTTTAACCAACTTCCATGTCCCTGCTGAGTAACTCCATAGCTCCGTGCTACCACCACAGTGTTTCATCCCAGCGGACGAAATGTTCCAGAAATTGTGTCGTATTAGTTTTAGACCAAACATAGCTGTTTGCATGTCAACCAAAGAGTTACATTTTGGTCTCATCTGAGCAGAGGACCCTCGTTCACATGTTGAATGTTTGTGGGAAACTGCAAACATGACTTCAAATGGCTTTATTTCAACAATGACAAAAAGAACTTGGCATTATTCAAAGATCTTCAAAGCTTCAGGTATTGTTTCATAATCTTATCCTGCTTTGAACTCCCCCACGACTTTCTCCCTGTCCTGTCCTTTTTGTCTCTTGGTCTTCATAGTGCTGCTTGTTCACCAACAAACTACTGAGGGCTTCACTGAACAGCTGGAGACCTACTGAGATTAAATTATACAAAGCTGGAGTTTTTCTAAACAGCTGATTTCTGCAGGCAATTGTTTGCAATGGATTTATTTAGGGGTATCAATGTAAAGGTGGGATATATATATACAGTATATATATATATATATATATATATATAAGTATAAGTATATAAGTCTATGTAGATTTACAGTATATTTACAAAAAGTATATGTATAATTTTAATTCTGCTACATAAAATCCTGATAAAACACATTAAAGTTTGAGGTTGTCATTTGTGGAAAGGTTCAAGGAGTCAGAACACTTCTGCAGGCACTGTAACATATTTTCCCTGGATTTCAGTTAGTCGGTTTGTAAAAACACAAGGCATGTTCTCTCAGGCAGTTCCCACAGCTGTACACTTACAGCTGGCTATTGTTCAACACATTGTTTGTTTCTGACTGATTTCTTTGGCAGCATAGCGAAAGCATGTGTATGCAAACTGGTTGGAACAAGTGTATAGTGTCCCAACAACAAGGATGAAGAAAAGAAATTCAAACACGCTCTTGTCTCACTTATCACTATGATCAAGCAACAAGGAAAACTGTGCTTCCTTTTATTACCATTGGCCTGCCATGAAAACATTTTTCAGACAGCTATTTGAAAACAACTTCAGTAGAAGTGAAATCGTTAACAATATTGAGATTTTTACACACTCGATCTAGAGTGTTGAAGTGGACAGAACATGTCTACTGACACAGCACAGCAATCATACAGGAAAGGTTGGTTTGAGGCATGTGTCTGAGGGAGAGGAGGCGGTGGGGTGCACAGTGGGAGTGGGGAGGGGTTTGTTGGCCTTCGCTCAAACCCCACTTCTGCCTGTCACTTCTCCTCACAAACATATGGAGCCATTAAGCCACAGACAAGGTAAATGTATGTACCTTCTCTTTCACTTTGCCCTCGTCCGCCTGCCTCTCTCTGCAATCTTGTACAGCACTGCACAATGTGATACAGGCCATGGAAATTCAATCCCCATTTAGTGGCAAATAAAATCACACACAGAAGTGGTTTCAAATGGTGCCAGGTTAGATGTACAGGGGGGTGGACTGTAGTTATTTCCACACCTCCTCTTTTTAGTATTGCTTTCTCTCTGTCTCATTTGCTCTCTGCAGACTGTGACGTAGGATTGGGGGATAATAAATGGCTGGGTGTCTCTCGATGTCATGTGAAACCTGGGAAGGGTCATGTGCCACCTTTTGACTGCCAGGGGGGTCTGGTGTTACAAGGTCTGGGTTTTTGGGTACAAACTGTCTGTGCAGAGGAACCAGACTACAGCTTGGCGTCACAAAGTAAAGAAATTATATTAAAAACTGATTTTTTTCTTCTCTAAAATGTACATCGATGTTTTCATGTACAGATTCTGGGTTATAAATGCCACGGTGGAAGAGTGGGGGAGTAGATCAGGTGACGCCATTGCTATATTTCTAGGTTCAAGTGCTGCCATAAAACATAAGTCATAGATCTGCTGAGACCTGACAGATGAGGCTGAAGCCTTTCTTAGGGTCAAATCAAGTCATGAAGAAAAGGCTAGAACAGTGTTTCCCAATGCACACTACCCTGCATGTTTTCTCTGCTTTAACAAACCTGATTCAGATGATTGCAGTTTAGTAAAAGCTGCCTGTTAATCAACCATCAATTGAAATTAGGTGTGTTGAAATGGGGAAACAACTAAAACATGCGGGGCAGTGTGTCCTGAGGACCAGGGTTGGGAAACACTCAGCTGGAGGACTCAAACCCTGAAACATGATACCTTTGGTTCCACTAACATTAACTTCAAATTGATAAATCACTTTGTAGAAAAACAGTATAAGGATTTCTACAGTTGGGTTTTCAATGTCTTTTCTAGTGATTTTACAACGTAACTTTTTCTAACTCAATTTGTATTGTAAGCTGTAAAAAAATGAAAGCCATACTGCAATATTTTGGCAATTCTAGCATGGATGTCTTGCTGGGTGAGCTCTTCCCTCTATGTCCTCAGATGTATTTTAATTATTTAACTTTTTTTTGGAAACTTTGTTTCTCCTAAGGTCTTGCAAAGCCAGAAGAAGTTTTGAAGAATTGTTTTAAACATATTTGGCTCTGGTTTCATCTGTTCATATTGCGGTTATTATGCTTGTCACAGGCTTGTGTTGATGCTTAAAAAGCAGAGAAAAGTATATTTTATCTTCACACAAAGAATAAAGTTCGAATGAATTTCATGCTGTCTTTTACAGAATGTGTTTTTCGTCATGCCGTATGAATTTAAATCCAGGCTTTTAGAAAAAATGTAAAATGCCCCTCATTCAGCACTGATACAAAAACTTGTACTACAGTAGATACTCCAGCATATTTAACAAACGGGTGTGTATTTGTTTTCACAATGCCTACTCTTAGAAAAAACAGATTAGTACCCCACACCTCTTTGACTGACATGCAAAGCAACTAAGCAAAGCAACGAAACTTTTTGTTGTTTAATTTCGCACCCTGGGCAAAGGGCCGTACTCCCCTTTTCAGAAACCGCAACTGCTGCAGTATTTTAAAAAAATCAAATGATAAATTAAAAGAGATCCAGCATAAGTTTAAATGTGACAAGTTACAACATAGAATAGCAAGTTACAACTCATAGGGATGTCCATGAGAAAAAATAGGCGAGAAATTATGAGCTTGTTCTGCAGGACTGCTAGAGGCCAAGTGCCGCCATGTCAGTGAAAATAGACTGAAAAAGTCCAATTGGCATCTATTTGTTTAAAAGATGACTTGGCGCCTTTATGACTGTGCTTGTCCACCATGCAACATCAGGCCGTTGAGCACAGCTAGTGCAGGATGTGATGACCTTCTTCCATGGTGCCAGAATGACTCTTTCACTATGATAGCACCACAGGGTTAGGGGAGCCATAACGGGCTGCCCCTGTGAGCTGTCTCATAATGATAACATCAGATTAGAGCACCTTATAGTCCACTTCATAGAGAATGAGCACAGCAGCACCCTGTACACCCTGCAGATGGTTGGTGATAACATTGTCTGCCATGTGGAAATAATAAAGTCGTGAAAGAAAAGGCCCTTTGACTAAAAACGTTTTCTGACCCTCTTTGCTATTTCATCATGAACTCATGAATTATGCAGCAAACTTACACATTGTGACCCCTGACCATGATTCCCAAATAGCTCTTGTTATTTGAGCTAAAACATTTTCGGTGTCAAATGTATTACGAAAAGCAAAGTGGTGAAAGACTCCCCTCAGGCACTTTGTTTTTAGCTGTCATGGCTCCATAGTTCCAAAATAGCTGACTTTCGTTTCATGCAGGCTTGCTATAGTTAATTCATTACCTGCTCTACCACACTTTTTAATGCTCTGTTTTGAACCTGACTAATGATTGGTTCTTTTTTCCTGTTGGTTTTTTACAACAAAAATGTTTTTGTTTACATATATAGCTCCTCATTATTATCTCACTCTACTAGCATGTGTTGAGGTGAAGACAAATCAATAAGAAGTTATTTGTTGTTAATGTATTTTGAATTAAAAAATTAAATGTTATGTAACAAGTTTATTTTTTAGTGTGACTTGCAGGTGTTTAAAATATTTTGACAAGGCATCAATCAACATGTACCAGCAATAAAAAGCCTTTTTTTTTTCAAAAGAAGTGTGCCTTATTTTTTTTCTTGATTCAAAAGAAGAAAGGAAAGAACTAGGCATGCCTTTACTTGCAAGGAACACAGTTTCACATGGAAGGTAATTTGGTCTTAAAATATCAATAGTACCAATATAGTACCTGATTACTAATTACTGAATTTTACAATTACATCATTCTGCAAAAGGGTGTTTCTATGCTTGGGTGTTTTTAAAGGCAAGTTTATTTCCAGTATTCATTGGGATTACAATTAACACCTTAAAACATACTCCCAAGTTGCCAACATGTCAGCATTCTTTTGTTTCTGCACAGCATTGTTAAGATCAACAGACACAGGAGACAGTTGGTAAAAAAACAGGATTAGGTTATAACCCTGAAAATAATGTATGCAGCTACAACAAACATGTGGAAGAAGGTACTGTGGTGTCCTCATCCTAAATAGTATGGTCACAGACGATGGGAAAACTAAATACAGGACAATTCAGTAAGAAATGCTCTTAAACGCTACAGTTGATTTGACACTGGGGTGGAAGTTTGCCATCCAGCAGAACCACAGTCCTACATCTACAACCAGATCTACAGAGGAATGTTTTGGATCAAAGCATTTGCATGTGTTCGAATGTCCCAGACCTACATTGCATCAACAATCTTTGAAAATACTAGAGAACTGATGGTCATTCAGGTTCTTCATCTAATCTGGGAGTGTTTGAGCTGTTTGGAAAAGAAAAATGGGCAAAACAAATAGTTTCTAGATGTGCAAAACTGGAAGACATACCCCAAAAAACTTGAAGCTGAAATTGTGCTTAAAGGGGTCACTCAGCCTATATACTCAGGGGAGCAAGTACATGCACATTTTTTCTGATTTTTAGTTATAAAAATGTTTAAAAGCATATATCATTTCCTTTTAGTTCACAATTATGCAATGCCTTGTGTGTGTCTATCAAAAAAAAAAATATCATTCAAATGTGATTTATAAATATTTTTGCATTGCGTTGTAATTTAGCTATAAACTTTCAGATTAAAATTAATTTCTTGGTATAAATATATGAGCAAAAAAGAAAAGGAAGACTTAATTAACAAGCATACCTGGCTTGTAAGACATTCCAGGAGGGAAGAGAAAGCCTTGCTGGGCAGCAGCAGCTGCTGCTAGAGTGCGTTGGTCGTGTGGAAAGATGGGGATCATGAGCGGAGGCATGTGACCCTGGACCTGCTGAACAGATAGGGAGCAGAGATCAGAGAGGGGCCCCAAGCACAGCCATAGCACACATGGAAACATGGAGCATACTGAGGGGGAGGCTAGATCACAGCTCTTCCTAACATGTGCTGACAAGGGGCTCCGTGGCAACAACGGCGCTCGTGCGCTTGCACAATACCTGGCCGAGCTACGCCTGTTCTTAATCCAGGCCGCAATTTCACTTTAGTACATCAAAGGACCCGAAAAGTCACATTGCTAGGAGGAATGAAGAACGGAGAGCAGCAAAGTACAGTAGTCTTACGAGAGGCGCTACAAAACATATCTACAGTTAACAGGATTCCTTCACCACTTCAGAGAAAGCGCTACCAGTATAAACACACACTTTCCTCTCAATGGACTCAAACACTTATACAATTCCAAAAGATCATTCAAAAAGAAGGCAAACCAATGAAATAAATCTAGTAAATTATACCAGCTCTCTCTTACATAGAAAGCTCTTCACGGCCAAGGACCAAGCTACATCTCTGACTTCAATCACAGCTACACACCATCAAGAATGCAGGATTCATCTTAGTTCAGCTAAATAAAGATTCCACATAAAATTCATGTTACAAAAATGAAAAAAAAAAACCTTGTTAAAATCCAGCCTGTTTTGTTTACATTTCTTTTTATGCAGGCATATTCTTAAGGTATATTTTGAAATTTCTTTTGTGTATTTTACAAATACCTGTTGTTAATAATTTCTTTAAAGAATGTATGTTCACTGTACAGGACTAAGGACCGTTCATTTTTATGTATGGAGCAACATAAATAAATTTGGATTTAAAAAAACAGCAGTTGATGTCATTTAGCTTATTGTGATTCAACATCAGCCCAGTTGCAAAGAAATGTAATTGAAATATAATAACAAAAAACCGTCTTCATTTGTGTGTCAAGGATAGTTGAGTAGCTCATTTTCCCTAAGTGGTGTGTGTGTGGCCAACATGTTGCGAGTCCAATTTTTCTGTCATTTTCAGCTTCCTGAAGCATTGTGACAGGGAGCAGACTGACTACCCCGACTTGCGAGGGTTAATCGAGCAGCGAGCCAGATCACCTCGGGGGAACCAGCCTGGGAAATAGGTTAATAAAGGTCATCCCCCCAAAATAAACACTTTACAGAATGTTTCCCCATTCATCCCCCTTAAAATCAACTCGCAATAAAACCGGTCTGGGTGCAATTACTGCCGCTGCATTGGGGCATGAAATCAACCTGTCCCACGTTCTGGCTGAAGTCTGCTATGAACTCCACTTTGTCAGCCTGTGCAGCTCCCCTCTCCCCCTGTGGACTCTTTCTTGCGGGAGTACTTGCTCCCAGTTTATCTCGCAGCTAGCAAGCCAAACCCACTAAAGACAACTTTATTGATTTGTCCAGAGGTGCAAAGCTAGACTGAAAACTAAATAAACACAGGCATTTTATGTCTACTGAGCTTTTGCAAAAAGTGCAAGTGCAGAAGTTGTGAGAAAGAAGTGTTAAAAAAGAGTATGCAATACTTCGAAAAGTAATTCTACAAAATTTGCTGCCGATGAAGAAAAATAAATGCCTTGAGGAGCCTGTGACAAATATCCTTCGAAAACAATCTTCAAAGGCACTGGTTAGCCAAGTTTCCAAGCTGGACGAATGAAAGATGGAGTTTGGCCTTGCATGTTTGGAACACATGGAAAAACACAATAATTAATGTCACAACATGAGGAGGGGCAGGGCAGGAGGGATTATGAAGGGGGAGTGGACACTGGGGAACACAGCTCTGCTCTGTCTCTGTGTGAACAGTTTAAACAGCCAGAGCTGTACATACACTAGCTAACGGGCATAAAAGTGCTCCCTTGTCTCTATCCTTATAGCTAAAAATGTTACGTGGCAATCCATAACATTTTTAGGAATTGGCTTAAAAAACTTTGGCAATAAGTTAAAGCACGTATTTATTTATTTGCCTAACTAAACTAAATTAAATAGATGAAGTGGTCTGGTTTTAATGGATTGACTTTAACCACTTTGAATACTATAAATATGCACATGTGCTCAAAAGCACACAAAACAGCACGAAGGATACACTGTCATGATTACAATTACATGAAAGGTCAAATGTGACCACATAAGCAAACATAACAAACCTCTACAGAAAGACGAACTGCTGTATACTGAATGATTTCCGCTCAAAGCGTCTGATGCATGGATGGATTTTTCTCCAGCAACACTAAATGATAAACTTTAAGTGAGACAATTTCTTCTGGGATATCAGCTTTTATTACTGTTATTATTTTAAAATATGGAGGCGAATGTACAACATCCGCCGAGGCGAAGACAGAGAGGAGATGCGCGCTGAAGGGGAAATAAATGCATTGACTGTGAATGGCTGTGATTTGCAGTAATGAGCTCTGGGCATTAAAGTTTAATTTACAGCCACTAATGTCAGGGAAAAAAGCAAATCAGATTTTTGAGGAACTTCAGGGTGTCAACAAATACCGGAGGTTACTTGAGCTGTCAATTAAGAGCTGTCAGAGCAGATTACAACGTTTTCATTAAGCCTTTTTTTTTTGGATAATTCTGAGTGAAAAAAGTAAAAGAAAAAGATATTTTAGAACATAGGGGAAGAAGGAGAAGTACATAGGTGTGTGGCCTCCACTATGTCTCGGTTTCTACAAATCCAACCCTCCCTTGCCTTTAAGAGTTACCCTCAAGTTCATCTTCATGTGGGCTGTGTGCCCAGGACATTTCTTTTGCCAAGATGATCTTGAAGAGTTGGAGAGTGAAGTGGAGCAGATGTGAGGGGGGGCGGTGGGGTGGCACTCGGGCAGCGTCCTCCCTTCTCCTCATAAAAAACAGGAGCATTGTTGTGCTGGCACTGCTCTTCCTTTGTCTTAGCACAGCTAAGCACTGGATAATGTCATTTCACACCATCTGCCCCCAGGCTTCATTAAAGATACATGAATGGGCTATCTTATGAGGAACAGGTGCTATTGTTTGTCCCTCAAGACCCAGCACTAAGGATCTGACTCGGAATACTTGAAGAGGAGCATCTGTAGTGATCAGTCAGACAGACTTGGCTGAGGCCCCCGTCTCCGCCAGCACGCTCTCCAACAGAGGTTTCCGGGGGAACTCAGCCGCCTTGCTACATGTATCATCAATTCAGATGACCTGATGAAGTCTGTAGCAGGCCAGCGTGCAATCTGTTTCCCTCTCGAGGAGATGCTGCCTTTTGATAAATAGAGTCAGCTTAACCATCTAGTTTAAGAGGGAGACTTCACAGTAATCAAATAGGAGATATGTTTTTAGAAAATGAAAGAAAATCACAAATTGTTCTTTATTTGTTGCTTTGTGTACAATTCATTATCTCCTCGCTTGATTTTTACAAACTGTACATTTATTTTAATGACACATGAAATAAATTGGCTGAAAAATAAAAATGCCCCAAATCTCCTTTTTTCTCCCTTTCAATCTTTTCTGTTTATTTGAATAGTAACATTTTCCCTCAAAAATTTGAAAATCCCAAACTTGACAACTCTGAAAACAGTACAAAAACGTGAAATTCAGTTAATGCAATCAAAAACAACCATTAATCATCATAAATGATGTATGTGAGAATGTGGCTATTCTTATTTATTAGGTTTTTTGGGTTTTTTTTTTTACCAGTTATTTGTTAATTCTTACATTGTGTGTGAATTGTGAGACAGTTATTTTTTGTTTTTAAGCATATTCCCTGACTGATGGCACCTTTTAAATTTCGTTGTCCTTGTGACAATGACAATAAAGATTTATCTCTATCTCTCTATCTCTAAAGCCAAATTCCTTCTATTCAGTAAATGTTACTTAAGATAACCACAAGCAAGTTTCTCAAAACATTGATGCAATTTTCAAATAACGGACTTCTGTTTTTTTTTTTGTTGTTTTTCCGGAATCACATTTTATGATAAAAACATTGACATGGTCTATACTTATTTCCTCTGCTGTATTGCAAAAAACCCCCCAAAAAAACAACAACATTTAGTCTCACTTCTAATAAGATATTTTGAAATGAAATGTTTAAAGGAATGAATGTTCATGAAACATATGAGATGATATATAAAATTTTTCTTATGCATGGTGCACCTTACACCATGAATCCCAGCAACTACTAAACGCTCAGTGCAAATCGAGATGTACAGCGCATTACAGTGCTCACTTGGGACTCTGTCAGCATCCATGCTCCTCACTGTCTGTTACAGCCTCTACAAAGAACACAGGAGGGTTTTCCATCTGAACCATTTTGCACTCACATGTACTGATCTGCTCCAAGTTGTCTGTGTACTGTAGGATACTACGATCAATGTAAAATCAGTTTTTAGAATTTTTTCCTTCTTATTAACGCCACTTAATATAGACAGAAAGGTTATTGTCCTTGTCAGGAGAATAGTTGTTAGTTTTAACAGCTGTCTTCTTGTAACACTGATAATATGCCACTTGGCATCTTTTAAACAAAATCTGTATGATTTGCATTCATGAGACTTGTAAAAGTTAAGGTCTTTTGAAGGATTTCAGAAAAAAAATGTTTCCACATTTAGATGATGACAGATTTCTCTTCTATTTAGGAGTATTGAAATCCCATTGAAATCTAATTTTATTAAAAAATCATTTCAACATTTTAGAGGCTGTTAGATCCCTTGTTACATTTCTTTTTCACGTTTTCTGCTGGAGGAGTTAAAAGATTTCACCTAGGGAGGGTAGACTCCAGCTGTTGGTGTAAGAGCTGATGGTTCACACCCATGCCTCACCCCCACCCCTCGCCCTTTCCTCCTGTGTGCCCCCACAGAGCTGTACACCAATTGGAGGTGAGAAGAAATTACCTTTTGTGAACAATTTAAAACAAAAATGATCTTGAGCTCCATGGCAAGTCTGGCTTCACCCCATTTCTAGCTCACACACCAAAACTGACACTAACAGCGGGATATGTTTAACATTCGCCACTGTGTACAGCCCGCTGAGTGTACACTGAACAGAAGTCTTAACAGGAAAAAAAAGAGAAAAATCCACAGTGGAAGCAATTCTGCTGAATACTCTGCCTAAGGATTTTCTTCCCTCCAATCCAACAATCAGCAGTTCTTTCAGCACGCATTGCTGCTTCGCTACTGCTCGCTCATTGCCATACGCTGAACACTCGGATCACACAGCAGACACATACATTGATCAAATACGCGATGGTGTTTGGATTTGTCTGTAACTAATGGTAATCAGACATACAGATCAATAGATCTGAAACAGACTTTGATGCTCCAGACTCCTGCTTCTGAATGAAGGTCTTCATATTACCACCCACTCAACTGAAGGGCATTATTCCTGCTTGTCTTCACTGGAAATTAGAATAGGGAGGGCAAAAGCACTGGAGAGACTCAGGTCACCAACAAAGGGCCCTTGTCTTGATGAAGTCTCCGACCTTTCATCATCAAGAGAAGAAAAAAAAAAAAAAAAACAAGATACAAGAAAACCCTTTATGGCAGCATTTTGTTCAAAAGTCAAAGACTACCTACAGTTTTTTCTGCAAATTGTTGGGGTTGAGCACATACCCCTACATTAAAAGTAAGCACAGTTTGTTTTGGCTGGAGACAGATGGCACATTCACTGTTTGTAGTGCTAAAAGCTGTTTGGGATGAAATGCAACAAATGTTCAGAAGAAGTAAGGCTATCCAGAGGGAACTGCCACTAGTTACGAATTCCTTCAACAGTACAACAATCTGTTTTGGACACCCATCAGTTCAATATGTCTACATTATGTACACAGAAACTTGAAGACAGGATTGTGCAACCCTTTGACACACCAAAACACTCCACTCCACAAATCTCTCCACTGTAGCTGACATCTCCGATGTCTTTTGAAATCCTGGGTAAAACTATTGAAAATGTGTGTTTAAATGCAAAATTAAACTTTATTATTTCCATGTACCTTTGTGTGTGTTTGTGCCTTGTATGTGGGTCTAGGCAAAAAGTGTGCTGACCTGGTTGCCTTGCAGTGTTAGTGGACACACATCCAAGATGGAAATTAAATATAGTGACATACTCAGTAAATTAGAATATGTATACCCATGAGGCTGGTTATTAGTCAGATTAAAAGTTTCTTTTGAAAATAACCTTTAAGCAGATATTAAAAATATATTTTTTATTGACCCCACATTTATGAGAAGTTTTTTTTTTTAACTGTTGTGTAATGTGTGTGAAAAATTATTATAATTTACAGGAAAAGGATCAAAAACAGATTTAAAACATTAGCCTGTGTTTATTTAATTTATTGAAGATATTTCACTTTGTGAACTGAGCTATTGCAATGAATTAACCTTTCACTGACATTTTAATTTATTAAATATTGCTGTATATGAAATAGTAAAACGTAGGCTTTGTTGTGAAGGCTGATGTAGTGCTTAGTTTCCATAACCTTGTGGAAAAAACAACACAACAAGATTTAGTATTACGCAATGTAAATAAAGAATACCTAAAACAGAATTTTCTTCCTGACTTGACATCAAGTAAGAAAGATGGGGATCAACGGTCTGTGTTATTGTCCTGTAAATACAACCTAACTGTGTGCATGTACAGCTGTGTGAATAAGTAAATTCCCTCAGAGCTGTTCTCCAGTAGCCTCAGTCAGGTTGTAAAGAACATTAGACATGGGACAGTCAGATAAACAGGTATTTTAGTGTGATTTAAACTTGGTTTGGGGAGAGGGAAATAGAGGGATTTAACCATATCAAGCTTATGAAATACAGTCAGCCTTCGGTTTGGAATATCTTTGGATTTTGTTTTGATTTTTACAAAATATTTGCAATATAATCTACTCTCTGCAGAGTTGGCATTACATGTGTAATATATTGCCAATGTCAGCAAAAGATATTTCTTCAGTGTATTTAACATAGAAGGGAAAGCTATTATTATTATTTAGACCAAAATATGACACCAACCCTAATTTACATGATTTGATTGTCCACATGATGGTGGGGTTTCCCCCTTTGACGGTTCTTTTTGCAACAAACTCAGGCTCTGTCTCGATTATTGCCTCACAGCTGCTGAGGCCGCACAACACAACAGAGCCCCGTCTGTTGTTCAGCAGAAAAACTCCTGTCAGGAGGGGCGACTTTATTAGACACACAAGTTTGCTCAGACATTCAAACACTCTCAGATATCATTATAATGTCGGCTCAGAGAAACCACAAAATTTGTGCAAGATCAAACATCGCAAGCAAGACCACTTTATATTTCAGATTTTCCAATGAAATTTAAGGAAACACTAAAAAAGATGATATTTGCAGAACTGAGTCAAAGAAAACAAACATTTTTATTTTTTTTTTCTGCTGCAAACTGAGCAGGACAAAATAGCTCATTATATTCTGCTTTGGAATGCTTGGGTTCTCCTTCCTCCCCCACCCCAAAACAAAAAGCTCCTTTTTTTGCATTAGCCATAGGCTGAATGCTTTCCTTTGCCACCCCTGCCCTGAGAAAACACACTCCTGTTTCTTGCTGCCTGTACACAGTTGAGCTTATTAATGCAGCTCCTTCAATCCCTGTGAGTGTGCCCACTGCCGAGGATGACGACCCAGTGCAAAGACAAAACAGTTTGCACAACGTTAGCTGAGAAAACACAGTTAATGCAGTGGGGGAGAGGAAACTAAATCAACAACACAGTGGAGGACGTGTTCTCCCTCTCCTGATATTTTTCCCTGCAAGCGTTGCAACATAATGGGCGCTAAGAGTAGCAGCTTTTCCTCTTTCCAGTGTGGGTTTAAGAAGCTCTAAACAGGTGCAGCATTGTAAAGTTCAGGCAGGGTATTTGCTCACTTATCAGGATTAATTAACACTATGAAGATTTGACAGATAATCTACCGTCTTGTGTTGTTAGATGTCCAAGTTGATAGAGAGCTGGAAATTTGAGGGATAAATTAGCTTATCCCTAAGATGTTACAGAAACCCTTCAGGTGACAATTTTTAAACACCCTCAAGTGTGATTTTGCATACTGTTGTTTATTTGGTGTCTCTAATGTGAAACTTTTTAATTATCGCTGCTTAAACTGTTGAGGTGTCTGCATATAACATCAACTTACACAAATACATAGCTTTATTTTGTAGTTTGCTGCAACAATAATCTATTTTTGTCAACTTTCTTAACTCAATGGCAAAGAACCTGCAATAGAGTGCATCCTTACATATTGCCATAAATTTAAAGCTAAAAAAAACTTTTCCTAATACCATAACAATTTTGAGCAAAAAAGCAGTTTCCCCCAAATCAAACAACTAGTTGGCGTTAACCAGAAATTACTTTCCGAGAAGATTTTTGCAGTATCAACATGTTTTTAAGTTTTAACGGCCTACCTAAATTCATACCAAAGTTTCTTGGCTACATTTTTAGCAAAATTTAGCTGCAAACTCTAATTTAAGTAACAAAAATCAAAAATAGAAAAAAACGTAAAGGGGCAAAACTTTTCACAACATTGTGCACTAATTAGCAGCAACATGAATGGGTATAAAGTGAAGCTGTCTTCCACATGAGGTTGAAAGCTACATTTCCATGAAATAATGGCCAAAATATAAAATTACATGAGATTTGAGCCCTTTTATGATTACTTGTCTTTAATGACTAATCTGCAAGTATGAAAGGCATTGATAAATGGTGAGGATTTAATCAACATAGAGCCCAACAGTAGCAATCTCCTACCTTTTACAACCTTGGCACCCAATGAACTCTCATAGCATTTGACTTGTTGCTAGGGAACTATGCAGTCGTTTTTAGTCCCCAATTTTAAATATAAAATCAACAACATCACTACTCAACACATCATTTAGCTAAAAAATTTCTAAGTCTGAAAAAATGAATTAACAGATCAGAAACAATCCTGGGACATATGAAAAAAAAGGGTCTGACAGGGTTTTGAACTTTTCTAATTTCCAAGAGTGACCAGCTGTACTATGTCTCCAATATTAAAGCTTGAACATGAACAGAAACGGCAACAGGAGATTATACTTTAGTTATGTAATTTATGTGTCTCTCTTCATTAATAACAAAGTAAAAGCTTTTGTACTGTAATTTAAAAATATTATGAAATTGCCTTTTCTTTTCACCAACTAAAAGGGTGGGTTGCTGTTGGGGGCAAGTGTGCCAGCTGCACTCAAACTATGTCAAGTAAATTAGTTATATTTAATAATGTCTTAACTACTTTGTAATGTTAGCAAATGCAAATCGTCACTACCATTGCTTACATTTGAACTACCTATTTGTGCATCATTAAACTTCAACAGAGCTGTGGTATGGCTTTAGTGATGTGGACACGACTTTTTTTTAAACATCAGCATTTCTTCTGCTTCCTGACAAGTAATCACATTTAATAAGTAATTAAATTGGTGCTTCCCACCTCACAAATGGAGTTCACTAAATGGAATTATTTGTAGGCAAGTGTCAATATATCAAATAACACATACTAATGAGTCAAGCCACCGCTTTCTTTTATCTTCTGTCTTGCTTGTACACATCTTCATCAGCTAACAGTCTTCTTAAATGGCAGATGAACATGCTAGACTGAGGCTCCCTGGGAGAGAACCAAGGCTGTCTTACTAGGCTGTTAATGCCTCAACATAATCGTACAAGGAGGCTAACACAGAGCTCATCAGCAAACACAAGACTATGACTGTGTGCACAGCAGTACACAGTTTCCCACTTTGAATGCACACATGATCATTTTCCTGCTTTATAATTCTCTTATTATTATACTAACAGCCCCAGTCTGCTGCACTAATTGGGCAACTTATGCATTCTCTTTAACAATGTCCATTTTGCTTTTTTTTATACCCTTTGTTAGTACATTATTATGGACCTCACACTGAGGAATTCAGTTTTGTTGTGGAGACAACAAAAGCACAAATTAGATCTGTTATCCTTCTATTAGTACCCAACAGATCCATGTTTATTTAAACTCAGTTGGATGATGTAAAATATTTACTATTATGGTGCAGCTTACATTTTCTTTTGTGCTCTATTAAACTGTCACTAAACAAAAAAAAATTGTATTAAAAAGAAAATCGTTTTTATAAGACTGTACAAAAAGTTTTTTTCTGTCCTTTGTACTTAAAGGTGATTATTAAATTGACCATTTTTATTTATTTATTTATTGCTCTGAGGAAAGCTTTTGTGTGTCTGATGCAACATAGCTGCATAAAAGATAAAACCTAATGTTCAATTTTGCCAAAATAATGAAAATGTTACCATGGCATTTAAAGACCTTAATCTACTGTTAAGATACATTTTACTGTAAGTCATTAGGGCCTGTGTTCAATAACTTAAGTAATGTGGTCATTTCTTTAGGGAAAACCTAAAAAGCAATTGTTGCATTCATTCTGAAGGGGAAACACTTTGTTTAAATACTATATTGTTTAAACATCAGGTACAGTTAAATTTTCTCTCCTTGTGAAGTAGTTGCTCTGTTATTATAATTGTTAACCATAATAAAATGTTTAAAATAAACAGCAACACCCATGTTTTGTCCTTGTACATTAATGTCTATATGAAATAAAAATAAAGACAAAACAATCACCTGGACCTAAAGTGTTGTTCAAACATATGAGCAATTCCACCTTTAAACTGCAAAATCTCTTTAAAAAAATAACATGTATAAGAAACGAATATGATGTAATATTTTGTGTAAAATGTGTCAAAAATAGGCTTCACATTCAAATACACATCAAGAGATCAGGGATGAAAGGTGTGGCTAAATATTTTTGCAATGGCATTGTGTCTTCCTGTGCCACTGGAAACATAAGACAGAAAAACAATGATGTGTCGGCAACAAAACTTTAATTAAGATCCTAACATAAGTCAGCTACACAAATAACTTAATAGAAATATGCTGCTAAATGTTAGATTGTATACTTTCTGTTGTGTTTTCTTATATCTCACATTCTAGCGGCAGTATAGTTTCTCCATTTTATGAATTGTTGCACAACACTTTTGTAATTATTTTTCTCTTTTGTATTTTTAAACCTTTAGTCCCCCATTGTCTCTCTATGCCATTAAAGATATGTGAGAAAGCCTCAGGCAGATTGAAGCATGTTGAGAGCAACAATATAGTGTCCTTTTCTCTTTTAATCTTATGTTTCCCTTTATAAACTGGGGAGAAAGACACATGCTGTGTTTATGTATCCTTGTGGAAACAAGGTTAAAGGTAGGATTTACAGGCACAGATAATGTGTGCGGGGTTAGAGTTTCAAGGCCAGACCATGAGTAGGTAGAGACCAGCAGGTCAAAGGGAAATAAACAGAACCAGACCCAACACATTATAGTAGAAGGTTTTGAAAACAAGCACAATCTGAATGACAATGGCATCCTTCGAAATTATTATCCCTTAGATCTCCTATCTGGCTGTCTTCTCAGAGTTGGCACATGAATGCCACAGTCAATGACAAGCAACAATGTCATGACATTGTGTTTTTTTTGTCACCGTGTTAAATGATGTTTCACATTTAAATTAGAAGTTCTGGATTAAAAGTTCCCCTCTGTTTCATCCGGTGAGCTCTGCCCTCTCTTGTCTGTTTATGAAGATAAAGTTCACCCTGACCTTTCAGCTTGTATTCATCCTCTTGATGTTTGTGTCAATGTGCACATCCAATTGCTGGGCACAGACAGTTTAGTTACCTCTCTGAATGTATATGGCTATTTGCATGCCTCTGCACCACAGTTGTAATAGTTGTGTTTAGGGAAATACCCAATCTTTTGTTGCTTACACATAGTTTACTATTTTTTGCATTTATTAAAAGTGCAAAAATGACCTGATTTCTGAATAAAATGAGCTGTAATGAGTGAAGACAAAATAAATTGAATGTTCTTCACCTCACAATCCCTATACAGTAGCATAAAAAGATAAGTAGCTGCTTGGACAATCTAGTTATCTATTGATATATATGTTAAATTGTGACATGTCTTACAAAGTCCTGAATGGTGTTTCAAATTTCCAACCAAAGCAGCTGATCTAATCCTAGGATTGAATTAGTGCCAAGATGATTTCAACGACGAGGGCCGGACTGAAGGAAGGAAAGAAAAAAAAACGGTCCTGACGGGGAAACACACAAAGCCTTGAGCTTTAATTTTTGATAAGCCCCTAACACTTCAATCTGCTATCTTAAAACAAGTGACATTGTAATCCTGTGGGACAAAGACTAAATCTCTTCCCCTCTCTTTTAGGCATGATGAGAAAGGATAAAAAGAAGGCTATTCAGAAAAGAAACTTAATTGAATTCCATGCTGGCTTGCTCCAAAGTGGACCCAGACTAAACCTCTACAATACTTCTAAGAGATTCAGTCTTCATGCTATAAAGTCTTGGAAAGCACACATATAGTGCCAACAACAGTCTCTGGTTGCAATCTCCATGGTTTTATTTTTTAGACTGTTTAAAATATGCAGTGTGTGATCACTCACATCATCAATACATGACCTAAGTAAGGCCCTCTCCCTTGGCTTCCTCTCTAAAGCTAAACAGAAGGACTTTGATAGTAGCAGGGTTACCAATAAAGTTTAGTGTTCTCAATGCTAAAAGCAGGGTAACCAAATACCCCAATACTGTGAATCACTTTGCGGACAAGAAGCTTGTATATAGAACTAATTAAGCAAAGCTGTTATATATTAAAATAGCTGAGGCACTTTTTAAGAGGCAGCAATAACGAAAACAGAACCACAGAAAATACTTCACAGAGATCAGCTCTGACTCTCTTATCTACTTGCCTTGATGCTTCATCACAACTGTGGATAACTGGAGGAGTTGGTTTAGGAAGAAAGCACACATTCTGGTTTGAATAACTTATTGGTTAAACAATGTTGCACAAGGTGAAACTTGGGTGGTATGTTCCCAGTAGAGTCAAGGGAGGCTGGTGGATAGTCAAGCAGATGGCTGGCGCACGGGATTCTTTTATTTAATTGTAAATGTGTCTGCGTGTGTGTGGGCGGGGGTGTGTGCGTGTGTGTTTGTGTTTTAATCCTGTAAGATCCGAGGCAGGGGAAAAGCTGGATAACTGGGCTCTGCAAGGAAGGTCTTTGCTTGTATCTCTGTTCAAGTGTTTGAAATGGATATTCAGAAGAGCATTCCCATACACTCTCAAATCTCCAAGCCCTTTTAAAAATTATTCATCAAGTGGAATTTTCAGGTGCCATTTCTCTGTAACTTTGTGATAAAATCAAGAGGCTCTAAAAGTGAGGTTTTTTTTAAAGTGGTGCCCTTATGCTCAATGATTACAAGCAAAGTGTCCTCAAAGAAATGAGTAGGTCTAGCCCTTCACTGGTCGATACGACACTTAATTTAAGAGTCACTCCCCCACACACACGCAAACACACACACCCCTTAGTGTTATGCTCTTCACTAGTTTTCAGTGGAAATTAGTACTGAAACATCTTCCCAAAAGATTGTCAACTATTAAAGTAAAAGGTTGAGGCTACTGGAATCTCAAGGCTTTAATAGTACAATGCATCTCTCAAAAGAGGCACTTTACTGTCCAGACTACTTTTGCAGCAGTATGATGCTTCTAAAAAGAATCTGTTGAGCAAAATACATCTTCAAAAAAATCCTTCAAAAAAAAAAGATCCTTTAAAAATCTTGAATAGACATGTTGACGTTGCTGCTTCATGAAAAATTTGCTTCCAAGCTATGTTTAACGAATAGGACAGAATTGGGGGAGTTAACTTTTAAAAGAACAAGCATGGGAGGCGGTGAATGGAGAAGGATGTGCCTGACACCAAACACACCCAGCAGGATAACATTAGCTTCACAAAGGTAGCCAAGTTCATAGCCTTGACCAGTGCGAGTGACCAACCACAGATTATCCTGTGCAGTTTGAACAGATCAAGCTACGGGCTGACTGGGTGGTCTTCCACTGCAACTCTGTTAGAGTGCATACAAACAAACATGAGTAGTCCTGTGGTATCAGAAAGAAAGAGCATGAAATATACATAATCAGCTTGTATATTTAAAATGTGTGCATCAACTTATGTAAACCATGAGGAAATATACATATCTTAAAGACAATGTAAGCTTCTACAGTCCATGTGCTGTGTGAAAGCATGTATCATAGCCCTTCTGGGGTTGACTAATTTCAGAGGCATTTACCAGCCTCTTTCATGTCCTCCACCTCTAGGCTCTCTTCTATCAGCAGCACTCATTAGCCGTTGTTACTTTTCCCCCCTCTTTTTTGTTCATTACGATGTGTTAATTATTCACCTCCATATTTTAAAAACCCTCCTGATTACCAACAGGCAATTAACATTTGATGAGAATGATGACTGTTAGTGTGACACAAATACTAAAGATAAAGGAGTAAGAAATACAAAAATAAAAAAGGCATATAAGGTACCTTTAATATCTGATTTTACTCGTGTGTGTGGGTGTGGGCGTGTGTTGGTGTGTGTGTGTGTGTGCTGCTAAATCCGAGTCACTGTAGCAACATTGGTGGGTTAATTGCTTCGAAGAGGCAGAAATGTTGGAGTAATCTGAAAGTAGGAGGTGTAAGCTGCTGCGTGTTAGAGGGCCGACAGAAATGCATGCACTGACCTGGATCTGCTGCTGAAGGAGGTTGATTTTGTGCTGCTGTTGCAGAAGCTGCTGTTGTTGTCGTGCAATCTGGTTGAAAACAGAAGCAACGGAGAAAATTAAATAATCCCTTAAACTGAGATAAATGAGAAGAGGAACTTATCACTGAGTACTTGTGTATTCCTCTTGATAACATTATGTGGTCAAACGTAATTCAGGCCAGTTTCTGTAAAGTAAATTAAAATTCCTTGCAAAAGTATTCAGACCCCTTGGACTTTATCATGTTTTGTCACATTTCAACTGCAAACTTTCTTCATTAATTTTGCAATAATTGAAATCAATTATTTTTTCAATTACATTTATAATAAATAATTGGAAAGATTTTTGTTTGTATCATGAAAAATGTTTGAAAATCTTCCACTTCAACAATATTGTATAACTTTATGTTGGTTTCTCTCTCAAATAAGAATGACAAAATACACAGAAATTTGAGGTTGTGACATTGCAAAAGATTTTTTTTTAAATCTCAGGGAGTGTAAATATTTGCAAGACACTGTCTGAGATACCGGAAGCATGATGAGCACTAAAACAAGCATACTTTTCTGTAACTCTTGTTTGAACGTAACAAACCATTTGGTTTGCTTCTGAATAAATGTAAAATGGCCTGTGCAGGAAAGCAGAGTGTGCATTTGTCTATGAGTGATATGAATGATTTACAAGACAGGCAACCATGGTTATGATGGAGATCCCCAGTGCAGGTGGAGTGTGACTGACAGAGGTCCCTGCTGCCCCTCTGCGAAGCGAGGCTTCACCGCAATCTTTCTCATCTGAGCGCCCACCTCCATCTACAAGCTCACTTCATTGAGCATGACAACTGGGTTTTAAGTGTCATTTAATTTTCAATTTTATATATAATTACAAAGTGTTCTCTGTAAGATATCTGCCGTCTGCAAATGTGTCAAGATTAATTTGTGCTGGCTTCCTCACAAGTGTCAACAGTTAATTACTGCGTTGTATCTTGATGGCTTGATGACATTTTAGCTCTCAGCGGGCTCTCCCTGTCTACCGCGGCACATCCCAAATTTATTAATATTGCTCCATTTTAAAATAAAATTAAATGTCTTATATTGTGGCTCTGTTGAGCTGCTGTGTCCCACAAAGCTTTGGTACTTGTGGAGTTTGCCGATGAACATCATTGATTAAAAAAGAAAATCAATACTGTTAATGTATTATTAGTGTACTATGACCAAATGTATCATTTCAAGGTGTATGGTAAATCTCTTCATTTACCACAGGACAGCTTGAGAGTGTGCTGAGGAAACTCTGAGTGAACTCCTTGCTGATAATTGACTCATAGCCATTAGAGTGGCTGGTGATAATAAAAGTGTCGCCCGTGTGGATAGTTAGTGTCCTTATTTCTTCCCAGACATTAACACACTTCATGGCCTGTGCTAATTTGCTGATTTGTACAATATGGCTCATTGGCCAGATTTGTGCTGCAAATCTAATGCCCGGCTTGTTATAATAGGAGGACAATTTATAAGATATGGAGGACTTCCATGTTTAATATAATGTTTAATTCACACATTGCCACGCATTTGTTAGCACAAGTCATAATAAGGTTTTTTTTCCCCTGCCACAGCACAAACGTGGGTGAGCGAGCATGACTGAAATATCTGAGGAAATATTGAGTGTAGCATCTCTTAAACGACTTATCATTCGGCATTCCAAGATTTTATTGGCACACCTCAGGCATGAAAAAAAAGATCTAAGTGACAATTTGTTACAAATGGATTTAATGAGGTTTATTACAGAGGCACGGAGGGTAATAGAATAAACAATATTGGAGGAGGACTGACAGTGTGTGTTGTAAATAACGAGGATAAAATGTTGACAGTAAACAGGTTGTTAACTGAGATGCAGACGAGAGGAGAGAGTGATTACATCCCTGAACGTGCTAAAAAGGAAGACAGGACGCAGTTACCTGCTCCTGCTGCTGTCGAGCCAACTCCATTTGCTGCCTCTGTTTCTCCATCTGTGAAGCAGCAAGCTTCTTCTGCTCATCGTGGGCAGCCAGGAGCTGCTCTCGCAGACTTATCAACTGGGTTATCATTGTGGAGAGCTGGTGCTCCTTTTCTGCCAGACCCTCTGGGGTACCTGTGAAAAGCAGGAGAGGGCAGGTTCAGAGGGTCAATGGTTAAAAGCGAGATACTTGTGATTCATCCCTGGAAATGAATTAAGAACCTCAAAGGGGGAGGCTTAAACCAGAGTCGACCAAAAGCATAAACAAACTAAGCAGCTGCTTAAGGCCTCCGCACCAGTAGGAGGCCTCCAGCAGCACCAACATTATCACAGAAGTCAGGCTAACAAACGTGAAAAATAATTTCAATGTCAGTTGCACAAATTGAGAATTGTGTAGGTGACAAGCATGTTATTCCAAATGTTACTAACTAAATTTCTTTATTACAAAGAAATAATTACCAATTCACAGACAATCAAATGTGTTACTCAAATGCATGAGTAGAACAGCTGAGATGAGATGCATCCATTTATAAATCTATGTGTCAAGAAAATCCAAGTTGCTCTGATTAAATTGGAGATTTATGTTGTGAATAAGCTCCTGTAAGGCTCTTCTTCTGCTGACATTTCTGAGGTGCTACAGTATCAATTTAGCAGCAGAGACGCCTACTGTTTGGGAAGAGAACTGCAGTGGGCGAACAAAAAATAAAGACTGTAACGGATTTTAGAACTTAATCAATCTGGCACCCTAATCTAGAAGTAACGTTTTGAAAGGAAGAAAAATGTAGAACTGCATAAAGTAACTATACAGATATTTTTGGAATGTTTTCTTCTCTTTTAAATTAAGTTCTCATCATAGCTACTTTAATATAATAGGTATTATTTTAGCTATGACACTAGCTATAGCATTCTTCTGACTGCTTCTTTGTTTACTTTTTTGTTTATGAGCAGCTACAAGAATCCATCTGTGCAAATGTTTTTCTATGCATAATCAAGAGAGTTTTCTGCATAATACTGAGTTACTCAAAGGCTTGTTTGTTGCATGGCAGATATTTCCTAATCTACTATCCTGATTACACTGGAATTAAAATATAAATTTTTCATGTTCATGCCGATGGTATTGGCTCAAAGGGCGAGATACCCAGTCCTCTAATATAAATAATCTGAAGTGACTTACATAATGCACAACAGTGTTAACATGAATGATTTGATGGAGATATTCATTGTGCTGTGGTAAGCAATAGTATTTGTCTAGGTCATCAAGTCAATCTCTATTGTGGGCTACAATAAATCTTGAGCTGGCTGTGGCCAGGTAGACTTTTGGACGAAAGGCTGTGGAGACGTCATAAGTTGTTTACTGTTAAATTTAGAAAAGTAGCCATGCTGTACAAGCCAATCATCACATTGTGTCATTGTAGTGTACACAATATTTAATACAAAGAAATCCACACAGGAAGGAACCAACTGCAGCGAATTCACTAGAAACTGTTAAGGTCACACACAGCCTGGACTTGACGAGTTTGCTGTGGCTTGTTTTCACAGCTTTCAGAAGAAAAAGAGAAGGAATTGTTACCGGCACATGGACAAAGAGCTGCAGGGAGCTGACAAAACGGGGGTGGCACTTGTGTCAGACTTCCAGGGGTTATTACAGAGAAGGTGTTAAGAGTCACTGTTTGCACCAGCCTATAAACCACACAGGTATTAGAGGTGGCGGTAGAGGCTGGATAGCACAAACTTGTCAAAACAAGAAGACTGGATCCTGCATCTGGTGAATCAAGCAGAATCTAAAAAATCATTCGAGAAACATTTTGATCAAGTCACCAACGTCTGTGCGGAGGTTTTAAAGAAATGTAAATAAAAGATCATTCATCTTCAAATCTCTCTACAGTCTCATAACAACTGTGTGAGAAACCAAGAAAGTAACTGTGCAGCAGCTCTCTCTCTCTCTCTCTCGTTCTCTCTCTATCTCTCGCTCTCTTTCTCATCGGCTAATCAATGCTAAGTAATCCTACCATTGACTAACACAGTCAACATAATTGCCAGTGAGGGGATAGACAGTAACTCATTCTCTTCCTGCTGCACTTCTATGTGACAAGCTGATCTTGGGAAACAAGCAATACCAAAAGGAAATCTGACAGCTACAAAGAGAGATGGAGACGATCATAGAGCAGCAAGGATGTGCAGCACCGAAATCCGGATAACAGTCCAACAAGGCCTGGCCTGGGGCCAGCAAGGAGCTGAATTCTTTCTTGGGTGTCTTCCTCTCGTGTCTGACCACATCTGTCTTGAGTTTCTCCGAGAGCTCCCGGGGGCCCTCTCCACTGGAACTATTTTAATTTGACTAAACACCTGATTTATTTTATCTCTCCGATGAGGAAAGCCGTTTGTCTTAATAGGGCCTGTCAACCTCCAGAACCCATTCAGAGCAATTTACTGGCAGGCTTGTCTGAAACCCAGTTTGCCCCACTCTGCCTCCGCTGCCTGCTGCAACAGAAGAGAGCTGCAATTCTCCATTTATAACGAAAAAAAGGGACCTAAAAGCAGCCATTCATAGGGCTTGTATGCTGTTTCCAAAGCCTAAATTGACTTCTTATTCACCGTACTACACTTGTTGTGAATGGCTTATCTGTAAAAGTGATACAATCAGCGCCAATTTTATTAACCTTTGGCTGTGTCCACAATGGAGCCGCCTTTTACAGGTAGCCAACACGACACATTAGGTGATGTCGCAAATAACTTGCGTTGATATTACAGATACAAGGAGTTAGAGGCACATATGTGAAAAAATAAAGAAAAACATCACACAGATAAAGCAGCTTGAGGGTTATCACGTCAGAGATGACTGAGCTTTCAGCACATTGTTTGGACTTTGAAGTGTCCTCTCGCGCTGCTTAATTACACATTTCTGATGATTGTAAATTGATTGGAAACAATTTAACCATTGAATAACATATAAATAAAAGCTATTTTGTCTCATTATTTGGAGGGGTGTTGTGCTAAAGATTGGAGGGGCTACCCTGAGAGTGGGGTGCCTCTTCTTGCCCAGACACCACAAGAATGTTAACAGAAGGTCTATTGTTTTGTTCTTCAGCTGAGCTGTGGGAAGCCTAAAGCATCCTCTCCACTTTATGCTGTTTCCATGTTAACCCCAAAAGTATTCTGTTATTTTTTCTGATGCTGCCTTTAGCAATTTTGAAACATTTACAAGATTTCAAAATTACTTGAAATTCATTGCAAATTCTGATGATATTGAATCAACCTGACAAGCCTTGGAGAATTTTTACACAGCTGGACATAAAATCAAATGCATATGTTTTCTTTTTTTTGTTGTTGACTGGTTTGTGTTAAAATCTCTTTCTTCCCGCTTTAAATTATGGATTAGCTTTAAAATGCAGATAAAACTTTTATTGGGTGGTACAGAAGAGGAGAGCCGTGGTCTGTGTCTGACCAGGCCGCTGACAAAAGAGGCAGTTTTCCTACATATTGCATGGCTTTTAACAGCAGTGGGGATGGGGTCTGCCTGTTAACATGTCTCCTCACATTGCGCTTCCGATGGCAGACAGACAGCTTAGAGATACTTTGGCGCTACATAAACCCCAGCAGCCAGGCCAGACCTAACGTGTTTTGACATCCGCCTGGTAGAAGGACTGAGGCCTTGTAGAATGATCCTACCCTGAAACAGAACCCAGGAGCGAGTGGCCAAACAGCACCAGGACTTTTCCCTGTGTTTTATTGGGTCTACTTTAAAAAATCCAGACTGATTCACAGAAGGCAGGAAGTGATCATGCTGCCCAGTTCACCTTTTGAGATTCCTGCCTTCTCCCGATGTCAGAAAAGGGGGACAGAAAACATCAACGAGGGACTAAATAAATGATAAGAGAAAAACAAGCAGAGCCACGGTTGCTCTGGTAGGAATGGGGGTATTTGAGCCTTGGGGTCTTTGGATAAAAGGCACTTTGTAGGGGTGCGATTTGTTTTGTCCAATACCCACATCTTCCTCTCTCTTGGCTCCCTCCTCTCCGCTCTAATCAAGCAGTCTCTAATTTGGGTTCCAAATCCAGTACCGGGAAAAAGAAGGAGGCTTGTTACTTTGAAGAGTCTTGAATGAATAACACAGATAAAAGATTCAGGCACAAAAAAAGAAGAAGAAAAGTGAGGGAGGGTGAGGGCGAAAAGGGGGAAAATCACAAGGCACCCTATTCTCTCCCCTTCCTTTGGTCAAGACAGCTGAGCTATTATGACCTGATCTGAATTGAGTTTTTTTAGCAGCAGAAGACTGGAATTTCTTTGTCTTCCTATCAGTTAGCTGTTGTGCATGCTTCCATATGCTGCGAACCCATCCTAAATAAATTAGAACTTTTCCAAATGCAGAAATTGCACAAAACTGTGTCCTCACTGCACATAGCTTGAATGCCATGCATGCTGAGGCTCCCTGTTTTCACTGTCTGCTAAAATGTGTGTGAACGCACACAGCTCTGCACTAAAAAGTGCAGGTCTCTGAATTAGATGCATGTGTGTGAATGTTGCAGTCACCTGACCCTTTGTTCGTGCTTTTTGCGGCGAACACAAGGAGGTCAGTTGAGTCAATGCAAGTTGCATCCGTTGGCACCTTCTATAGCTTTCAAAGAAAATTGTTTCCTTTTTTTTCTACCCTTAGACCTCCATCAATGAATGCAACTTCAATAAAAGTAGATGACATCAAAGATAATACCAAAATGTCTCTCTCTATTTTCCTACAAAAAAAGTACATTGAAACTCTAACTACATGTTTTAACAACCCTTTTAACCTGTGTGGCATTGCTGCAAGGCCATATGTGTTTCCAGTAACATGATGTTAACATGTTTCTGTGTCCTACAACTGAGACAATATGAGCAACAGCTGTTTCACCTGGCGTGCTGCCTTTGTTATGACACAAAGGCTGTTAATCTTGCCAATAAAATCTCATTAACAAGCAGACGCAGTTATTCTCAGGCACGTCAGCACTTCCTCTCTGTGCTTGCCTACTGTACTCTCACACTACACTCACATGTCACTTTATCAGGCACACCTGTTCAGTTTCTTAACATAGCAGCAATTCAATGCATTTAAGCCTCTAGATGCAGTAAAGGAGGCCAGTTGAGGTTTAAATTGAGTATCATAATGAAAAATAAAGGGGATTTAGATTATCTAGGTGGTCTGAGTATTTCAGAAACTATTGATCCATTGGTATTTTCATGCACAAATATCTATGGGTTTCCAGAAAATTATACAAAAAGAGAGAAAATATCCAGCTAATTGCAGTTGTGTCAAAGAAAATCACTCTGTAATATCAGAAGGGAATGGGCAGAATAAGCTGATTGAAAGGCAACATCAGCTTAAATTTCCACTCTTTACAAGCATGGTATGTAAAATATCATCTCTGATTAAACAACATGTTGAACGTTAAGGCAGTATTCCTCAGCAACAGAAGACCATGCTGGGAACCACTCCTGTTATTTAAAATCAGGAAACTAACGGAACAATTTTCACAGGTTCTCTGATGTTAGGCAGTTTGGAAAACATCTATCAATCTGACACTGCATAGATGTCACTCTGAGAATTGTTGCTGACTATTTCTATCAATTTATGGCTGCAGTGCACCCAATGTTCTCATGGCTACTTCCAGCAGGATTATGCAGGAAAATCAACTTATCCTGAACATGGTGGGTTAATTGTACTCTGTTGGCCTCGTCAGTCACTAAATCACAGCTCAATAGATCACCTTTGAGAAGCTTGGAGATTGGCATCATGAATTTGCAGTTAAAAAGATCTGTTGCAACTGTGGGTTGCTCATAGTTAGTATGAACTGGAAGATTTGTCTAACACATTGTTGAATTCATCCCCTGATGAATTACAGAAGAAATCCTCAAATGGTCAGTGAGTGTATGTTACAGGCATGTGATTATCAGCAGTCGCTCACTGATCTTATCATAAATATTGTTGAAACTACTTAAACTGACATGAATCTGAATATTTACAGGCTCCTTGCTGCTTCACCATACTACCTGTTCATCTCTAGTTTTGAAATAAATTTTCCAATTAGTACTTGGAGTAGTTATTAATAAGCATGCACTTCTGCTGGTCGTGCTGAATGCTGATGGAGACTAATATTTTGATGATAGAGGAAGCTTTGCTCTACAGTATAATTATGCTAATGTAATAGCTCCAGCACTTAACTGTCTATCCATGACACTGGACCAGGTACTTCATCAAAGACAAGATACAGGCTTGACCTAAGCACATTACACCACGAGGGAATGCAATGACCCTCACGTTCATATTCAGAAAAAGAAGAAGAAAGAAATCAAGAAAAACCCAACACAAAAACTTTTTATTTGCTTTTTCACTAGTTAAAGTAAATCCATATGTAGCTCTTTAAAACACAAAGAAAAATTAGTCAATCTAGCACGGCTGAAGATCATGTACGTACACAAGGCAGCACAAACACTGGTGACAGTCAAAGATATGTAAAACAACGGTTTTCTCTATCCAAGTCTTTCTATTTATCGCTCACAGCCTTTATTTATAGATTATAATGAGAAATCTGACCTTTGCACCCTGAAAATACAGAGAATGCAGATTTTTCAAGGTTCTGCTCGCATAAAAGCCTGCCAAACAGTGATCAAGGCAAAGGCTTACTATCTGCAAATCCTTGCAAGTAAATTAGGAGCTAGATGTTATCTTGTTCTTTTCAAAGAGTATTTATTCACAGGACCAACACAACTGATAAATTCATCAGAATGGGCTTGTTTTCCTGGTTTGTGCAGAGGAGATTTAGCCGCAGTCTTTCAGGCAGTTGTCTTTGTTGAATAAGTGTATCAACAATGTCTGTAGTTTGAATCTAATCCTGATCAGTCGATCGAAGGAGGAAAAATAGCAGAAATCTCAAGCAACTGTGACCAGAATATCTATTAACTGTGGTCAGGTGGAATCTACATTATCACCTGCATAGTTGTTCAAGCACCTAAAGAGACATTACTATACTTATCCATAGATCTTTGTTTTCTTTACTATGCAGAAACCCTCTGACCTTGTGAGGTGAATGGTTTTCCTTAGAAAAGTAAACTGAAAGTGCCAGGACAGCATCTTAAATATTATAGAGATGTGTTAATCAGATGTCAAAGAAGTAACAAACTGTTAACCTATAGGCTGGTGAAACAAGCACAAGGAAAAAAATTCTTGCACAAACAATTTAGCAAGAATTATGAACTATGACAGAAAAAGCAAAAATGTTTCCTTTTTACAAACAATAAAATATCATTTGAAACCCCAACCTTTTACCACTACAAATAGAGAGATTAAAAGTAAAAAAAAAGATATAAAAGGATTTTCATTTGCAATGGAATGTATGAAAATGAATAGTACAAGTGATCTGAATAAATATCTTTAAGTAAATGGAGGCCAGAATTTATTATTTTTTCCCTGCAAGAAGACGACCTTTCTATAAGAACTGAAGGTTATGTGCAATGAAGAGGCCTGAGTGTGTTCTTTACACCCATCTGAAGTGCTGGGAAAATGTGCCATATTACACCATGGACACAAAAGGAAAGAGTATTTTTCCATTTTCCAGCAAAGAAAATACATAATTACATAAATATATAACATTATTTATTCATTCATCCTTCCATCCATCCATTCATCCATCCATGCATAAATTGCTGGTAAAATCCTCTGGTACGTTAGGATCCAAAGGGCTCTCAAAGTGAACAAACTGCCTCAAACTACTGAATTCTGTCCCTGTTACACATGTATACAAACATACAGGGGCATGGTACTACGATTTTTTTTTTTTTTACCTCCATTGCCACAAGCTAAATTCCTCAATTCATTAGAGGAGAAAAACACACAGTCTAACACTCCCATGCATTCATCTGGCAAATGTGGCCTGAGGAATAATGATTTACTGTGGCTCATATTTCACCTGAGTGCACAGGCCAAACAGTTGACTGAAGTGTTGTGGAGAAAATGCTAACTGAGGCATTTTTTTTTTTTTTTTTTACCAGAGCAACCAGACAGATACAGTTTTGTGCTATTTTTGTGAATGATTTTTTTTTTTTTCATATATTTGAGTAGATATAAATGAAATAGAGTACGTAGATAAAATGCACACAGCATTTGGAATCTATAATTCTTTATTAAAAATGTTTCTAAGGTGTACATGAGTTAACATTTGCGGTACATCTGCATCCATGAAGAATTAAAGCGTATATATACATTTTTTGAGGTGAGACTTCTCAACAATGCAGGCTCTGTGTTCACACAGTGGGCTCCTTTCTGGCTGAGCAGCAGTGTGGCCAGAGCAGGTAGGGCCAGCATCAAATCCGTCTCGGCAGCCACCCTGCCCTGCCCTCTGTTCTCCTCCTAAAGAGCTTCTACTTATCTGCCCACCGCAGGGCTGTCTGCACGCACCCAACCACTGTCATGTAGAAACCATCCACAAATTGATTGTGACAGCGCAGTAGCCTTGATTTTTCTGCTTCAGAATTCAAGCTGCCATTGCAACGCTAAAACGTACTGTATTGAGCTTTTTTATTTTCCCTTCCATTCTTTTTTCTCTTTCTCCCTTTCTTGTTTCTTTTTTTTTATTCCAAGGAACTTATTACAGTTTCACACTTTAATACAGTTGCAGCTACTAATTTCCCCTTAGTTTGTCTAAATGCTTGAGCAGAATGTGTTTACGTTTTTTTTTGTTTGTTTTTTTTTTTAAGTGAGGGCAGTAAGTTGGCACTCAGCAGGGAAACTTAAACAGCTTCCTTGAGTATGAATCTTAAGCCTGGAACAGACGGGGACTTATCTACTACTGAACACTAGATTTGTATACATTTAACACAGCGTGTGCCTTATTTATTATAAATGTCCTACTGTGCTCCATGTAATGGGGGGTAATGTATTTCTATAAATATAAATGTTGCGTCTAAGTATCCACATCTGAACTGTTTTTCGTGGCCTACTTCTTTTCAAGCGCTCGATCCACCTTGCCATCTATTATCACTTTGTGTGGTTTGGAGCCCTTCCAGCCAGCCTCCCTTTTCTTCCTCTGTGGTTTTGTTCAGAAGATTTCATCGTTCCTGCAGATTGACAGCTAAGCTCAGGTATGAAAACAAACAGTTGAAAAGAAATCCGCTACTAATGCTCCCTCACAAACGTTCCTTTGCACGGCCGTACTGATACCAAGCTTCAGAAGCTTGCAAGACAAGGCAGATGGAGATTTGAAATCATTAACCCTCAGTAGCACAATCCTACATATCTGCCTTAAGCAGGGGATCATGTTGCTTGTTTTGTACTGACTCTAAATACCATAAAAAACAGCAGTTTATGGAGCAATACATCCACACAACAACGTACTTCTGTCATCTCTAACAGGTAAATAGTTAGGTTAGCAGAGCTCAAAAAGCAATCTCTGATGCTGCTGATACAATTGTCCTGCATTGTTTGTTTACTGTACGTGCATGTTCACTTCAGCAGAATAAAGCATTTGGGGCAAGTTGGAACAAAGCTGTGCTGAAAGAATCTCTCTTTTCTTGAGAAAAGCCTGGGGTCAAATTCTATCTCACTAATTGATTTTCTTTTTTGCTTTGTCTTCTAGGAACTGGACCAAAACAGCTGTTCCCACACCAGCGACATTCCATCGCATGCTTTTGCAAGAACACATTTATGTGGCTTTCAAGGTTTTGATAGAACATTGTCAGGAGGAAGCTTAAAATTTGCCCTGAATAATAGGCTGAGGAATCACAGAGCGATCTGCATAAAAGATACAAGGCCACTTTGCCCCTGGCCACTGTGCTCTCTATTTGCATGTTATCCTTTATTTTCTACTATCTTCTGTTTATTTTAAAACCTACAGGCATGTTTGCCTTTTGTACTCATTTTAACCTAACAGTTAATGGAACCTGTGATTCATCATAACACTTTAGATCTTAATCATAAGGTGTTTTCTGCTTGGTACCTTTGTTTGTGTTTTAATTAGGCAGACCTTGTGCATCTCCAACCCTGGGCTTCTTTTTAATTGCCCGTATTTACATCAGGCAGACATCAAACGCAGAGAGAGAGACATTTGTAAGGGTGAACACAAAGCAGCCCTTTGAAATGTCTACAGTCAAATGAAATGGCATGCTAATTAAAAATCTAAGGCTGCCTCTGTGATAGGAGAAGCATTTATATTTGTAACTGTGGTGTATAGACTGTCTCCATAACTCATCAACACACAGAGGCCATAGTGTTTATTATCAGGCTCCCTACCTGTTTACAGACCACCAAGTAACCTTTCCATTCCCATTCATCAAACAGCACAAATGCCCTGCCTGTAATTTAACACCAAATTTCAAAAGGCTAAATCATTTTAAACATTTTACACCATGCTCTTTGATCTGTACTGGCATACAGTACACAAGCACAGATACAATGAATCTAGTTTACCAAGCTATGATTTACCCTTTAGTTCATTAAGGTTATTGCCAGTGAATACTTGACCATTCAACAGCTGATTTTGCATTTCTCACCAAGTGGAGAAAATGTAATTTAATAAAGCTAAACGACAAGCTTACGTTTGCAGTTCCCATGTGCGTATTAAAGGAAACCATCCCGGATTTACCTGAGGAAGTCTTTTTAGATTTGGAAAATTAGACTAATTTGCTTTCATTTCATATTTTAAAATACATTTGAAACAAAACAATTACATAAAACAAAAAAATTACAAAAAAAACAAAACCTTTTTTCTCACTGGCATTAAATCAGACTACACTTAACTAGTTTTAGGTCAGTTGGAGTTTCCATAATTATTTCTATTTGCTAAAAAGTGTTTTTAGTTCTTTCTGACATGTTCATGTTAATTGATCTGAGGTAAATTGTGGCACATCTGTAGATGTATTTCAAAGTAACACCTCAAACATAATTCTTGCTTGGTTGGCATCATTAAAAATTATAAGAAATCTGCCAAGATACAAGGAAAAGATTTGTGGACCTCCATAAAAAACATTTTAAACATGATTAAATATTTTATTTTGGAAATTAAGTCTTTTGATTTTTATATATTGCTATTGGAACAGTTGTCACAATTTATCTTAAAGATTCCAAAACAGTTAAAATTTTATTAGATGATCAGTTTATCTGCTATGAATAAGGTCAGTTAAAAATAAGAAAAAACATGCTATTCATAGGGCAATATATAATATTGACAAGTGTGAAATATAAAAAATCTGCAAAGCTTGAAATTGATAACCATACAATCATTTTATATTTGCAATTGATTAATTGGCCCTATGGAAATAGTACTACTACTACCAAAAATAATAAGAGTAATGTGACCTAAATTTATTGTTTAGAAAAATAAAATAAAATAAAAAAAATTGTTCACAGAAACTCACTGGCAGGAGCCAGTGACAGCCTGGTGCTATCACCCAGCTGGTTTTTAACTTTCCCGTTCAACATAAACATGCCTGCGTTCGGTAACAGTCAGTGCTAAGGAGTAAGCAGGAGCCCTGCCCATCCTCAGCCCACCTTCAGCTCACCCTGTCATAAACAGAAATTTTGGGGGAGTGCTTGGCTGCTCTGCTGCTTTGCTGCGGTGCTCTCAGCACGTCGTACAGGGCGTTCACGGTTAATAGTCGAGACATTCCACTGTAACATGAGTTCAGCGAGGAGAAGGCTGTTCGCGTCTCCGTACCGTCTACTTTCCTCTCCTATCTGAGTGTCGTCTCTTTTCCTTTCAGCTTAGCCGTGCTCTGTTTACATGAAACACACTTTGGTGTTCAACAGTTAGAGGAATTGCACAAGTCCTCTACACAAACCAGAGCAGAGTAAGAAGGGTTCATATTTTTTGTTTTCAAGATAGGTGTGCAGTGTTTGGGGTAACACTGAAGCGCTGACGATCAGATTTTTGCAATGGGCCGGAAATTTTAAGGAAGCCTTCAAAATAGGCTACAGTTCGACATTTGAACTAAAAGTAAGGGAGAAGAGGCATCAGTGATGAAGGCAGCCAAGAGCCTTATTTTCATTTCTGTTATAAGCTACAGTATTTTAATCCCTTAAACCTTTTTATATTTTGCCACATGACAACCACATCTTTTTATGTTGGTTGTTGTATCCTGTTAAAACAGAATACCATAAGAAAGTTGAATAGATAGCTTTGCTTTGGTGATTCCTACCTTTAACTTCTGCCAGTAACTCACTGGTGTTGAGCCTGTCCATCTTCTCTTTCCAGTCTTTAGAAAGCAGTTTCTCCATGCATGAAGATTCTGAAACAAAAAAAGAGAGAGCATTTGAAAAACATTTTAACATTTGTAATTTGGACATATAAGTGGGTATCGACAATAGACGGACGGATATAGGATATAGCTTCTGCTTTACACCTCTGTGGATGCTATAAATCTATTCTCCTAACTGTAAAGTCAAGGCATGAGATGAAATAATGGTGTTTTATTTGATGGGAAACATTAAAAGGACTGCGGCTGCCTGTTAAAAGACGAGCCAAGGGTGGAGTGAGGAGGGAACACGGCATTGTGGTGATAGTGTAAGGGCAGAGACGCACATTAAGTGGGAGGCAAGGATTGAGACTGGGTACGTCCAAACGTTCACATAGCTGCCAATGATGAAAACAATTAACATTTGTCCAGGACACAATGAATCAGAGGAGGAATGGCTGCAATCTGCCATGCTGTCGCTGGTGTAGCTGATAAAGAACATACTGGGCTGCCTGACCCAGGCCTCCACCATCTCTGCACTGTACCGGGTTCAGCCTGTTCCCATCAAATACCAGCAGCACAAGAAAGGCTCCATCCCTCCATTTGGAGCCACTCCTTCAACAAACTTAAGAGTTGGACTCCAAGCAAGTCCACTATGCCATTATATTAAGAATTCTTTTCCAAGTAGGAACAATTCATGTCAGGCAAACATTTTTATTATTATTTTTTAGGATGTTTTAATGTAAAACTACTTCGTAACTGACGTGTTTTCAGTTTTGTAACTGTAAAGTACTTTTGAGTCTACAGTGGATATAAAAGGACTCCACAACCCTTTAAGATGTCAGGTATTTGTGAAGTAATGGATATAGGATATATTGCATAAAAGATGGGAAAAATTTAGAAATACTTTATTATAGTCTTGATTTTTTTTTGTCAGAAAAAAAAACAAACATTTTACCTGGTGTGTGTGAATTTTTCACCCCCCAAAATTTCTTTGTTCAAATCTGGAACCAAAAGCAGTAAGAAAGCTAAATCAGAGGACTTTCACATGCAATATACAGGACTCTTCCGGGTTACCATTATCATTCTTCACATCAAAGACAGGGAAGATTTATTCAGTAGAGGATGTGTACAATTGTTGTTTCCTTTTATCTGTCTGTTACATTTCTTGCCCACTTCCACAAAGCAAACAGTCTTGCTCCGTCTGACAAACACGCAGACTTCAGAGGAACTGGGAGTAACAGGGGGTCAGCAGTTCTCGTGGCCTTGTTTAAGGATGACTTTTCGGGAGATCAAGCAGAGTCGCCATTTTGTTTGATTGTCCACTTCCTCCATGTATGATGGGGGTCAATGGGACATCTTCAAGTCAGGGTCATTATAACATTACTTCTGCTTTATTGACTTTCCAATTCCCAACTCACAGTTTGTCCCCTTGACCCTGGGGGAGGGAGGAAGAAAATCCTGTGTGTTCTGTGTGTGTTAACTCCCAGCGTGGCACAGAGATCACAGATCTTAAAACAGGGGTTAAGGGCAGCGGGAATAGCAAAGATCAGCCCTTCTTCCCTGCCCGTCACCCCTGGGTGAGACAGCTTCCTCTCCCAGAACAACAAACTCCTTCGAACACAGACAGAACCATAACAGAGCTTGACTTTCCCCCCCAAAAAAACAAAAGAAAAGTCAGATTTTTCAAGCTGCATAAAGAAGAATTAAACAAACATATCAGGCATGTGTTGTATACACACACACATGCTCCCTCTCTATGCACACACACTCTCATAGCAGATGCTTCTCCAGCACTTGATCATTAAGGAATGCACCAACAGTTGGAGATAATACGGTGCCAGCTCCCATTCTACTCCAGTCCTCCCCCTCTTTTCCTCCTCCCTCCTGGGAGAACCGCTGCTCCCTCGCTCCCTACATCCCCTTCCCTGGACCAGACTCGACCTGTCAAGTCCTCCAATGCGAGAGACCACAGCTGGAATGCACTGCTGTCCTCCCTGAGCTTCCACCTGAGCGAGGTGAATAATGACTCTCAGATTAGTCCACAAAATAACTCTCAAAACACCTTTCACCGTCCGACTAACTGCAGACAAAAACAGGAAACCAAAAAAGGGGTTTGGAGAAAACAGAACAAGTTTTGCGCAAGCATGCTTAAAAAAAAACTTAAGTGAGTTAGAAGTCTGGCTTTTTTCAAATTGTCCTTGCACAGCCTATTTTCCTGCAGGAATTCAGATTAATAGAGGGAAAGTTATTTCAGTTGTTAAAATGCATGTCTCTTTTCTCAGGAGAAATCAGTGATGCCAATGGAAATACTGTTCAATAACAACATAATTATTACTGTCAAATTCTGACAGTGAATGTCAGACATTGATCCACACTGGATTTGACAGAGAACAACAACTTATGTCAGATAATACAATCACATCTGACTCCTGAGCAAATATCATTATTTTGGCAGGTTTTCTTCAACTTCCTGACGTTTTAAGTGAAATTTCAAAGTAGGACATCACAATCTGAGGAATTAGCTCAAACAACAGAAGAGTCCAGTGAGTTTATTTTTATTTTCCTATGGGGGCTATTAAATCTCTCACACCCCCACCCCTTCCATTTTTTCCCCTCCCTTTCTCAAGATAAAACACTCTGTGGCTGGGGAGCAGGTCATTCAGCTGGGATGAGAATGGAATGAAAACAATAGGCCTTATCAGACTCTTATTTACATTTTCCCAGCGTCCCTGCAGTAGACAGCTTGGCTTGTCACCAAGCCCAGATCGCCCCACTGGACCTCGACCAACTTCCTCCAGCCCCAGCTATTCCAATGGTCCCTGCGGACCCTCGCCTGGCACGGACCCCCTCCGCTCTGCAGCGAGCACTGATAGCAACATACAAGACAAAACTACTGGAGTGTCTATCCAAGACATGTTCCCATTGAGAGAGGAATGGCTTCTGGAGTACTAAGCCTGTCTGGGTCTCATTGTCTTCTCACTGGGGCTGGTGCTATGTAACTGGAAAAATGCCCTGAACCCTTTTTTTTTTTTTTTTGAGTTTCCAAATGGCACTCAGAAGAAAGTGAATAGCATTCCCTGATGTAACACTGCCAAATTCAGTATGCTTGCCTGCTATCAGAGGTGCCATCTCTGGTATACAACGTTCCTATGCAGGCACTCTGTGATCTTGCTGATGTGGGTGAACAGACGCTGCAACTTAAACACCTAATGCTGAGATAAGTTGGCAAGATTAGACTCTTTCTCCCAATTTTTTTTAAACTGTATTCAAAACAAAGGTAATGAACCTCATAAATCTTAACAATGGAATGCTTCTGAGTTGATGTGTGACATAAACACACCTTTTCAAACCTGGCAGCGAATGGACTCTATTTCACGGTGACTGTAAGCTAGAAAGCAAAACTACAGTAACTGATGAGTTAGAGTCTATTCTATAATTCTTAAGTACAAATACTGGTAAAATAGCTGCCCGTTGCATATCAATTTCTATATCATCCTACATCTGCTCACAATTTTGTCTCTTAGACATCATTAATCTTAACTTGATATAAAGTCATGCCAAAGAAACAGTCACATGTCAGTGTCTAATCTCTTTTGTTTATCTCTAGAATAGAAAGTAATTTAACTACATGCAAATATCAAAGTTGAACATTGTTTTAATCATTAAATACAAATATATTAAGAAAACTTGTATTCTAAACGAGAAAAACGGTTAGGACACCTATGTCATGAATAGGTAGCTTTTCCTCTAGTCTTTACTGAAAGTACTTCAGAAGTGATATTTTGGGATTTCAAGAGAGTTAATATCTTGCGGTCTGCTTTCAAGGTGAATTGTCATGAATGGCCAGAACTGGTTATGAAAACAGTCATTTTGAATGTCTTCCACTTATAAACCATATTCCACAGAAAGGGATTGTCAGTTTTAGATTCTTTCAATACCTCTCTAATTCTCTTACCAGATTCAAAAGCTGCCGCAAATGTTCCCTCTCACTTCAACAGACAGGAGCACATCAAATTAGGTATATGAGTTTTTAAACAGGGTAAAGCTCCATTTAAATCCTGACTAGTAATGTAATCATGTGCACCTGATGTGACAATAGTTGCCATTAGCCTTTGTATGTGGAAATAGATTTGGAGATGTACTGTTTTTTTATTTACCAGAAATTGTTGTTCTTTATGTTTTTACTACATTTAGAAGTAGATTTTATAGGTATTTTCTTCAGTATTTATTATTTATTTATTTTTACTGGAATATGCCTGTATTCAATTTGATGTTAAACAGTCATATGCCCAAATTTATGAGAAAAGACACGTCTCCTATTTTTTTCCCATGGCTGTCAATTTGTTTTCATTAACATGAAGGAAAGACAAAAATGTTTTGTTTTTTTCGAGTCGAGCTATTTGGATAGAAACGTTGATGAGTAAGAAGTGAAGATATGATTAAGTCCTTTGATAAATTATGTTTTTACATGATCAGGATAAAAACTAGTCAAATTTCAAACTAGGGAATGCATCAAAAATGGCAAATAGTCCCAAACATGATTTAATTTGTGATTTCAAATTAAAATCTGTAGCAAAAAATAATTACCTGCTACATTTTAAATAATTATGTGGACTGAATTGGACCTATGAAGTACGGTCTCTCTGTGCACTAAGGCTACTGAAACGGTCCAGCATTGCTTTTTGCCATTTTCACTTTTACTTATCAATACTTTCAATCTCTTAAAGCTTTAGCAAATTTGCTGATGCAACACAAACACACCATCATGTTTCCAATGACTATAACCAACTCAAAGCATAAAAAAGGAAAGAAAATGGTTTGTTGCAACATGCAGCACAGGGTGTTTTATTACTTTTGGTTGTCAGCAATGAAAGCGTTTCCACAGACTGCCACCACATTTTGAGCGTCTCTGTGTGCACTGTTCTCTCGGGAGAAAGATGATACTTGTGTTTGAGTGTTTGTTGTGTTGAAAAGCCGTTGGCAGAGAAAAGAGAGCTATCTGAGAGAGTCAACTTAGCCATAAGTCATGGATAAGAGACTGAAAGACTCCCCATTCACCATTGGCCTTGTACAGTATATCAGTTGTCACAGCCTCAAGGGAAAACGTGTAATTAAGAAATCAATGATCAGCTGACACTGACAATATAAATAACTTCCTCTCACAATGGAGCAGATTGGACAGCAAGCAAAACGGGGGAGCAATTTGCATTAGGAGAAACGCAGGGAAGGGAATTAGAATTAAATAGAAAGTATTTGTAGCAATTTGTATATGTCACTGTCAATTTAAACAATTAAAACGGAAAATTTAAAAAACTAAATTAAATTTTTTTAAATTAAAGTCACAAAATATATTTGTTGAAACAATGCAATATATGCTTACCCAATTAAGTATTGGGTAATATTTTATATATGTTAATAGCTGTGATATCACTATTTATGTGCAGTCTACATGTCCATATGTTGGTAACAATCCTAGTTGTAAACATACAAAGAAATCATTCTATAAATAATGTCAAAATTTAATTTCATGTAAAAAAAGTGGAATTACAAAGGCAACATTTATTTTACTGCACACACAACAAAGTTGCAAAATAAAATAGAGTGATATAGTTAAAATCCTCTGATATTTAAAAACTAAAAATTTCCCTAATCAACATACAGTATATCAGTATTGGTTAGTAACGCATGGCATAACAAGAATCTCTTGATGAGTAAAGAAAGAACTGATCTGGTTTAAACAATGTATAAAATACTTAAACCTAATGGCCTGAATGATTGCTTATGGCACAAGTCTCTATTTCTGATGAAAGAACATATTGAATTCATTTCAAGTTTGTGGCAAAACAATTGAACAAGTGAATGAAATGCTGGGAAAAAATATTGTACTCTGCAATAACTGTTGAGGACGTTTGGAGAAGTACCTGCACATCACAACCAAAACACCAGGCCAGCTGGGAAGACTGAAGGTGGCAACATTATGATGTGGGCTGTTTGTTTCAGCATGTGAAACTGGGAATAATCATACAATTGAAGGAAAGATGAATGGTAAATGTACTGGGACTTGATAAAAATCTGATGAAGAAATAAGAATTGATTTTAAAATTATCCGGTATGCACAGCCTAGGCAACTGCTTGTTTCAGATAAAGTAAAATTGTTTGAATAATCTAGTCCATCACTCAATTTGAATCAAATTAAAAATCTCTTTCTTTCTCATTTTTCCTGAAATGTTCCTAATCCTTCTTAACACCTTTGGTAAGTTTAAGTCCACTTTATTGCACATGACTTAATTTATGGAGTCATTAGTTTTGATGTCTTTGTGTGTGAATTATTTGGGTTGTTAGTGACATGCAATGTATACTTTACCTCAACAGCCCCTTTAGAAATATATCTACTGGGAAAAATGTTGAGATGTTATACTTATTTTTGACACTACTTACTATTACTTAAAAAAAAATACACAATTTGATTTATTTGAATATCATACGGTTAATAAATTAGCAGGATTAGCCTAACTCTAATTACTTACAGATCCTAAATTATGTTTATCAAAATTAACACAAAAATTCTAATTGTTACATTTGGCCTTATGTTTATAGCTTTCAGGCATAAAAAAAACATCCCAAATTTAAAGTAAAAAAATAAAATAGTCAGTCTCTTAGTGAGACAATGACAGGTTAACTTCTGATTCCTCATCCAATCTGAGTTCCGAGGGAAACAAATCAAAAGTCGAGATTGATAAAAAGAAAATGTTAAAAAATGAAAGAAAATGACTGTGACACACTCCAAGGAGTCCTTTGAATATCTTAATCACAGGCACACTAAAAACAAGACCCCGTCATCAAACCAAATAAAACATAATAATTACAAGAGGCAGGCAGGGAAGTGAAATCCTGAGAGAAAACATGTTTTTGTCATTCAGCCGGTAGTCCCCGAGACAACAGCTGTTGGATGCTGCAAATACTCCTGAAGTCTCCATAATCACGCTGTTATTGAAGTGAGGACAAAAAGGGCACTAATTGCATGGGAGCAATCGGAACGCAATAGGTTACACACCCGGGTGATGCCGCACAATACGAACTCTAAAGAGGGAGCTTCAGATAGGGAAGAGGGAAGGAAAAAATTTTTTTGAGCACAACACAGCGTTGTCGCTCATTTTTAGGCAATTACCTTTCCTCGTTGTCAACAGTTGTAATAACCTCCTCCATTTCCAAGAGACTTCTTTGGGGCAGTTAAATAATTCCAGCTTCTTTTTTTTTGCGTGTAATTACCGGTGCTGGCATGCATAAATAAGGAAGTCCAGCTTTTTGCTTTGGTGTCACTGTACGAGCAGAGCACCTGCACTTGGCAGAGGGCTTTCTTTAACTGACACCTAATCATTATTCCACTTGGTGAACATTTCTGTTAGTCACCTTTAGTCTATCCTGTCTGGTGGTGCAAACAGTGTCTAAAAATGCGTTGCAGTTAAGACGTGCTTCATCAGACAGAGAACACATCCTCTCTGTTGCAGTTTTCCTGATGTTCGTCACTGCTAGGTCCAACCTTCTTTCCTGTATCTGAGCCAAAATCAGTTGTTAGCCTCTTAAACGGGTTAGGGGTCAGCAAAAGATTGTCCTTTTTCTCTAAGTCGGAGGTCCTTTCATAAACAAGCATTTGAGGCTTTGGGAAAGCTTTGCTGAAGGCTAAGATTGGATTAATAGTTAAGTACAAAGTAGTTTGGACTTTAAATACTTAGTCTGTTTCTTTCATGATTGGAAACATTTGCTTCTAGTGAATATTTATTTTATTCTACTTTTTTTATAGTTGCCTCTATTTATTTGTTGATGTGGTTAAGTGGTGGATGCAAAGTGAACTGAAGAGTTTGACACAGCTACATACAGATGCAATACGAGATTGTTTAAGATCCAAGGCAGAATTTACTTGAGGTCCCTTCTCTGCTTAATCATTTTTGCATTCTTTATTCAACACAAATTGTTTTTCAGACGATTGATGAACCAACAATAAATTAAAATTGATGGGCTTTTCTTCACAAGCAGACCATTAAATAAAGATTATTTTAAATTAAATGGTAACTTTAATCATTTATTTTTTGCCTTTGTTCATTTATTTATAGTCACTAGATAAGGATATGCATTAATTTCCTTTTCTTTTTATGTAAGTTGTTAGCTTGATTAATTTTAGGATATGGAAGTATTTTTGAGTTGCAGTTTTGTTCTGACTTTAACATCAAGGTGAAAGACAACAGTCCAAAAAAATGAAAAACAGTAAAACTGGATAGTTTATTGGCAGAATGTAATGATCAATCAGCAACAAGAAAAGTTTATATTTTTAATAAATAGAAAAAAATGTTTTTTTTACAACAATATATTTAAATGAGAAGAATTGCACTATTTTACATTACAGTGAAAAAAGTTTAAGAATACAATTATTTTATTTTATTTTTTTATGAATCTTAATTCAAACAGAATGAAAACATGTTTAAGTTTGTTAACCGGGAGGTAAACTAAAACATTCTGCTACAAAGGAGATTTAAAAGTAGTTGCACCACATTAATGTATACTGCCAATAAAATCCAGCATCATAATAATATTTATTTATCTCTGATCTATTTACAAACAGTAACAGCTAGCAAGAAAAGTTTTGCTACTTCAGAGACAAGCAGCAGAAATTAGTAAAGCATCTTTATATTATAACAATGTTAACATAACATTCAAACTCGGAATATAATGCATGCACAACTTGAACAGTTATTATCTCATTTTGGGATCATTTTAATGTGACTCCCAAGACCAACAGGGTCTTATCCATCCAGCCACAAAATCTGCTTATGGATTAGGCCGGCCCAAAGTGGAAATATTTTCTGCAAACACAAATAGAGTAGAAATGAACAAATAATTTTTTTTAAGGCTCTTAGATCTTATGCAAGGGTAAGCAAACTTGCTTCCATGTGAAGAAACTTTTCCCGTCCCCCTCGTCTCGATCTCCACTGACCAACATGTTAATCCTACTGGGTTGACCTGTCCGTTGCAAGACGCCGTCTGTGCACACAGCACCCTGACCTTTCTAAATAGGACACGTGTCCATCAAGCATATATGAATTAAGCATCCCCTAGAGGCTTCACCTCCTGAGCCAAGCAGCATGTGACCTCTCCCAATCCATTTTACTGCGGCACTCTGTGGCAATCAGCCTTGAATTATTAAAGTGAGCAGTGAGCAATGATCAATTCATTGCGGCCCATGCTCGCAGGCTGCCCCGCTGTACTTCAGCAGAAATGACATTGAGAACACTTGAGTATGCTTCCAGACAATGCACATAAATGTGAAATATGTCAGACCCAATATGTCAATAATCATAACTGTACAGGCCGAGGCCATGTCCAGGCTAATCCCACTGAAACGCTGCTAGATGACAGTGCTATAAGCCGGTTCCAGTGCTGTGGCTCGTTACAATGACTTTCTAAGAAGAAAGAATGAACACACAGGTGATCTTAAGGCATCTTCTTCTAGCAGGGAAACTTATGTTTCTTTCTTTTTGCATAACTACTCTTTGAATACTTTTAAATATCAACAAACTGCTGCCTCACATCACTTGAAAAAAGAAGAATTGTAAGGTAGGAAGCTGGATATAGGTGATAGTAGTGCAAAAAAAGAACCTCACTCAATCCAAACTTTGCGAGTAGAAGACGAGGAGCCAAGATAAACCAGTACTCAGAGCCCCCAAAACTGCAATCTCCCCTTAAGCCGGAGAGTGGCAGCTGGCAGAACAGCTGGTGAATAGGATTAATGTCAGAAGAATGAAATAAAACTCAACATATGTCCGAGCCTGAGGTGTTGGGACTGTGCGTGATTGTGCCCCCGATGGATGCCATGTGTGCAGCTGGAAAGAGCTGCTGTGCTGCTCTGCTTTCTAACCTACAAGGTCACTTTTAAGAAGTAGGACCATTAAATGCTTGGATGGCAAAATGAACTTTCCAGTCCCTGATCCTTCTACTTCGTTTTTTAAGTTTCTGTTTGAGTTGCAAAACAATTATTTTAAATCTAAAATGAAAGGAAGAGTTATTGTGATCAAAGTGAGGCAGAGCAAATGTGATTTTAAAAGAAACTGTAAGTAAAATAAATTGTTTTGGATTGTTTTGCCTTTTTTGTTTTTTTAAGAAAAATCATACCTACGACATGTATATTACTATTTTTTTAACATGGCTACTATTATGCAAATATACTACTGAAACTGAAAGACAAGTGTGTTTAGTTTACTAGAAAGAAAAAGTAGACATTACCCCTGGATTTTAAGCCGATGCTGATGAGGGGGATCAGCACTTCACAAGTAGAAACATGTCGACTCAATTTTAATTTATAATTTCCATTTGATGTTAGCAATCATTACGGTCCGCGCACTGTAATAAATGATAATAATTTCCCGCAAAAATTTAATTACTGGGTACCTTGCATTGGGGAGATTTTTTTAGGAGGGGTACCCAGCAATTTAACTGTCAGACATAAAGTTGCCTGCTAATCAATGCTCGAAAACATTCACATTTATTCATCTATGTTAAATTAATAGACGTGTGAAGAAAACGGGGAGCACTGTGATCATAGCAGTTCAGTGTGAATTAGTAAATTAATGGGTGTCTGACTCCACAAGGACAAAAAGAGACTAATAGGATCCACATGAATGCATCACAGTTTGTAGAGAAGCCAAGTGTCTGGTTTACACACTGAAACTTTATTTTAGGAACTCTGGACAGCTACCATGCAAGGCTGAGCCCTATAATAAAGCTTTTTCATTTCTTTTTTTTTTTTTTTATGTCATGATTACGGAACATGTTATGATACTTAGAACTGCAAATGTGTTGAAATTTCTGCAGCTCTTGTAATTTAGGATTATTTTCTCATTAAACAACAATTTTGTGGAAAAAAGTTGCATAATTAAAGTTGTTTACTGAATTACTCATCTGAATGTGTTTACTAAAATGCCAGGCTTTAGGATCTACACATAATGTGAACTGGACCAGAACCCCATAGGTCACTTTTTTTTTCAGCTTACATTGGTTGCTTTTGAAAGAAAAAGTACGAATGTATGCAACAACCAAATAATATTTAAATTACATTAAAGTCCATGCTGCTTATAATTGTCAGCATTTCTGATAAAAAAAAACAAAAAACAATGAAAAAACTGAGAAAAATCTTAAAATAAATATGTGTTATTCCAGAAGTATTGTATGGTAATAAATTAAAATTACAAAGATGATGGAAAAAATTGTAATTTGTAATATGCTCAAATCAATTTGAGCATATTTATTCAGTGGAGGGAGAGACCCCTTACTGAGAATTTCTTTTTTAACAAAATCGCTATTACTAACATTTTCAATAAATCAAATTGAAGTCATTTTTAATAACATATTTCACTTTTTATGCCAATCCGTCTGTCTATGTTCCTAAAAATAATACATAACTACCATTTTCTTTGGAGAAAGATTTGACACAGCAAAGTTACATTTCTCTTAGATATTCTTAAAAATTGTAACAAGATTAAAAAAAAAAGGCATCAAACAAATAAGACAGATGGAAGTTGATCTTCAGTCAGAGCATGACAACAAGAAAACATTTATTATTTTCCAAATTTTCTCAAATCTGAAGTCAGAGTAACCTTGAACAAGTGCTAAACAACTGAAACTGTGACAAAGAAGGCTGGATTAGCATGCTAAAAACCTCCATTTACTTACCCTGAACTACATGTTTCAATGTGCTGTTGTTCAAGAGCAGAGACAATATAAGCTGTTTTTTTTTTTCTTTTCAGTCATGCCTATTTCCTTCCTGTGGGATACAGAGTCATATGGGCTGCAACCTGCTGGGCAAAGATGGAGAAATGTGCTTCTCTTGAGAGACTGAGCTCATTGGTCCAGCTCACAACAGGGAAGCAAACAGCACTGGCTTTGTTGGGCAAAGTGCCACCCACCCAGAAATAACATGTCCAAAAAAAAAGAACGAAGCAAGAGGGAGGAAGATGAGTGGGCCAGTAAACAGTGTGTGGAGCAGTAAAACAATTGCAGTTTTGTCATGAAAGACAAACAAAACGTTCTGCTTGAATAAATCATTCATTCTTGTTTGACATCAAGATGAACTTACTGACCTCCCTCCTGAGCAATTGGCAGTATAGCAACATCTTGCATCTTAAACTGCCGCTCAGTGCAATCTCGAAAATTACACTGGAGGTTCAGCTTAAGAGTGATGATATTCATCTTACGATTATTATGGTTGGCACCCACACTTTGCAATGCAATAAAACAGAGTTCTGCTAATTTCTTCTGACATTTTCATCACACCTCCTCTTGCTTGTAATGTTATTGAACAAGGGGGTGAGGGTGAAACATAGAGGAGGAAGAAACGTGTGTTTTATCAGAGCTGATTAAACAGTCTCTTTGTTCAAGAGACGGCTCATTAAAGTTTGCTGTAAGATGTTCCTGCTTGCCTGTTTTCTGTGACAAATAACAATGCAAATATGTTAATAGGCTGCATCAGCACAACTTGTCATGTCTGGTTCTATCAAAGCAGGATCAATCTGCCGGATGGCTGGCGTACCTCTGACTTGCAGACTGAGTCAGAAATGTGCTCTGAAATCATTAGAGGGCCACAGAGGCTGTCTGTGCCCAGAGTGTGAATTACACTCACACTATTTTGATCCTTGGTCAGATGACACTATTTCTTTTGTCAAGATATGTGTAGAGAATGCTTGGGAGCAGAATGCCGCGGCCAGGACAGTGATACTTACTTGGCACACAGTGGGATGCAGAGAGTAACCCTGCAGCAGGCTCACATACACACATATGCAGCAGGACACATGTCTTCTCCTCATCCCGTTGTGGAATACCCTGTTCTTTCTATTTCTGACTGCCTCAGTACCCCCCCACCCACCACCACTCTTCCCACTTTGTGCAATTTGTCTGCGTATGACCCTCCTCATGTTTCATACGACGGCAAAACAAGGGTGTTATCTCCCACTTCCAGCCTATATGGTCTAAAGGCAAATATAGAAGCATTAATAGCTTCGGTCTTAGTACGTGTCAGCACTGCTCACTCTCTGTCTCTCCAAAAATAGTCTCAGAGCTGTTGCTGATTTAATCATTTGATTATTCACATGTAGCAAGAAGGTGAAGCTATTGTTTTTTTTATTTAAACAAAAAAAACTTCATAATGCAAACATTGTTTATACAACAATGTCGCATTGCTTCCTGTCTTTCTATCCCATTAATTAAATATGCATAAGACAAGCTATACCTACAGCCAACGTGTGGATTTGTGAGTATACAAAGACAAGCAAGCCTCTGTGTAACCCTGGCTGTGATTTGTCTCTCAGAGACACCCGTTTCCTCCCATCAAGGGGTTTCTGTGCGACTTGTAAACCAAGATCACAATGGGAGTTTTGTGCTGCGTGGGTGCAGGGGGACACACAACAGCTGAAACCCAGGAAGATGGCCCCTGGAATGCTCAGCAGCAGTTGCTACTGTTGACTAATCGGAATATGAGAAGTGGGGAAGGTGATCTTGAATGCAAAGAATGGCACATTGAAGAAGCAGCTGCTTGTTTTGTCATCTGAACGACCAAGACAGCAGAAAGGGTTCCCGTTTTGAAACGGGCAACAAAATCTGCTCCTTAGCTTGTGTAAAGTAAAACCTTTGCTGGCCTCCATCACCCCACGGGGACAGGCCTGTGTTATGTGACAGCTCTGTTTTGGAACAGATAGTAAATACATAATTCAGCAGTGGACCGGGCTCTCTGCTCTGACTATTCCCCTCATGCAGCCACTCCATTTAGCAGTGGGCTCTGATCTCAGCCTGGCACTAGAGCAACTTTGTCACTGGAGGGTAAAAAAAAGGGTGGGAGACAAAATTCATAGGAAGAAGAACAATTTTTATCTGGGCCAGATAAGGACAAAAAGATGATAGGGTGGAAGACCGGGAGAAAAAAAAAACAGGAAAAAAGAAAGAAGACAAAATAAAGAGATGAAGGAAGAGGAATGAAAAGCAGGGAGGAGTAAAAGGTCCATGTGTCAGATTTGTGAAAGTTCACATGTCAGGCTGGCAGGCAGCCCACGGCATACAGCCGAAAAATCTATTTAACGTCTGCCTCACAGGGCGACAAGAGGGTTGATTGGCAGAGAGCGGAGAGCCACTTTTGATCATGTGTCCTAACAAGCGATTCCAGCTCGTGTCTCTTCAGCCTGAACAGATCTGCATTACCTATTCAAACAAAAGTGACAGACCAGAGAGCTGCTCCACTGAGCTGCTGCACCATGCCACAGGCCAAGAGAGATCACACACACCGGAAGGCCCCCACTGGCACTTGCAGGACATGCAAGCCTGAACACACATACACACACACGCCCGCACACGCCCACACACAGATATAGAAAAATGGTCAACTCAATCAAATACTTTATGAAGTTAAGAGACCGGCTCAAATTTACGAACAGAGACAACAGATTCTTTAAAAAATGCTTGATGGAGGAGAGATGCTTGACAGATGTTTGGCTTCTGTATCTGTCCTGACACAAAGGTCCTGGGCTGGTGCTGTCCGGAAGGCTGCAGCAGTAAGAGGGAGCGGAGAGCAATGTGTGAAGAATCAGCAGGCAAGGAAATGGATTTCCAGCCCTGATTGCATATGCATGGAGTCAGAGGCTCATACTCACATCATTATAACAAAGATTCCTATTAATTAGGTGGGATAAAGGAGAACCAGATGACATGGCAGCTGCTGAAGAGACGAGAGGGGAGAGGGGCGGGAACGAAAAGAGGAGCAGGGAGAAAGCTCCCCGATCTCTTTTGAAAAGGGGGAAAAATAAATTTATGTGACAGAAAGTGTAACACAAGTTACATGCAAGGAAACTTATAGAACATAAAAAAAGCCCATAACCCTTTTGAGCACTGCATTTAAAGCAAATAAATGTGCAAAAAATAGATCTGTTGACACCGTCAGCACCTGCAACCAATTTCCAGCGAGCCTCCATGTAGTGTCAGCAGGAGCTCTGACACTGAGGGGGAACGGTGTAACAACAGAGTCAAGAGTTCATCAGTGCTAATCAGACCACAAGCCTTAGAGCTGATCCTATTCTCTACTGCAGCTCTCACCCATCCCAGAATCTCATTACATGGCATGTTGTAATAGCGGATAATGACCTGGGGCTACTCACACAATGCAGATCACTCCCCCACACTCAACCTACTGCACAGTCATTATACAGTGATAATACACAGTCTCGCCGGGGGGATTACACTTACAAATAGAGAAGACAGGTCTAAGTGGTGACTTGGAACCAAACACAGTTCAAATATATAAATCCTGTGCCCAAGCACAATTAGTCCGCTGGCACACCCTGCTGCGCTGCTTTTTGTCACAAGCGGCAGTCGGGTTACCTGCCGCTGTAATAGAGGAACTCTTTTTCCCAGCAACCATTAAATATCCTTCAACCTGAGATTAAAAAGCAAGCGGCTGCAGTTTGCCTGGTGCTTTGACTCCCCTTTGCTGAGTTAATTAGCCGTGACTGTGTCAAAGGGTTTCAGGTGTTGATTATTCTGCAAGAGCACCTACAATATCTAAATAGCTGGCCTAAAACAGGGATGTGATTTTAAATAGAGCATCTTTTTTCTTCTTTAACGGAAACATTGGCATATATCCAAATTTCTTGTCCTGTATTTTTCTTGAATAGCAGCACATGGAAATGCAGTTATTCTGCAGATAATGTGTGTATTATTCTACTGTACGTATAGATTATGTGGGAAAAATCTCCTTTGTTAAATGTCCCCAGGCTACAACTGCTCACTGCTCTACTTTCTCAACAACTGCCTTGAAACATTGCCAGATCACTGTCATTTAGCAAAGCTTAGCTACGATAAACAACAAGAAGTAGTCATTTATTATGTTCAGATGTTCCAAGATTGGAATATTTGATGAGGTATTGTTCTCAAGTTTTCTTCTACCATAGTAAAATAATGTCCCAAAATCTTTTTTTTATGTCAGTGCCTTTATTTCTCATATTTTATAAATGCGACCACCTTGTTGTAAATTAATTTTGATTATTCGAAAAGGAATGCATGTTACCCAGGTGTGTACACTTGAGAGGCACATCAAGAACACGGCAGCTAAACTGCGAGAGTTTCATTTGATCAGTACAGGTATTGTTCTTGCAGAATTTTAGCCAATTATAGACATTTCTTGGATTTGTTCTTAAGCTTTCTTTGTTTTTGTTATGTATTCATTATAATTCTTATCAGCCATATCCCAGCCAATAAAGAAAATGTACTTTCTCTGACCTGGTCCAATCGAGCATTTTTCTTAATAATAAAAGATTACACAAGATATGCTTGATTCTAGGTGTGCAGACAAGTCGATATCCCCTAGATAACACTCCCTAAAAGCTAGAACAGGAGCCTCAAGCAGGGTTACCCGTCCTTGTCTTTGGGACAATCATAAAGACTCAACACACAAGGATTTCTGTTGACTTACACAGTATTGATTCATACTTTAGTGCATTATATAAAACTGTTCTAACTGCACGTGAATCAAAGCAAGGTCACCTTGGGTTTTTATAATGGTAGCTATTTTTCTTTTTACCATAATACTTAATTCTGACATTTTTAACTCTTGACAAGTGCTGTCTGGAGGCTTATCCATAAATAATGCATTTACAATACCTAGTAAATAAACATGGGGCACAATCGTTAGCCCTGCTGGCAACTGGGCCTAATAGAGCTTTTACAGCAAAGGTGACTATTCAGCTAAATGCAGTGCTCACTGCTGGGAGGACATTTTCATTCATTAGCACAGTCACAAGCACTTAAAGCACTTTAAGGGATCCAAGATGGAGAGTAAAGATAGAAGGATGGAGTGGGTGAAAGGGTAAAAATATATAGAGATAGAGGGATGGAGGAATTACACCTATAATATTGAGCAATGTCTCTATTGTTGCAGGGTTTATTAGGCATTGTGGTGAATCAAGAAATGTGCCTCATAATGTTGTTAAAGGAAACCATGATGGTAATGGAAGACATCAGAAATATCACTGTCCATTAATATAGGCCGTTCCATGTCTGCTTGTTCTTGCCTAAAGGTCAATTTGGTTTTTAATTAACAATAATAGTATTAAGGCCTAATTTAATTTTGCTCAAGCAGTATTGTCTGAAGAAGATAATGTGTTATTTGTAACAAATTACATATAAAAAGTTTTAAGAAAATCCCAAAAATCACAGGAAGATCTGGTAATATAATTCAACTTGCTCAGAATGTCTGAAAGAAGTTCAAGCTAAGCTTCAATCAGTTTCTACATTACTTTAATTGGGTTTTCGAATTTGTTAGTAGGATTATTACAAGGAAAAGGTATTCTTTTCTAGACTTTAGGTCATTGTGGTTATCTCCACAGAACCATCTTGACCCACCCAAAAAAATAATAATAATAAAATCAAACAGAGGAAGAATGGTAGCAGATGGTGAAGAGTCTCTGAGGGCCTCTGTGAATCCTGATCAGACAAACACTGAACAGCAGAATGAGACACAACAGTTGGTATGCTTAAAAAAGTGTTATATTCATCATCTTTTGTTGCTTATGATACATTAGACACATCAACAAGAGATCGTTCTTCTATGTCCTTTAATTAGTTAATCCAGCCCTTTTCATTTCCAATAGTGTCCCTCTCTATAGACAAAGACACAAGATTATGATATCTCCAAGGTTGCTGTTAACTTCTTTGGGAGGCAGTTTGTAAGAGTCTGCCTCCCACCATTTTACAGTAATCACTGATCATCACCACAGAAGCTTCCTCGAGGGCTCTCGAGAACAGAGCAACTCTCAGTTCTCTCGGCACGGGGACAGCATGCTGAACTTCGTATGGCTCTTGTCTTCTGCTGGGTTCCCTGCACGAAAACTAATTTGCTTTAACAAGGGAGTGTATTTTGGTGCCCGAGATACAAGGCGCATGAGGCAGACCACGGTGCTATTATTAACAGGAGATTCAAACAGCTGTATGGCGGTCCGAAGCACCCTCTCCTCTCCGCGCTAACATACGGCCCTGAATTACAGGCTGCACTTGACCATTTAAATTACTGCAACAACCAGCCTTCAGCAGATGGGGCTCATTTCCATAATGTCCACTGTCGCCACCGAGAGCACTGATGATGCCGTTGCAAAAAATCCTTCCACAAATAACAAAACAGTCATTAAATTCAAACTAAACTTGAAAAAAAGGAATATTAGCACCATATATTAGATGCACAGAACTATTATTGCAATATATAAATTATGGTGTAGTGTAATACTTGGATTAACTTTAGATCTAAGTCTTTGCTCAATATGTAATAGCATCTATAGTAAACATGTAAACAAAGTAAATTAATCTCGTTTTGAAGAGACCTAATCTGATCCTGAACAAATGTGGCGATTCCCTTATATTTATTTTCTTTACTTCCTTACCAATTGTTTTGGATTATCAGTAAAAAAAAATGTCTAAACTATCTGATCATATTTAAATATTAAAGTATGAATTTAAAAATATAATGTATTCAATAACACATTTTTTTTGTTTTTGACACCCCAAGAAAAATTTTATTTTGTACATTAAAACATTTTTGTCAGCATTTGATCCAACTATAAACTGGATATTTCTTAATTTTTTTGTGTGACATTATGCTAAAGAAATGGAATACTAATTTATTTTAAGTTTTTTTTTTTTTTTGTTTTTTTTTTGCTGATCATTTCTAGGTAGCCCCGGGTCTCTCGTATTAAAAACACGCACACAACTGCCATCAAAATGACAAGTATTTGATGATGAGTAACTGAAGTTGTATATGGTCATTTGAATCAATTTTGAGAAACAATACGTGAAATTTCAGCAAATAAATTGTGTTTATTTTTTCCCTGTGGAGCCTAGGCTGATTGCGCTCTCTGATAATATCTAAATAATAACACAAACAATCAGTCATCGGAGGGTGTGGCGGCATAATTATCTGGTGAGAGGTCTGTGATGCTCTGTTACAAAGATCGCCACATGCATACTTAAAAAAAGAAGTGGCAAATTATTTTTAGGCTAACAGAGGTCTAATTTATTCGTCTGATGAAGTGCTTAAGCTAAGAGCTCCCCAGACACTAAATGAGACACATGCGTTCCCAAGGGGGTTTAACATTTGATTGGATGTAGTTATATTACTACAGCCTTAATTAAGAAGGGGGATGTGTTTCAGAAGCTCTTTCAAATATTTGTTTTTCCGCCATACTCTTGATAGACTCCAGGCTGTAGGAGGGAAAGCCAAGAAGGGTGTAACGGGCGGAGATACGACAGAGAACTCACTATCTTATTACAGGAGAGGATTTCTTGTTCTCACTGTCACTGCTTGGTTTGAAAAAAAAAAGAAAAAAAGAAAAAGTTGAACTAATTAGTCACATTAATCAGGTGAGATCTTCGAAAAGGTCCTGGGCTATTTGAGGGAAGTTACCTTTCATGTATGCTCAGAGCGAAAAGTGTTCTGTGTTGCAAAATAAAAAAGAGGTAATGTTCCTGGCATCAGGTCAGCACTCTGAGTTTTATAGTCAAAGAGTTTTTCTTGGCATGAAAGAGGACCACACTTATGCCGAAGTGTGCTGCCACACAGTCTTTGTCATATTGGAAGAGGTTCAGAACAAAGTGGAAATACTGTAGCGTCATTGATCCCAACCTGTGTGAGCCTGACTAAATGTGTGAGGTGGAGAGGAAAAAGAGAGCGGAGGCAGACAGTCGGTGAATATTTGGAAAGAGTGGGATTAGATGGTAGGAACAAGGCCTTCCTAGACTCTCACTCCAAATCACACTCACACAGGGAGACATACCATCTTGCTCTGTCTTTGTCATCTCCTCCAGCTTCTTTTGCTTCAGCGAGTCCACAACGTCTGCCAGGCTTCCTTTGCGGCGCTCCGGAGTCCCGAATGCTGATCCGCTCAGCATGTCACTCCGCTCCCGGGCCCCCTCCTCAGGTTTGTGTGGAGAAGTGGAATTGTTCCGGAAGGAGTACAGGGAACATACTTTATTGCTGTCAGGTTCCTATAAGACAAAAAAAAAAAAAAAGTCAAGAGAGGAGGTAAGAGGAGGGATGTGTGTTTAATGATAAGCCTGTTGCGCTACTGTCATAGCTTTTTGAGCTTTTAGACAATTTTTTCATTCAAATGTCGTGATTGCTAAAGGTATTTGAGTGTTGGGATGATTTGGCCACATCAAATGGCTCAACTCTGGCTTTTATGCACGAGCTTCTGATTTTCAACAGCACAATCTATTCTGGTAAATAAGACGTGACAAGTGAAAAATTGAGATGAAATGATGAGGTACCTTTTCATAGAGCCAATCCATAATCTGTTAAGGCTTTACTATTCATCTGCACTATCTATACAGTGAAACCTTCAAACTAAATTGCTGTTTGAGTGCATTTGTGTAAAGATGACTGCTGTGTAATTTGCTCATTTTCTAGAAAAGGACTGTTCTTAGCTGAGTGCCTGAAGCATTCGTAAATCTGCATCCTGTCTCAGAGGTTGTTGTTTTTCTGTCCCACCTGTGTATGGTTTAGTATTTAACCGGGGTTCCATCTCTGGCTGACTGGCTGAGTGCTCCCTGTGCACAAACAGAGACACGAAGAAAAGGGGGGAAAGAATGGGGGAGAATATTTTGGGAGTGCGTAATCGGCACACAGACCATGGCTGAGGCCTGCGTTTGACAGAAGGTAGTGTTAATTATGGTTTCTGGAGTCTGAGAAAGCAGAAGGTAGCTGTGCAGCCAGAAGTTGGAGCCTTTAACGGGGGAACAGTTATCTCTGATTTAAACTTTGGCCTGCTTGCTGAAGAGAATAAACACAGCAGACATCTGTATCAAACACATGCTGCACATTTATCATAGAAAAGTGTGATAACATGGGATATTACAGCTGTTACTGAAGGATACAACATTGAAAGCCAGACAATCCCAAATAAAGACGGTCAGGAATGCAGAAAAATGGGCCATTATGTGCCAAAATCTCATCCCTGTGTGGTATGTCGAGCAAAGGAGCACAGGGCGGTTTGGTACCAAGCGGCAGAGTGGCACGGCCGTGGCACAGCACCTCCCAGGGCTGAGCTGAATGGCTATGCAGCCTAGCAGAGACAGTGGAGAGCGCTTGAGGGGAGTGGAGAAGTGCTGGGTTAATCAGCTGGCATGAGTTCAGGGCACAGCCCACACAGGCGCATGGCACTGCAATGGAGCCAGGTAATCAGCAAAGGCAACTCTTGTTCCTTCCACCTCAAGACTTCACCTCTCCTTTTTCTTATGCTTTCGCTGTAGCTCTCTGTTTTACCTTCTCCTGTTTTGCTCATTTTGTCTCGTGCTGTTTTTTGTCTTTTCATTCTGGTATTTCTTAGTTTAATCCACGAACAGTAAAGACATAACAATAAAAGTGTCAAAATAAGGGGAAAGAAATTGTGAGAAGGTTTTATAACCGGGAACTAAAATGTATTCTTACCTTGAATAACCTCTGCAGATGATTTTTAAGTTCACTCCCTTAATATATTACAGAATAATGCCCAAGTTGTCCAAAATAAACAAAATCTGCAAAGCTGCATCCAACATCTATCAAAGACCGAAAACTCCCAACATAATGTTACGATCCGTACTTCATTTTCTATTCCTTCTTCTTCCCTCAACATAGGAAGTACTATTGCTTCAGTGCTTCTGTGTTTTTGTATTGTCTCTGCTCTGACCTAACAAAATTTGAGTCTGCCTCAGTGGATGGTCGCTCATGCAGAGCCAGGTTCTGCTGGAGGTTTCTTAAAGTTAAAAGGAAGATTTTTCTCTTCATTGTCACCACATGCTTGCATGGGACGACAGATTGTCGTGAAGTCAACCACATCATGCAGTTGGCTGAGCTTCCATAGATGAGAAATGTTTTACCACTGACAGATACAACATCAACTGACTAATGAAATTACGATGAAATTGCTCTGTGTGAAGCTATGTACCTGGATTGTGTTGGCATAAACTGAAATAATCTGAAGAGAATTTGAACTCTGTTTTCTGAGGACTCAAAGGATTCAAAAACTATGGCATGTAACAGTGAATTATATGAAATTTTCTGACACATGAATTTTATATAAACTAAACCATTTTTTGTAGATGCCTGTCAACAGCTACAGAAATTGTTCCCGAGTTAATTATTCTTCCTGTCCTGTTCACTTGCAATCATCATGAAGCTATGTCTGCTACAGGACCTGTTCATGTATGTGTTGTGCTGCAATGCTGAGGAGGGTCTCAGCAGCCGGATGCAAAGTTACTTCAGAGGCCCTCTGGGTCTCTTTACCAGAGACCCGACTGTCACAGACAACCACCTGCCTCCTGCATCTACAGCCCACTAGTGTATCTGTTCTTCCTTGCTCTGCTCACATCAAAACTGCTCTAGACTTGGAATGTACATGGTCCCCCGGGGCCTTGCTGTTTTCCTGCTGTGGATCTCCGAAAAGACATTTCTCGAACAGCAACAAAAACCAAAGCATGCATATTGGGGTACAAAAGTTTACCTTTACACCTTATCTGACTTCATTCTGTAAGTCAACATTCAGAAAAGAGTGTTGGATCATCTGTTTGACCCTCAAATAGTGACTCATAGTGTGGTGTTTTTCAAATATTCCCTTCTGAAGACAGCAGCTCTAAAGGTTCTATGGCATTAAGGAACCATAAGGCTGGTACAATGCAGGATAAAGCTTCTTTGTGCAAGCTAGAAACAATGAAAGCCTTATCATTTTGTATTTGAAACCTCAGGGAGGGCATAAGCAGAGTAGTTTTCAATAATAGGCATTTTCTTTAGTTCTCTTTTGCAAGGCTTTCCTTTTATGCTTAAATTCCCACCACAAAGGCATCAAAACTAGAAGTAAAAAGAGTTGAAACACTTTTTGAGACACATAGAAAACTTACTTTTCTCTTCTAAAAATTCACTGGATCTTTTGAGGCACTCAGGTATGAGATTTTTCTCTTGTTATTTCTAAAGGGAATGTCTTTGTGATTTCACACTTCAACATATCAGTGGATTTCAGTGCAAACACAGTTTATTGCTATTCATTTTTAACATTGCCAGAAGCAAAGGTGATTCTTTTTTTTCCCTCAACTATCACAGCTAAAGTCAAACAAGGTGCTAATGGCTCAGTGTGTTTCTTTCTTTTCCAGCTATTTTATCCATAGAAAGATTTTTTTTTTTTTCAGAGGACTGCAATAGATTGAAATTTTGCAGTGTGTTGTGTGCATGTCTTACCATGCGCTGCTGTGCTGACACCAGGCTGTCCCAGTCACTCTCTGGTGGCACGCTGCTGAGCGGCTGCATTTCATCGGGGGCTTTGCCGTGGAGCAAACTGTGCAGGGGCAGCTGAGGTGTGCCATGGGCCTCTGCGCTTTCATCTTTCTCCCATGACAAGTGCTCCTGACTCATAGCATCGTCACCATCAACCACAGATGCAAAAGGTGATGTGGCTTGCTTAGAAGACATGACTCTGCTGCAGGGCAACAAAACAAAAGTAGAGAAAAAGACATGAAATTCTGTCACAAACTCCAATTCCCGAATATCACCAGTCCCTATGCGTGTTGCTGGTCTGTTCTGCATGTCATCGAGTCCCTGATCTAGTTCAGTTCAGATGGATGACTTGATATTCATTTGGAATCGTGTCCTTTGGATCTGCCCTAAACTCTAACAGAAGGTCAGCCAATAAGTAGGACCGCATCCCCATAAGAAGTGAAAAATCAGATTTTTTTAAACAAATTTTCTAAGGTATTTTTAAAAGAACGATTTATTTTCTTACCTTTCTTTTTCATGCACTGTCTGACTAATCTTCCACTTGGTTTTGTCCTTCAAACATCTTTAATTTTCCTTGTTTGAGGTGATTTTACTTTGAAGCAATCAGACCCAAACAGCCAATTTTATTTAGAATAAAAGTACCCTTAAAAATACCAGAAGCTGGGAACTATTCAAAAATCCGGTGCGTGCTTTCATGAATATCACAGTGAAAGACATACTTGACAAATCAGGTGGAAAGAAAACAAATTTTAATTTTAATTTATGTCGGCTTTTTACAACCCAGCCTTTTTTCTGTTTGAGTGTTTTTACTATTCACACAACCAGTTCCATATTTTTTCACAATTAATGAGGTCACACTCATGCTGTATGTTACAATGAATGAGATTAAACACTGTGCAAGAAAATCTAATTATGCATTTGACAATCAATTAAAAAGGGAATAATGTGGCCTTCCTGTGTTATAAAGTGCAGAAAGGAAGCTGGATCATATTTAGTTTTTAATAATATAATTCTCCAGTTTTTGCTTGTTTTATTTATTTATTTTTCTATTTATTTTCAGTTGCAGGATATATAGACTAATATAAACTATTCAAAACTCAATATTGTAATGTTAAGCAGACAGGTATTTTAATATTTGAATGACATAGGAAGTGGAACATAGATTTAGTGGTATGGATTCACAGGTCTTTGTTTTAATGGTTTTTTTCAAACATACTTGAAATACTTTACATTTTGTCACATTACATCTATGAAGCGCATGTGATTGACAAACACAGAACTGTGCACAAGTATGACAAAATAATGAATGACAATAAATGAATTACTTCTATCTAAAAATCTAAAAGGTGTTGTGTGCAAATGTATTCTGCCCCATGAGTCAATTATTTCCAGAATCAACTTCTCTTGCAGTTACAGCGATGCGGTTTTAGGGTATAACTCTACCCTTAAGTAACCTGAATTTCTCCCCATTTCTTTCACAAAAAAGCTTAAGAGCAGTCAGACTGAATGAAGAGTGAACCTAAGTATTCCCACTGATTCTGCTTTGCTTTAAACTTTTTCATTGTAGCTCTGGCCATATATTTTAGGTTGTTCTGCTGAAAGGTGAACAAGTATTTTTTTAGTGGTATTATTTTACCACAAAAATATTCTCGAACAAATTTTCTTCAACAATAACCCTGTATCTAGCTTTGTCTCTTTTTAAACTACCTCTGTAAGTTTTCCTGCTCCCAAAGCATGATGCTGCCACCACCATTTCTTATAGTGGGAATGGTCTTAGTTTTCCATCACACTTAGCAATTTGCATTTATGAAAAAAACATTGTCAGTCTTATCAGACCAGAGCACCTACTCACACATTTCCCCCAAATCTCTATATGGCCAGCAGAAAACATGCTCTGCAGCTACACAATCATACGTTACATTCTGTTGGACTATCACAAAACATGGCGATTAAACTCATCGATGTTGGAGATTACTACATGACAGGATGTAAAAAAGCTCAAGGGGAACTGGCATATTTGCCATACCCTACTAGTCATAAAACCAAGTATTTCTTATGATAAACTTCATCACTGATCACCATCTGCCCTGTTCTCCTGCTCTATCCACAGGGGTCAGTGTGACAGCACTTTACTTCCACTCTTAACTTACTAGTAGAGCATAGGGAGGGGGGTATAGAGGGGACACTCAAGGCTGAAGCAGAGCATGGTGCTGTGGTGTCCTTGCACTCTCTGCTGAAAGCCAAGCATTACAAGACAAGCAAAGATATGCTCTATGTAAGAACAGATATTTTACTAATAAGGACTTAAGGTTTGATGGTTCTTGGTCTTACTCACTGACACATGAGATCTTTTATCTATGCCCACATTAAGCGGAATTACTATCACAATTTGTTGGCATGCCAATGGGCTAAAAACATATAATGGACTGAAAAGCAAAACAAGAAACTAGAAGCAGAGTAATACAAATATTTCATAATGGAACAGGAATATCTGAAGTTCCCAAAGAAATTGTGTTTGGAGCCAACCTTTTTGATTAGCAGACCTGAGCTCGTCTCTGTCTCCCGTCTTTCAGCCTCCGTGCTCAGAAGTGTCGTTGGCTGTATTTTTAGTGGAACTTAGCCTTCAATTTTAATCAGCCATTAAATTGTTTCCTGCAATTATATCTGATCGAATCGTAGCTCAAAACTGTGTGCTGTTAATTGAAAATCAAGAGTCAGAGCAAAGTTTAGCGCACGTGTTTAACAGTAGGTGGAATGGGGGGTTCACGTGTGTGAGTGGTGGGAGCGGGCCGATCACGTAGGATCCAGCGTATTTTTTATTCATGCACCCAAAAAGCTTGAGCCTGAAGCGAAACAAGCACCTCGTCTTCAATGGAGTGTGAGCGCGAAACAAAGCACTGCTTTTGTATTACACAGTAAATCAAGTGGTATTATTTTACCACTAAAATATTCAGTCTCTGAGGCACTTTTACTTTGGTCTCCAGCCATCAGTCAAACTGCTGAGGCGTGAGCGAGGGAAGACGATAGACAGGGAGCAAAGAAGAGAGGGAGCAGTGGAGACTCCATGCTCCTGTAACATGTGTCTACAGCAATCTTGTTAAAGAATGCAACAGATCTGCAGCAGGCTCCATAACAGTATTTGTCAGCAGGAGTTAATAATTTATTAGCAGCGCTGGGAGGGCTGCGCTCAGGCAGCTAAAGAGTGGGGAGAAATCCTTCTGCCCCACCCCCATCTTCTGACAAGCCCCATACAATACTACCTCATATTATTGAAGAGGAAAAGGGGAAGAGTGGCAATAATTCTCTGAAAATATCTTAGGGCAAGCGTACAGTATTTTCCTCCTCTTCTTTAGAGTGGGGATCACAAGGCTCTGAGATCTAAAGGGGTACGTGTGCAGTAGATCGGTGCTGACACAACAAAGCCTTTGGATGAGGTGCAAAAAAAGAAAAAGGGTAGAATTCATTTGAATGTGGTAAAGCATGTGGAAACTGATCGTATGTTTTGATGGAATAGGTCTGTTATCTCTGTTGGCCTCCATGCACGCAAAATAAAATGAGCAAAACAGCCCTGTTTGAACAGCTGTACTGTATTCTTCAAATAGCCCCATATACATTAATTATTCAAATATAAAGGAAATAGGCTTATACTTTCACACACCAGAACCGAAAATGTGTACAGTTGATAAATTAGATCCAAATTATATTAAGCAATAGGCACGATTTTCCTTAAAGACAAAGCCTGGGTCACTTTGAAGACCTATGGCAGCGATGAGACAGGGTCAGATAAAGAAGCAACATGGTCTATATATAGCTGACAATATTGCGCACATTTGAAGGATTAGGACTTAAGTTCTCTAGCCACAGGCTCATGTGGCCTGGAATGCTTTGAGTCATGAATTGTTCCCCGAGATAATGTTTCATCATCGTGCAAAACAGCCTCTGCCTAATTGGTAAGTATTAGAGGGGTGCTGTGCGCCGCTCATCTCAGGGGTCTTGTGACTGCTGGGCCATGTGTCCCCAGCTATCCCATTTCCTCTTTCATCATAAAAGGGTCTGGCCTGCTTTCGCCTGCCGTATCTGCTCTTTCACACTGTTTACCTTTTATAGACAATGGTGATAAGTAACCCCACACCGTCCCTCCTCCACCATCACTACTACCCCCTCTTCCCACCCACTGGTCTGGTTTAGTGCTGCCGTGGATCTTCGGGCTTTGATTGGGAAAAAAAGGTTTGCAAGAATAGAACAGAGAATAGAATAAATAGATATAAATAATTTATATAAAATAAAGAAAATTTGAACAGGAAAGGTGAATAACTGGAAATAAACGGTATAATTGTACACAAATAAACTCGTGTCCCTAATAATAGGACACAAAGAAGAAAGAGATAAATTGTTTTAAAAGTTATAAATTTGTGTTCATTCAATTCAAAAAGCAGAACAAGCATTCAGGCAAAATAAAAATTAAGATCCACTTAACAAACTTGCAACCAATCCCAAATTGCTGAAATTAATTGGAGGTAAAGTTGTGATTAAAAAAAACAAAACAAAACAAAATGAAGGATGCAGCCCATATAAACAGAGATAAATTAAGTGAAACTTTCATCAGATGATTACAGTGTGATTCTTTTGTCACACTTTTAAAAAACCCTATTAACATAATCTGAAAGAAACCCATAAAAATATGTTTAGAAAACTTATTCAGAAAGGTTAATTTTTTTTTTTATTTACTCTGTTAATCTTTTTTTTTAACATTATGAAAATGTGCATAAGTGTTTTTATAGAAACATGAGTCCTTTTCATACTCTCCATAAACCAAGCTGAACACTTTCAATAAAACTAATAATGATTTAAAATCATTCTTACTGTCATGCAAGTAAAATCAAATTACACGCAGAAACTAGTTCTGGGACTCTGTGTGTATGCACGTTGGCGTGTGCGTGAGAGAGAGAGAAAAAAGTGGGAAAAAAAAGTCATCTATGTGTTTCCCTTCAGGGGTTCCTCGTGTTCTAACAGGTGTCGTGGTTGGGTTCCTCTGGGTTCTTCACCTGCCATAATGAGATATAACTACCTGACAGCTCCCAGCTGGAGGAGCACTGACACAGAATCCACCGTTTAGCACAATTAAATTATCACCCTCCATTGTAATTGTGCCATGCTGTGCAGCAGCCAGGTTTCTTGGATACATAATCAGCCCTTAATGTGGGCCCTATGTTGTGTGCACCGTCTTCCATTCATGGAAATGTGCATGTTTGCACATACTTGCTTGTTGCATAATGCCTGCCGTTTTAAAACGAGCTGAATGAAAAGAAAAAATATATATTCTTTTTTTGCCGGACAGAATACTTACATAAAGATATAAAAGTGTGGCTCAGAAATTGCTAATTTTCCCCTCCAACTGCCGTACAGAGACGGCAGAATTGTCTAAATGAATTTGTTTAAATTGTTGCTCCATTATTGTTGACCTTCCCCTGCAAAAAGTCAACTCAATTACGGTGGCACTTCATCTTCACTTCACATTCTCTCCTGATACCTTCTCCATTAGAAACCGCTGCCGTTGCCACAGTTAAAATCCACACTCAAATGATAGCCACCCAGAGCAAATTAAGCAAGCCACCTGAAGTGCACACTTTACATATTGAGCAGAGCATTGATAATTACTTTGCAGGGGAAATTATTTGCAATAATATGTTGCTAGAGGAGCTTCCTTACAGCTCACTTTAAACACTCGCGCAGCTGCCGTGACAGCGTGGTTGGTATCCTTGCCCCCCCCCCAAGGCAAAGAGTGATGCAGGTGTGAGAGTGCTTAAAAGTCTCTGTCTGTCTAATCGGGAAGGGTCGATGAGCACTCACAGGCCCAATCCCTCCGCCTCCTTCTCCTCCTCTTTCAGTCCCCCGTGCCATCGGCAATTTTTTTCTGATCCCAGAATACAAGCTCAGACCTTGATGGCATAACAGCCTCTCAGTTCTGCAGGACACACACAAGTTTACTCATGCGTATGCTCTCGGACATAAAAAAAAAAAAAATTGTTAATGGCCTTTTCTCAGCACAGATGACTAGCTGGAGGAGGATGCATTAAGGTGAAATGAATACAATATGCTCACAAAGTATTGTGTTCTTTTCTCCTCTCTTTGGGCCTGTTTACTATCAAAATATTTTGTACTGCTACTGCAGCACTTGAGCAAATCTTACAGAGAGACAAGCCATCAAGTAACATAACTGAATTTGATGAGCAACAGTGGAGCTTTGCGGTTTCCCTCGTGGTTGACAGTAAGTTATGAGCCCTTTGTGAGCGGCAGAAGGAAAACAGAGACTGGTATTTGGCAGGAACTCAATAATAAAGAAATCTTCTGTTCGTGCAACCTGAACTATTTTGATGGAAACAATTGAGAATTGTTTAAGGAAAGAAAAAGAAACAGTGACAGATGACATATAGAGCAGGGCGCCGTTTCTGTAAAAATCTTAAACAAAGCTCCATTTAGATGAGGCCCATTCTGGCATTTGCAAGTTTCTCAGTGCAGTAAAGAATGCACTTAAAATGTGGAGTAATATCTGGCACAGCTGCCAAAGAAATAATGGAAAGGCTCACACACAAGTGGCAGGATGCGGTTTTTCCAAATGTTGTATGCTTCACAATTCTAATTAAAAAAGTTTATTTTCTGTTGTCTTTCTGCCTTTTTTATTGTTAGAAATAAAGACGTTGCCTTTCGTGTTACTCATAATCTCATACTGATTTAGATTATAGGTTGAAAATGTAAACCTTATTTTGCTTTGGCTCTAATTGTGTTCGCTAAAAGAACAGTGACATTTATTAGTGGAGTTTTACAGTCGCGCAGAAGAGAACTGGCCTTTTCACACCCTTTTTTACTTTTTCACATTTGTCACATTAAAGTCAGAAACTTAACATGTATTTAGATTTTACAGACATAATACAAAGTAATGCATCATTGCAAAATACAACCAATAAAATCATAAAAAGTTGTGTTTTTAATCCACCAAATTAATACTTAGTGGAACAATTTTTCACCATCATTTTATCACATCTGGAGATTTAAATGTTTGCCCATTTACAAAATAGTTCAGGTTCCACAATGCTACAGTTTTGTTTTGCTGAGAAAACCTTGTGTTCAGGCAGTGTTAATCCAAAATATTCAACTTCGATCTGTGAGCAGACCTCATTCCTGCATGTTTCTTGCATCCCTTTTATAGGCTTCATTTAACTTATTATTAGCTTATTTAGCTTTATTTCTACAACAGTCTTTCTTCTCGTAATTATTTCATAAAGGCTGAAACAAATATTTTTGTTGTCAAAATATTTGTGTTGTCCCCACTAAGCAGTGGATCTCTGTAGTTCTGCCAAGTTACCATGGACCTCTAAACTGCTTCTCTGATTAACATTCTTTTCATAATAATTTATGAGGACAATGCTTCCTTGGTAGGTCAATTTCAGATAATAGAGCAGTGTTATATGAAATGTCCAAAGTTGGGATATTTTTTAAAACCTAACCTTGACTTAAAACACAGCCTTATCCTGAAGCTGTATGGATTTAATGTTCTCTGACAAATCTCTGAGGCTTTTGCAAAACAACTGCTTTATACAGAGAGTGTTTTTTTATTATTATTTTATGCAATTGGTTGCATTAAATTTTTTTAACTGTATCAAATTAAAGAGGGTGGATGATGACAAAGGTAAATCACGCTTTAATATTTTTTACTTGGAACATTTTGTACGCTGTGACTGAGTTTTATTCCACTCTACAATTATTTTCTGCCTGTCACTGTCTGTACAGGTATTGTTTTAACTTGACAAAATATAGGGATTTGAGGAGAGTCTGCACACTTCAGCAAGGACTGTACCTTTTATACAAGCCTTTTTATTCCCCTTCTTTGTCTGAAGGTCTCTGAATATTAGAAGAACTGGGTTATAGTTGGGCTGAGTAACCACCTTTCATGTGACACATCAATTGGAAAATCAAAACAGGGGTAGTTCATTTGCTCCACCCAGATGAGGCCATCTACTGTAGCTGTGCCATGATGAATAGGGGTCAGGCAAGCCACACCTCAAAGATTTATGATTAAGGCTTATTATGTTGGGAAAACTGACATTGATTGCTGATTTAAACTGCTGAAACCAATTAATTTGCTGGGGCTGAATAGAAAGCATGGTCAACAGTGTGTGTCATTCTGACAGGTTGGATAGGATGAAGCCAAATGAATGGCTGGTGCCTGGCTCTGTTTGGAGGTGGTTAAAACCTACAACGTGTGATTGACAGCCAAAACAGAAAGAGAGAGAGAATCAGAGGAAAAACTCTCAACAGGAAAAAGAAAAGGGTAGATGTGACGGAGGGAAAAAAAACCCAGAAGCTTCGGCCACTGATCTGGGTAATTGCCTAAAAATTTGCTTCACCACAAAGACATGTACATGGTGCTGTTCTAGCAATGCTGAAATGGTTTCATTCACGGTGTGGCACGGAGAAAACCCAAGTAAATGAATGTGAAACATGGCTCTAATATAATCAGAGAGCTGACAGACATGGTCGAACAGAAAAATGTGCTGCATTTCCACGCTGAGGAATTGGGTACTGTAGTGGATTAAATGCTGACTGAAACACGAAATGTCTCACCAGTGGCTTCGACGCCTCTCTGCCTTCATCCAGAGCAAACACCATTAAAACTGTACCTAACAGAGTCTATTCCTAATGTGTTTTTAGGCCATTTTACTCTCAGCTGTATGTTATTTTTTCTGTGGTTGTAGGCAGTAGTGTGTGTTTACTGATACCTTCCACTTTGTGTTGGTTTCGCAGTTCTTTTGTAGGCTTGCTCAGACAACACAAGCGCCATGACAGGGTTCCAAAATGAAATCATTAACTAAATTGCTTTCTTAAAAAGCCACAAGTGTGCAGCAGGATTTGTGTGTGTTTGGCTGCGGGCCACGGGCCTCTGGTTCTCAGGCAGTAGTGCCCTGGCTCTGTTGTGGTTTCTTGCCACCACAGTCATTATGCTCAGCCTCAGCTGAGCACAATGCAGTGATGCAGCGCGCTTCGCCTCACTCCCTGGGATAAAAGTAAAATCATTTGAATAACAACAGGAATTTACTTTGTATATGAAAAATTCACGTCACAAGAAGGAAATAAAAATCCTAAGAACACCAAAGGGAAAAATAAAATGTGCGTACAGAAACTCTAATTTCATAGATATTATGCAACAATCTTTCAGAAAAGGTTGCTAATCTGCCTGAGATAGGTTTCAATAAACAAAGCAAATAGAAAGGAGAGCAGATAGTGAGTGAAGGACAGACAAATATTTGATAAGAAGATAGAGGCTGCAGCTAAGCTGTGTAGAAAGGTAGCTGAGGACTCAACGGACATACACACACACACACACACACACACACATGCCTAAGCACAAACCCCGGCTGTCTATCTGCACTGACCTAAAGGTAGCAGATGTGTATTTCACAGCCTGTGGAGTGTGTAACCATTCTGCAAACAATAGATGGGACTCGACAAAGGTCGCCACACTTGCAACACACTTTTTACAGTAAGAGGCAGGACAATTTCAGTGGTCACTTAGTAAATAATTTACCTTGTTTTACTGCAGAACTCTAAGGGATTTTTGCAGAAATTTAGAAGTTAGTTTGGACAGATAAGTCTGATTTATTTGTATTCCTAGCACAATTTTTTTTTCAGATGGAAAATAAGACAGGCATCACTCAGATGTTAATAAAACATTGTCAAAAAAAATTGTCCTCAAAATAAAAAGAAGTTTTTATTTACATTATGTTTAAAAATGCAGTGTTTTCAATGAAACATCAAAGCAAAATGAAACATCCTTATTGTTATTACAGCAATTTATTAGGCCTGGCCTGCATTTTGAACGTTTCTGCTGGTATTTTTATGACTTTTAGTGATGAACTTGATCTTTGAGGCCACAAGACCTCCTTACTGTCACGCTGGTCTTCAGCTTCCTACACAGATTGTTTATTAAATTGTGATAAAAATTTTAAGTTAACTTAAAACCTAAATCTGCCAGGGATATGACTAATTCTGATCTTGTATATTCTTTTAGTGCATCTGCAATTAGTCAGTTCCTATGTGAAAATATACATCTTTATATATAGTTATTTAAAGTTGGCAAAAGCAGCATTTACTGTTAAATAGAACTGAAAACTTTGACAGAAAAAAGAATCGAGTAAATAAATATCAATTAAGCCATCCACTTTATGGTTTCACATTGAGAACTCATTATGAGATTTAAAGTAGACATTTATTTATTTATTTGTTTGCATGATTACGTGCTGTGAACTCTGTTGTGCAGCTTCTATGCAATTTGTAAATCTTCTTCTCAAGTATTAGCCAGGCATATCCACTATAAATGGCAGCCACGTGACTAAAGCATAAATTAAAAATACAAAACATAGTTCTATGTGAATCTTAGCCAAAGAAATCCCCAAAGCGTTACTTTTTGTGTAAAATGTATCTTTTTTTGGAACTGTTGAGGAGCAAGTAATAAATCCAAAGTCTTTAGAAAGCTAGATTTGGCCAGCTAGATTTGCTGTCTTTAGACAGAAAAAATATATATATATATATATATTGTCTTATTTGCTTGCAAGCCAGGTTTTCAGGGAAGCGCTCTAAAAGCTATCAAAAGTTTAAGCGTTTCCCACATCCTCCTCTTGTGGGTGTGCCTGTAAAGTGCTTCACTCCCTCTTCTGAGAACCTCCATGGAATTGCATCATGGAATGGCGAGTATGATGGTAGCAATATACTGTAACATGGGGGAAATACCTAATTTTGGTTGATTCATAAACACCTTGTGAACTGACTGGTCTCAGACAAGTCTGTGCTTTGCTGGATTTTGGGTCTGAGGTGACCCAAAATCCGGCACACACAGGTACACACAATTTATGGTCATCCTTTCTTTTATTTCGTGCTTACGTTAGCCCTCTCTCATTATGAGAGTGGGTCTTCATCAGAGGCCCTTGTTTGGTACAGTTAGAGTTGATGCGATATGAACTGCACACCAAGAGTCAGCAGCGATCTGCATATTCAATAACTTCCGTAATTATATGCGCAATTCATCAGATGGGATGTGATTGCAGGGGAAGTGGAATAGAGTGGAATAGAGAGGAGCAGAGAGGTCTGATTCCTGGAGGACTAAAAGTCTAATCACAAAACTAACATGATAATTGAAATCTAAATTGAAAGGCTTTGCTCTCAGGGAGCATATGTCAGACATGGTGTGTAGAGGAGTTAGTGAGAGTGCAACAGAGGAAGAGAGAGAGGTGGGAAATATTTAAGTTAAATATGCCAAAAACACCATGAACAGAAAATAGTAAAAATATTTTTAAAAAATATTAAAATCTTCAAATATTCACCTAGCAACTCTCTATCTATCTAGCTATCTATCTATCTATCTATCTATCTATCTATCTATCTATCTATCTATCTATCTATCTATCTATCTATCTATCTATATATTCATATATATATATATATAATTTGTTGCCTATTGTTTGAGGGTCTCAAATTATAATTTTTTTTATTTATTTGTTTATTGCAGCACTTGTTTGATAAAAGACAAAACCATCATACTGTTGATCAGAAAGATCCTGTTTACATGACTCTGGCAAAAAAAAATTTCGTCCGTCTTGTCTTACATTTAACACAACGAACAATATGTTAGTGAGCATGTTTGAGTTTTTAAATTAATAAGTTATTTTAACCTTCTTTCTTTATTATTTGGGACCCAAAAAGGCTTTTATGTTGGCAAAAAACATAATCTCACCAGGTCATTTTACTAGAGACATTTTGTCTTCAGCTTTATCTCATACGCTTTGTCCTAGTTCTTTTACTTTTCCCCCCTTTGTCTGCTGGATGTCCTGAGCAGAGGATTCATATTCATCTCTCAATAACATTTAATTAGTTATGCCAAATTCATTAACCTGTACTGCTGTTCAGCTGGCCTTGGTCATAAATTTGCTTAATGTGAGCAGACGCTTTGCAGCTGTAATAAGGGACATTAAACTTAAAGAGAAGCACACACACTGTCCCTATCTAGTCATGGATCATTCAAACTTGTGTTTTAGAACAGCAGCATTCCTGTATGAGATACTTTAACAGGTTTTTCTATGAATCCCTACAATTTTTTTTATTTATGCCTACGTTTACAGCAATCCATTACTTATTCGGAAAAATTGTTCAACAGTAATTATGAGTTAAGATTAATCTTGATCTTGTGTTTCAAATTATTTTTGTTTGTCAGGTTTCAGCATATGGGACATGACTGGGAAATCAATGGAGCTTTGATAGCTTTTCTCTGCCCAGCTGGTCATTTTAAGCAGTAATAAATGCACAAAATAAGGTACTATTGTTAAAACAAAATAAATAGACAACCTTCACTGTCCTAGGTTAACACATTGACTTTCCTGTGGTTCTCTATCCCCCAGAGGTCTCGCCTAACAACTCCCACCAAAGAGTCTATTAGACCTGAATCCCACTTTGCTGTTAAAAAGGGTCCTGTCCTTTCAGCACACTCACTTCCCTGCTTTCTGTTTTTCATGGCATAGGTGGTAGAGGAACACAAGTTCATTGTTCCCTCGCAGATGGAAGTTGGAGTTACCAGGGTAACGGCTCTAATCCTCTCCTTTTTTTTTTACCATTTCTTTCATATTAACAGTCCATCGAGAGCTACCTTTTAAGTCACAGGCAAGGAGTGCTTGCTTACCCACTTTTAATTAGCCATGACTCTGTTTGCCAGGAGACAGCATGATGAGCTAATCGAAATTTACAAAATAATGACGCACTGCAAGAGGCTACTTCTTCCTCCTGCGTCCCGCTCCAAGAATAACAATAATGAGGCCATTATGGAGGATTGCACTTTAAAAAGGCTGTGCTGCCACCAAAACAGAGGACATAATTGTTCTAGTGTTTTCCATACAATCAACAACCCATTGTGGACTGACTTCAGAACGAGCAGAGCAAAGAATGGGTGTCATAATGATTGGTCTGTGCTGCCTTCAAGATGCTGTACAAAGTGCCCAGTGAGCTAGATAGACTACTGATTTTCTTGTGGATGAAGGCAACTGTCTGGTTTTGTATGAAAAATGTATTTTCTTCTTTTTTTTATGTGTGTATTGCCATTTATTGTGTGTGCGTTCCCCAGGCTATATCTAAGAACCCACCCCCAATTCATGCGATAAGATGCGAAGAACCTCAAAACAGTTGGAGAGATTGACCACATATGCACAGCTCCGTTTATGTTTTGCAGAGGGTCTAATAAAAGTGTCTGTGTTTCTAAAAGAAAATAAAAAACTGATTGTACTCATCAGCATACATTCAAAAAGTCAGCGTAGTTCAATCAGGCATGTCAGCTGAGCGTTAACTATGTCAGGATGGCTCAGTTTGAAAACCGCATGCCTGCACTTCAAACTAACTCCATTACAGAGCAGTTTAGGCCATCTTGAAATTAAAAAAGATCAACAGAGACAAAAAAAAAAACAGCAAAAAAAATTATTTAAAAAAAAGTTTCACATCCAATCTCGCAGGTGGAGAGCACGCTGCGGTTGCACAAACATGGCTCTGCAGCTATTTGTTGAGCTCCATTGTAATAGGGGAGAGGAGAAAACGGGGCTTGAGGGCAGAAGGAATGCTAAGTGGGCCCCTTAGTCTAGTCAACCTTCAGTGGGTTTCATTTATCTTCATCTTGTTAGGCTAAATTAATTAACAATCTCAATGTTACACACTTTCTCCTTTCATTACATCAAATAATGGCGAAAATGTAGAGGGAGGTCCTGCCCACTGGGAGTACACTGAGACTGAAGATCTCTCTGTCTGCCTGTTTCCCTCTCTCTCTGTTTCTCTCTCTCTTTCAGTCATTATCTCTCTGTCTTTCTGTTCACATATCTGCGCTTAGTTCCTTCCTGTTTCTCTCTTTTGCTCACTCTCATTTTCCCTCTCACTTTTTTGACTGCGCAAACAAAATGCTGATAAATACGTTGCCTAGACATAAAAAATTGATCTAAGGTGAAATCAACAAAGAGCAGCTAAGGAGACTGAATGACAAATCGTAAGACAGAAAACGTTTGGCTCAGTTCAGAGAATTTTTAAAACACTATTTACTAAAACCAGACAGAGAAACAAAAGCTTGAGAGTTGGGCTTAAAATGAAGACTCAAACTGTTTGAATTCCCAGTGTTCGCCACAATAACTGTGTAACAGGTTTCGTGTTTATTAAAAATGAAAGTGGTTTCATTTAGAGCTAATGCCAACTCAAAACCAACCTCATGACTCAACACATTAATGAAAGAAGGAGCATCTGTGATGAGGTACTAGAGCATAAAAAGTCAAAAAAACCAATCCGCTCTGGAGAAGATTTGTATGTGTGATACTGCTTAGAGAACTCACTTTTACCTAACTTTGTTTTTAGAATAAAGAAACTAGGATTCTTTAATGGAGAACGGTGCTTATCCACCTCTGCTTCTTTCCATTTCACCCCCTGCCTCAAAGCCCACTTCCCACTCCAGGACACAAGTCTTATCAAAGCAAAAAGGGCTAACCCTGAAGCAAAGCCTGCCTTTAATCTTGGCCCGATTGTCTGGGCCTCAATCAGTGTGCATAATATCTTTCTGCTGCTGCCTTTAATTAAAACTGACATTGACAGAAGGGTGTGCATTAGAGGTGCAATAAGGCATTGAAAAAAACTGAAAAACCTGTCACATATATTGGGAGAAAAAGGTAAGAAGCATTCGGTGAAGGATCTAATTTTTCTTTTTTTAAAATACTATCTCGTGTTAACTGTTCAAAATGTACGACACCGCTCATCTTTTTGGTTGCCCATTAAACTGGTTTCAACAGATGCTGAGAGATCCACTTTGTAGGATTGCTACAAAAGCAGAAATGAGAAATGGTAGCGCGTATTCAAAAATTAAACAAGTTTATTTCTGAATAACCATCAGCTACACCCCACCAAAGAAATTGGTGTCGTTTATATTGTACATTTTTCAGTTTGTATTTTACCTTTTAAACACGAAAACTGTAAATAAAGTTAGAATGTGATAATATAAACAATTAAAGGTAAGTGATAAGTTGCTTTTTCTCTTGTGCAACAGAATTTAGATTAAAAGGTTTGCTTAGTTCATAGATTTGCATGTGTTAAAAAAACGTCCTTGTAAAGCTAACTCAAACAGGATGATTTTGCTAAGAGTTTATTCCTCTTTTGGTGAAATGCTAAAATAAAATAGCCCCCCTCCCCCCACCCTCTTTTAAGGTAATAAATGTGAGATTCCATCTCTTTGAAAAAATAAAAACAATTTCAAATAGGCAAGACATTTTCCTATTGAATTCCTGAAGGACGCTTTGATGAGCAAGAGTAATGGTATCAAATTGTCCTTTCTTTTTAAAATGCCCCCAACCGTTCTGAGGGAGAAAAAAAAATGCTGTTAATTTAATCAAATAAGTGACCTTTTGAAAAAGAAATCAAAGAGGATTCATTAGCTTTAGTAAAGTTTGGCTGACAGCAGCTTTGAAAGGCAGATGCTGCTGTGGCTTTTAATGAGCCAGCCCTAATTAGGGAGCAACACTGGAGCCTAGAGAAGGTGGTTGACTAGGAAAGGAGCCAATGGTAAATAAGCTTGCTTATTTACTTCCACTGTGTGTAATGACAGCACACATTTTTAATTAGAATCCCAGGATGTGTAAAGGCAAAAAAAAAATGCAAATCTTTACATTAGGGTGAAGACAAACACAGGATGGAAGGGGAAACAAGAGTACATCACAAGACTGATTTGCCAGTGATTGCCTCAACCAGCCAGCCCTGATAAGGGTGTTTAGCAAGGCAGGGGCAGATGAGGAGAGTGGTCAGACAAGAGCATGCAGTATGAAGACACAGAGAGCCTGACCTGCAGGCTGTTAAAACTGTGAAATGAGTGGAGGCAAGGGGTGGGGCGAGCTCATGTGTATGTGACCGTCAAGTTGTTGATGTGTGCTTTCAGTCTGACTCAAGGCTGTAAGGGTGAGCATGCTTCACAGCCACGCAACACATGAACTCAACTGTAACAGACAGCTTGGGTAAATATGCAAGAATCTATGTTGGACAGTCTTTCAAATGTACAAACACATGCGCACACACAAACATGTGCACGCACACACACAAGGGGTAAAGTCCACAGCTAACAATGTGCCAGAGAGATTAACCCCCCAACGTGTGCCTGCCACACCACCCTTGCCCGACCTGTGATCCTAGATGGCAACAACGGAAATGAAACTAACCTCAGTAAAAAGCTGCTACGAAGAAAGCCCTCCATGTCAGCGAGTGGGGTTCTGGTAGGAAAAATCACAGAGAACATCTTTTTTTTAACTGAGAAATGAGTTATAATCAGGAAGAAGAGCAACAAGAGATGGGGAAGGAGGAAAAAAGGGAGAATAAAGCAAAGAAAAACACACTGATCATATATCTTCTTCTTATGCACAATCTTATGTCTTTAATTAAAGCAAAAATATGACTTGGAACCCATCCTCTTTTTTATAAACTGACATCATTAATTACATCTCTTTCCATTGAGGGATTGGATTTGCATACAACATCGGTTTGCGCTGATGATATGTTAGCATCAAATAAACCCTGCCTACTGATCTCCATGCAGCCCATATCCACGGCTTTGTGTAGATATATGGATGTGGATCCAGCCCCTGTGACCACAGAACCCTTCTGTTCAGAGTAGCCAGCGGTGGTCCAGCTGCAGCCCATGTGTGGCAAGGCTGCTGTGGCTTCTAGGAGCTCGGCCACAAGGGACCCAAGCTGGGAATCGCAGCGCCAAAGAGGCAAAAGGATGTGGTCATGATGTCACCACTTGTATAGGTCGCTCAGAACCCGTACCCACAAAAAAAAAAACTGCAGACACATGACTAAAATTGACTTACAACAGGTTTCCATTAGGCAATGTTATTGGTCTGTGTAATGTACATTTTTTATTGTGTTAAGACTTACTGAAAATTGATTGCGACTCTCATGCGTTTTGTTGAAGTGGTAGGAAAAGAGCAAGGATTGCACAGAACAATTTTGTCAGTGGAAACTTTACTGGCTGCTGAAGTTTCTTTTTCTGTTTCAATAAAATATGCTGCTATTCTGATTTGAAAAAAATATATCTCACATAATGTCAATATAATATAGAGACATTTATCCTCAATATTTATTCTCATCTTTGTCCTTTTATTCAATTTCACTTTCTTAAAGTTCAGAAGGAGTAGAGTCAATACAAAGCACGACTGTTGTGAGAACTGCTACTTTTAAAACTAACCATGAAAAAACCACTAAGAAATACAGCACTAAGAAACACAAGTCCAACAACGAACAACATCTCAGCCCTTAAACACCTTAAGTTTTAGTTGCATGGGTGTAATTTAGCATTTTCCATTCTTGCTCAAGTGGCTTACGAGACAAAGCCTGTGAGAAAATGGAAAGAATGAGCCAAGCCCAAGGACACTGTGCCTTTCAGCCCGGCCAGCACTTAGCGAAGCAGTGGCTCCACAAGGCCCAAAGGGCTCAGCCGAGACTTTTCTCACAATAAGGTGTCTGGGGAGGCGGGAGTGGCATAGCCAGGGGTACTTGCAGCCCTGCTCTTTTCTCCACTCTGTTGGGCCCAGAGCACATAATACCATCACCATGCCAAGGCACACCGAGCCAGTGACAACGTGAGAAAACAACCGTCAAACAGAGCAGAGCAGATCAAGCGTGTCTCCTCACTTCTGGGAGTGCAAAAAGCACGCAGTGCAGGCACACACAAACCAACAACAATCATCGACTCAAATGAATTCATTCTAAACTTAATGCATGGACAAAAATATAAGTATTTAACTTAATTTGATCTTGAATGCATTAACTGTGAAGCAAACGTCACTAAGATGCTTGAATCTTACAGACCTTTCATAAGGGTTACAGCAAGACGAATAGATTAGAGCAGACCAAGCAGAGTTTCTATCTATAGCTCCTTATGTAGTTCATATTCTTTCTCTTACATTGTGCATTCCTGTTTTCTCAGCTGACCCACTATGCTGAGAAATAACTGAATTTAGACTAAGAATGCAAATATATGAAATGTGGAGAAAATTGCCTGATTACAGGAAATTGTGCTCAAAATCTCTGTGTTCTAGGAAGACTTGTATCCATTAAGATTCAGCCATAACTCAAAAACAAATACATTGATGATGGGAGGATAGTTCGCACTAAGTTGGCATGGGCCAGTCCGAGCAGCTCAGCAGCCGTTCAAAGAAAGAGCTTCTGCCAAGAGCTGCCTCTGCTTAACCAAGTCTCCCACCATCTGCAACAAATGTGCTCTATTAAAGCAGTACCATATGGACAACAAGCTAGCTATTAACACGGCTTCAGCACATCCCTTAACCTAGCCCAGATTTCAAACTTCCAGTCAAATTGACTGCTGATTTAATGCACCGCCAGCAGCCATGTGGGTCTTGGCACACGTCGGCACTCTCAGTCTTCAGCCATTAACGGGCTCACATAGTGCGCAGCAAACAGCAAGACACAGAAGTTAGCTGCACAGAGCGCAGCAGTTACAGCATCCCAAGGTGGTTTGTACGCTCCCTTAAATAAACCAGTATGAAAATGGAGGGTAACGCCAATATTTTTCTGAAAAGTAAGCTAAGACTAAAAGATTCAACAGCTCACAGTAGAGAAAGCACATTAGCATCCTAGCTAATGGCTTAGAGTTTGAAGATGCACAACAAGGAGATAAGAGTGGGGACAGGATGTATACTTGGAAGTACTATGAAGATGTCTCATCTGAGTCACTTGGTGACCTAAAGAACTTTCATATATTCATGATCTCTTTCTTGTAATTATGATGCATCTATTAGAAAATCTTTTCTTAAAGATAACACAGCTAATAATTTTTTTTGTGGTTCTAGACTTTATGCAATTTTTTTCATATATTTTTCAACTCCACCTGTCTCTGATGCTGATGTTTTGTTTACACAATTGCATGCAATTGATTTGGATTTTGGTACATTTCCAAGAAACATAGCACTAAACCAGGCACTTCAAACAGGTTCTCCACCAGTATCAAGAAAGACTTTGACTTATTGAAGGCCTCAGTTCCATCTATGCAAATGATGGACATAGCAAAGGAATTAGCTGAAAAAATGCTGAAATATGAAATATCATATGAATATCCTGGCCACTGTTTTGACAGCAGTAGCATTGTGCATTGTGTGCTCGCTTTTAGTTCAAGTTTTGAATAGCATAGTATGCTTATTTTGAATAGTATTATTACATGAACAGCATAATTCAAATACATTCAGGGATGTTTTGTAGGCCACTAAATAATTTTATCTCTCCCACCGAACTACAAAAATGGCCGAACGTGGTGGAGTGGAACGTTCTGCGATCTGGAGGGCGGTGGGTTGTGAAGTACCTCATTCGAATTTGAAGAGACCGCAACAAAATGAGATGCTGTCAGACGCACTTCAGAACATGGTTAAAAGATGGGGCTTGGGGAGCTATAATAACGAGAAATTCAGACCAAAGCATTGCATTCCGACTTTTGACAAAACACAATTGAATGATTTAAATGTGAAAAGGAAGGATTTAAAAACACCATATGGCCATCTTAAAAAAATAACCAAACATACTGTATGCCTAAAATCTTGTTCCTTAAGCAGCTTACAAAGCCATGACATCGACATCTCATTTCCAAATTATAACAAAGTAACTTTAGTGTATGTAAAAGCATGACTCATAAGAAAGTAACATAAAGTAATTTAGTCTATACAAATCATTTCAGTAATCTTAGTCGTCCTAAAAAGAGAAACAATCTGAATTAATTTCAGACAGTGACAAACATAGTAAAATCTCTGCCGATGCTAAAATAATTAGCTAAAGATCTTTGTGGTGACAGTCAAATAGATGTCTCAAAGTTCTCTTAGATGTTATGGGTGATACGTTACTTTTAGTTTGAGAAAAACAAAGATGGGGATAGAAAAATGAATTTCCAAACTATTCATAAATTCCTCCTTGAAAAAAAAGGATAGTTGGAAAAGCACAAATCAGAACACAGTGACAATATGCATCTGCACCTTTTTGTAGGATACACAAGGACACACACCTTCAGTTCCCTTAACTAATCTGAATTAGTCCAAGTGGTGCTACTGTCCCTGTATCACATCATACAAATGCACACATTGCTCACAGACACACACAAATTTTCAGTCAGCGTTACCAGATGAGTAGTGAATTAATTTGTGTGAGCCACTCCAACATTAGGAAGGTGTGTTGAAAGGTGTCTGCTCATGTTTCAAATTAAACGCGCTGCTGGTCAGCATTAGCACCTCGACACCCGTCGGCAACTGACACTTAGGGAGCTAGGAGGGGGGAGGATAGGAGAAGGGAGGGGATCCCATCCCCTGTTCACACTGGAATAATTAGAACATGTCAGGAAGAATTAATTTTCTCATTTTTCAAAAGGATACACAGAAATTACCATGTTATTATATGACAGGGTCCCTGGGAGGATTGGATTAAATTTGATTTCTTGTGCAGCCCACACAACAAATTAAAGTCATAAATAAGATGGAAAGAAGCGGGCACAGAGCATATGTTTATGGCAATGAGTGAAGCCAAGGGAGCAGAAACAACCATCTTCATTTCATTTTATTTAAATCAGGCCAACACTGTGTGTCTGAATGACAGCAGTTGCTAATGGGACAAAATTAGAGGTTTCTTGATATTAACACAGAGGTCTTACAACTTCAACCGAAGACGCATAAAATAAAAAATGTGTGAGCTTGTACACCATTCTATTCTACACAAGTGACACTAGTAACTATAGTTATACCATCATAAACTTTCTAAATTCGCATATTTAATTGTGTTCATAATTTTTCCACACTTTCAAAAGAGGAGATCCTACAAAATAAAACAAAATGTTTCTAGTGCCTTTTAGTTGTTCATATGTATCAAGCCCTCTAAAACGAGAAGTTACCAACACATATGGACTCTGATGTACAGTTAATAAACACGGCATCAAGTCGATCTTTTGAATAAAAGTATGTCATTTGAATCTGCAGATGCTTATTGGCAGCTCCAGGACAAGAATATAGTAAAGATAACTTTTGCGTTTTGCTGAAGAACAACACATAGTTTATGCCATAGCAATGATAGGTAGCTCCATATTTGAGACAATGGCTAAACGTTTGAGGTGACTATGGGTATTGTTTGTTAGCTTAATGTTTCTCAGATAAAAAATCTGTTCCTTTACCATCGTTCTGTGAGCACAGAACACCTGTTGATGTCTAAGAAATTAAATTCATCAATAACCGCTTTCGGTAAACTTTCCTCCTGCAAGTTTAGCTGCACCTCCAACTTGTATGTTCTCACTGTCTGAACCAAATAAAGTGTAGAGAAATATTTTCTTTTATAGTTCTCTTTTTTTTCCAGAAATGGAAATAAGTAGAAGCTACAAACTTGAAAAGAATTTAATGAGTTCTAAAAATTATTATATATGTTTTTTTAACTTTTAACTGTTCCATAACTTTTAATTGTAGTTTTTTATGAGCTTCAGAATGTTTGAAAGATGCATATTTAATAAAAAGTCACACACATAGTGACACATTTCTGACAATTTTGGCTGGATGTGCCATTGCCAAAAAAATAAAATTTTGACATTGAAACCAAACTATTTGGGATTGTTTGAGTTCATTCTTAATTTCTTGCCTTCTAGAAATAATAAAGCTACAACTGAGAAAAATTAAAAGTCTGATTAAAGGAGCATTTCCAATTGGATCACAGGATTAGGATGCTATAAAGTCTGCATTGAGGAAAATGTACTGAATCGATCCAAAATGTACATATCTGTACTCTTGAGGCCCAAATTATGCTTGTTAGCTCAGTATTATAATGTAGTGTCATCTTAGCTGAGGAGGTTTTTTTTCCTTTATCTCTGTAGAAATGGGCTGCCATTAGACCGTAGTGCTCCCCTGGGTACCACAAACTTTAAATAATTTGCGAATCAATTAACCGGCTACTCACAATGCAACAAGGATTTCACACTCTAGGGTTGTGGTGCATTATCAGCTGGAGACGATTCATGGCTTTTTGGGAGAAAAGCTCATGGCTGAAATCATTAATTCGTTTTACCAGACTTTTAGTTATGCATTGCTTTCTACAGCTGGTGTGAAAGAAGATTAATAGCATCTTCTCTGGTCCTCTTTTCTGACAGGAGTGTGTACAGGGAAAAACTCTATCTCATAATAAAAAGGATATGTAAAATACGAAACAGGACAACAGAAAAATCCATGTTGGCCTTTTAATTTTTTTTTATGCTGTTAAATGGAAAGTGGGCATAACAGCACGGCACAAAATATAATCATCAGGTAAAGGATAGTAAGTTTTACACATTTCCACCACCGACATCTAAACAATTAATATTGACCAACTCAGCTCTGGGATTTACTGAAGTCTTTGTGGTTGATTAAATTAAAATCATTGTCATGCAATTTCTGTTTGGCATATTGACCACAATCATTGGAGGGTCAGTGGATTGAAGAGACTCATTTGTTGGATAATAGACACAGAGAAGTCATTCATCGGTTTTTCATTTTCATTTTAGGATGAAGTGGTGTTTATTTAATTTCACTCAAAATGGCTCCCCACATCCCAATGGTGGCCCATCAACACTGACCTGAACAGCTGAGAGACTTTGTCGCTGTAGCTTATTAGATAAACGGTAAATTAACAGAGTGTATGTCCATTCAGATGATTGCAATGTACTCTCAGGTGTTTCCAGAGGAGACTGAATGAGTCCAATTAAGCATGTTACATCAGACACACAAACTAGATTACTTCCAGTCATTTTTAAAGATTAATTAAGCCTCTAAGTCAAAATATTCAGATTCTTGATTGTATGAAAATCTAGCTAAATGTGAAGGGGGTGGAACCACAGTTAATCTGCTGGGGATTCATGCCAGGTTATCTTCTGTAACAAATAATGACAGGAGACTAATAATCTTGCAAACTTTCACCATAAACACGTCAGTTCAGTGTTAATATGCTCAAACCTGATTAGCGTCAGGAAACGCCTTTTTTCACCAGCACATGCAGGTAACATGATGTTAATAAGATGTACAACAGCATTTTTTTAAATTTGCTTTCTGGTGTTTGCAATTTTTTTACCTGCACAGATTAAACATTGAAAACTATGGTCATTGTTATACTTATTGTCATAAAATGCCTAGGCAGAGATTGATCATTTAACCTACACATATTAATTTTGCATTATCCAACTTCTTTATGTTCATAGACTGCTGTCTCTGTTTCCTTTTAAATGAAAACAAAAATGAGATGCTGCAGCTGGTCAAGCTATTCTTTATCCTCCTGCAAACTTGTGAGCACGTAGTAGTCATTCCTCTCTGCCAAGATGACTGTGCTTACTGTTTTGTTGTAACACACACATAACAAACACCATGATGTTATTGCAGTGGGAGGAGTTTTACAGGAGGTCTACTCGGTGAGTATTATCTGAAAACCACGTGACCATGCATCAACTGTATTGGGCCCTTTACTCAGGTAATGCTTTTTTAAAAACTGGAGAACTACAACTATTATTACAATTATGATATATTTTTATGTTTTATGTAATGTCAACTGTATTAATCAAATCAACATGTCTTATTTTAGCAGCAGTACGAATGGTTTTTATTTTATTTATTACAAACAGACAAAAAGTAAAATAAGAAAAAAATAAAAATTAAAACAAATTAGATCAATTGGGCATGATCCCAATTGACATGCAATTTTACATGATCTATTCTGTTTTGCTTTAAACAAAAGCAAAAAGTTCCCTCTATGTCTATTTTATAAAACAAAACCACTGTATTCTTACCAAAGATCATCATACCATACCACATCAGTGCAATATGTATCAATAAACTGTTCTTTTAATCGTTTATTGTGCAGTACTATTAATATATTTTGCATTGTGAAATGTCCTGTTTGTATTTAAATTCATTGCTTGTTAAATCTAGCCTGACTGACAGATGACTGAGTGCTAGAAATAGGTCTGTGGTTGACAGGTGTGCACTCCGGTGAGCACAAGGCATTGTGTGATGAGAAATAGTATGATCAAACAATGGTAAATGGCCATGAACTTTGAATTCAGACAGACATTTCAAAGCTGTTATTGAGGAGCTTCCCAGCCACAATATTATGATTCCCGTGGCAACTCCAATGACATTTATAAGAGAAGAATAATATCAACTAAGTTCCTGACTTTTATTTGTTTAATATCTTGGATAGATTTTCATTAGAAAACCTGCACTGCCTGCAGCTGCGAAAAGAGGGTTAACGTAATATTCGTGCAGAGAGGATTCCGGTGTATTTAACACTGCTTTAAAGTACATCTAATTTCACGACAATAATATTACTGCGTCTCTTTAGATGTTTAAAGTAAAGCTTCCAACGATAAATTTCGATGCACAATTCCAACAAAAATAGATTTAAGGGGCTGATATAAAAAGATAGAAAAAGGTCTGTCAGCACTGTTGTGCCTGAAACTGTTTAATTGTGCATACAATGTGAGTCTATCTAATTGTCCACCTCATTTAATGCAGGTGTTCAGTGTGGGTGAAAGGCAGCAGGGGTGTGTGAGACGTGGCAAGACAGAGACAGCTGAAGAGGCAAAGTGATACTTACAAAAACTGAAAGACTCAATCCCCAGCTTCCAGTGATCACTGGTTGGTTGACTTTGAACTCATGTAAAAAACCTGGAGAGTAACAGAGAAAAAGACCATTTTATGCCACATCTTTGAGTATAGTTTCATTTGACTAAATTAACATAAAATTAAAAATAGTTCTAATCGTTTCAGTTTGCAAAAAGCAAGTGGGATCACAAACTCTTGACTGTGGGACAGATGAGCTAAAACAGCCGTAGTACCTCTCGGTCCTCATAGCTGTCAATAATATAACTCTGTTCTGCAGTCTCTCCTCAGCTACCTCATTAATCTACCTTCCCATCTGCAGATTTCACTAATAAATATCTTGCATAATAAACCAGTTGTTTTATTTCATTTTTCCATCTTCCATCCAGGACCAACACCTAGTGATTTATTTAGAGGCCATGCTCTGCTAGTTTAAGTGTATCTCTTAAAGAGCTGGTGACTCTGTTAGAGAGCTTACAAAGCAACATGAAGCTCCAGGAAAGAGTACATTCACTCCACCTGAGCCATCTTTTCTTTTCTGCACATCATTGAAGCTATGTAAGAATTATAATTGATTGTTTTTATTAAAAATGACAATTGTGTAAAAACACTGTTAATGTGGTCTCTCACATTATACAAGCCCTAAAAGATATTTCTGTTTATTTATATAGCACTAATTCACCATTGCTGCTGCCATCTCATAGGACTTTAAAGGACAAATGAGTCCAATCTATACCCAGACATAAATATTCAAGGTAATCCAATACAATCAAACCACACAGGCAGATTCAAATGAAATTACATACATTACATAATTTCTTGGTTACCTAATTAGGGAAGCACAACTAATTGCCTAGAGTCATTGACTTTGCACCAATTCCTTCTCCAGACTCCAGGCCAGTAAGCGGTGGCAGTGGACAGTTAATCACATTGATAAATTAACGTTGCAGCAATCCCTTATCCTCAGTAAACATGTGGCAACAGTGGAAAGAACTGATTTCCTGTTTACCAGGAAGAAAACTCCAACCAAAGTGGGCACAATTCAAAACACCTTAAACTGAACACTAATCTATCCACGAGTTTCAGTGCTATGATAATATATACCCACTCTACACTTTCACTAGACAACCTTCTTAAGTTTATCTAAGTTTTATCAGTCCAAAACTGTGTTGCTGCCTTAAGGCTTTAAATGAAGTGGCGGCAGTCACATCTCACATCTGGCTAGAATTATTGTAACTCATGCTGTCTTTTGCTCCCTGATATAGATGACTATAACAAATAATCACTGCCTGAGAGTTTGACACTGACCTTTTCATTCTTACAAAGTGCCTACAATTCCCAAACCAACTCATTGTCATGAGTATGTGCATTTTATCCATCTGTCCATTATCCTACATGCTTATCCCTAGTGGGGTTGCAAGGGGTGCTGGTACCAGAGAGGTGAGAGGCAGGGTACCACCTGGACAGTTCGCCAGTCCATCGCAGGGCATGTACATTTTAGGGTTTTGATATTTTGTTGTTAAAACAGGTGACATTTAGAAGAATTTGACTCAGAACAATTGGGAAGAATTGACAACACAGAAATACCAAGTCATCAGACCAGGAGGTGGAAAAGCTTCCAGCTTGTTTGTGTTCATTTTCACATATTATCTTGTTTTTCACAATAAGCCTGGATCTCATTACCAGCCAATTTATACAATTAGTCTGCTTCTACACTGCCAATTAAACAAGGCCAAGGGTTTTTTTGAGGTCACGCTTAACTGATCTGTCACTAATTTGCAGTGCAGCCCCTCAGTCTTCCATTGCCGGGGCCAATAAGCCACCATCAACAAGGCTGGATAAATATATAGAACGGCCAAAGCATTGTTGTCGGAGCACAGCAGAATCTGCTGCGGGGGAGGCTGGAGGGCTAACTGAGTGAGACGGGCCTGAATGTGGCAGCCTTGAGGCTATAGAAGTGACAATGGGAGTGAGGGGACCCCTGTGACCTCAGCTGAATGGAAAGCCACTCCATACAGCAGCACATTGCTTCCACCACAAAAAAAACATTTTTTTTAAATCCTTGAAAGATTGTTTGCACATTTTTACAAGATATTCTTTACTTTATTGTCATAGATATTATTGTATAAAGTTTATTTCCAAAGCAAAATGTTAATGAAAATAAAATACCAGATACGCACAGCTGTAGGTCGTGTCTATTTAATGCAACAGGAACTCAGGTATAAAAGGAGCAGCCTCACTAGTAATCTGAATAGTTTTCCTCTCTTTCACCGTTCCCAGCCAGTACCAGATGCAACAACCTATTCCTGTCTTTACAAATACATGTAATTTACTTTTAATAGCCATTAGTGCACACCAACAGTCCCAGCCTGCGGGATAAAAGGCATATTCCATAGATGGCAACTCAGTAAACCCTTTTGTCTATTTAACTGAGAGCTCTTGTAATCACAGAGAGTGCTAATAACAACAAACCTTTCAAATAATGATTTGATGTTAATTGAGAACAAAGAGATAAATAAGACATGGGGTGCTGCATTATTTATACACTGGTTATTATAGTTAATTATTTTCTTTTTTTCTTTTTGAGTGGGGAAAATCACAAAAGAATTTATAATTGCAAATAATGAGCAAAGCCAGATGATATTATAATGAAGCAAATGCAGGAATCCCTGGTGTTCAGTAGTCAGTGTCAACTGGCCTGTTGTAGCAGCATGCAGGAGCCTTTTTTTACATCCCACCTCAGGCTCAGAAACATTAAACGAGCTCTCTTTATTATCAATTATAGCATCACTGCTTTCTCTCCTTTTTTTTTTTTACAACCAATTCCAGTTAATCGTTTTTTGTTTATTGTTAACGGTGTGAGACGGAGAGGACTGCGCTGAAATGATCTCACCACACTCAAAATACCAGAGGTTTTGCTCACAGGTAACAAGTTTCAAACAGACTGATGCAGCTGGACATCAAAGGCGCAAAAAACAGAGAGCTCACAGTCACCTGTGGCATTTCAGTCAAAGAGTGCCCTTTTTCTTCAGCCCTGGCTGCATAGCATCGCAATCTCTTGCACACACATGCACACGCACACATGTTCAATAAAGAAGAAATACTTGGAAGCAATGAAGCTCAAGCTGTAGGTAAAGTTTTAAAAAAATAAATAAATAATGGAACCACTTTGCACAGTACAGTCGTATACTGGTGACTTGAATAACATACTGAATTTAAATTACAAGCTCATTCATCTTAAAAATCTTAACTACTGTACATCAATTATTATTGCCACTTAAGTCCAGTCCTGTTGTACAGAAAATGAAATACAGTAAAAAGTTTCATATTAATAGTCTTCGCTTTGTGTGCGTTTGTTTGGTGTGGAATGTGCCGAATATTACTCTGTCTGACTTTTAGTCTCTTTTCTTCCCCCCAATGATGACCCAAATTTTAAATAGCTCTCCAAAACCTAAAACTACATGGCCGCGTTTGTCTCCTATTCATCTCTCACTGTCTTTTCTTTATTGAGCTCCAACCCCAACCAGGAAACTTAAATAAACAGTGTAAACTCAAACCGGGGCAATTTCTGTGGATGCACGTATCGTGGAGTCCATCACTAAAAGAAGAACATGTAGAAACAACGATCACTGTAAAATATAGCATGCACCAGCTGCTATATATAAGAATATAAAGAAGCTTTATATTCTTCAAAATAAAGCTTGAGTTGAAAGCTATGCTGCGGCTACACCTGTGAGGAATTCTGCATCAGAGAAGGTTTTATAGAAGCTGCAACCTCAAGCCAAAACCACAAAGTAAAGCTGTAGATGAGAAAAGGGTAATGTTGCATTGGTATGGTATATAATTTGAAATATTAGGATCTATTAGTGTTAGATTTTATACCGAGGTTAGAGCTGTTTTGTTTTTCCTGAAGCTGAAGACCTCTGTCAACTTTCCTCTTCACCAATTTGAACCACCATTTCTTATCAATGTGTCTCTGTTCGTCTGTTTCATGTTTTATGTATCATAATGCATACTTCTATTTCTCCAGGTTGTCCATTTTGGTAAAATGAATTTATTTTGCAAATAAATCTATTAAATTGTAAAAACAAATTTTAAAACTCCCACTTTAAAACAATTAAGGGACTTTCTTCTGCCTGCAGAAGCTTCCTTTATAGATCATCATAGAAGCAGGTTTAAATAATATTTCAGTTTTTATTTTTGAAATGTAAGATGAAATAAGTCTGCGTTGGCCAGTGTGGTTGGGTTGGGCAAAAGATGATGCTCATTCATGTCACCATTATGCAAGAGTTGTGACTGGTAGTTAAAGATTTTTCATTATTATTCTGAGAAATTTGGTCTGATTTAGTGATGACAGAAAGTAGTATTGAATCTTTTACATTTTAATTGGAGAAGTTCAACAAATAGAGATAAATTAGAGATGAGAGTTACAGACTTATATTTAAACAAACATTTAACTAGATGTTACTTTTTTGCATAAACTTTGACTCTCTTCAAAAACGCTGGCCAACATTTTGTCCTATTTTGCCTGTTCTGACTTAGTTCAGACGGTGATTAATGCACTTAGATTTCTATTAATTCAGCCTTTAGCTACGGCATTTTTTGATTTTCTGCAGTAGAATGATATGTCCCTGCTGCATACTCTGCATGTGTGTCGCAGCCATGTGTGGATATGCATGAGCAAGCTAAAACTTATACTTCAACTTCTGTTTGGAATTTGCCCAGATCTGCAGCACATTTATCAAAAAACTAAATAAAAATCCTCCCAATCCTCCATCCCAAATCCTCACTCTCCTCTTCGTCCGAACACGCTAAAGTAGGAATTCTGCAGAGTTAGTTATTTTGACAATAGAGTAATCTATGCCATCAGTAGGCTTGCTCCCTACCTGGGCGCAGTGTGGTTATCTCTGCAGAAGCAGCAGCCACACAGTCAGCCTGGAAACTGCACGAGGGACTTTGGGACGCAATGAGATGGGGCTGTAACAGTGGTCCCGGCGGAAATAGCGGAAAGGCTAAGGAGGGGGGCACTGGGGGTAAAGAGGTGAAGCCCAGAATATTCTGGCAAAAAAAAAAAAAAAAAAAAGTCTGATATTGTATATTGTAACTGAACAAGTAAAATTGGCTGTTTTGTATCCAGCTCTGCATTATTTTTTTCTATCAATCTCGCATCATCTGCAAACAAGGCTTGAGTATTTTTTGCTATACTGAAAAGTAAGAGGACTTTAAGGCATACCAAGGCAGCCATGAAGAACAAAAAATCCTCCACTATACACTAGAAAGACAATTTGAATTTCTGCAAGAGATTGTGATATTGAGTTATTTGGTGCTGGAAATGTGGTCAATCACATGCAAACAGCTGTTATATGCTCCAGCTTACCGTTACTTGTCACAGCCTTACAAATCTCTCTCGTTTCATCTTTCCTCTGTTTCTCTCAGACTCCCGGGGGGGGGGTTCTCTCCTTCTTTCTCTGTCCCCTGACACTGACACTGAAATACATCAGACCAGACACTCACAAAACGTTTCACGCCTGTGTGTCAAGAATGACTATGAGGATGTCACTCCTGTTAAAATATCTTTGTTGAGAGTGAAACAGTGGCCAGTATGTTTTGGCAGAGCTGATGTGAGTTAAGGAAGAAGAGCTTCCTTACTGTGAGTTTGTTACAAGGTTGGAAGATACACCTAGCAGGGGATGAACAGGGCTTTCATGTGCTTAGCAAATACATTATCTGTCATTTTCTTTGCATTGCATACCTGGAATAAAAGTCTGTTTATTCAGTAACAGTGTTGAGGCGAAGAGAAAGGGGAGAAACAGCCACCCAGAAAGAGTGTTTTCCTCCACAGTAGACAGCTTTCACTCCCAATGGTTCCTAAGAGGCTGCTGTGCAACTCAGGCTTTTTTTTTCTTTCCTCTAACATTATTTTTACTCCAAAGACTGTGAAGAGAGAGAACAGAGAATAAGATTGTCTTTTGGCATGCCAAGGAGCCCTTTTCTTAACTTCCAAGGTATATACACGTATTTCCTTTCCTTTTTCTTTTCCTATCCTTGTCTCTTTCTCATTCGGTGTGGGGCTTTGTGTTTGTGCGCGAGTTGGGGGGGTCAGGGGTATGAAAACAAGTCTCTTCCTCTCTCCCAGGTAATGTGTTTATTTTCCTGGACCCATCTTCTAGTTTACTGCACGGTGGCGTTTCTCCCCTCTTATCGCCTGGCCCTCGTGGGGCACTTTAGCCCCTCAAATCCTGTTCACCACATACTGGTTTTAGAATCTGTGAAATGAGTGCTAGAGAAGCGTGGCCACAATGTCTGTCTGTGTTGCTACTGGACTCAAATGGGCTCTGTGCTTTTTTTTTTTTTTTTTTTTTTGTCCAGGGAGATGCATAAATGGAAGTTTTTAACACCTCAAAGGAGGCTGGGCCTTTGTGGAGCCACACTAGAGAAGCTTGACAGTCTCCTGAGGAGGTAGACACACTGAGTGCTGCAGGACAAAGGGCTGGAGGAGCAGAATCAGCAGGGGCATCACTCCGTTTCAGGCACCATGCACGCACATTCACGTGAATACCCACGTATATGTGACTGCGCTTACACGCACGTGCACACCAACAACTGTTTCCAAAGGAAAGAGTGACGTGTTCATAACTGTCTGCAAACACAAGTGACCAAAGGAAGTAGCTCTGGCAAATGTATTGTAACAGTTGTTTTATGTATGAAATCTGCTAAATTATCTGAGCATAAATTCTGACATTTGTAGTGCAACATTGTTAAAAGTGTGCAGGCGTGTGTGGGCATGTGTGTTTTTGTGTGGAGATGTGGGGGATCAAAGCCTGCAGCAGTAACCAAATAATAAAAGAACATGAACACAAGTGGGTCTCTGCGCAGTAAAAATCAACATACAGTGCTAACTGTAAATAGGCTCATATGTGATTGTATAAACAAATCCAATGAAAATGTACAACCAGCAAACCAACATTTCTCCCTTATTGATTTCAGTTCCAGTGTTTGAAAATAATTTGCACATTTCCATTTCAATTTTCCTTTTTTTATTTCACTCCTGAATACGGCCCAACAGCTGGCGTTTACAATCACGCTTTATGCTGTTTAGATGTCTACAATAAGCATTTAGATGCAAATATGTCTGCCTTACAAAAGACTTGCAACTTCTGTCAGAAGCAACATAATCAACCTGCAATTGTCTCCGGGCTCTGAGTGGTTTCCAGTTACAAGGCCTAAGCCGCCAGCATCTGTATTCAAATGATTCTCCATCTCGGAAGCGGTTTAGCGTGGATGTTTTCCATCGGTACTGTGCTGAAAATCAATCACATGCTGAATTAAACCAGAAAGAAAACAACTGATCCATAAATGATCAGGTTACAACAAGGCCTCGGAGTCCACAAATTATCCTGCACTTTTCCTCGTTTCCAGGGGGGAAAGCATGCAATTCTTTTCCAACAAAGTCTTGTGTTATGGTCACAGATTATCAATTGGCAAATATTGATTGCAGTTGTAAGTTGAATCAGTTTTAGCATTAAGTCTTTGCATGTGGGAGATGGGAAGATAATCCAAGTAGGAAAAGTCACTCAACGCTGTTCTCCCTGTTTCTCTCTGTTTGTCTGGATCTGGTTAAAACTGCAATCTACAAACCAATTCAGCTACTATTTTTTCTTCTTTTTTTTTTTGCTGGATTACTGAACCAAATTAATGGTTCAATAATCTATTGAACCACAAGGAAACTTCTTTCAGGAAAAAAAAAGACTGAAATCTTATTAGATTTATGGTTGGCGTAAATAAAAACAAGGCCTAAGTGCATTTGGCCATAGTCTAAATCTGATAATTATGTTAGGCTTTGCTCTGCCTCTCCTGCCCCATAAACAACTATTCAGACAATTAATATTACAACCTTTTGGTTTTGCGTTTTTTATTTACAGAGGTCATTTGTCTTTTATTTCTTGAAACCCACAATTAATGGCGGTGTTTTCAAATGCAAATGAGTCCATTTAGGAGGAAAGGAAATGATCAGTTTAGGAATATTTCTGCCTTCTTAATCTTCTAAAGAGGGAAATGATTTAAAAGGAGGACACAAATCTCCGGTGACATGGCAGGAACCGTAGGGGAGCTTTCCTCTCTCCCTTGTTTCTCATTCTCTCCTTCTCTTCTTTTTTCCGTGCCTCAGCCCCGTTTCCCTCTTCTCTTTTAGCCCTGATTTTCGTCCTGGAGGGGGCTGGAGGGCCAGAAGATGAGGAAAAGGAGCTCAGGGCAAGCCTCTGCTTTGCTTGTCTCGTCATAGGAAACAAATGTAGTGTTTGAGCCACTGATTACCGTTCTAATTGACTTTAACACTCCTTTTCTGGATTAAAAAAGGGTCTTTGAATTGAAAGGTCAAATTACCTCTACAGCCAGGCAATAAATAAGTCAAACAAGGTAAGAGGTTCTTGCCAGCATATGTTAGCGGCAAATTTAATTAGTAGAAAACAGGAAGCTCTTCCATTTCAAACTGTATTGAAAAAAGTCGGCATTCCAGTCTGAGCCATGCAGCAAAGGAATGAAAAAGAAAAAAACTTTACTTCAAATCAATTACACTCAGTAGTTCAAGCTAAGTTGTTCATAAAATGCTTTGAGTTGTTTTGTATGTGCCAACGTATAAATCTTAATCACGAGCGCAGAACCAAGCAACATTCTTGGTTATGTATTCTTTTGCAATTTAAATGAAAGATTTTACCCATTATGTAAGATATCATATAGTTCTATTGTCAATTGATTTCAGCACAAAGAGAGGAAATGGGCATGAAGAGAGACTGCAGTCTGGACTGGAAGCACAGAAGGTGGCCAAGAGGGGCACAGAACAAGAGAATGAGAAAAGGGCTCTACACCCAACAAGCTACAATGTGGCCTTTGTGACATAATGCTCTCTGTGCAGCAGATTGTGGAAAATACTTCAAAATTTACTACTTTGCATATCCAGCAATAACAACTGACATCACAGCCAGTCCCTATATATTCCACGTTTCTGGATGGGTTTCACTTTTAACGCAAAGGGAGGGGGTAAGAAAAACACTGTCAAGCTGTTATTATATTCCCATCATGTCCTGGACGCCCATTACGCCATGGCACAAGCAATGGTAAAACTGAGAAACTCAGCAAGCCCAGGCTGCAGGCATTGAAATGAGACATAAAATTCACCAAAAGAAAAAAAAAATTATCTGGAGCGAACCATGAAGTGCAGCAGAAAGACAAAGTTAGAAAAAAAAAACAACTCTGCACCTAGATGAATTATGTGTGTGTAGTTCTTGTTATTGCAAAAGTTTAGTTTTTCTGCTAAGGTATTTTCATCGGGCTAACGTTCGCTGGCCTCAGCGTCACGCCAAGGAGCTCCAGGTGTCATTGCCGACGAAGAGCGACAAAGGAGGAGGAGGCTCTCAGAGGCAGCTCTCCACATGATATTAACTGGAATCTGGTGTTAACAGCACAACAGGTGGGTCACAAGAAATATATTTTCTTTTCACTTGCGAACACATGTTTCTTATTACGGTGCCCCAAGCAAAAGTGCTACTGCTGCTCACCACAAACTGCTTTTCACATATATTTTACGTTGAATATGAGTATTTTCGTCAAAGCTACTTGAAGCATTCCTGTGGTTGGAAAAACAAAAAGGTTAATAGTTGAAAATGTGTGTCAAGTCATGAAGTAAGAAGAGTTAGGGATTGGTTTTCTGCAACAAACCATATTTCAACCACATGAGACAAGTGCAAGTTAAGAAAGCATGTAAGCAGCTTTTAGTTAAAAAACTAAAAAAAGAAAAAAATTATCACAGAACTACATTTGATGAAAAACGTGGAGCTCAGAATTCAAGCTGTTAAAATAATTTTATCACAGAACAGTTCTGAATGGAGTGTGTGTGCATATGTGATAAATGCACACTTGAGTCGGTGTCCATGTGTGTGTCCATGTGTGCTATCCAACCGCCCCCTTTCTGATGTGGTTTTGGGCAGAGTGTGGCCAAACAGTAAAATGTTGAAATTGGAAAAAATATTACCCTTCTTTCTCCTGAATAGCAGCGAGATAAGCACCCCCTTTAGCAACGAAGCCAGTGGAGTTTAAGCTTATTATGAATACCTCTCAGAGCGCAGAAGCATGTACTGTAGAAATCAAAGGGAGTAATAGGCAGGTAAGCCAGTGTCATTTTAAGGAGGAAGTCAGTTGTGAAATTGTAAAATCTCGAGGCCCTGCTGACAATCTCCAGTCTTCAGAACAGTCCCCTGAATGTTTTTTTTTTTTTTTTATACCGAAAACTATCGTGGATTTGGAAAAGTTACAGCATGGTGAGGCGAACAGAAAGAAAATCCAACAGTCATCTCTCCATTGATGGAGGCTAACAGTAATAGGCCATTTATCTCTGAATAAACAGAGCATACTCCAAAGTGAAAAAGAATGTGTGATTCTATTGGTTTCCTATAGTAGATGAGGCTTGGTACAACATTCCTCATGTTTCATGTTAAATTGGCTGTGAAAATCCACTCACATGCTAGAATTAAACTATGAAACAAAACGTGTTCACCTGCATTTTTCTTTCTCTTTTTTTGAGTTCCAGAAGCTGCTCATCATGTGTTGAATGTACTCAGAGAACAACATCAAATGGGAATTTGCAGTTCCATGTTCGGCTTTGCATTTTGTGCCTAATAGCTTAAGCTGTAAAGCTCCTCCGCTGTAGAGATGATACCATAACTCGGTTGATCCGAGGGAGACAAGGCTCAGAGGCGCTCAGAAAATCTACAACACACACACACACACACCCGAATACCTACAGGCTAATACATACTGTGTGTTTTTTTTTTTTCTTCACTGAATATTCATCCATGTTTCCACATCATCTGCAGGTCTCCTAATCACAGTCACTTCCCCTTTAATCACAGGGCTCTAATTAGATCCTAATAAACCATTTTGCCATCCTCTTGGAGCGTCTGTGTGTCACTCACACATCAAACCATGAAATACTATATTAAGGGGCTGTCAACCTCAAAGCAAAGCTCCTCCAGCAGCAGTGATACCGGTACTGCAGGCACACCCCTCTTACACTAATTGAAATTATCGAAAGCTCTGCTTACATGGGACACTTGGTCATGTCTTAAACCATAGCGGGATAGCTGTGCCAGCGCTGAGGCTCTGCTGGTTTTTCTGATGTTAGATAATTGTTTAAACCTGAGTGGATATATTCTGCTTGTTCTGCCAAGTGAGGGGGAAAAAAGTCTTCTCACTAGCACTTTCCTCCTGTTTCTTGTATTCTAATTCAGTCCAGAACTGGCTTCATGGAAAAGCCTCAATGATCCCATGAACGTCTTGGAGAACCAATGTTGGGGACGATGATCACTGACCATAAGTTGATAATGATGACTGTTTAATTAGAAGCCTTTCTTTGGCCTGGCCATAACCCAAACTCCTCCACCCTGCAGATGGTAACCAATAAATTTAGCTTTTCTCAAGCATGAGGAGGAACATTGTACTTCCCCCAATGTATACCCTGAGCCCCACCCCTAACCAAGAACACAAAGCCTCTCACCCTGCTGAGGCAAAACCCCAAGCCAAAGCAAAGCCTCGGAAAAAAAGATGGGAAATTTCTGTGACTAATTTTTTTAAAAATCTTGCTCTTACATGCATTTATCTAAATAATCAAAGTTAAAGAAAGTTAATTATGGACTTGAGTTTCCGCTCTACCTCCTCTATTTCAGATTGCAATGTGAGAAATTTATTCATAGCCAAATTATTAGGGTGAAATTAATTTAAGCACATCACTCATTAATGTATAAGCACACATGACAATCACAAGAAATGTTTTTTTAAAATGCTCATTAAGTCAGTCAGCAACAAAAACGACATTACGTGGAAGTTTGGTTGTGCACAAACTTTTTGCAAACATATTGGAAATCAGCAGTTTTGAGTTCGAATCTGAATGTACTTTGTTCACATTGTAGTTTGATTTGTCCAAGGTTTTGCATTTCAGTTTTGAGATTGCTCATGTTGCAGATAATGCCAGCTAAACCTAAATGATGCTTGGATCACATGTTTAGGTAAAAAGATATGGACAATTACGTCACTTTTAAATTATGGACACTACATTTTCAGTTGATTGTTAGTATAAAGGTACTCTGACGAATAAATTTACTAGTAAGTTGCATATACAAATTTTTGGAAAGATAAAATTTTTGCTGTTGTAATTGTATCAATTTTGTTGTACTGTTTGAATGGAATGACAATAAAAGCTTTCTATTCTATTCTATTCTAAATTTTAAGTAAACATATCTCAATAAAGTAATGTAATTCTTCAGATTTTTGTTTTGATTGAAAGCCCCAGGATTATTAAGGGTTAAAAACTGGTCATACTTTATAACACTTCCTGGGTTTTGGGGACCCTAGTTTTGTTCTTTGTTCTTTTCATCCAGGGAGTTGTAATGAAAGGTTGTGGTTTTTGAAGTTCAGAAACACTTACAAGAGATATAGTGCTTTTTATCAAGTCAAAGCTGAAGACTTTTTTCTGACAAATGAGCAGACAAACAAGCTTTGGCTAGAAAGCTGTTGAGTAGCATATGATTGTAAAACATTGTAGGAAAACTTTTGATGACAATGCATAATTTTTCCAAATCTGTCAATTTTTGCTCCCTGAATTTCTCTTATCGTACTTCTATAGATATAGCACACCATCTTTCATTCATCCTGTTTGATTGTAAAAAGAAAAAATAAAGACGAAACTACCTCCGACACCCTCATCTGTTCTCACCAACCTGTCAATCATCCCGCTGCTGGCGAGCTTCCTCCCAGATGTTTCTATACCCATAATGCCTGGCAGAAACATAGCTCCGTTTTGTGTGTGTGTATATTGTATGTGGGTGGGTGGCGTGTGCCAGAGAGGCTGTCCCTACAGATTGTCAAAGAGCCTCATGGGAAATTTGCTATTCAGCCAAACCGCAAGCTCTCTGTCATTTCAGCAGATTTCTGTTTTTTTTGGTCCATTCAAGATGTAGTTTATCACAAATGCTACTTTCTTTGGTTTTACTGCGAAAGCGTTGTGTTGCTTGGATCGCTATGGCTGATTCTGCTTATGAATGTGTAGCTGCGCGAGGCAGCGGTCCCTCAAGTGTAATTTCACACCCTTTGCGATGTTTCCAAAGGACTCAACAGTTATTTCTACATTAAATTATCAATATTAAAAAAATAATTTCATATAAAAAACAAGATTATAAAATGTCCTTTTAGTAAAACGATTAAACTCCACAATCTTGCAGGAATGAAATATGTTTGTTTTTGGGAAAACTTGGATAAAAAAATTTTTTAAGCTAAAGAAAATTAGTTTGATCTATTTTCTCAAAATTAGAAGGATCTGCTACACCATGTTCATGCACATCATTATCTGTGTAGAGTCTTAAGTATTAGAGAGTCTACTCTTAGATCATCTTTTCACTAACACCCTTGTCCATTTACTTGGTGTGCGTGTGAAAGGATTACAAAGACAGACAAAGAGCAGGATAAGAAAGCTTGTGCTTGCTTGTTGCAGAAGCCATTTTCTCATGATGTACATTAAGAGCAAATCCTTTGCAGCACATCCAAGTTTTAGCCCATAAAGAGATGATTCAGAAAGGAAACAAAAGGCCCGGGCTTGAAGAGATGCTATGGTTAACTTCATCAAAATTTCAGCCACAGAAGAACATTACCATCTATTCCCGCACCCTCCCTCTTTGTCACTTTGATTTATTTTTGGCACTGTACATTAACGTTTTCCACAGGAAAAACTGTTGAGAATTTGACTCCCGGCCCAATACATCAATTTTTTCCATAACTTTCTCGCCTGGTTTAGATGTCACAGTAGCTGCTCCATGATGCAAGTGGGTGATCAGCATTTGTTTCCATCCAAGAGCGTCGACGCACACCCCCTCACCCCCACACACACACACTCTCTAAAGAGATTAAAAGTTAGAAGCACTGGCAGAGTGAGGCACTGGTGAGGCCTGTCTTTAAAAGACAAAAAAAAAAAGACTTTCAAAATATGCTTCTCGAGGGGTTTTTGCATGCACCAGTTCACTCTCCAAACAAGCTAATATTCACTCAGAAACTGAGTTGCAAATCGGATTGAAAAACAATGATGTGCCAGCAAAAAAGCTCACTACATCCGTAGAGCTGGACTACGCAGTAATGAAGTCATGTTGGCTTCCTCAGTCACAACCATGAAACATATTTTACATCTTGTGTCAGATGAAGCCAACAGATGCCAAGCCGACTGCTTGCTTCCACCAGCTGGATAATGCCTAATTGTTTAGCTTTGACAGACCATGGAGAGCAGTGTTGCCTGTGAACAAAAATTATTGCTCTTTTCCAAAACTATTGGCTGCAAAAGGGTAACTTGTAAAAGAGGAAACTTAAATGTTCAGTGTGTTCCTCCTACATCTTCCTCTTATATCTTTTTTTTTCTTATGCCCTTGCTGGATCAAGTTATAGCTGCTTTCTCCAGGGGTTTGGCTCACCCACGGGATGGTCTAATACAAACACAATGCCGAGGATCGCAAGGAAGAGGCTTGTTGTGAAGCTTTTGTGAGGGAGCAGAGCAAGAACCCACATTACACTAATCTCTTCTCCCTTGTCCGCTCACAAGACGCGCTCTCAGGTCTTTAGAGGTTTTCACAATTCTGCTAAGGCTGAAAACACTTGGGGCACAAAATCCCAGCTTTTTTCCTCCAAATTTTTTAAGTCATCACATTCTCCAGCAAGGTCACTAGGAACCACACACATAACATATCCATCCATGTATGAAACGATTATGCATCCACTGACAAATACAAATTTTCATACTTTCTGTGACTAAAATTTAAAAATGCACCGTGACTGCAGCTTGCAAGACAGAGACAAAAATAATTTATGCACGACTCTCAAACTTCAGCAATCGTCATGTTCCCTAAAAATATGAGAATGAAGAGACAATTTTTAAAATTGCTTTCTTTTCTTTTCCTTTATCTAAATCTTTTTTTTTTTTTTTTGATAACCTTCCGTTGACTTATGTTCCTAAATAACCACAAGAGGAACATGAGTGTTTGCCCAAAATTCAGTTTCAACCACCTGCACTCTTTTCACACAAGCTGACAGGTCTCAGCCTTGGTTTATAAGCCTTGATTGCTGGGGTGTCTGTGTGTGTGTGTGGGTGTGTGTGGGGGGGTGTGCGTGTGTGTGTGTGTGTGAGAGAGAGAGAGAGAGAGAGAAACAGAGAAGCAGAGAGAGAGAGAGGGAAAGAAGGAAAGAGAGACAGAGAAGCGGAGAGTGTGTACTAATGTTTGTGTGGGTGTATGTGTATGTGCTCTGTGCGTAAGTGTGTGTGCAGGGACTCCAAAATCCACCACATTTTAATTACTGCCCGGCTGCACTATGTGCCTCTTTGAAATGGAAATTCAGGCAACCATCTTCATACAGCCACTGTACAAATCTTCATTTGATTCATAAAAAACAATGAGCCCCGCTAATTCCTCTACCTGATTACAGGCCTGGACCCGTGTCAGAGACGTGCGGCCACCAACGCCCTTCCAATTAATTCTACATATTAATGTGTGATATTCAAAAAAAATTTATTAAAAAAAACACGGGGCTACTTACCATAGCTGAGTCTGTTGCATTTTGAAGTCAAACTTAATTATGCGCAACTATGCTATGGACTGAAAGAAAATGTCCAATTATTTTGAGAAAAACATTCAGTGGGAGAGTGAATGATACAGATCAAAATGGGCCACTTAGGTTACTTGTGCAATTATGCAGTTCCTGTGATGATACACATATTTAGATTTTTTTTTTCATCTGTAATCCTTTAATGTCAGCAATACTGTTCACTTACAGCAACCAGAGGGACATGAAAATCTAATCAAGCAAGGAAAATCCCCCCCGAACTGACCGTGTTGATGTTCAGTAAGTGCCTACACACACACACCCACACACACACACACACACACACCCACCAACACAGACTGCGGGCAATGTTTTTCTATTAAAAACATAATCTGTAACTCAGAAGATGATTGAACATTAGACAAACCTGCATTCAAGAGAAAAGGAATTCAGCCTGGAAAAAAACCCATGATGCTTTTTTTTTTTGGAAGCAGCTGATGTTTTGCTGTCTATCTGTTGCACTCTTTGCATGGACATAATGACCCTCTATGTGTCCTTTGCACCACAGCTGAACCTCTGTTTCATCTTTTTTTCCATGCGGAAAAAAAAAGTCAAACAGGAGGAGCTTTTGTCTATTTATTGAATTTAACTCATAAAATAACACCAACTAATCTGAAAGTTTATATTCAATTAAAAAAAATAACCACCTTCCCACACCCTCCACTCCACACACACACACGGATACGCCATGGCATCTCCCCATTAGTTTTGATCATTGTTGAGATATTCTACGACAAATTAGATAACACTTAGAAAGACAGATGTCACAACATGTGCTGCCACCTTTATTATCTCCTGCGGTCCTCCAGCCTTCTGCTGTACTCCCCCTCTACCTTTACGGAGCCTGCTGTTGTTTACCTCCGTCTCATCTTGTTTATCATCAAGTCACAGAAGAAGTAACTGGTACCTGCGCACCACCCAAATCGCTCCCCTTCCTCAACAATGCTTCACTCTTCCTGATCACATCCCATAGCACATCCCAGCACTTGCCATATCAAGATAAAGCACTGTGAACAGTCTCAGTTGTACAGTTATAATTGTTCGAGTGACGCAGAATGTTATTTATTGTTGGGGTTTTTTTACGATTTTTCAGCAGAAGAGTGAAGACATGCTTGTGAAGTGCAGGAGAGGGAAAGTATAACTCACTCACGGGAACACACTTAGGCAAAAAGGGTCTCTACCGCTCATAGACATATTCACACACACACATTTAAGATTGACAAAACCCGGTACAAATGCTGAATTTGTATAAATAATCAAATTTGTAAAACATTGTTATTGCTTTAATTGCGTCACTGCATTGATTCATTCAAGTAAGAAATAAAACTCTCTTTTCTTGACTGTTCTAAATATCAGATTATGTGAGGAATAAATATGCAACCAGACCGTGTAGCCCTTGTAAGTGCAGAGCAGTGCCATTAAAAGAAACCTGCATACACACTTTCATTTGCATCACGGCATGGCTTGTGCATGAAAAAAAAATACCTGATTTTATTTCTATTATTATAGATGTATTCAATCTGAAATAAAAATAATGCTTTCAAATGACCTCTGGAGAGTTTGTCCCATGAGCTTCATCAAACAGCAGATTCCTAAGCAAACATTTGCTCTCCAAAACGGAACACATTTCACAATTAAACCCCAAATAAATTTTGTGAAAATGAGCAATATGAAAACATTTATTCAATTGTAACATAACATAAACCTAGTCATTTCACTTTCTACTGACTTTCCCTTCATCCCTCCTGCTCAGAAAGGTTTAAACAAACATATTTACAAGATGACAGCTAGATAGATGGTTCAGAAGTGACTTTTCAGATTAACTTAACCGCGTCGTATCTTTTCAGTTCAGTAACAAACATTTTAATTTAAGATATAGTGATGTTATTAATATAATAATGTCAAGCAAACTAGCCCAGCTGCAATGTTACAGTGGATTGGACTTGAACTTTAACAGTACAGGATGTGTTAGGACATGAGAGAAGGGGTGTGGGGGATTCGACATTCTGCCAAAATTAAAGTCCTAAAATCCCTGATCTCTCTGGCACAAGCAGCGTCTGCGTCTCTGCATCTTATGCTGCGTCTGAGGAAGAAAATTCTAAGTGTTGCAAATAAAAATCTAAAGTCACCCTGAGAGCTAGATCACGCCAGAAAAAAAAAAGGTAAAGAAGTGGTTTTAGTTGTCAGATAACTAAAATTTAACTTAAGTAAAATACTTAATTAGAATGAAATGTCACGGACTGCAAAAATTAATTCCAAAATATACATTTCAAATTTCCTCCGTTAATAAAATGTATTGAGGAGCACACCGGCTGCAACGAGGGCTTTAAATGAACAGGGTGATGAGTTAAGACGCTCATCTCTAATCGGGAAATATGAGAGGAATATAATAAAAACCGAAGCTGCGTCTGGCATCACAGAGTTGAGGCTGTGGATGCCGCCTTTTTTTTTTTTTACTCTTTCAGTGAGCGACACGCTGAGCTGCAGCAGCCGTCAGAGACAAACTGACACAGACAGAGCCGAGTGTCCGTGTATAGCAATAAAGACAATGTGCTGAATGGGCAGTCTAATTATAAATGTACCATTTAGGTTCGCGTTTGGTCTCCAGAACCGTCTTACCTTATGAGGAGACCTGCGTGAACGGGCCGCACAGAGGGCTCGGAACAAAATGCCAAGAGGGGTAAAGCAAAAAAAACAAAAAAAAAGAAAACACTTTAGCAGACTTTTTGGTAAGCTGGGTTCATGTTTGTGGAGAGAGGAGGGAAGAAAAAAAGCATGAGATGGTTACAGAGTTATTAAACCATAGGAGTCATAAAACTCGATTAATGACTTGTAAATGAGAGGAAAGTTAATTAAGTTGTCTGAAAGTTAACAATACGCTTAGACTGTTCTTTTTTTATTGTGATTTTGTTAAAACTCACAATTTTTACACCCGATGAAGAATTGTCTGTAAAGTGCCTTTAACTTAACATAAGAAAATTTAGATAATCCTTCACAAATGAAAACCTCTATAAAATTATGCCTAACGTATAAATGTATTTGCTATTAAACAAAATATTAACAGAGTGTGTGTTTAATGTTAAAACTGTGTTTACTCAGTTAACATCACAATATTAGCTTTGTGCTGATCAGTGTTGATTTGTAATTATTTATTCCCTTAAGGCAATAAAAAATAATAATAATTTGCAGGAAAACAGAGAGCACTAAATCAACTTCCAAAGTCCGGAGCGCTCAAATAAAGTTAAGTTCAGATAACATTTTTGTTAAAACGTCTTCTCTTGTATACTACAGCCTACATCTGTTTTGAACGGACAACCCTGGCGATTGTTGAATTTAATTTACGGCTTATGCATTCTTAAGGGGTCAATTCCCCCGACCCCCGGAAAAGTTTGAGAGGAGCAAAAATTCCCAAGCTGCGCGGCTTGAAGGAACTTTGCGCATCTGTCCTAAAAAAAAAAAAAAAAAAAAAAAAAAAACCCAAATAATTAAAGTTAGTTGTTTTCAAACGACAAAGACACTGTCATGATCAAAGTGAGACAAAAAGCTCCGGACTGTCACTTGCAAATTAAAAAGAAGAGAAAAAAAAGTGCAATGAGAGTGGAGCGAAAGCTTCACACAGCCATCACACAGAGACAGGAAACCTACAAGGGCGCACGTCACTGTCAATGAAAGGTACCGCTGTGTGGACAGAAGTGAAACTGCCACCAGGCGGAATAAAGTTACGGGACATGTAAACAGAGACGCCGAATCTTCATTAGCCCTGAAGGTAGTTAGAAATCAACACTTATTCGGCGTAGTTGGTGAGAATTATGAAAATAAAACTCTTGTGTTTGGAGAGTCCGTAGCGCTGCGTCTCGCCGCTCAAGCACACGGAGGGGGAACAAAATAAACAAAAGACGATTTCAAGTGTTTATAATGCATCTTACGTATTCAATGAGTTGTTGTTTTTGTTTTTTTTAAACTGTGAATGAAAACTGGAAACGGGTTTTATTTACCGATTGTTGTTAATAAGAGTCACTCCGAGTATGAACACAAGCCGCTTCTGTCGTCTCTCGTCTTATCGGTTTGTTTTAGGGGTTTTAGAAGGAAAAAGAAGCGACGCATCAGGACAGCCGCAACAAGCAAAGTTTTGACTCCCACTCCTCTCCGCCGCAAAAAAAAAAAAAAACTTTCCGTCCCGTGCCAGCTCAGCGCGTGAGGAACTCTTCCCGCATTGTTTTAAAGCACGCACGCACTCACGCAGCGCAGCGCAGGCAGGGCGCGCGGGACGCTTTCACTGACAGCTCTCGCTGAAACAGAAAATTAATCACAATATGCATCGGGACAACACAGCAAGCTGGTGGTTTTACCTTGACGATGAGAGCCGTGGACGAGAAAAGTCCGCGTCCTTCTTGGGCTGTGAACGCTACACTCGGCTACAGTTTACAAAGGATCACTGAGCTGCTATCTGTTGAGCGAAAACTTGACTCTGCGCACACGGGGCCACATGCAGGAAAAGTGCTGCTGCTGGTGGTGGTGGTGTGGGGAGCTGGGGGGTGGGGGGATCCGAGAGAGTCTGTGAAGTTCACTTGTCCAAAGAAAACAAAAAACCCCCAAAAACTACAAGAACCATTTGTTGTTCGCCTATCTGCTCTTTATCTCCCTCCCCTCGCGCACTCACTTTAGACAAGAGAAGACTACAGGAGCTGAAGATGCTGTCAATCTTGGCAATCAATGCGCGCAGCCATGTCGCAAGTATTCAAAGCATTTCCCGTCGTGCAACATCAGAAAGTGAGTGGCCAGGGCATTGATCTGAGGAAGGCAAAGAGGCAGGACTCTCTCCCCCTCCTCCTCCTCCTCCTCCTCCCCTCACCCCCACCTCCTTCTCCCAGACAAGAGATGCGAGAGAGAGAGAGAGGGAGAGAGAGAGAGAGAGAGAGAGAGAGAGAGAGAGAGATGATATGAAAGTGAAGATGATTGTTTCTGTCCCGACTTTAGTATGTTGGGGTTTTTTTTAAAGTCAAATGTGCATCAAGCATACGAGACGCTGCAACTTTGTTTGTTTTTTGGAGATGCTGCACTTCTTCTGTTGTTTTTATTTATGCTACTAGAGGATTCATAAAGTGCTGAGTCGTTTTCCATTTGCGTGAAAACATTCCTGTTCACTTGCCGATGTAAACACACACAGGTATTGCAGGAGGGCAGCTGAACGCTTGAGCGAAACGAGAGTTCGGATATCAGACGTCACACTTTTGCGAGGAAGAAAAAATAAATAAATGAATAAGGCACTAATTTGCAAGACCTGGATCTTCAAAAAATGACTTTTGATTCTCTTCGACTGCTCTAAGCAAAAAATAAAAACAGCAACAAAAAAAAAGCGTTTGTTGTGTGGATAAGTGAATTACATCTAATTTCTTGGTGATTGGACTTCATTTGGTCGTGACTTTTTTAAAACTGTTTCCACAAATCATCCCTCTATCTGTCCTACAATCTTCCAAGGCGGTTCTATTATTGCCATTACAATTTAAGATCTATTGGTGCGTATAGATATACAAAGGTTACATTTCAGAATGTTTAAATTAAATATTTAACTCTGCAAAATTTTAGAAAGTAACATTTGAAAACAAAAATCTGCACTGTGGTCAATTTTTTAAATGTGTTTTCTTTTGCACAAATTAAAATAATCAAAAAGTTAAATTACACTTATTCACTGAGATGTCGACCTTTTAATTGGTTTTAAATGAAATCTGTCTGTTCTAAATTTTGTCATGGACCCACTCTAATATTTTTAAACGTGAGATATTAAATCGTAACTTCACAGGTTGCTATAACAAAGCGCCATTTATCTGTCTTGAATGAGCATATGTTTTAGATTATCGGCTTGGATGCAAGACGGAGGAGGAGGCCCGCTTATGTCAAAGTGAAGCAATTTCAACAGAACCGCAGATATATAAGGAAAAAAAAAACTTAAATGGTACTGATGGAAGAGTTGTAGCCTTTCTAAATCATTAGCAGCAGCATTTTGTCATAAGCATTTAAAAATTAACCTTAAAGTCCAGCAATGGAAAACAAATAAAAGTTTACTTACAGAGAAGGAAGATGGACAGCGGGAGGAAACTCTGTTACCAGCCGAGTGTCATGGAGCTGAAAGAGGGAGGAGAAGCGAAGAAAAGGGCGACAGAGGGAGGGAGAGAGTGACAGAGAGCTAGAAAAGAGCCGGAGAGAGTGAGAAGGAGAGAGAGAGAGAGAGAGAGAGAGAGAGAGAGAAAGATGCACAACTCGACCACAACATCGCATCAGATCACATCAGACTCCTGTGCGTCTGACTTTCTGCTCTCTCTCTTCTCAGGTGAGGCAAAAGGTAAAGCAAACCCACCACCCAGGAGCTGCGGCATCACAGAGCTGCTACTACACAAACCCTTCTTCTCCGGAAGCCCTCATTTATTTTATCTGAAAGGTGAAATGTGATGAAGGTTTTTTTTTTCTATAGAAAAGAAATAGACGTACCTTTATGAACTTTTTCTACACTTCAGAAATTACTGGAGCAGATAAGAGAGAGTCTGACGAGAAAAATAAAAATATATAAATATATATAACTATGGTTCTGTACAAATTTTGACAGTGTTTTTTTTTGGTTTTTTTTCTTCCCCCATATCCACACATGGTGATTCATATGTGGTCTCTCTTTTTTCTTCTAATGCAGTTTCCTAAAGCAGCGGGCGTTTCTTTCATTTCCCGGACCACAGCGCTGGTTGAACGTGCCTCATGCGCCACCTTTTGGACTCGGAGAGAAAAAACACCTGCAGGTGCGATTCATCCTTCAAAATCAGATGGTTGGAAACGAGAATCAGTCAGCGCACTTTGGGCCTTGTGATTTTTGAAGGTAAAGTTTATTCTGTTTTAATCGTGGTTGTGCAGAAAATTACATATTTTTTGTGTCTCTTTAGAAATGTGGCTTCAATTTTTTTAAAAATAATTTACTCTCAATACAGTGTTGCAAACTAAAATTTTGCTTTTATCTTCGAAAAACCCACTGGCACCTGCTTATAGGTGCTCAGCACACGATGAATTCCAGTCATGGATTGTGTTGAAAGCATAGGCCAGGAAATGCCTGGCCAATGTTTTCTAAAAACAAAAAACAAACAAAAAAACAAATACAGGCCTACTATTTTTAAATAAGGGACTGCATGGCTTCCTCTTTGCAGCTCGGATGGTAGTGCAGGGCTGCATGAGGAGCAAAAAAAAAAAAAAGACAGTCCAACTTGTTGGGGGGTAAGGCAGACACATTTGCATACCCTGTGAGTCTTTGATGCATCTTCAGCTTCAAGTCTAGCCCATAAATATTTGAAAAGGAGAGTGCATGAAAATCAACATTTTTGTTACATTAAATTAACATGTGTTCTTCCCCCTGTTCTGCATGGTTAATTAGAGAACACCATTCAGTCAGTGAGTGTGGACGGGTGGGGGCTGAGCGGGGGACGACTGCACTTTGATTACTGTGCAGATGGAACAGGTTTTTTTTTTTTTTTTTTTAAGAAAGGTGGGTTGCCGATTCATGCTTCACACTCACAGGATACAGAGATGAGTGTTTTCAAGAAGATTTTAAAGTCATCTTTGCAGTCCACCCCGTTCACATCAGTGTTCACTTCTAATGGAAAAAAAACACCCTTTGACCCCTGACAGATAGGTATTTATAAGCACTACATATATGATAATTAATCATTAATAATACATTATGCTGAAGCTCCGTAGACAAAAATAATTATGAACATATGTTTCACTCGTAAGCCCCTTTCTGAACATTGGAACTGGTCAGGTCTCTATTTGAAACAGGCATAGTTAAAATTAGATCATATAAATGATGAAAACACTTCCTGACATCACAGTGTCATGAGAAATAACACATGGCTTTCTAGTGCTGCACTCCATTATGACTTTAAATCCCCTTCCGATATGCTCATTTCGCTCATTGGCTGTTTTGTATAAAAACAGCCAATGACAATTACCTCTGGACCTTACAGTTCTGCTCTACACATCCAGAGCAGAACTCTATTTTTGTGTGTTGTGGCCTAAAATAAAAAACTGTTTTTCATAATCCAAGAAAATCTTCAATAACAAACAATTTAATGATTTTTTGTAACAACTAAAAAGACTCTGGCCTTTATGGAGGGGGGGAGACCACTTTGCTCTCTGTCAAGATGTAGTCGTATAAGAACAAAATCTAGAAAGTCAACATGACCTCCTGGAAGCCGGCGCTCGCAATTGCCTCCAACAGCATTTGCATTCATGCAAATCATCTCCCTCCCAATTGGACTTGGAGTGTGGTGGGATGCTCTGTTCTCATTAGCTGACCCAAATCTCTTCCTCGTAACTCTGGATTTCATCAAAGTTTAGTCAGGATCTAATATTTCCTTTCAAGTTAACAGCGAACCACTGATTCATCGTGTTGAAATAAGGAGCGCAACATGCCAATTCTAATTATATAGTTATCAAGGACAACTTCCCATAGCTTGTGCCAGTGATAATATAAATGCAAATTCGTGCAAAAATGTAAACCGGTGAATCTTGACCAGTAATATAGCGGAATACATTTTGAGAAAAAAAAACCAAAACTCTTCTTTTCTTCAAGTAAAAAAAGTGCCAACAAGCACATGTGAAATTTCCCTGTGCAGCTACAAATTTAAAACATTTGGGTGTTCCAGTTGAACACATTTGCAAATTGCAGCACCTTATACTCACAGAAGTCTTGCTATTTTTGCTGTTACAACATTTTTTTTTAAAAAAAAGACATATGTCACTATACTCTAGATTTTAAAATACAAGATACGATTCACTTCCTTTTTGTGCTTAAGTCACAGGCTCTTGTAGATTTCCTCACTGTGGCTTAGTGCGAGTATAAGTGTATGGGGAGCTGCTAGATTAAACAGAAGGGCCCAGGGGCATTTGGTTCATTTGCAAAGCAATTGCTTTTATGTACAAAGAGCCCAATTCACTGTAGGTATTGTAAAAGCTTCCCACTTAAGGAACACAAGATTGTTCATTCATTGTTTAAAAAATAGAGCAACTTCTCCACTTGCACTTAATCATTTATGCAAGACAAATTGGTTATTATGAATAAAACGAGTCTGAGAATACAATTAACAATATAAAACACAAATAAGTTGTAAGACGCATAATTTTTAAAAGCAAAAAAAGAGGCTTTGAAAGCAGATATTCTAATTTCTGCTTGCAGCTAGGGCAGCCTGACTTCTATTCAGCCTCCCCTCTATTCTTTTTATAGCATGCACACACGATCGGAAGAATATTCAGTGGTTCCTCACGCTTAAATAATTTAACCCATTCCATTTCTTACATATTAAAAAATGTACCGCGTGTGAAACTTAAAAAAAACGATAAAGCAGCATAAAATACCCTTTTGAAATCAAAGCACCTATTGCATCGCCTCTCTTGGTTTTGTATTTTGCACAATTGGTCTACCGTCTCAGATCCCAACAGTGTGCGCAGAGAAGGCGCCCAGCTGTATTAACAATGTTATTTATGTGAGGGGAAATAGGTATCACTGGGAATCACTGTCTGATTTCTCCTCTCCCTCCTGCCACCATGGGAAAACTGTGAATATGTTACAAATTCTTTGTGCTGCGTAGCGAACAACACAGACCTGAGAATAAGGTCAGACTCCTCGGTGTGGTGTCAAGACGCTCCCTATTCTCAGTCAAACAACATAAAAGGGAACAAAATCAAAAAATAAAAAAAACTCAAATAAGTCAATATCAATTTAAGCAAACTCCAAACAATGATACAAGGCTCTTTCAGTTCAGGACTTTAAATAAGACATTTTATTTACTGCTACTCATCATATTTTATTTACATGTGCTCAAACTCCTCTCAAACAAACATCCCTGTCAGGATGCTGAGCAGCAGTCTCTCCTCCTCTGAAAAGAGAAGCCAGTAAGTATTTAGTAAAGGATTAATGCGGGAGGCCTTGATTGCGTTTAACAGAACAGGAACCAATTAGCATAATAGGCCCTCTTTTATTCTCTTTGAAGTCCAGAGCATAGAATAACAAATGTATATGAACCACCAGCCAAACGTCAATACATGGAAATGCCACAATTCTCAGAGGAGGGTCTTGGGCAATTTTTTTTCTTCTTTTTGTTTTTTTTTTGCAGAAGGAGGGAAAAACATCCCAACTTATTGCAAAATAAGCAGTACAGAAGATATGATTGGTCTTCTAGGAACCAGGGCTAGCAGGCTCTGTGGGGCCCCCCAATCCTGGAGGAGAGATGGGAGCAGAGAAGATGCAGCTGCTGAGGGAGGTGCATCCTTTCTCTCAGGTGTTTTCAAAGCCTCACCCCGATGTGAAGTAGCAAGAATAATTACTCTCCAATTAAGGATAAAGACATCACTTGGGAGGGAACACAAAAGGCTTTCTGAGCAGAGCAGGGTGAGGGCATTACATCGGTTAAAAGAAGTGCATCACATCCGATCTGTAAACGCGGGGCGGGGGGGGATTCATAAGGAGTGTGATAAATATTTGTGCTGAAAGCTGCAATATTCTGCAACAGCGGCACGTGTACTCCTTCTATTTAAGAACACATTCCATATTATTTTCCTTTTGAACCTGAAAGTTCAATATTTCTCAGAGCTTTCTTTTACAATTGCAATGTGGAGAGATAGTTCATGATTTAAAGATATGAAATCTGTGCTTCAAGAATCCAGAGTTATTAGCATCTACCTTCTCAGTTGAAAATACACGGAATTAAAAATGCCTTTTGAGATGGAGAACGCTTTGAACTTAAGAAACATTTCAAGAAGCCCCTCTCTCTTTTTTGTATTGAAAGTTCACCTCCTTTGAGCATGCCATAGTTTGGTTCTCCTTTTTTCAAATAATAGAATGAAGTTTAATGGGTCAAGGCAATCAATGTGAAAGTTCAAAGAGAATATTGGAGCTGAGCTGTGAAGAGTGCGCAGTTTGTACTTACTCTTTGTACATGATTTGAATAAAAATATAGCTGATAAACAGCATTAATGAAACATAATGAGGGAAAAATCACTTCTTTAGGTGGAAAGTTAAGATTCAAGTTGAACTTATAGGTTTGGGGTATGAGAAAATGAATGCTGGGAAACGGTTATAGAGATAGTCTTTTCAGGCATCACATCCTGACAAAAATCCCCCTTGGAATTACAGATTATCTAAGATTATGTGTTGATGATTTTTATTCATTTTTACACTTACCCCTACTTCCTTATATGCAGCATTTTCCACAATCTTTGGCTTCCATAGCAAAAGGTGGTTGTGTAAAAAGCATTAAAATATGTTGTTTTTGAAGACAAGGACAGCCAAGGAAGCCATTCTTTACAGCATTTCAACTACAATGATATTTTATCTTCCATAAAACCATCCAGCTCATCATGCGTGGTGGTAAGACAAACCTGGATCATTGCCCAACCTTGTTTTTCAGAGTTCCATTGTTTCAAATTGTAGTTTTAAACGTTTGTAAATATTGTGAAATTAAAAGAGCAAATAAAGGATTTACAGGTTGTGTTTGGAGAGAAAACTCCTGGAAGTCCAACTGTCCTGTTCATTTGGAAATTGTAGCTCTTGTAAAACTGTAACGGATAAACCCCATCCTTCGGTCAGTCATATTGTAACAATTTTTAAACATACCTTTCTTCTTCTACTACTGTTGTAAAATGTCTATCGGAATAAAGTGCTTGTAAAACTTAATATTTACAGGAAATATCAAGTATATCAGGAACCACTAGGAAGTTTTCTTGTTATTCTCATTTGGTGGCTTACAGGAAGTGGCATTGTGAAAAATGAACTTTTTTTATTCTTTCATGCATGTTTTGAGAAATCCTTAAATCTCCTCTGGCAGCCATTTGGGGGTGCCTAAACGCTTGGACCTCTCCCCCTTGCTTTTCTTACTGAGCTCTATCAGACTAGTGGCAGCAGTAATTAGCAAACAGTAGAACTCTGAGTCCAGTGAGCTCATGATATGAACTACATCTCAGGCCAACACCCCTAAGAAAGGCTGTAAATGGCATAATGGAGACACATCGTTGTGATAACATACGGAAAGCAGAGTGTTGGAAAGAGCAGGAGCTTCTTAAAGAGACAGAGGCCAATTTCAAGGCATCAAATCACTGTATATATCAAATATTTCATATATACAGCATTTGAATTTATTATAACATGTTTTCAGACATATTTAGGGGCATCATATACACATAAATACCATAAGTATTAAACAACATTAAGATTATGAGGGGTTTTTTCTTCCTAATATTTAGCTCCATTGCTACACATCCAAGAGTCAGGACAAGTTTGTTCCACATTTAAGGAAACAACTTGAACAGCCCCAAAATACAAAATCCACTCTCTGGTCACCACCAGATGTGAATTGTGAGCTGCATGCTGGTACAGTTCATAGAACTGCTGCCTTGCATGAAAAATGTCCTGTGTCTTATATTACGATTGACAAGATCATCAAAGTTTCTTTTTCTTTTTGCCAATACTCACGTAAGCTTGTAAGATATTTCCATTCACTATAAATGTCTCATTCAAATAAATGTGGACAATAGTCAAAAACAAAATAAATATAATGAATCAGATGCTGTGTTAAGATCTTTAATATTCACATCTTTATAAATCTCAGTCATTCAACCTTCCCACAAAAAAATATGTTAAAGGTTTTCATCCTGACATAAACAAAAATAAGCCTAAGGAAGCCTGGCAGTGCTACATGTACTGTACATACACAGAAGATCTCATATAGCTTGGTGTAAGAATATTAATGACAGAAAAATACTATTTTTATTATGCATTTTGACAGGTTTTCTTTTAAACATTCTCCAGCTGGTCAAAAAAGGGTTGGATTCAATGACCAGAGGGAGAGAGAGAGAAAGAAAGAGAGAGAGAGAAATATTGTTGGAAGAGGATGAAACAATGTACAACTGAAAAAGTGCAATAAATTGTAGAAAATATTTTTTATTATTTATGAGTTTAACATATCTTATACACTTTGATAGTTAATAAGCATATCAGCTCTCGTAGCTTCAGCCTGACTCCAGAAAATGCTTTCAGCAGCAAGAAACACTAGAAGAGTGGGTCCTGAGGAAGCCTCAGGTTAAAACTTTACCAGTGGGTTTTTTTTTCCATTGCTGCATTTTAAGGTGTCCAAAATAAAAGGATGTCCTCTCTTCTTGGAAAAGTCAGTCATCTGTTTGTGAAGTAGCACCTCAGTGTCCAGATATCGCTTGAGCTGAGAAGTAACAAGAAAAAGAAAGTTAGTAAATACGAGAAACGATTTTCAGGATTCAACATACTTATTAAACACAATAAAATACTTGTGACTCAAAGGTTTTAGAACTTTTCAATGGGGTTTTAGCTCGGCAAATTATTATCAGAAATTCATCTGATAAGCTGACACAAAGAAAAATCTTTAATATTCATCCTGTAAAGTGTAAGAAAGAATCACCACTGATAGCTTTTAAAGGTAAATACAATTGAGACGGATGCCCTCTGCAGGTATTTTGTGTTTTATACTTGAATAAATCTGTACAACCTCCATGTGTTGGCATCTCTGAAAAAGATGTGCTAAACAATTGAAGATAACTTCCAGTCTTTTATTAAAACTCCATTATCTCACTCATTAAAAGAAATCTGTGTGGTGGCAAGACTGCCCTGTTTCTCCACTATCACAATTTTTAAAACTTTTCATTATTCCTCAGACTAGACACAGGAAGGTTTAGACATGTAGTTATTTTCCGGTAGCCATTTCCTGTCTTTCTTGAACGGCATGTTCTCTTGTCTTTCCCATTTTAAAGACTGCCTACTTACATGGAAAGGAGCAAGGCAATTGTGTGTTATAATTGATGAAAATACAAATAAAACAGCAAAGCTTTATTTTACAGAAATTATGTGCTACTAAGTGTACTGAATTTCAATGAATATACTAAAACCCCAAGTTTTTAAAGATTTTCCAGAAGAACATTATGCAGGAAATGGACACACAACTGTGAAATTTTAATGCAACACTTACAATCCCAACAAACGTAAAAAAAAAAAAAAAAACAACTTTAAGGCAGTGGGTTGAAATAGAATAAAACAATTTCTTTTAAAGTTAGAAAAACAACACATTTGAAATAAAACATTCGAATCTGAAAAAAAAAGAGTTCAAGAGAATTAAACTACTTTAAACAAAAAGTTAGAAAAATAATCAGTGCATCACAACTGTCACAAACAGAAACTAAGGTATTCTTTCTTTTTTTTTGAGAGATGCCCATCTCATTTTCATCCAAAAAGTAAACTTCATGGTTAAATCTACCAGGAGTAGAAATCATTTTCGGCTTCACTATAAAGTCCGTCATCTGATCCTCAGTATTGAATGGTATAATGTCTTCAACCAGATGAAAACTGTATAGTATTGCATTGACTTAATATGCATTAATCAATTTATCAATAATTGTATACAAATTTCAAAGAATCACATATGTAATTTGACATTTCTTTGTTAATAAAATATTACTAATCCTTTTAGAAAATTATTAAAAGGAAGAAAAAATAATTTGCAATACTTTTTTCATGTCTGAAAGATTTTTTTTTTTTTTTACTTTTTTTTACTTTGTAAGTGATAAGACAAGCTGTCTTTGTGCATTTACAGTAACAACAGTGTTAGATTTTTTTTCTGACTTATCGATGCCGTGCTACAGATGGGGAGCTAATTGGTGCTGAGGAATGCAGCTGTGCTGAAGACTGAACTGTCAAAGTGCTAAATCAAAAGGTGTCTCCTTTTGTTAATTACACACAATGCTACAAGCAGGCATGTTCTTCTGAGACCTTTTCTCCCATCAACCACCCATAAATATTTTGGCAGCAGTACAAAAAGAAAGAAAAGAACAATTTACACACAATTATCACAGTGGGACGGGCAGACTGCCTGCAGATGTTTGTTTTGATTATAATGGGAGCAGACGCAGGGCTTCCCCAATCCCAACAAGATGTGCTTCCTCCAATCACAACACAGCAGCAAGCATGAAGCTTTTCAGTCTCAGACAAGTAGTGATTCCTCCAGAATGTTAGAGCGGCTTTAAACATGCAATTAGGGTCTTACTTTGTTTTTGTTTTGTTTTTTCACGTTAGACAAAAGTGTAGTGAATCCCGTTGTTTAGAGGAGAGGGAGGCGCCACGGATACAGTAGGAAGAGGAGGAGGCGGAGGAGGAGGAGGCAGCGGAGGAGGAAGGGGCGGGGGAGGAGGGGTGGGCAAGTTAACCTGTGGTGGAACTACAAGGAGGACAAAAGGAGAAGAGAGAGAAAACAAGACTAGTGGTTAGTCAGCTGAGTTAGTCAATAACCTGAGGGATGCATTGCACTTAAAAGCACAAAATGTGTTCTGAAAGGAAACAGCTGTCAAAGTTTTTCGTCTTTGTCAAATATAAGGATACTTTATATAAATGTTGCCTGGAGCGGATATAAAAGTGTACACAACATTGTTAAAATTGCACTTTTTATATAATAAAAAAGATCAACATATGTAATTCCACAATATTTTTCACATGTAATGCCTTTTATGTTCTGTGTAATCAATAACCTGAAATATATATATATGCTTTCAAACAAATATGAAAATTAAAAAAAAACACTTAAATGTCCTGGTTGAATAACTGTGCAAATCCTTAACGTGGTATTTTGTTGAAGCATATTTTTATTTAATCTCAGCATTCTCGTCTTTTATTTTGAGAAAAACTTCAGATGTCCTAGCAGGATTTTCTTAACCTTTGCTCGTTTACATCACATATCTGGAGTCATAGTTCTGGAGGTTGAAGATATCAAAATGATCTCACTGTACAAAGGGATCAGTCGGGAGAAGGGTAAAAATAAATCTACAATGTCATGCAATAAAGCCAGTTTGCATTATTCAATTCAATCAGTCAGAAATATTTCAGTAACTTTTGCAAGGCAGACTGGGTAAATACTGATTTTGGGACACTGGTGGACTGAATCAAAGGCTGCTTCAATAAAGCAGGATGTGCACCCTTATGAAAAACCTTAATGTAGCTTTTTCATTTTTTACATTTCCCTCCTAACAACTTGGATGATTTTGAAAGGACTTTTACAGAACAAAGGCCACGTTAAATGTTGTAAAACGTTTTACAGTGTTTTCAAGAAATATAACATGTAAATAGCAAAATAGATGTAACGATGTGATTCTAAGCGCTTTGGTACATGAATATGAACTGTGTTTGATTAATTCCATCCATTATCTGAACAGGTTTAACATTACAGGGTTGTGAGGGCGGCTGCTGCCTCTACAAGTTGCCAGTTTATCGCAGCTTGATAATAGCTTGTAAAAATGAAAGATATTATTTTCACTAAGTTGTTGCTATGTTTTCATTTTACACCTGAGAGATAAATAATTATTTCAGTGTTATGACTGGTAATAAATGAGTTATAATTAGATTAGAAGGATCACTGGTATAAAGAACAATCTCTGATGGATCCATTTGTATTATTCATAGTTAATATACTCACATTGCCCAACAATTAATTATGTCAATTTATCAATACCTTAAAACACACAACCACAAATTATAGATTGTAGAAAAAGTATATTATAGGACAAGTGCAATGTTTTAATTAAAACAGGAATGTCTGGATTTTAGGATTATGACTGTTGACTCCTGTGTACTTTTAGAAAATGTGTTTGAGTTTCCTTTCATGAAAATCAATCAGCTTTGTCTCATAAAATCTTTTTTTAAAGTAGCAAATTGATAAATAGCTCTTCGGGATTCGTTGGTCAACTTGACTTAGTTTTTAGAACATTTTGACGACTATTTTTTATTTATAACAGGTCGTTCAATACTTGGTTATCTCTCGTTTTAAAACTCTTTCCTCTTAAAAGTGTTACATTTTTGTATGAAGTTTTAGACTCTTACTTTAGTGTCTATATTTAGTCTTTAATTTAGCTGCTTTTTTGTGTCTTGTTTCAGTTCCCATGTATGTAATTAGTCAATTCCCTCAGCAAATCAGTTCAGATCGTCTCTCCGCTGCACTGAACTCTGCTCATTGCTTTCACCTCGTTCTCATGTCACTGATCTCAGGTCAACCTCTATGTTGACCTATGTGCATGTTATTTCCTACTTACTGCTATTATACTTCTACTTTATTTAACGCTCTGCTGAGCATGCATGCCTTTACTGCTTAAACCATTTTATTTAATACGACACCATTTAGAAACAGATTTCATAAATTCAGCATGTCATGTACAATGAAAACAAAAGATTTCATTTAATTTGTCTCAGATTAAATCTTGCGAGAACGAGACTTATTTCATAGCAATTGTCTGCAGCATCAGTTATATAGCAATAAATCAATGCAAAGAGTGCTAGCTCAACACTCCTGGCAAGTTAACATATAGAGGAAATTGATTTATTTTTTTTTGGCTATTTATGTATTAACAGCTTGAGCAATCCAAAACACCTTTGTCATATCTCCTGTATATAATTGCAGTGATGAATATTGCTGCTTTTATGGCAGAGGAACTGAAATCTGCCATGCGTGCTGCTGTGAAAAAGTCTCTTCTTTAAATTCATGAGTTTGAAAGTGCACCAACAGACCTCACTTTAACACCAAAGGCAGAGAAAGTCATTGATTCAGTCTGCGCTGACAAGATGCCACCGGTTATATTCTCTGGCATTTCTGTATGCTGGAAATAATGTTATAATTGTTGACTTTGCTTCACTGTGCATATTAAGCTTCCACACACGCTGACAGCTTGAGTGTTACCGCGTGTGACAGATATATGCGTGCGTTTTTGTGTCTGTGTGCGTGCGCGCGCGTGTTGCCGGCGAGGCAGACAGACTGACAATCTGCTGCAGCGAGAGTGAAAATTAACTCGCCTGTCTGCTGAAGAGTATGAAAGAGATGAGATGTGAGTGTAGCGTCTTTTATGCAGGTTCAGAGCTGCGTTCAAAGCGGCAGCAGTGGCATGCAGATGGAGAGCAGAGTTTGACTGGGCCCATTGATCAGCACACAAAATGGCCTCATCAAGCGATTCCTCCCCTGTCTAAAAGATCCTACACAGATTGCAATTAGAGACTATCTGCACTCGTAATAAGAAATAATATTCACTTATTAAGAAATGAACAGCCTTATTGCTTGACTCTGCACCTTACGCCCCTCTCATCAATCCAGCTTTCTTGAAAGGCTGCTTTCCTTCCTTGATTCCTTCCAACCCCTCTCCCAGTTTGGTGCCAGGAGAAATTTTGCTTAAACTGTCAGCATTGCTGCTCTTTATCGGTCTGAAATCCACGCTAATTATTTCTGTAAATGTTTGTGTGTTGTAATTCTTTACAGTGCAAAGATTTACGACCGACACCTACTCACAGGTTCCAGGGGCCAGATAACAATCCAGATTCATACAAGTGACCAACCTGCCACAAGTTTGCTCTTCAGCGAAGCCTCTGAGGCCAGAGCGTAGGACATGGTGATGATCCTCTCCTGCTCCTGCAGAGCAGAGTCAAGCGCCACCTGTCCCACCTCGGGTTTCTCCACAGACACCGCTGGAGTTATGTTTTGCACGCTGTCCATAAAAAGATGAACATGATAACAGTGTGGTTAGAAATGTTTTAATTGAAAGGTTTACTAGGTTATATTTGGAATTTTGCTTGTGTTGTTCATTCAATTGGAGAGTTTTAACTGTAAACAATGCTCTTGATCCTTTTCTAGAACATAATTTTATACAATGTTAATAAAATATGTTAATGAATTTCAGAGATCACTATATCGGCAACTATCTGAAGACTTGTTGAAGATTTGGGTCTGATTTGATATCCAAAGTCATAATCAAATACAACATGAAAGAATTCTGTTTGATTTTGTTTTCATAAGGTTATGTAACCTGGTGTTATTCCTGATTCTTTTCTACCAATCACAATACAAATAAAACAAAAAACAATCATACTGATAAAAGAATCTACCAAGTAGGCCCTGATCAAAACTCTGCAGTTACCTGGTTCTTATTACCATGTATTGCCTGAATCAGTTCGGTAATTAAATTACCAAACTAGTTAATACCGAATTAGTTAAATGTGTGATGAACTGGAAATTCCCATAACCCAAATCATTTGTCCCTCTGAAAACCCAAATTGGGAAATGTTAAAACAACATGGGGTTCTGAGTCGAAGACACACAGTGAATCAAGTTATCTTGTTATGCTATACTGCCTTTAATCTGTCACCTCTTCAAACTCGATGTTTGGAAAACGTCTAAAAACCCTAAGGCAACATCATTATGATCATCATCATTAGCTAAACTTAAAACAGAATTTCAGCATAATCTAGCTAGAAAGCAGCTTGGGCACCTTGACTTTGCCAAAATGCTTTTGATACGCTCCACCTTCCGATGACGTTCTTCCACTTCTTGAGGACTGAGTGGATCCTCAGGCTCTGAATCCACATAGCGCTCTGGGATCAACACTTTCTGAGGCTTGCACAGCTAAAAGATAGAGGCCCAGATAAAGTTCAAAATCACAAATTAGTAAGAACTAAAAATTAGAATAGAATATAATAGAGCAATCCTTCATTTGTTTCCGAGGGAAAAATTTCCTCTGTATCGGAAGCAAGGAGACAATCAAATAGAAACAATGTTCAAAACAATGTTTTAAAAACAATAGAAACAAAATAAAAAGTACAACAAGTATAAAATATGTTATTGTTCCTTATATGGGATAGTAAAAATAACTAATTAGATAATTGAATGTGTGAAAAACATGTGATAGATGAGTTTGTTTCTGATTTTAACTACTACTGCCATCTTTTGAAATAAAGTGCCTAGTACAGGTGGAGTGTTGCAGGACTGCTTACTCCGAGGTACATCTAATGCAGTACATAAAAATGAAGGCATGAATTAAAGCGTCTTCATCCAAAAAAAACATTCAGTGCTCTCCTGCTCATTTACCACCAGATTATCAAATGCTCTGCCACACAAATAGGCTCATTTTCTGCTTCTCTTTTCCCAAGCATCAGACTCCATGAATCTAACCGAAAAACAGAACTGTGAAACAGTAATCCCCCCTTATTGATTTATTTTGTTTCTGCTTTTCTGTCAGACGTTTTTGTTTCAGATCAGAAAAACAATTTTAAGATCAGCAAACAATTTTAAGTAGTGAACTGTGAACTAAATAAATACAAAAGGCAATTAGCAAATTATGATTTAACTTATCAAGGGAAAAGAAAATGTAATCCAAAGCAACCTGGCTTAACATGGAAATGTGACAGTCCCCTAAGCCTTATAGCTGGTTGTGCCACCCTTGGCACAACAGTTGTTTTTTTTTTTTAACATCACTGTGAAAGAATTTCGAAAGAAAAGTAAGAAAATATGAATTATTTGCTATGTAGCTATTCAACAAGAAAAATAGCATTTGCATTTTCCCGATTTTATTTAACCTTCTATTAAGCACATGTTCTAAATTATGTGCTAATGCCAATTAGTCAAAGATTATTTTTAAGATTCAAAAGAGAATTCAGAATTTAAATCTCTATGTAAGAAGAATGTCTTAAGGAGATTTGGGCCACGCAGTTTTTTTCACTTCATATTCACAGTATTCATGTTCTGATAAAAGTCCCATCTTTTTCATTTCTTTTCTTTTCATAGATCAGAAAAGACCTTGTTACCTCTTTGTTTAGGTCCAGGTCATACTCCAGCGGCTCCAGATCGACCTCATGCGTGGGAGGGGTTGTGGCCGTGGAGTGGAATGTCAGCCATTCATCAGACTGCGAGCGGGGTCTCTCTTTGTGCTCAGGGGGTCTTTCCTCCCCCTGGACACTCCTAACTGCCTGAGCCTCCTCCCCCTGAACGGCCCTCTCCAGTAACTGCAGGTCAAACTCCTGCTCCCTCTTCCACTGGACAGAAGAGACAGAGAGTGTGAAACAAATCACCGGGCGCTGTCTTCGGGTTGCATTGACTAAAAGTGAAAATGACTCGGCTCACATGGCCTTACTAGATCAGACATCAGGTGTTTATAGTCCTTTCTTGATTTTAAAAGTTGATAAGGTTTTTATTCTTTTTTCTTTCTTTGGATGCAGTCAGAAATGAGAAACACAAGACACATGCATGGGGTGTACGCATGCATACATGAAAGTGAGAGATTTCAAAACACACTGCACTATGAAACTCATTGACAGTGATATAAGGAGAGCAGCTAAAATCCTATAGAAATAAACAGGATATAACACTAACAAAAGATTTAAAGCTGCAGAATGCAATTTTCACAAAAATGCGTTTTTTTGTTGTTTTTTTACAGTATTTGTTAAAGCTGTCACCATGTTGTGACAGGATGGTATGACACAGATAATCTGTGAAAAAAAATCAAGCTCCCCCACCTCCTCCCAGTGCTACAAAGGCGGTCTGCAGAAATGCACCATTCCCGACCAAAAACAACCACTCAGAGACAACCAATCATGCTCCTGTATGCGCTGCTCAATGTGCTAATGGCAGAGAAATAACTTACCATTAAAGAAAAACTGTTTATCCACCTTCATCGGTGGCAATGCTAACCAGCCTGAGCATTTGTGGCTCTCTATATTGTGGAAACTACCTATGGCGTAGGAGAGAGCAAGGGGGCGATGGGTGGAGGTGAGCAATATATGAGCATGATTGACAGCGCTAAAAAACCCTGATTGGTTGTTTCAGCCTGAATCGTGTATTTCTGCAGTTAGTACTGGGAGCACTGGAAGAAGGCAAAGGTGCTCTATGTTTTCTCACAGATTATTTGTCTTATACTACACTGTCCCCACATATAATACTGATGTAAAAAAATATTTTTCATAAAAGTTTCATACTGCAGCTTCACCAAATAAGACAATTTTGTGTGGTCATGGAAAAAAAATCACTGCTTAAAAGAAAACGTGGCAATGAAAAATATTTAGAAAATGCTGTTTATTTATTTTTTTTTTAGCAACATTCACATTTGAAAGAGAAACGCGTTCTTCCAGTTACCAGATAAGACAGTTAAGCTACTTTTTGATATCAAACTGACTGACATCACCATTTGTTCCAAAAAGACTGGGAAATAGAACAACACTAAGTCAGGATTCACAACTTCACATGCCCTCTTTTCATCTAGAAACAAAAAAAAAGAAAGCTATGAGGAAGTTGAGAGAAGTGGGCTTAATGCATGTTGAGGCATTAGTTAACATTCTGGTCAGTAGTTAAGTGGCTACTTTCATTCTCTTTCCATGCACACACACAACAGACACACACACACAAACCACACCGATGAGTGCTTGGATGCAATAGCAGTTAATTAATGAAGAGCAGGCTCTATTATCTAAATGAGAAGAGCAATGACTAATGAGCTGATGATATCCAGTACATCAACACTGTAATGGATTGAAAACACAAAGCATGTTAGAGACACTCAGGATTGAATCTAAGTGACAAAATCAGTCAAGAACAAGATGAACGGATGGATAGCAATGACTGGATGGCACCAAGTGTTTTATTGAAGATAATTAGTATTATTTGTTTTAAATAATTCAGTTAATCATATTTAACAGTTTTTAAATATTATCTAGGCACAGTATAAAGTATAACCATTTAGTACGTAGATATAGGTATCGACATTGCTATGCAAAAGTATAAATACCCCTTATTAATCTCTTTGCCACACTACAATTACACGTTTCTATAAGTTCATGTTTCTATAAGAGAGTGCATGATTGTGATGTGTAAGGAAAATGCTGCATGATTTTCATTTTCCAATCAGGAATTTAAAAATGTCAGTGTGTAAATGTATAAAGTCCCATATACGTTTATGGTCCTAATGCACTTCAAGGAAAATCAATTGGTTTCAGATTAAAACCCTATGAATTTTTGTATAAACATAAATATGGTTATTCTGTGAAGGCCTTCGAAGTTTGTCACAGAGCAATAGCGAACAAACGACATCATGACAATCAAG